>NC_135737.1:47106680-47717930 GCF_041903045.1 Epinephelus lanceolatus
TTTTTCTGCATCTTTTCGGGTCAGGATAGGCCTAATTTTCGCAATATTACGCAGATGAAAAAATGCAGTCCGTGAGGTTTGTTTTAAATGAGAATTAAAAGACAAATCTTGATCAAATATTACTCCGAGGTTTCTTACGGTAGTGCTAGAGGCCAGAGCAATGCCATCTGGAGAAACTATGTCATCAGATAAAGAGTCTCTGAGTTGTTTGGGGCCAAGAACAATAACTTCAGTTTTGTCTGAATTTAACATCAGGAAATTGGTGCTCATCCAATTTTTTATGTCTTTAAGGCAGTTATGGAGTTTAGTTAATTGATTACTTTCTTCTGGCTTCATCGATAAATACAACTGTGTATCATCCGCATAACAATGGAAATTTATAGAGTGATTTCTAATGATGTTACCTAAAGGAAGCATATATAGAGTAAATAGGATTGGTCCGAGCACAGAACCTTGCGGAACTCCAAAACAAACTTTGGTACGTAAGGATGATTCATTACGAACATCAACAAATTGAAAACGATCAGATAAATAAGATTTAAACCAGCTTAGTGCTGAACCTTTTAGGCCAATTAAGTGATCCAGTCTCTGCAGTAGAATTTGATGGTCAATTGTGTCAAACGCCGCACTAAGATCTAATAAAACAAGAACAGAGACGAGTCCTTTGTCTGAAGCAATCAGAAGGTCATTTGTAATTTTAACTAGAGCTGTCTCAGTGCTATGATGCACTCTAAATCCTGACTGAAATTCCTCAAATAAATTATTATCCTGGAGAAAATCACACAGCTGGTCTGCGACTACTACTAATATATGAGTGTTAACTAAAGGAAAGACCTCCTTAAGTAGCCTAGTTGGGATGGGGTCTAAGAGACACGTTGATGATTTAGATGAAGAAATCACTGCGGTCAATTCTTGAAGAGAAATTGGGGAGAAGCAATCTAAATATATATTAGATTCTACAGCTGTGTTTGAGGTTAGATAGGTAGGCCTACCATCTGAGGGCAGGAGGTCATGAATTTTGCCTCTAATAGTTAGAATTTTGTCATTAAAAAAGCTCATAAAATCATTACTGCTAAGGGCTAAAGGAATACAAGGCTCAATAGAGCTTTGACTCTCAGTCAGCCTGGCTACAGTGCTGAAAAGAAACCTGGGGTTGTTCTTGTTTTCTTCTATTAATGCTGAGTAATAGTTTGCTCTGGCATTGCGGAGGCCCCTCTTATAAGTTTTGAGACTGTCTGTCCAGATTAAACGAGATTCTTCCAGTTTGGTTAATCGCCAATTCCTTTCAAATTTTCGCGATATTTGTTTTAACCTACGGGTTTGAGAGTTATACCAAGGAGCGAACTTTCTTTGCTTTGTTAACTTCTTTTTAAGAGGAGCTACAGAGTCGAGCGTTGTTCGCAGCAAGCCTACGGCGCTATCAACAAAATGATCAATTTGGGAGAGGTTAAAGTCGGCACGGGAAACCTCTGTTACTGAAGGTATTGGTATTGAATTTAACGACGAAGTAATCTTTTCCTTAAATTTTGTGACAGCACTATCTGATAAACATCTAGTATAGTAACTGTTGCTGAGTGGCGTGTAATCGAGTAAAAAGAAATCAAAAGTAATCAGATAATGATCTGATAGCAAGGGATTCTGTGGAAAGACTTTTAGGTTATCAATTTCAATTCCATACGTCAGAACTAGATCGAGGGTATGGTTAAAACAGTGAGTGGGTTCATGTACACCCTGATCACATTATTTCACAAGCAGTCTAAAGATGGTGAAAATATGAGGTGACGCCACAGCACTGTCCCATCATGGCCAACAGAGATCATTGTTTACATTATCCTGATTAAAATCCATCTAAAATAAAAGCTTTAAGAGTTCGAGCATTCATTCTTTTTGCAACAGAAAGCTCATACTTAACTCTATGGTGTAGGCGTGTTCTCCGCGTGCCATGACATCATCAAGTTATGCTACAGATGGTCCAAAAGACGTTAAAAATGCATGGCAACGCCACAGCACTGTCCCGTCATGGCCGACAGAGATGGTTGTTTATATGATCCTATTTAAAATCATTCTAAAATAAAAGCTGTAATAGTTAGATTGAGAGGCCTTAGACTTCTGTCTTACGCGCCATCACTTTGTCTGCATGCGATGACGTCATTATGATCTGTTACAAGACGTCCAAAAGACAACGAAAACGCCCGGTGATGCCACAGTATTGTCCCATCATGGCTGATATGATCCTGTTTAAAACTGATCTAAAGTAAAAACTACAAGAGCTAGAGTGTTTAACCACCTTTAAAGTCATCATGGTCTCTGCTTGCCATGACATCATCAAGTTATGTTACAAACGGCCCAAAAGACGGTGAAAATGCGCAGCAGTGGCCATGGGATATCGTTATTTATATGATCCTGATTAAGATCGTTCTCAAATAAAAACTTTAATAACTAGAGCTTTTATTTTTCTTGCAGCAGAAAACTTAGATGTCTGTCTTTCGCGCCGTCACGTTGTCCTCGCGTGATGACGAAAAAGAGGATCAGAGAAGCTGGTCGATGTCCGCTTTCTGTACTCTTTATTATATTCTTGTATCAAATATTCTGATTTATTGACTCACATAAGCTTTTAGCTTTTAGGTTGTTTAGATTTCAGGGATATAAAATACCAAAACATGTCTGTGTAGGCTCTAGGGAAATATTTCTACTGCAGATGAAACTATCAAACTGTCTCTGCACTCTGCTCATCAAAATTAGCATATCATAAAAAACTAAAAAAGCACATAGTTCAAATAACTTACAGAGTATTCATTATTGATCATGTTTCTACATCGAGAAATCATTTGTTATTGACTTACATAATGTCGTAGCTCAGGTTGTACAGATTTTAGAGATATGAAACATTTAAAAATACTCCAAGAAATGACATCACAATAAGCAAGAACACCAACATATGCACTGGTGGATCAAAGATTTAACTATCAGATCTGTGGGAAGTGCTTACAGATTTTTTTAGTACCTATTGAGCTGCGATCAAATGTTCCACACTCATGTGATGTGTAATATTTCATGTACATTAACGCGGGGCCCAGAGGAGAGACTGTTGGCTGCTCAGCTTTTTGCATGGAAGATTTTTTTTTGGTTTTCTCGTCTCCAGTTGAAGCACAATAGCGGAAAACGTCTCTCCACTGTTCTCCCTGTGACATGTGTAAGAGCCAAAACGAAGGAATGAGCATGACCTACATTTTTACAGTGCACCATCCCCCTCTTCTTCTTCTTCTTCCTCCTCCTCCCCTCCTCCTCCTCCTCCTCCTCCTCCTCACACCGTCTCTCTCCCCTCTTGTAGCTGTGGAAATCAGACGACTTTGGGGAGACATGGGTGTTGATCCAAGAGCACGTGAAGACCTACTTTTGGTAAGACAACCACTGTGTCAGCTCACCATGAGCACAGTATGTAGTGAAGGTTATATATGTGTGTGTACATGTATGTGAGGTGTGTGCTGCTGTTAATGGTTCACTTAACAAAGGAATGAGTAAATAAAACCTTCCAGAAAATACCAGCTCAGTCAGTGTCACTAAATAAAACATGTTTCTAGTCAGTTCGTCTCCACATTCAGACTAATTACAGTAATTTCTTGTCCAAAAAATCTTAAATATTGGTCTGAAATTTAACTTGCGGAGAATGCCAAAAAAAACAGACTGATATTAAAGGGTCTTTGTGTACTTTTAAGTCCTGGGCATCAGTCAAACAACTGACAAACATAAGACTGAACATGACCGGTTGATAGAATACTTGAAAATAATTACAGTCATATTCAGAATGATGTTGCTGTCTGCAGTGTTCCTGTCTTTTGTTTGGCTCTATGATACCATCGAGCTCGCAGTTTGCAAATGACTTTATCAGCTGAGGTTATAAAGCAGCCAGCGATGGCCGACCTTACCTGAGGTTACAGCAGAGACCGTTGATAAACTGAGACGACCCACTTCAAATTCATTTCCTGTATCTGTGTCACGTGGGTCAGAGTCCTGCACCGGCAGCCAGCGACTCTGCAGACTGACACAACTGAATCTGGAGAATGATGATGACTGTGAAGATAAAAACTATTTGCCTGGTTGCAGCAAATTGCAGCATGAGAGTGAACGCTGCAAGGGCCCATCCACAGATAATCACTGTCCTGTTCACAGGTGGGGGCTCAGAATGGAGGCAGCAGCACTAAACACAGGCCGTCTCCACCGTAATGAGCTGCATTTGTACACCATAAAAGCTCCCCGTATCTTCTGATGCAACACAGCATCTTTGTGATGTGCTCCATAAACTGCTGCTCTGAGCCTGCAGAGAACACACTCTGTGGTTTGGCTCACAACTACAGCTGACCTTTCCTGACCTTCCTCACGTACGTACACGAGGCTACACCAGGGCTCGTCCTGTCACAGATGCCTCGACAGTTGCACGTCAGACCAGCGGCAGCCCTTTTCCTTCAGTTCAGACCGAGGGAACACTTAACAACATTTTTGTGGTCCATTTAAAATTCCAAATGCACAACGCACTGTGCTAGTACATCGTTACTGACACCACCCACATATACAGCTGCAGTGTTTACCACCAGTTGAGAATTTATCTGTAGTGGTTTGTCTCAGGAGCACCACTCAACTATTGAACCTCCCATTAGTCCTGCAGCGGGGCGGGAACCTGACGGGTAAACCACAACAAGCTTTGTAAAGGGCAAAAATATGTACATATGTAAATTCAGGGGCACGGGTGAAAAGCAGCCTACATGGAGTTCAAGACACCCAAGGAGGATCCTTTGGAGGTTTGATGGTGGTGGAAGGAGCATGCTAAAATATTTCCTAGCCTGGCAGTGATTGAATGTTTTCACCATCCAGTCAAAGAGACGTCTCCTTGGACCATGTGTGCTGGAGCTACAAACCACTTCCTGTTTGGTGGTGAATCATGGGAATTTGATGCCTTGCCATGGTCACACAGTTCAACGAAAACTCAAGGTCTGAGCAACTTCTGATGTGAAAGGTCATTAGATGGTGCGGACAAAATTTGAAGTCAATCAGATAAAACCTGTAGGAGGGGTTTGTTAAAGTATGACCCCTGGAAGTGGCCAAAAATGCACTAAAATTACACATTTAATTCAAAATGGCCGACTTCCTGTTGGCTTTAGGGTACAGCTCCAAGAGACTTTCTTTGTACGTCTTTGGATGTTACATGCACCAGCCAAGTTTTCCAGCTTCAGGGGTTGCTTTGTTGGAATTTTGTAAGTGGTGCTGTTGATCCGTTTTTTTACACCTGATCATAAACCTAATATCAGATGTGAATTTTCACCACTTCACATGTGTGTGCAAAGTTTCATGAGTTTTAGAGCACCATGAGCCGCTCAAACATGAGATTCATTTCAGAGAATAGTGATAATTCCCTGAGTTTCAGAAGGCACCGTGTGGTGTTCAGGCTCCGAGGTGATTCTGATATAGAGCCCAGTACGCACTGACAGAACCTTGAGACTACAAACCAGAGCAGAGTGTTTGAGTTGATCCATAGATCAGAGTGCTGGCAGCAGTGTTGTCATCATATTTACTGTGGTGATAAACTGTGTTTATCTTTTGGGAAGGGCAAGTGAAAGAGTTCATTGTTTGAGTTAGTGAACAGGACGAGACCTGAAGGCTAAAGTGGTTCATGTTTACTTTCACTTTGTCAGTTTCTCTGTGTGTGTGTGTTTGGAGCTGTTAACAGAGGCCTGACTACTATGTCATTACATTTATTATGATCTGCAGTGCCTATTGTAACTGCCAGAAATACATACTGATGTTGATTCAAATATTTTTGGATAACATCTGTAGTTGCCACTGTTAAATGGATAGTGCACCCAAAAATGAAAATTCAGCCATTATCTACTCACCCATATGCTGAGGAAGGCTCAGGTGCCTCTCTGTGCACTGTGCTCATGTGTGCGCTTGCGCGAGACTGTGAGACATGGGCACTGCGTTCATGTGTGTTTACGTGCTTTCGCTGGTCTCACGCACACGTGAGCGTGGTGCACAGAGAGGCAGTCAGAGCTACAGGCTACAGTGAGGCTAAAAACAGAGTTCAAATGACGTTTTTCCAAACAACTTTTTATGTCGGGGTTTCAGGACACTTGGATCACTACAGACGAGCAGTATGGAGATATTTTGTGGTTTCAATTATGTTGAATCTGGGGCGCCGTCAGCCTCCATTAGGTGGAGTTGTGTTGCTACCTCCTCTCCCCTTGGATCTCTGCAAGTGATGTGAGGACTCTAAAACTTCACCTGAGCCTCCCTCGGCATATGGGTGAGTAGATAATGGCTGAATTTTCATTTTTGGGTGCACTATCCCTTTAACGCTCTGCTCAGTGGGAGAATCTATAAAACACTTTTACATTGTTTGTTCAAGTTGGGAGTGTCACGGCATTATGCCCCCTCACAGTGCTGTGTATAAAGCCCTGTTTCCACCCAGCAGTTCAGTTCAGTCGAATTTTTTCCATTTCCACAGTGGAAGTTGTGGATGGTACCAACTAGGGTTGTGCCGATGGGCGATCAAATCGCCTAGTACCTAGCACACAGATCTGGTACTAAAAGGTGGAGCTAGAAACCCTGCAGTCTGATTGGTCAGTAGGGGACGGTCACTCTGGTTTTATGTAACCTCTGTTCATACATCAGTAAACTACAACTATAAAATAAAGGATGTTTTGCTGCCTCTTGCAGCAGCTGGTGCCAGGGTCTAGGTACCATGTCTGAAGGGTTACTGTTGGGTTCAAAGGTCCTGTACCAAGAGTGTTTGGTGGAAACGGGGCTTTAAAACTCTGCTTGGTTTGTCAGGGCCCCTGAGGTGTTAACTTACTGTTTACTGGTGCCCTGTGCTCTGCCCTGGCTGGTTGATGCTTCTAAGATGAGTTTTTACCCTCCACTCTGTCTCCAGAGACTGAATGCATTTGGATGTCTCGCTCACATTATGAGGTTTTGCTACCTCAGGTTATTACTGACATTATTGACGTCTGTATTACATCTATTATTCAGTAAGTGCATAGCCACTCACAGATACCCTTTCAATTTCACATTAATACAAGTTGTCCCCAGAGTTTAGGCAGGATAAATGGTGCTCAGTGGTGGACGAAGTACCTGAACGCAAACACTTGAGTTAAATTACAGATATCAGAAAGAAATACCAGTAAATGACATTGGAGAACTTAAAGTCGCCCATCGGAATATAAGTTGAGTAAAAGTCTTAAAGTATCTAATATTTACTGTTCTTAGGTACTCAAATGCAGCTTGTCATCCAATATTTATGTTCTGTTCAAATTTGTAAACATAAATGAAAGCATTGATGTGCAAAATGTCACCAGCGGCCCTGTAGCTTCTTCGTCATGCTGCTGATCCTCGTTAAGATCAGTGGATTAACTAATTGTGCTTTGGATTATTTACTCTTTACAAACAATCCAACGTGACTCACTGCAGTCAGACCTCGTTTGTCAGCTCCAGATTGATTTGTATTCCAACGTAAACAGACCAGCAGCATTTTCCTCACAACAGGAGAAAAGCTTCCTCCTGCTGGGAATCAAAATAGTTGATTTATTGTCTCCTGTAACCTCGTTTGACTAAAGCTAATTAGTATCTTTGGTTTGGAAGTAGCCTTTCTGTAAAGTCTTTAGAGCTGGATGGTTGCCAGCAGCCAGACAATGGAATCAGTGATTGCGTCTCCCTTCTCCGTGCCAATGCTTCAGCGGTCTGTTACTTTAAATTGAAATGAAAGCAGTCGGCGTGCAAGGCAGCGCTTAGGAGTCTAGAAAACAAGAGCTGAGGGGAAATGAGGAAACAGCGCTGAACAACACTCTATCTGTGACACCGCTCTGATGTCTGCTGTGTGATTAATGAGCATTCAGATGAATAAATGTATCTCCTCCTGTCCGAGTGGGAGCTAGACGGGAGCGTATTCAGACAGGTCACATGTAGCTGCAGGTCGCCCCCACCGCTGCACCTTGGTAAAGCTAAATTACTTTTCTGTGTGTATCTGTCACTGATAAAGACACAACACACACAGTGAGGCTGCATACATCCACCTACACACCTCACCTAGATCAGGTTCACTACATTGTCGGCTTGAAAGGCACTTGAATACTGATACGGTGGAAACCAACTACAGGAAGCTTTTTTTATGACGAGAGCATCAGTGTTGACAACAATACTTCCTCATTCTTACAAAACCTGACAGAAGTATTCAGGGCAAACTTTGTGAACTGAAACTAAGCACACTGCTTTGTTATCAGATCACCTCAACTGACTTTTGGTTTCACACTTGAAACCAACAATGGGCTTCCTTGAAAAAGTCTGAAGAAGGTTGGCCCAGTGCAGAGTTACCCTCTTGTTTTATCTCTGTAGTTTCCTGGAGCTTCAACAAATGCTGCCAAATGGGTTCCTCTGTGTCTGACACTGATTGGCCACTGGCTAAATGTTGGTATTTGATAAGACTGGAGGTAGACCAGTTTGGACAGAGGCACTGGATAAACTTCTCAAATCCTACAAACCCCCCTGCATACACCTGACCTGTGCAGGGCTGCTGCGACTGGCCCCTGGCCTCCTGTCCTCTTGCAATAGTGGCCCTCAGGCAAAGCAAGTTGAGTATCCCTGGTCTACCGTGGCGGATTTAGCGGCACCTTATGGTGAGGTTGCAGATTTTAACCAACTGAAACTTCTCCCATGTGCCAAGACTGTTGGAGAACTACGGTAGCCTGGAAATCCAGACCCAAATCTAGACAGATTTAGGGTCTGGCCACGAGTAATGCAAATGGCCCAACTCTAGGGGCGGCACCAAGCATGCATTAGTAAATATTACTGCACGCAATTGGATAACACTACAACCAATCAGAACAATACACGGGGTGACGTATCCAGAGCTTAGCTACCAGTGGAGCTAACTGGTAGATTAGACTCTTGCCGTATCCAGTCGGCAAAACAGCAAAAACGTCCTTCTTGCAAAGGAAAGATTCGAGTGCCGTCTTCTGTTCCTCTTTTAGAGAAAAAGCCAAGTCTAACTGGTTCATTGTAGCGGCCAAAGCCGTTTCAAAAAACTGGTGTTCATCCGTAGCCATCTTGCAATGTTTACTGACTGATTCCGGACTTCGTCGTCGCAGGGCTATTGTCATCTGTTGTCAAAACACACATTAAACACACATTGAACACTCATTAAACATCAGTAAACACACATTAAACATGGCTTAACAGAGACAGTTTCAAACACAAATCAGCTTCACTATAACTCGCAGCATTCACAGACAAACACTTGTCTTTATCTGGACACATTTTCCCCACAAATACAACATGCTAACGTTATTAGCACAAGCCAATGGCATTTTACATTGTATAAATTAGCCTAGCAGCTAACAGAGTTTTCCTCTGCTCATATGAAGCTAGGGACAACAGCAACATTTAACAAAGGTAATGTTACAAACTTCGGCTCCATTACAACTCACAAGGTTCACTGACAAAACAACTGTCTTATACTAAACACGTTTTCCAAACAAATACAACATGCTAACGTTATAAGCACAAGCCTATGGCATTTTACATTGTATAAATTAGCCTAGCGACGAGCGGAGATTTCAACTACTCATATTTCAGCCAGGATAAATCACACACAGGACTTAAAATGCTATTTTTGTGGAGGCTTTATTGTCTTCACAATTTATTGTTTCTTATCTGTGAAATTAAAGTAAATCAAGACAGGAGGTCTGCGTCACTGTGACATGTAGTTACATTTCTGGTGAGGTGCACGTCAGGCTACGATGTAGGCTCTGCATCAATTTGATGTAGAAGCAGGGGTCGCGTTAACCGGATATTCTTGGTCATTGACCGGTTTTTTACAACAATGACCGGAAAATCTGAAGGCCGTCGGTCATTTTGACCGGTTGCAATTACCACCCCTGCCCACTTGGCGGTGGAGTGCACAGTCAGTGGTTTAAGTGGCTGCCGTTTTTACACTACTTCATGTAGCGTTGTTGACATAACGGTCTGGACACACCAGATGCGTTAGTGCCGCTTGACTGTCCACACAGGCAGTGCATTTCTCCTGCGCTCTCCGCGCTGGTTAAACATCGACTCCACTCGTCTGTTCCCGTCAGTACTCGTTTTTCACTTCAACAGGTCATTTTAAACATGGGTAAGTCCATATTTTAATCGTTTTTTATAACGTATTAAGTTAATGACAATTTGTCATTGCATGTCCATGTATTGAGCGTGTTGGATTAACACTGAATAAATAGGGCATATTGTTCTGACCATTTTATTTATGTAGTCTGTAGGCTCAGTGACACAAAATTAAAATTGTAATGAAGTGATTATGGTATTGAAAAATGTGTTCGGTTATGCACTGTTGTGTTATTTTAAATTATAAACATGGTATTCCCTCATGTTCCTCATTGCATGCTGTTGTTATTTTATTTTGAAAATTGGCCGGATTCTCTCGTCTTTTCTGTGTCCGACTTCCTGTTTGGTATGATCCGCTCTATCCAGCTTGACAGAAGTGCTCGCGGCTCGCGTGTAGACCAGACGCCGAACTGAAGCGCTGCGGTGTGTGGATGTCTGTTCATCTTTTCGTTCATGTCCTCATTAATGCACACTTTATAACTTGCTTGTTGGATTTATTAAAAACGAACAAATGAAAACTAAATGTCTTTGAATATCTTTATTATCATTTAAAAATGAAAATTAAAATGACCGGTAAAAATAGATTATGACCGGATTTTTACGACCCTGTCAGTCAAAATGACCGGCGACGAAAAAGTCTAGTGCAACGTCTGCGCAGAAGTATAAAGTTTAGAGTCAGTGTTTTGTTTGTCCGTTCTGGGCTACTGTAGAAACAACATGGCGGACTCCACGGAAGAGGACCCGCTCTGTATGTAGATATAATTGGCTCTTTCTAAGCAACAAAAACTCAATGATTTCCAGGTTCAGGTGATTATACACTCATTAAAACATAGTTATGAATATTATATTCCATTCCTGCAAACAAACACCTGAATCCTTCAGTTTATCAACAAAACTTTGCAAACTGTGTGCTTCAAATGTTCTTCATCATCTACCAGGTTTGCCTACTACTGCTCAGCTATCATCATTTTTCACTGAATTTTGTGTTTGGTCATCCCACGTTTATAGATTGTCTGGCATGTAGGTTTCAGCCAGTGAGATCTGATGAAGTCTGTTAAAGCTGCACCACTGCAGTGTCACACCATCTCTAAATTATCTGAAGACAAAGGCAGCCCCCCCCTCCCCCCCCCCACCCATGGCTCCATCCAATTTGGATTTAATCCTGTTTGTTCTGGCTTTAGCAAGGGCCAATACTGTTGTGTTGCGGATCAGTCTCAAGGCGGTGAAAGCTAACGAGACTCAAGCCTGCTTCTGGATATGTTTAAAACCAACCCAGTGTGATGGGGTGGTCCCCCACCCAACTCCTAATCCCCTGATCTCTCTGCTAGGAGACAGACTGAGTAAAATCCTCTGTGCATACAATGAGAAGTACAGTCTCTTTTTCCATATGGATTTCAGACAATGATACAAATCCTGCAGACAGAGTGATTTTAAATGCATTGGAGGAAACAAAGGGAACAGGGATGGAGGGTGGGCAGAGGGGAAAGGTTAACGAGAAAGACATATGGAAATGGAGGAACTGAATGTCACTACTCAAGAAAGGAAAAGAGCAAATACATGTTTGCAAGTTAAAATTGCTTGTTAAGGCTTTTTTTAATTCCTTTAAATAAAACGGATCACATGTTGACAATAAGGGCTGTGGCTTTTCAATCAAAATTTTAAGTTACTGAACAAACGTGAGGGGAAAATTAGTCAGACAGTCTGCAGTTAATTAGTGCAACAGGCTGAGTCGTGTCATCACACCCTGTTGTTCTATAAGTTAATTATTCTGTAGTTATTTAAGATAACACAATGGGGGAAACTAGTGAGCCATGCTTAACATGTAAGTGTGAGACCACTAGCTAAAGTTAAGGCTGAAGGTAACGCAACGGTAATGCAACTGCCTTACTGTGATATTGCTTTGTGAAAATACTTTGTGAGGTTACCTTGTGGCATTACCTTCTGACATTACTTTCTTACTTTACCTTGTTACCTTACCTTGATGCTACCTTGTGATGCTAGGTTCTGATGTTAGTTTTTGACCTTACCTTGTGACATAACCTTGCAATGCTACCTTGTGATGCTAGGTTCTGACGTTGCCTTGTTACCCTACCTTGTGACCTTATCTTCAGATGTGACCTCGTGTTGGTACCTTGTGACATTACTTTTTGACGTTACCTTGTGACGCTACCTTGTGAGGCTTCCTTGTGAGGCTACCTTGTGACTCTACCTTGTGACGCTACCTTGTGACTCTACCTTGTGGCGTTACCTTGTGACGTTACCTTGTGAGGCTACCTTGTGACACGACCTTGTGACGTTACCTTGTGAGGCTTCCTTGTGAGGCTACCTTGTGACTCTACCTTGTGAAACTACCTTGTGACGTTACCTTGTGACGTTACCTTGTGAGGCTACCTTGTGACGTTACCTTGTGAGGCTTCCTTGTGAGGCTGCCTTGTGACGTTACCTTGTGAGGCTTCCTTGTGACACTACCTTGTGAGGCTACCTTGTGGCGCTACCTTGTGACACTACCTTGTGACTCTACCTTGTGACGCTACCTTGTGACGCTACCTTGTGACGCTACCTTGTGACATTACCTTGTGAGGCTACCTTGTGAGGCTACCTTGTGACTCTACCTTGTGGCGCTACCTGGTGACACTACCTTGTGAGGCTACCTTGTGAGGCTACCTTGTGAGGCTACCTTGTGATGTTACCTTGTGACGCTACCTTGGGACGCTACCTTGTGAGGCTACCTTGTGAGGCTACCTTGTGACGCTACCTTGTGATACTACCTTGTGACACTACCTTGTGACGCTACCTTGTGACGTTACCTTGTGACGTTACCTTGTGACGCTACTTTGTGACGTTACGTTGTGACGTTACCTTGTGACGTTACCTTGTGACGCTACTTTGTGACGCTACTTTGTGATGTTACTTTGTGGCGCTACCTTGTGACGCTACCTTGTGACGCTACTTTGTGACCTTACTTTGTGGCGCTACCTTGTGATGTTACCTTGTGACGCTACCTTGTGATGTTACCTTGTGACACTACCTTGTGATGTTACCTTGTGATGCTACCTTGTGACACTACCTTGTGATGTTACCTTGTGATACTACCTTGTGACGCTACCTTGTGATGCTACCTTGTGACGTTACTTTGTGGCGCTACCTTGTGACGTTACGTTGTGACGTTACCTTGTGACGCTACTTTGTGACGCTACTTTGTGATGTTACTTTGTGGCGCTACCTTGTGACGCTACTTTGTGACCTTACTTTGTGGCGCTACCTTGTGACGCTATCTTGTGAGGCTATCTTGTGATGCTACCTTGTGACATTACCTTGTGACGTTACCTTGTGAGGCTACCTTGTGAGGCTATCTTGTGACGCTACCTTGTGGCGCTACCTTGTGACGTTACCTTGTGACGTTACCTTGTGAGGCTATCTTGTGACGCTACCTTGTGGCGCTACCTTGTGACGTTACCTTGTGAGGCTACCTTGTGACGTTACCTTGTGATGTTACCTTGTGACTCTACCTTGTGACACTACCTTGTGACGCTACCTTGTGATGTTACCTTGTGACTCTACCTTGTGACGCTACCTTGTGATGTTACCTTGTGACACTACCTTGTGATGTTACCTTGTGAAGCTACCTTGTGAAGCTACCTTGTGACACTACCTTGTGATGTTACCTTGTGATGTTACCTTGTGAGGCTACCTTGTGATGTTACCTTGTAACGCTACCTTGTGATGTTACCTTGTGATGTTACCTTGTGACGCTACCTTGTGATGTTATCTTGTGATGTTATCTTGTGAGGCTACCTTGTAAAACTAGCATGTCACTCAAGTGAGGCAGTGGAGGCACACAAAGGAAACAAACATTAATTCTACAATTTAGTTCTGGATTGTGTCATGTGTGTTGCGTTTAAAATAAATGGAATTACATATTTGTTGAATCAAACTCAAACAGTGACAACCTTTTTTTGGCTTTAGCTTTTATTGGAGGATGGTGTAAGCGTGGGGGGGGAGGGAGAGGGGATGACATAAAGCAAACAGCTGCAGGCTGGAATTGAACCTGTGGCTGCTGGGGCAAGGAGAGTGCCTTCATATATGAGACGCCTGCTCTACCCACTAAGTTATGACGACTTGTTTCTCTGTGTGTGAGGAGTCGTGGAATATTTGGCCTGAATATCGTCACACTTATTGGAAACTTGGCTGTGGACAGTTTAATCTAGGAAGGGTGGCTTTTTCCTTCAGAAACATTTCAGGGAATCTCAAATCCAATGACAAACAGAACTGGCAGAAAACAAGAAACTGCCAGAGCGGGGGAGGGCGGGTGTTAAGGAAGTGTTTGGAAGGGGCAGAGATGGATTCAAAGGAAGGGACAGAGACAGACTGTGAATAGCCCTCCACACTCTCAGCCCAGACAGTGTCCATCAGTTGAACAGGGACCTTTGAAAGAATGCCACAGAGGCAGAGCCGAGCCGAGACACTGCGCTCTCTGTTCGGCTCTCGAGACTCTGGAGGAAAACACTCTGATTTGGAAGGCAGACGATAAGACCCAGTGAACCTCCTTCATTCATTCTGGCCGACTCTGCGGGCCACGGTTTTGGAGCACCCCGGCTGCACACTCGTGGCCACAAATAGTCTGATCATGCTGTTTTTCAGGGTTGACACACAGACGGATATTTTTGTTTTGAACATGCTGTGGTTTGTGCTGACATTTACTACCTTGAAATTTTGCCATTGTTTATAGCAGAAAATAACAAGGATTCTTTGTCAGAATGAAAAGCCTCAGAAACAGTGACAGAATAATGCAGTCATTTGAGGTGGTGAATTTGGCCCTTTTTTTTTGGAGTGACACCTCTGAAAATGTTGAGTAAAGTTCTCCATGCTGGACTGACGTCTTAAAGGAAAACACATGAAGGATTTGCAGGATACCACTGCATTGCATACAAAAATAATTCTCTTCATGTCTGGGTAGTGTGAGGACATAACACAATACTCTGAGCAAACTTAACCACAGAGGGAACATGCAAACTCCTCGCAGAAGGAACAGGGATGTGATTCAAACCCTGCTTTGAGTTGACAGTGCTAACCACTGTTTGGCCCCTCAGGAAATATCAATAACATTAAATGTTTTTGACTTTGAAATGAGACAGCTGGGACATTTTAACTCTGCTACGAGGAGCGCAGAGCCCCGAGGATGGCTGTGTCGGCCAGTCAGTCACTCCATCAGAAGGCTGGGTCGAACCACTTTGGCATAGATGGATTAAAGGAGCAGAACGGCATAAAAGGACCCAGGGGACATTTCTGACCCTTAACAGGCGTTTAGACAATGGTGCTGCATTAGAGACACACGAGACGGTGTTGGTGGGAGCATGAGGGAGAGGTTAGCAGTAGAATTAAAAACGCTTTGTCATTGCAGTTGAGACACAGCCCCATCTTTACTAAATCAACAACTGACCCAGAATTAAAAAGCACTCATGCACAATATTAGATGTTTTACTAATGTCGGGTGTGCCGATATTTAACAGCTCATTGACAGATACGGATATCGATATATCCATTTTTTTCCCACCTGATTTTAGTGATCATCAAGTCTCTTCTGCAGTGGAATTAACATCATATTATACATGCATACTCTTATCATGACGGCCCACCAGCAGATGAAGACATGAAATACTTTGCCATGTATGTAATATTCATTCACTTTGCAAAATAAGAAACAGCAGGTTGGCCAATTCTAACAGTTCATTTTAAAGCTGATATCGGCCGATATTGATGATGAATTGATATTGTCGTGCATAAAAAGCAAATAAACGGGATGTGTACGGGTCCTTAAAGAGTCTTAAAATGTCTTAAATTCAATGTTACAACAAGTCAATAAATAGTCTTAACTACCACACACATTTTATCTCATTTCATTCATCCTTTTTTTAAATTTCTTTTTGTGAAAATGAGTGAAGCCTTTCTTCGTGAAAGTTCACATTTCTAATGTTACAAATCTTTAAAAAAACTGTAACAGTCATTTTACTTCATACTCGCACTTACCTGTCGGCAAAATGTAGATCGACTTACTCATTCTGATAACCATATTCCTACAGAACACTTACCTCTGCACAAGACCACATATGCACTACTTACCTGCGATGCTTAAAACATGATTCATCCAAAAAATCTGGTTAAAAGGTGTCTTGAATGGGTCTTCAAAAGCGTTAAATTTAACTGTCTAATACCTGTTGACATGACACCCTAAGAAACAGCATTGCTTTTAGTAGAGCTGTTTCACAATTCATTTTTAAAAACTTGATTAAACGCTGAATTTCAATAGTTAATCACGATCAATTGCATATTTAATTGGTTGTCTTAAAAAACAGAATTTTGGTTTAAAGAACAGCATGATGTGGTCGTCTCATCGCAGTAGGACTTCTCCAAAAGTCGATAAATGACTGTATTGAATTATCGCCCAAAGACAGAGGACAGAAATACTTGAATTTTGACAGCCACAGAGAAACACTGGTGAGGACAAATATAAAATGCAGCTCCATAAAAACAGAGATGTGACAAGATTTATTGGATTTATTTCGTTTTGCTTTGGCGTCCACAAAGACTGTGTTTATGTTATTTCAGGACAAACTGGCTAACATAATGGTTCTCCATTCTTCATCCTTCCTCTTCCCTTCTGTACCTCCTTCCCTCCAATCCACCTTCTGCCATCCCCGCTCCTTCCCTCCCTCCTTCTTGTCCCCCATCACAGGGGCGTGGAGCCCTACGACCCCCCCACCACAGTGCTGGTCCAGAGGCACGAGCCCCAGGGCGTCTCCACCATCCTCAGCAGCACCGACTTCTTCCAGAGCGAGCAGAACCGCAGAGTGATCCTGGAGCAGGTGGACAGCTTCCAGCTCCGAGACAAGTACCTGTTCGCCACCACCACACGGGTAAGAGAGGCGGGGGAGGGGCAGCTGAACGCTCAGCCGTTAAACATGTTTGGTTAGTTTGAGTAAACTCGACAGGGCGAGGTGTTTTACCACCGTGTCAGTCAGATCCTGTTATTTGGAACTTATTTAATATCGTTACCATGCTGTGCCTGTTGGTTAATGACGTAGCTAAAGTTTGGGCATGGTTTGTAGGGTTGAGCCGAATACTTTGATGAAACGAGTATCATGCGAGTTTCATTATCTGGAAAATCCTCATTTTGGTGCCTGTGTTTAATCTATTACGATAACAAATGATGTGAAGCTTCAATCTGAGGCTGTTCTGTAAATACATTTCTCATAGGTAATAAATATTGCAACCTCTGATCAATCCACATAAATTTCAAGCTTAAAATAACAACTTCCAACTTAAACTCCACCCACTTATGGCATAAACTCCACCCATTTTGTGTACACTTTATTTGTTTATTTGAAGAGGACCGTGCATATTAATGAACAATCGGTACAAATACATGACGTCATGTAAATATGCCGGATTTAGCTACAAGCTAATTTCCATCCGTAGTCCTCACATTTAAAAGACAGACAGACATACCATAAATAACAGTTAAATCAACAACATATAAAGTGCACAACAATATTAACAGCAGTTATACAGTAGATTCAACAAGGGGCTACAGTAGAGAACTGTATGAGAGGGCTGATCAATGATTCATTCATGGGTGCAGATTTGATGAGTCAATAGCCATCCTTTAAGCTGTTTTTTGAAAGTAGTGAGAGTGGGACTGTCTCTGATTGTGGTTGGGAGACCGTTCCAACCTGCACTGCCCTTTACAGTAAGGGAATTTTGGCCTATAAAGGTTTGTCTGAACTGCACCTCGCAGTCCCCTCTGGAGGCAGATCTGGTACTGAGCGTGTTGTCTCTCCGTTTAAAAAAAACCTCCAACGGGGGAGGAGCCAGCCCGTTGAGGGTTTTATAGGTGAGGCAGCTGTATTTAAAAGTTTTTAAATGTTCAAAACTCAATAAATTGTACCTCGCAAGAATTGGACAGTGATGTGAGGAATATGGTTTTTTGGTGAATACCTTGATGGCTTTTTTGTAGAGTTGTTCAATTGGTTTCAGTGTGGTGACTCCAGCAAACGACCATATCACAAAACAGTACTCAATATGAGACAGAATCATGCAGTGGAGATCAGATTTAGCAGCATCAGACGAGATGAGGGGCCTGATTTGTTTGTTGTTGATCACATACAGATACTTTAGTTGGTTGAACAGATACAGGTAATGGTGTACTTGCTCATCCCTAATGGTTAGCCTAGCGTAGCATAAAGACTGGAAGCAGTGGGAAACAGCCGGCCTGAAAAATGACCCATAACACATGTCGTGTGTTTTGTCCACACACAAAAAGTTTTAGAGGGAGTCAAACAAGTGAGCGTAGCAGCTGTTGTAACATAAACAAGACTTAAAATATGTGACACTCCCACAAGCTCTCTCATACACACACATTCAAGGTGCTTCCCTGCTCTTGTGTGAACTATAATCACAGTCACCACAAAGTAACCAGACACCCAAATACGTTTGTCATTTAGTGTATCAACAAACTGTTGGAATAAACACACTGAACAATAAAACGGTTGGCTCCACAGATGTGTTACTGTTACAGTCTGTGAAACTCTATGTAGTATGTATGATGGAGCTCAGAATTCAGTGACTTATGACACTGCACCATCCTGACCACGGTAAATCCAGAAGTCGCTGCCTAACCAGGTCCTTCATTTAAAAAAATCCAAACGGCTGATGCCAAAAACCCTCCGATGTCCAAGTATGAGTCCTGCAGTGCTGCACTTTTGATTCGCTGAGTGATGTAAACTCAACTGCTAAGCTAGCTAACAGCCACACTAGTTAAAAGCTGCTAAAGTAGCTAGCTAGATGCTAGCTGGCAAAACCGTCCTCACAGTTCTTCCGGCACTTTGTCAAGTGTTTTGTTACAGTCACTGAAAAAAAGCCCCACACTTCCTGCTCCTGTGCTTACAGTCAGTTATTGACACTGCCTCTGTGCTGCTGCATCACATCTGCAGCTGACTGTACCAACGAGTAGCGTCACTCTGCAGCAAAATCTAGGGACCAAGAAGTCCCCCCAAAAAACGACGTCTCAACTTGAAGCTATGGGTCGACTGACAGGTGTCCAACTGATGAAACAAATCTCCTATTTCATGGGGCAGATCTAGAGTATCTGTGTGTGTGTGTGTGTGTGTGAGAGTGTGTGTGTGTGTGCTGATTTTAAGAAGAGCTGAATAACATTCACTGTTACTGACTGAAGGAGCTCGGTCCAGTGTGAAGTTCTCTACTTGTCAAAGCTTCAACAAAGGAATATTGAGCTACAAAAAGACAGAGCTTTTTTATTCACTGTTATCGGCGCTGGTTCCTCGGTGCTGTGTTTGTGTTGTCTGTAGTTTCCTGTGGTTAAATAATATCCTCCCCATCGACAAGTCTTTATTCAAACTGCACCAGACAACGGAAATGTACCAAGTGACAGTAGCCATTTCCTGCTGTGCACCTGCATACATATTTAAAAGCCTACATTGTATAACAGCACAGTTAAGCCGTGTAGCGAGCAGCCAGTTTCCCACCTCAGCATAATGTGCTGAGTGTAACAGCCGTTAGATCAATATTTGGCCGGCGGTAATGTGAAGCGCTGTATGTTTGTCATTGTTAGTCTCCAGTGTTTGTGTAGAAGACGCTTCAGCTCGGCAGCAGACACACAGACAGCCGAGCAGATGGCGAATATGATTTGGATCTCATCTCCTCCCTTGTTTCACAGGCCGCCTCGGACAGATTTGCTTTTCCTCCGCCTCGCGCGTCGGCGTGGGCTGACGACGGCAGCCTGGAGCCGCAGTGTTTCAGACACAGTTGATTGTAAGGAGAGGTCACTGTGAAGGATTTGTGTGATGTGATAATTGATATCAGATGGTTCACAATGCGAAGTTAATACATCTAATGGTGCTTCGAGTCTCGCTGCTGTGATGAAGTGGCTATTTGCATACTGCTCACATGCTTTAATGTTCCACTTGTTGCTGCTTCAGATCAAGATTGATGTTTTTCCACAGAATAGTTTTCAGTTCTACACTGAACAGGCACTTATTTAAACGACTGGATCTGTCACTATCTGCTCCTCTATACGCTCGTAACACTTGATTGAGAAAGAAAATCTGTGCACTCTGTGAACGTGTTGTCATCTGTTAATGCAGATGCACGCTGCATATGGTGCCATTTACTGTGGCCACAGCAGGCAGGCAGTGTTTAGCACTGGGCTAATGAAGTAGAAGGAATATACAGCAGCCTTAATAATTCCCACTGGCTAATGTGGTCAGAACTAATGAGCAATCCTCATTTCCAATTACTAATGTGGTCCAATAAGACTCAGAGGTTAACCTCACAGTGTTGAGAGGCCAACTGCTGCTGAGTGTGGTTCACTTTACTGCTCACAACATGGAGCAGCGTGATGGGAGAACAGGCGTGTGCAGACTGTGAACCAGAGACGACAGGCCTCATTCACTAATGTGTGTAGAAATGTTCTGTGCATGCAAAATTAATGGTGGCTGCATGGCACGTGTTCACCGGCCAGTTTTGTTCTTAGCACCGTGCGTCTGTTAGTCAGTCACAATCATTTTAAAGGCAGATTTATAGTCGTGCGTCAGTCTATGCAGAGTTTATGCACGTGGCCTACGCCGCTGTTAACATTTATACTTGTGCAGTGGTGGTGTGTCTGTATTGCTCTGCAGTTACACCTCTAAAACACACATTAAACATGGCTTGATAGAGACAGTGTTATTCACACGAACATAAATCAGCTTCATTATAACTCACAGGATTAACAGACAGCACATGGACAGGCACCCTGAGCAGTTTGGGATTCAGTGCCTTGTTCAGGGGCACCTCGTCAGTGCCCAGGAGGCTCACTGGCATCTCCCTAGCTGCCACTCCACACTCTATAATTGGTCCGTACAGGGACTTGAGCCAGTGACCCTCCAGTTCCCAAGCTGAGTCCCTACTGACTCAACTGCTGCCGCTCCCGCTACTCATATGAGGTCAGGAACAACAGCAACATTTAACAAAGGTTGCGTTACAATTTGGCCTCATTGCAACTGACATTGTTCATTGACAAATACATTGTCATATACTAGATAACTTTATTTTTCCCCACAAATACAACATGCTAACACGAATAGCACAAGCTTAAAGCATTTTACATTGTATAAATTAGCCTCGTGGCTAACAGACTTTTCCTCTACTAATATCAGGAACAACAGCATCATTTAACAATGTTACAAAATTTGGCTCCATTACAACTGACACTGTTCACTGAAAAATACATTGTCCTATACTAAACAAGATAAATACAACATGCTTACATTATTAGCACAAGCATATGTCATTTTACATTGTATGAATTAGCCTAGCGTGTAGCAGTTTTTTGCTACTCACATGAACTCAGAATAAATCACACACAGGACTTAAAAGTAAATAAAAGCTTTGTTTCCATTTCCGATGGCCGATGGTCCTGCATTAATTCAACACAGACGTATAAACCCTGCGTACATTGACAAGCACGTTCCCACTATCTGCAATCAGCAAACTGTCACACCCCCGTTTCTCTATATAAGGAAATAGATTATATACAAATATTAAAACTTTTGTTTACAATGTAGAAATGTCTTTTGGTTTTACCAAAGCACATCCCATAAAAAACAACATTCGACAACATACAGGCGACGTAAAAATGGAAATACAAAATGCTGCAATAAGTGACGCAGATCTTACACAGCAGTCAGCAGTTAATGTTCTCAGATAAAATGTTGACACTCTCAGATGTTTCTGCTGATGCGGAAAGAGGAAGTGCATTAGTTGTGCATCATCTTATGCAACAACAGTTTCACAACAGAATATTGTTGCACAGCAGAAAAACATTTTTAATACAGCGTCACCAGTGTCTGTTGAGTGATGAGAACATCATCAAAACTGTAAACACGGTGTGAGAAAGACTTTCAGTTTATAGTCTGACAAAATGAAGCCCATGAGGTCCGATTGAAAGCTGCAGAAAGGTAGTAAGTTGACTTTGAGTTCAGATTATTTATATCCAAAGTCAAGTATGAACCATCTACGCTCAGTACAGATTATAGTTTGCACTCACTGTAGCTGTTTCCAGAACTGACAGAACCACTGTGCTAAATTCTATCAATCCACAGGTGCATATAGATCTGAGAACAAAACCTTCTCAAATTAGTCTGTGACCTGATACTGATCCATCTGGGGATGGCTGACATGGAAACGACAGAGAGGCTTCGAGAACAAGAGGGCACAATAACAGTGCCAACACTCGGCCGGCTTGTTTGAGTTTTCTTTCTGCTGTTTCCTCACAGACGGTCGTTTCTGCATCGATTCATCACTGCTGCATATGATGAAGGAAGTCAGGAGGGAACACTGAACATTACTGATATCCAGATAAGCTCAGAGAGTTTAATGTTGCAGTAAAGAGACATAAAGATGACAGATGGTTATTGATGAGTGCGTCTGTACTGCCTCTGAGGTTCTGCTGCTCTGGAGCTGTTTTTACATAAACATGGAGAATGTATGGTGAGTTGAGACGCTCACAGTCTCCTGGTACGTCATGCTGTTGTTACACCAGAGCCGCAGAGGGCAGTGATAGTGTACTGTGTCTTGTACACTGTGATTTATTACCTGACAAGATTATTCTTCTCTGGAGGTATTGTCTTTGAGGGTTAGGGTAAAAACAAAAGGTAAATGTGTACAGGTGATGGACACTAGGGTCGGATACTGTTCACATTTGAACGGATACTGGTACCAGTACCCAACTGCACCCTTTCTTGGTTCTCTAATCTCTCTGTAATGCAAGCTTCAGTGACGTAGTTGCGCTCTCGCATTCTCTCTTTGTAGAGAATAGGCAATGACATCATGGGGTATTGCATTCTGGGTAGTAGCATCCGTACTTTAGGATCTGCTTTTTTTTTAATGGAGTCAAAAAACTAGGATGGACTGGTCCAAGAGCAAGTTTGACATTCCTTGAGACAGAAGCTGAACAAGAGAGCAAAGAGGCGTGACTGCAAAAATAAATGAAATTAGATTACTTTGTCATTGTACAGAACATACAATGAAATTCAGTTGCATTCAAGACCGGACTCAATAAAAATAAATGGAAAGTAAGAGTAAGTAAATAAATGCATTCATCCATCACTCATACTCTCATCTACACAGTAGACAGACCATACACTCATCATTGCCAACGTATGCACTTAAAAGAGATAAAATAAAAGGCTCATAAAATTATTGCACATAAACAAATTATTGCACATTTTGTTATGATGTGATCCGGGGGCTCGGTGTGCTGAGCGGCCTGCTAGCGCAATAGCCTCTGCCGGGTTAGTTGGGTTGAGCCATGTCTCCGTGATAACCATAACACAGCAGTCCTGAATGATTTCCTGCGTGGATATGGTGAGCTCCAGCTCCTCGATCTTGTTGGAAAGTGATCTTGCATTTGGGACAAAGAGGCTTGGGAGCAGAGGCTTGTGCGGGTCCCTGCCTAGCCTGGTTCGTATCCCGGCACAGCAGCCTCACTTCTGCTTCCTCTCTCTGCACCGCCTCCGTCGCTTTCCAGCTGGGACATTAATCCATGGAGATCCCGGTGGTCTGATGAGCCCCAACGGGATGTCGTGTCTGGGGTCTTCCTGGTTGAAAATACAGTTTCTGGGCAGCAAACCAATAACAAGCAGTTCATGCCGACTGTATCTAACATGCCAGTGCATACGTGGCACTCAGTAAGAAGTAAACTGTGAGTAATCTAATTAAAGAGTACAGAGCGCTGAGCCGCTGCATGTCCGTGCGCTGCCATCCCCCGATCTGTACGAACTAGTGATGTTTCAGCTCGGATAAGCTTGTCAGAAAATATCACAGAGTTCGGGCAGGTTGGTCATATAGCAGACAAATAATTGAACAACTTTCAGACGTGCAATAATCCAACTTCAGCTATTTCCGTTTTTGGCTTTTGACCCGGAAAATGTGTTGAAGTCCAATGTATTTAATTCTCTCCCATCATAATGTCTAATAAAGTCGACCTAACACCGTGTCCTAACAGCAAGCAAGCGTCTCTCTGTCCCTCTATAACGTCATGTGAACAAACCGTGTAGGATATCAGCCATGTGCTCGAGATCATACTTGCTGTCTCTCTGTGCTTGTACTTTTTAAGCAGAACACACATATTTTATATTGTGATATTTAGTGGAGACAGACAATATAACCAACAGTAAGTAGGTGGTCAGTGATGTCATTACAGGAAACTCTCAGCTCCAGTTTGCTGGTTTGGGTCATTGCGTAACACGTATGTTTACCAGTCGGGTGGAGAGCGGTTACGACAGTTGATAATGCAGCAAACCTTCAACATTCCACTGTGTTATTAAGCTGGATAAGATCTGAACTCGACCACGTCGTCTCATAGTACCCAGTCTCTACCGTAGCTGCTGTGTCCTGATGTCTCGCAGTGCTTTGCGTTGCTCACTACTGCTCATGTCACGATCCTGTTCTCTGTAGCAACTCATGCAGGTCAACAAGCTCTGCTGCTTCTCTGCTCTTTTCTAATCACATTTAGTTTATCTGTCTCTGTCTGCTTGTGTTTGTGTCTGCTCGTCTCTGTCTCGCTCTGTTCAGACACAACTGACAAAATGTGGAATAATTTAAGATACAGTTAGACGCACAGTGATACTAGGTCGTTTCAAAAATAAACTGGAAAAGAAACAGCAAAAACTATCGCTGCAGTTTTTGTTTACCGGGAAGCCAATGAAGCTCCGTGGCGCTTCCCACCTTCATGGTGCTTTGCGGCACCTCTGCCTCCTGTCTGGAGCTGGCGGCTCAGAGGAGCTCAGCTGTTGACCGTGGCGCTCCATTGCTAGCTTCCCAGTTTCCCAGCTTCGGGGCGCTTCAGGGTGCTTTTGTCTCCTGTCTGAACCTGGCGTTCTCACCCAGATGTGCTCTCAGGTACCAAAATTTGGCACTGATTCAAAAGGATAGTTTGGATTTTTTGAAGTGGGGTTGTTTGGGGTACATAATCCACAGACAGTGGAGAATGGCTGGAGTCAAACATGGAAGCTTAAAGGGAAATTTCGGTTTATTTCAACCTGTCTCCTATCGTCCTAAATTTGTTTCAAGTGACTAGTGACATAAAAATAATAGTTAGCATGTTAGCCGTTAGCCTAGATACAGCCGGGGCGCATAGTAGCGTCAGACCTGTTAAAACGTAAGTGAACGGGCAACCTTCAAGTGCAAAGTTAGTCCACTAAACAAGCTTTTTTTCCACAAAGACCGCCTCATATCGTTAGGATAAATGTCAGAGAACATATAGAAAACGACATGTAAACGTGTTGTCTTACCTTACCGGTGTGCTGCCATGTTTGTTTACCATTTAGCTCTGCTTTCCAAAGCGCGGCAGAAATATCGCAAGAACAAGCAGCAACAGTTGGAAGGCAGAACCGGACAGTAGCCTGAAAAGTTCATTCATTTATTTTATGAAAGATTTATAGAATAATGGCTGACTTTTTGCCAGACTTCGACTTTGTGGAGGAAGAATTTGATTTTGCAGAGTTTGATGGCCGCCCTTATTTATTTGAGCCAGAATACACTGACGAAGAGCTTCGTGAAATTGAAGAACGGAGGAGGAGAGAGAGAGAGGCGCAACAGGTAGAGGACGAGAGAGGAGGAATGGCTGCTGCAAGGCTGCGTAGCTCTGGAGATTGGTGGTGTACCTGTGAATGCTGTGCCCCAGTGCCCACAGAAGAGGAATGCCTCTGTTGCAAGGAATGGGACCGGTTGCAGCCTTATTTTCAAGGTCTGGATGTGACCGAGGACGAGACACCTCCATCTGGAGTAGTATCCAGCTGGGCTTTATCTAGAGCTGGCGAGATTTCAGGCACAGTATGAGATCGCTGCTTGTTCTCGTGATATTTCGGCCGCGCTTTGGAAAGCGGAGCTAGATGGTAAACAAACATGGCAGCACACCGGTAAGGTAAGACAACACGTTTACATGTCGTTTTCTATATGTTCTCTGACATTTATCCTAACGATATGAGGCGGTCTTTGTGGTAAAAAAGCTTGTTTAGTGGACTAACTTTGCACTTGAAGGTTGCCCGTTCACTTACGTTTTAACAGGTCTGACGCTACTATGTGCCCCGGCTGTATCTAGGCTAACGGCTAACATGCTAACTATTATTTTTATGTCACTAGTCACTTGAAACAAATTTAGGACGATTGGAGACAGGTTGAAATAAACCGAAATTTCCCTTTAACAATGTAGTGCTGTGGAGGGGTCAGCAGCAAAACGTATTTACAGTATTTTCATTGCTGTACCTTTCTGTCAGACAGCCCATTGTGATAGGGAAGCTGTTAACACTTCAGTTCCTCTCTTTTTTTTTCTTTCTTCAAATCCACCAGACTCCATTGAGAAAAACAGTAATTTTAGCTCACTGAACACAGGAGCTGCTCGTCTACAGCTGCCTCGATCAATTGGTTAGTTTGTGTTATTGTTTGAGGATAAATACTCCCCACTACCCCACTTTAAAAAATCTGAACCATCTCTTTAACATAAATTGATGTTCATTAGTACCAGCATAATTCGTTCAGTAGCTGAGTCGCTGCTGTGCAGCTTCGTGCATCGTCCTTTAAAGCACATACAGAGAGCGTCTCAGTGTTTGCATGCAGTTGCTGTGATTGACCCGCCTGTGACCTGCCTCCTGTCTGAGCTCTGAGTCAGACCTCCAGAGCTGATGAGACCAGTCAGATGGACCTGCACAGCCCTCAGCACAGCCGCTGCCTCTGGGCTGTGTGTGCGGAGGGAAGCGGAACAGATACAGACTGACCCGTCACAAAGCATCCGCTCTATTAGTCACTTACTGCTCTGCATGCAGCTAGCTGCTAGCAGAAGAGCTATCTGTATTTCTCTACCATCCTCATTAGCTATAAAAAGAATGATTCTTCTCGTCTAGTCTCAGTTACTTTCTCTCCTCTTCTGTCTTTGGCTCTCGCACTAATAGGATTAGAATAATGGAATATCACAAGTGCTTTTGGCAGTGCCAAGCTGCTTAAGATAATTAAAGAGCCAGAAATGGAGAGTTTTATCTAGCAATAGGGATCCTGAGGAATAGAGTGCTAATCAGACCTTAAAGACCCCAGCCTTTGGTCCCATCGAGGAGACCCGGGGAAGATAACCGGCTTAGTAGATGTAATGGGGGTGTCGATAAGGCCCATCCCTTCTCTCCACGGTTATCTGGTAGCCATATTCCTTCTCATTTAGATCACAGATTCTCTGCGGAGAAAGTCTGGGACAGACAGAGAAGAAAACAGGAAGTGGAGATTGGACGGGGAATGATCCCTCCCATCAAAGCACAGCATACTTTCTAGTGGTTTCTGAAGCTCTGCTCGCAGATCTTGAAACAATTCAGTTCAGTGAATACCCCAGACAGCAGAAAATTCCTGGCACTGTCCTCCTCTGTGTTTTGGTATTTTACCGGAAATTCCCAGAAGAGGTGAGCTATTGTTTAGAGCTACAGGTTCCCACATTGACAGTTGCTAGTGCTGCTGTCCTCTATGCTTCTCAGTAAAGAAAGTAGTGCTCTTATTTTTTTATTCTAAAGCAGCCAAAGGGTACGGCAGCATCGTTTCCACCTCACATTTTAAAGTCCCACTTTTGCCCCCTGTTTCATCTTTATACTGTACAAGTGACAGTGTGTGATCGTCTTATTCCTGTGAAAAGACACAGGAATTAAAGGACAGTGACATTTTTCTCAGGCTGCTTTCACACCTGCCCTGTTTGGTTCATTTTAATCAAACTCAGGTTCATTTGCCCCCTCAGTGCGGTTCGTCTGTGCAGGTGTGAACACAGCAATCACACTCAGGTGTGCACCAAAACAGCTGGACCGAGACCTTGAAGAGGTGGGCTCAGTCCGGTTACAAACTAACCCTGGTGCGGTTGGAACATTAATCTTGCAAGTGTACTCTTCTTCAACGTTTGCTTTACCTCCTGGATTTTTCCCACACGTTAGTGCTTGGCATTATTTGAAAATGAGGGTCTCCCTGAATTGATTTGAGCCTTAAATAAAGGTTTGAATGAATGTGGGCCTCGAAGGACAATGTACTGTCCAGGATGACACCCAGACTCTTAACCTGAGGGGATGGACGGACTTTGGAGTTATCAATGGTCAGAGAGAAACTATGCGATTTAGCCAAAGTGGATTAAGTATCTGCAAGGAGAGCCTCACTGTTAAGTTTGAGGTAGTTGTAAAAGAGCCAAGATTAAATGTCAAATAAGCCGTCAGAGAGGGAACTGGATAGGGAACAGGGAATTGAATGTCAGATTTTCTGAAGATACGTCCAAGAGGGAAAAGGTAGAAAATGAATAAAAGAGGACCAAAGACAGAGCCCTGAGGAACACCACTAGTATCTGGAGAAGAGCTGGATCTGAAATTTCTAAGTTGAACAAAGTGAGTGTGGCCAGAGAGATTAGAGATTTGCTCCGTGTCATCCCCGTCTGTGTCTCTCCAGCCTTTCCTGTCTATCCATCACCTAACACCTCTCAGTAAAGGCAGAATCACCCAAAACTAATCTTATAAATATGCATATTCATTATCATCATCAATAAACCTTCAATAACTGGTTTTTGGCCAATGGGCCATCCCATTATAATATGTAGGTCACTCACTTTTTTTTTCCAAACCCACACCGTAAGACCGTTCTTGCTGCCTTGTTTAATGTTAACCATGCACTAGACTTGAGGAGGGACGGAAACTGTTCTGGAGTGTTGATGCCGTACACGTAGCTGACTGATTTTAAAGAATCCAACATGCACTACAAAAGACAGAAACACTTACCATAAAGCATTTACATAAGCACCTGAGATCCTCTCGAACAGAGAAACTGCAGACAAAACGGTTGGCTTTACTCTGTATCACAAGCCCATCTTGATAACAGCATTTCCTGAGGTGCGTTGGGCCAGTGGGTCATGACTATGTAACAGATGATCCCAGAGATCTATGCTGGGACAGAGGAGAGTAAAGCACATAAAGGTCTGATAGGATTCAGCTGTGAAACAAGCAGAAGGCACTCTGCCTCAGAGGACTTGGCTTGTGACATTTCCAGCTTGTTTCGTTGTCAGTTCAGGTACCTTCGTATAATAAAATGTCGACCTTAAAAAAAAAAAAAAACGGCAGCAGTGAACATGCGCTCTTCCTCTGGGCCATTCATTAACAAATGTCACCTTGTGGCTGTTGACTGTGTGGGAGTGGAGCTCTCACTGTTTGGCCTTGTGGCTTACTGGGAAATATACAGGCTGCACTCGTGTGGTGGTTTCATTAGGTTCATATAAATCCTGGAAAATATACGTGTGATTCAGCGGAAATGCCAAATATTACAGCATGGCAGAGAAACAGAGAAATAGGTCTGAATTATGACAGAGGAACCGGGCACTTTATGATGGGAATGTACCGTCTGGCCGTGGGGAGACTCTTGAGGTACTGCTGTGACCTGCAAGGTGAAGGTCATGTGATGGATGGAGACAGCCGGAGGCGTCAGTTGGCTTCTTTTTTACACCGCTTGTCTTCTTGTGCTGTAAGAAGATCATCAGTGAAGAAGCCTGTAGCTCAACTGTCCTTGAAAAAAGAAATCCATAAGAAGGGAAGTTTTAAAAGATTTCTTGAAGGTGGAGAGTGAGAAGGCATTTTCGATGTCTTGGGAGCAGCAGTGGAGGCCCTGTACCCTCAGGAGCAGTGGTTAGTCCTGCCGTTGGGGGCAGGAGGTTGGCATTCATAGGTGATGATGAGGAGTTTGAAGTGGATACGCTGGGGGATGGGGAGTCAGTGGAGGTTATGAAGGATGTGGGTGATGTGGTCACAAGTGTGGGAGTGAGTGAGAAGACGTCGTTTCTTTAGAGTTTCGGATGATGAACCGAAGAGGAGACTATCGAAGTCCAGTGTGGAAGTGATGAATGTGTGAATGAGAGTCTCTGCAGCTGAAGAGCAGAGGGATGGACAGAGGCGGGCGATGTTTCTGAGATGGATGTTTTGGTGATGTGTTTGACATCATTAAGGAGAGGGTTTGATCAGAGATGACACCAAGGTTAGGGGCGTGGGGGAAGGTGAGCACAGTGGAGTCGTCGATGGAGAGGGAGGAGTTACAGTTGGATTTGATCAGAGATTTGGGACCGATGATGATGTGGTGGTCTTTGAGGGTTACCTTGTGATAAGCCACAGCCTGTCGTGGTCAGCTGAGATGGTAATAAAATATTGTAGCAGATTAGCTTTGTTGCAGTAGCGCTAGCTTGGTCACATGACCTTCATGTTGCAGGATACACCAGAGTCTTAATCTGGAAGATGATGTAGGCATGGATTTGTGCTAAATTTAGGCTCATATGTCCGTTTTTCAAGTATTGGTAGAATTTATTGTGGTTGGTGTTGGGGCGTGTGGTTGTGAGTCACTCATTTGGATGAGGACATCACCTCACCAGCCTGTAAACTTTCCTTCCGCCGACTTCTAGCTCGTCAGCTGCTAGCTATCCAGGTTGCCGTTTCCAAATGTAAACATCAAGGAAAAGATGGAGAAGACGGAGACCAGCTGAGCTAGCATCTTGCTACCCATTGAACAAGCGTTTAATAATAAACTGGTTAACCTCCGTGCCACACCATGATTCTTCAAGGATCGGCGGGGTCCTGGATGGCGCCGTTTGACCATGTGACTTTTTTGTGTGCCTATCCGCTGGAGCGGAGAACTCTTGCAATAGAGGAGGGGAGGCGTGTGCTGTGTGGTGAGTGGGGACTGGTGTGTCGGTGCAGGTGTAGTAATGGCTGTCAGAATGGACATATGTGTCATGTAGTCCGAACCCAGCATTAGTGGCACGATGCAGCTTTGTTGCAGAAGCATGAAGGTTCGACATCAGCTGCAAACATATATTTTCACCCTGACTTTATATTTCCTAGCTCACTCTCAGGGTGCAGTATTGTAGAAAACTCTAATACATTCAGAGCTATTGTGAATGTGTCTGTTTGCCACCTTGGCTGAGTTGATCTGAGGCCCGAGAGCCACATCTCATCTCGGGGATTTGAGAGTTTCAAGAGGATCAGTCTGAGAGAACATGAGCTCAGAGTGGAATGTGTGGCTCATTTACAGTTGCCATTGTAATGCAATCTGTGGTTTGAGTGGAAAAATATATAACTGCCACGCCACTTAAATCTGAAAATACATAGCTGACGTTCTCCTGTCCAATTTTCCCTCTTGACTCACAAAGTAAACTGACCTGAAAGCCTTGATAAAGTGAACATGACTCCAGACCCACAATTAGTCAGTTCTGATGTTCTTCTTCAGTCTATAAGAAGACTTTCTCCATGCCTCAGAATATATATCTGCCTGTATTCTACATGATGTGATACCATATTGATCTTTAGTTCTGTTAGTCTCAGTGGAGCTGCTGCAGAGCACTAACATCACACCACACAGTCCATGTTGGCACGACGAGAGATACATCTATAGACTGAATGGAAGAGGCTGAAATGCTCTGCTGGAGACTGGAAATGCTCAGTCAAGGATGGACACAAATCCTCCAAGACACACACACACACACACACACACAGTGTTTTTCTGAAAACTAGCACCACTATGTCAAAACTGAGCTCTCTGATAGCTGATATTTAACATTTCAGATCCGAACATGTCATTAACATTTAAATGTAAGTTAAACTAAAAACTCCAGAAACTGAAGGAATGAAGTATCAGATAACAGATAATATTAAGAATAGTGGTGGAGCAAATCACCACTGTAAAGATGAGCAACTGGGGAGACAAGGAATTGCGCACCCTCCTTGTCCTCGCATACGAAGAGGCCATTAACCGTCAGATGACGGGGACGGTGAAGAACGGGCCGACTTACGAGAGAATCACCGAAGGACTGACCAGCCGCGGCTTCCCTCCCACGTCACTGTTTACGTCACACGCTGAGCTACACGTTTTGTTACTTGCTCACGCCCCCCATTGCCCCGAAAAAGGCACATTCTGTATAAACAAAAGTAGGTAGGCGGCATTTTGCTGCACTCCCCGATTTTGTTTTTATACTGCCAGTGCTGAAAAAACACTGATTGGGCTTTCCTGCAAATTTGCACAACTCCTGTCTAAAAAGGGCTAATATGTGACGATATAATTTAACACAGACTGATACAGAAGACAAAGCCACCTCTTTTTTGCTTTTGGCCACAAAAAATAAAAACAACACGTAAATAATGTAAATAACTGTCACCATTAAAGTGCAGTAAAGTAAAGTAATGTAAAACCGACTCCACTTACACATAAAACAGCACATGGGATAAGCTAACCTTTCTGTCAGCAAGAACATTCTGGAAGAAATCTTTCGATTTTAATCCGAACCATCATTTTCATAGAACTTGGGATTGTCCCGCTTAAAGCCCTGAAGGGAAACTTCTCCAAACAGCCATAAAACAACAAGATCATTTAACACAAGTATCAAATTCAGCTCAGTAATAACTGTCAGGGTTCATAGACTGAACGCTTGTTTTTTGCTCGTCACTCATTATTAGCTTTAGCATGTTTACATTGCATAAATTAGTCTAGCAGCTGACAAAGTTTTCCTTATTCAGTCACTGCATTTCCCGACAGAGCGGCTTGGTTGAATTTCAGCCTGCATGCATGTTTTTTTAGTCAAACATTGTTAAAACAGAGCAGTGATGTTGCCGTAGAGAGAAGTTAGCAGAGTGAGATGCTGACCAGGCAGGTACGTTGTGTTTTATCCCATAACGGCATCATTTATTTACGTACGACATGTTCTCTGTCTACGTGTATTTTCTCCAGAATCCAAAAATATTTCCAAGTAGGTAACGTTATCCTCATCGGCCTTCTCTTTGCTGCTCAACAGTATCTTCCTGCTGCTGTTAGATGGTGACACAGACTTTCAAAATAAAGGCATATCCTGAAGATGATGATATGGATGAATGTTTTAGACATTGGATAGATAATCACTGAATCAATGTATCGATACAGATCCATATATAGATCATTACATACAAGGATTCGTCCAAAAACTGGTGTTCCTGCTCTCCAGCCAACAAGAAACCGAATATTACGTTTTAGTTATGTATAATTTTGAACCGAGTTGGATTCAGTAAGTGATCTAGAAGGATTTAGAGCTGATAAACTCAATCAGTAGAGTGTTCGTGTTTGATAAAATGCTATCAGACCCCGACCTTACCTATGAGAGGCGCTGACACTGAATGGCTGATATGTGATTATTAATAAATGTCCAGTATCATGGCTCTTTATATTAATCTAACATTTCCATCAGGCTGAACAGAGAGTGAATGTGCAGCTCAGCTCACTGAATTCTGGCATGACTTCTTTGTTCTGATTCATTTTATAGCTTTCCAAAGCTGTCTCTATCCTCCAGTTCTCTCACTCTCTCTTTTTATCTCTTTCTCTGGAGGGTGTTTCTGTTAAAGCCTCCAACATGGTGGTCCAGGGTGAAATAATGAAGCTGCTCAGCTCTCTGTTAGTTTGAACTGAGGCCACGATCACTAAATAAATGTTCAGTTGAGAGAGCAGAGACGCAAATGCGAAGAGTAGACGGTACGTCAGCTGTAAGAGCAATGTAATTAGGAGCAGAGAGTCGAGTCTTGATGAGCACAGAGAGGAAAGTGAGCTCCTTCTTCTGATGATATGACTGTGGATTAAAATGCAAAGGAGATAAATGCAGTTAGATGATGTTTAGATTTATTTGTACAGCACTTATCAAAACCAACGTTACACAGTGCTTTACACATAATTAGAGTTGCAGCGAGATACCAGTTTCAAGGTATACCGTGAAACCAGACTGTGTACAGTTGCTTACCTACGGTAGCCCAAGCAGTCCAATCACCTGATGGATCAGCTGATTGATGAAGGGAGTCAGCTGATAGATCACATGATTCCTTCTATGCAACCAGTTGGTGAATCTCATTCAGGGCGCCCCTACCTGCCTCCACCCCAGCTCCTCCTTTTCATGCTGTGTCTGACTTATCAGTGTCATTTCTGTAGGCGCATGGAAGGGCAGAGAGGCCCCAGAACAGAGCCATAACACCATTTATAATGCTGCAATGTAAATAAAGTTTTCTTTGACTCAAGTTGTCCTGACTGAAGCGTCCCTTCTGTCTTCATTCCTTTAAGGGTCATTCTGACTGATAATAATGATTCTTAACACCATGATACTGTGAAATTGAGATGTTTTCTACAAATAGAACACAAAGCAAAAATATAAAAGCAATGGGGGAATTTAAAACTAACTCCCGTAAATCGTCAACTAAACACCCTGTCCCTGTTACTAGCCTGGCGTGGCTTCACATTTTGTCAAATACAGGCCTGTCTCAATTAGAGGCCTGGTGTGGTTTCCAAGCAGTTCATTTTTTTGTAGCAGTTCTTCAGATGTATAAACCAGGTTGTTGGCTACCTTGAAATGATGTGTGCGTTCCTCGATTACCCTGTAAGTTATTCATGTTCCTTTAGTCTGTAAAGACTCAGATCAAAAGAATCAAAAGGGTTTTTTATGAAAATGAATCCAAGTTGTGAGGATTGTTTTAACAGGATAATGTGGTGTTGTGTCGGTACACCAGGTGCCATAACTCTCTCTGTGATGCTCTGTCTGTCGGAGCAAGATTAAATGATTCATAATTGGTTTATTATCTAAAGCCTAATTATTATACAATCAGTACTCACACTGGTTTGAATAAACAATTTGATTTAAAGGCCTGTCCCAAATACAGGCCTGTTGATTTCAGTGATTTAAGCAAACAATAGCCCGGGCTATTAATTGAAGTCTTACAGTAGTTGTAGGTGTTCTACCCTTTGAGTAAAGCCCATTGTCTCTGTCCTCTCTGGTCGTGTTGCAGCAGTATCAGAAGTGTTTGTGTCTTTTCACTGCGTTGAAAGTTTTATGGAAAGACCGTCTCTCCAGCAGTAAAATACTTCAAGTTGTCAGAGCCGCACGCCACTTAGGAACGGCACGAAATCATATGTATCCCGTGTATCACTCTACATACAGCACATGCATCATGTCATGGCTGTGCTGGTGTATAGTGGGTCGATCATTTGTCACGGTTCAAAGGAAAATCATCACTTATCCAAAACTCTGGAGTCTATCCCGGGGCTGTGATCAGAAGATGTTTCTGTTCCTCCTTCACTGGCTCTCTCTCTCTCAGACACACACACACACACTCACTCAGTCTCTGAGGATCTCACACACACACACACACACACACACACACACACACACACACACACAGAAATTAGATCTGCTCCCATCCTCAGCTCTGTCTGGTCTGCACGCTTATAATTCATAAAAGATCAGAGCTCTGCTCCTTCCAGCAGCTTCCTAATGTATTTGTAATGACAATGAAGACGTGCCTTTGGAGTTTCTGTCTCTGTGTGTCTCTCTCTCACACACACACACACACACACACACACACACACACACAGATTCTTGTACCCCGCTGGGTCTTCTTAGGTCTGGACGCTGAATGTTTTCTGACTCAGCTGTTGGAGCTCAGTATACTGAGACAGAAAAACATCATCAGGACGGTCCAGATAACCAAAGTGTCTTGTTATTATCCTGTCCCTCACTGCTCTGAGGACAGCGCTGTCCAGCTTTACTCCACACGTGAGAGTGTCCTCTGTTTAAAGAAAACAAAGTCAGGACTTCCAGAGAGTCACAGACCCTCTCTGGTTCAGCAGCGTCTCTGTGTCTTACATCAGTCAACAAAATGTCATGAGATGCTTTTATGAAAATGATTTGTTCGGGAGATTTTGAAGATCAAGATTTCTGCTGACTCATAAAATTCCTTCTGCAGCGTCACATGAGGTTGACAAAATCAGAGCATGTTACTGGATTGTCTGCCTCTGAGATGATCAAGGGTTTGACATGATGATGATGAGTAGCTGAATGAACTGTCTCTGTGTCTGTCTCTGTGTCCCCTGCCTCTCCAGAAACTGTTTGGAAGCCACGAGCCTTCATCTGTTCAGCTCTGGGTCTCCTACAACCGCCAACCAATGAAAGCTGCCCAGTTCATGACCCGACATCCAATCACAGTGAGTCTCTGTCACATCTACTGCAGTGATTTAAAGAAATAAAGAGTTTATGGAGCCTAATCAGCAGACTGAATGACGAGCTGACGGGGCTGGGTGTCGATCCTCAGACCAAAATGTCTCTGTCGTATCAAAAACTGTTGAGTAGCACCAGTTGGATTTCAAACATCTAATAGTCCTGATAGTCGTTAGTTTGCCAGCCTCCGGCAACGAGCCAAAGAATCCTTGTTTTTGTCCTTGAGAAACTTCATCCTCCGCTCCGTAAATCCACCAGCAAACCGCTCGGCTCTCAGGCCGTCCATCCCGGGAGCCGACTGTAGCACACTGACCAGATTATGGAGGTAACTGTGGTGCTCCCAGAGCGTGTTGGTCAGTCGCAAGAGGCATCGCTTGTTTGTTTTTTTTCAGATTTATATGAGTTTTCATGGGTGAGCTGTTTTCCTTTGGACAAATATTGACTCGTGGCAAAATATTTACTTGTTTTTTGATAAAGCTGTGTCACTGTACAGGGTTCCCACGGTCATGGAAAATCTAGGAAAGTCATGGAATTTTAGTGTATGAAATGAAATTAATTGTTACAGTAATCTTTCTGGGATAACCCTCCATGTAATGTAACAGAACAGCAAATTTATTTTCTGTAAGTTAGCTGTTGACGTAACGTAGCTCTAATAAGCGTTAACTTAGGGCTGCAAGATATATCGTTTCAGCATCAACACTGCGATGCTCAGTAGTCGCCATTGAAGAACGTGCAACGTCAAGTAAGAAAAATTAACTCAGACAACTTATTTGATGCTTGATACAAATGGAAAACTTGCACAGTTCTCATTTTCCAGGACTTATACCAGCCAAGTCTTCTGCTGTTAGACGTTACGTGTGTGTGTGACGTAGTGTGGCGGTGTTCTCTGCATGAGTGTGTGTGTAGAAAAGTATCGATACTCTTGAAAAGTCACAGAAAAGTTTTGAAATTTAGTCTTTGAAATCGTACGTGGGAACCCTGTATAAAGTCTCAACCCAGTAATCTATGGCTCCTCCTATGAAGGAACTTCAATTTTTGATGTGCTTTCTTGTATATAATAAGAGTTGTTAATAACTTTTATATAAATATGTTAAATATTTTTTCATATTCCAATGTCTGAATATTCTTAAGAATCAAAGGTTCATTGCACTTTGAAAAGGCACTTGCATCACTGTGCTATTATATTATCATTATATATAATATATGATCTATGGAGAGAGATTTGTCTCAACATTATTTGTGTGAACAGACTGACAATCCACATGTTAATGTCTGATCTGTAAATATAAAACACCTCCTACAAATACAAATACAAAAAAAAGATTTGTATACTCACAAAAATATTTTTCAAAATAAAGCATATCTGCAAACACACAAACAAATTCCAGACATGAACATAAAAAAGTCTCCGTAAGCATAAAATTAAGATACACAAATAAAAACTGGATTCACAAATATCTGTTTGAAAGTTGTAAAAGTTAGGAAGGTATTCACAAATGCTTTTCATTTATTTATAAATGAATTCACAGATATTTTTTATTTTATTTTATGGAGTGTCGATCTGTTCACACAAATAATACTGAGACAAATTTATCTCCATAATAATCCAACAAAACCAGTTATGGTGACAGGTATACTGCAGGGTATTGGAAAAAGGACTATGTGAGGTAATGCTTTGGCAGAATATGCAGATCTATAGGGTGACTGAACCCAGAGTTCATCTGACCGTCAAGTCTGTGATCCCTGACTGATCTCTGAGTTTGTATAAATTGGTGTTTGGATCGTTCTGGAGTGAGTCGAGTCAAAGTCAGTTTCACATCACATCCTCAGCTCTTCCTGTCTCCCGTCTGTTCCTGTACGCTGTGGAGAACCTGAAATAAGCAACCTGCATATGAACAGCGTGGCTCCTATTTCTAAAAATATGTGACACCATCGACATCCTGGTTTTGGTGGAAGAACCACCTACACTTCACAGCAGAGTGTACAGGTCCATGTTTCCACTGTGATATGACGTCTTCTCACATCAGGAGTACGTCCTCAGTGTGATCAGACAGGAGGTCGCTGACCTGAGGATGACCTCTCTTTTCTTCTTCTTCTTCTCCCAACAGGAGTACTACATCGCAGACGCCTCGGAGGACCAAGTGTTTGTGTGTGTGAACCACCTGAACAACGCCACACACCTTTACATCTCAGACACACAGGGCCTGTCCTTCTCTCTGTCTCTGGAGAACGTCCTGTACTACAGTCCTGAGGGCTCCGGCAGCAACACACTCATCAGGTACTGCACGCACACACACGCACGGTACCTGAGATGTTTCAGAAACCCATCAGGCTGGTTAGTCAGAATTTATCATTAGTATCATTAAAAACCTTTTTCAGGGTCACCAACAAACAACACGGCTGCTTACATTAAAACACAGACAGGTTTCAACCCTAAAAAAGGGCTGCTCCACATGAGAGCCTGAAGTTTATTTCTTCCTACATAAACATGTGTGGGTGGTGTTGCCAGGTGGTGAAATCGGCCCCAGATTACCTGTGTCACGCAAGTTTTGAAAGATAGCAAGCTACGATTGGTTAGAGTCAGTCAGCAAGAGTTGAGTGACCATTCAGAGACAGAAGTGTTGCTCAGTTTTCATGATGGTTCCAGAAGAGTTGGAGTTGTTTGGCCAGAGACGGTTGATAAACAGAGACGGCCCACTTTAGATTCATTTCCTGTATCTGTGTCACTTGGGTGTTGCCACTGCCCCGCCCCTTCAGGAGGCTAGTTGCAGCCCTGAGTCCATTTATTCCAATGGGAGGAGTGAATGTGAGTACAGATCATGACCTCTACTGTCACTGAAATTAATATTGTGCCCATTTTTCTCAAGCCTCGACCCTTCTTAACATTCTGACACATTTGTTCAGACAAATCAGGAGGAAATTAACTTTGTTCAAGACGTGTCTCTGTTGTACCAACAAACTCTCACGAGATCTGGCAGCAACTGACGTGATCTTACACTTGTTAATCGACCCTTTCAGGGCCGACATCACGATGACATCATGTTATCAGCTGGAGGAGCAGCTGCCTCTCCCCCACAGGGCTGTAGGCTCCATAGGAGTGTTAAAATGTGTTTGTCTTGTTGTGTTATTGGGAGCCAGAATAGAAGAAGTCATGGCTCAAAACCAGCCGCCACTGCCCGTCAACAAAAACAAAGATGGTTAAATGTGATAAGACCAAAGGACTGGACGGAGGCCATCATCAAAAATGCTCACATGTGCAGCGCACACTTCATATCAGGTTAGGGAAAAAGTATTTCCTGTTGTAGGGATGAATAAGGTTATGTGTATTAAGGGTTATCATGTCCACCTCATCAGAAACTGGGGAGGGATTAAGAGGAAGATTGGATTTCTCTGCAACGCTAACTTTTTAGCACATTAGCTAACGTTAGCTTCCATAGCAAAACAAACAAGTGTGGTCCTCCTTTGTAAGATTGGCTTCCTGTGACATCATCCATCCACTGAGTGAGAGCATACGGGTCGGCCAGTCTGGTCCCGTTGGTCAGTGTTTACTTCTTCAAGTAACACTGGCGGTCCCGGAGAGTGAGTGACCTGACATGGTGCGTTGGTAAATTCAGTCTGACGCTCTACACTAAAATGAGAGCCCTGTTGGTGGAAGAAACGCAGCGTTATATTTCTACATGAATGAACCAACGGTTAAGTTAATCACACATTCACTCCGCTCGGCGCTCTGCTGCTCCGTCTCCACAGACAGAGTGTCCAGAGTGCGCTCTGCCACTCTGAGAGTGCGCTGCTCTGGATAACCCAACGCTACATTCAGACATTCTGACGCAATTTGTTTTAAAGGTCAAATATGAACTTTCATGCTTCATATGCATTAAGATAAATATCTGTGGTTTATTTGCTCCTTTGTCCTTCGTATCAGAAATGATTCCTGCTCAAGCAAAACACACCAGCGCATAAAAATGAACCCTGTGTGTACCTGCAGTCCAAATTAAGCAGGGTCTGCAGGCTTGCTAGTAATTGAGTAGTTCCCATAGCAACCTGAGGAACTGACAGGAAGACCTGGAGTTCGCCTCACAAATGCCTGATAATAGTGACGATACAAAGGCTTTACAAACACAGAGTAATGCTTCTTTATCTAATAAGTGTCAGTTTATTGATCTGACGCCACAACTCTCTCTGACCTCGGAGCTCTGCGTTTATTCTCCCTCTGTGTCTCCGTAATCACATCAGGAAGATCCTGTGTTGTTTTGGCAGAGGCAGGCACAGTGGCGCTCAGGTGTTTGTCTGCCAGTGATGATTCTCTCTGTGTTATGTGACACTGTGTCACCTGTTTATGTGAAGCGTCCTGTGGTCGGTGACAGGCTGGTGAAAATGTGTGTTTTGTATGTGAGAGTGGAGTCCGCCCACACCGTGTCTGGGTAATGAAGTTCAAGCTTCCTGTTTACCTCTCTGTGTGTGAAGTCGCCTCACACAGCTCTGAATTTAAAATGCTGATTCATTTGGTTCACCTGTGTTTGCTTTGCGGTGTTTGGAGCCAAGTGAACAAGAACATGTTCAAGGAAACAAGAGGTTTAAAATCTCTGCAAGAAATGAATCAGCAAAACTTTCTCTCAGCCACTGCAAAGGAACACTTTGCCCACAAAATGACCATTTGTATAACTAGTATCATCCGTGCCAAAATCATATCCGTAAAGACAAATTTGTCTTTATGCCTCCACGCCGGTGATAGCTGATATTAGGCATACTGTTTTCAGTCTGTCCCATTCTTGTCAGCACCTTTTCTCAAGAACACCTTGAGGGATTTCTGTCAAATTTGGCACAAACATACATTTTAAATCAAGGATGAAAATCAGTATTTGGTGGTCAGAGGTCAAGCTTACCATGACCTTGCATCCATCTCATTCGTGTGAAAATAATATCTCAAAAACACCATGAGGGAATTTTGTCAAGTTTGGCAAAAACGTTCAGTTCGACTCAAAGATGAAGTGATTAGGATCTAGTGGTCAAGTTCTTTAATTTTGGCACAAACATGATGAACTGATTACAAGTTGGTGGTCAAAGGTCAAAGGTCAGTGAGATCTCACAAAACATGTTTTAGCCAGAACTCAGGAATTCGTTTGCTTATTATGACCAAACTTGACGCAAATGTCTAACAGGATAAAATAATGAAGGTCAAAAGGTCAAAGGTCAGCTTGACTGTGACATCATCATGTGTCAACGTCATATCTCAGGAACAGAAGGGGAGACATTTGGTCAGATACTGAATTGGTGACTCTAATCTTGAAACTGTGCTGATTGTATAGATCTTCTGTGTGTGAAGCATCCATGTTTTCACTGACATGGATGGAGACTGTCAGAGACACTGGACTGGTGGGCGGAGTCATACAACCACAGGGTGGACTGGTGGGCGGAGTCATACAACCACAGGGTGGACTGGTGGGCGGAGTCATATTATTCCGAAGCAGTAATTCTAGTTGTAGTAAAAGTCAACCGTGTTCAACAACAGTAAAACTATACCAGCCCTTCTAAAGACAAGGTTGGCGTGTCTTAACTGACGCGGCAGGGTTTGACTCGGCACTGGCAAAAGTGGTAAGTGAAAAAAGTTATCGATTCACTGTGGAGACGTGAGAAAAATAAAGTTTTCCTCACAGATTCAGCACAACACGTGGTAACTGATTCACAAATGGTGAACTGTTCCTTTAAGGCTGGAATTACCACAGATTACACCTTTCTTCTGAAAGTAACCGTTTATCATTTATCAGTCACTGTGGTACATTAAGCTCCTCCCACACCCTGGTGGTGACGACGTCTCCCCTCTTGTGTTTCAGGTACTTTGCCAACGAGCCTTTTGCAGACCTGCACCGTGTGGAGGGGCTGCGAGGAGTCTTCATCGCCACGCTCATCAACGGCTCGGTCAGCGAGGACAACATGCGATCCGTCATCACTTTCGACAAGGGGGGGACGTGGGAGCTGCTTCAGCCGCCTGCTGCCGACAGTCTGGGAGGAACTGTGGACTGCCAGGTACGCCGACTAACCTGCGACTGGAAGGATTTAGTTCCTTGATGATGATGATGATGATGATGAGTCTGATCTCATCACCCTGTGAGCTCGTGTGTAGCTCAGTGTTGTGAGCAGATGCTGATGTTAACAGTGCCTCCACAGAGACCTGTGCCTCCTGCAGCAGATGTGCAGTTGCTGTTGAGAATAATGTGGTTCAGTGTTGCAGGTGTCTGACGGTCTCTGTGAGAAACAACCCTCACTTTCTATTTCCAGTTCTTTCCCTGTCTAGTTGTTGACCTACGTCTCATGATGTGAGTGGGTGGAAAATCAGAGAGGAGAGAAGTGAAACCAACTGAACAGCATCATCATGACTCTCCTCTCCTCTCCTCTCCTCAGCTCGGTAAAGGTTGCTCTCTCCACTTGGCCCAGCGGTGGAGCCAGCTGTTCAACATCCAGCTGAGGAGGGTCCCCATTTTATCCAAGGACTCTGCACCGGGACTCATCATGGCCACAGGTGAGGCGACACGCAGCAACATCACAGATAAAGATTTCAAGAACGTCAAAATGCTGAAGAAAACAAGTTGAGTTTTATGTGCAGGAGTCGAGGATAACTCAGTGTGAGCACCAAACTTTCTCCTCATTCAATCTTCAATGTTCGGCCATTGACGTCGCAGTCTGTCTTTTTTTGGGTCGTATGAATCAGTTGAATTTTAGTGGGTTGATCACAGATGGTGCCTTTGAACTATTCAACTTGTAATTGCATTTTCAACCTGCAGTTTTAAAGTTTCAACGGGCTCAGCAGGACGTTGAGTGTGACAGAGGCATCCATGTCATATATTAAACAAGCTAACGGCGCTAACAACAGACTCTAGATTTTAAACAAATGCCAGAAACTGTGTCGTATTAAATATCCGTGAGTTGTAAATTCACGACCTCGAAGCAGAAGCAGTTTTACCGTGGAACGTTTCTCCTCCTCTTGGAGCTGTCTGAACCAAAGAGTAGTGTGAAAGTCAAGAGCGCTCACTCTGCAGCAAAATCTGAGCACCAAAATGTCCCCAGAAGTTCAGTGCACAGCACACTGGAAAAGGAGACCGCTCAACTTGAGGCAATCTCATTCAACTGACGTGTCTCTGACTGGCGATTTAAACCTCTGATTTCAAAGGCCAGCCCTATTTTTTTTATCCAATTTGATTTTTACGCTATTGCACTGGCGATCGATGTGGCCAGAGGCACTATGTTTTCATGTTGTCTGTCTGGCTGTCACATTTTTGTGAACACATTATCTCAAGAAGGCCTTGAGGGAGTTTCCTCAAATTTGGCACAAATGTCCACTTGGACTCAAGAATGGACTGATTACAATTAGTTGGTCAACGGTCAACGATTTTAATTAAAAAAACAAACATAATACGGACGGCTGCAGGAGATCGTTGTTTGTAAGATCCTGTTTAAGTCAATCTAAAATAATAAAATAAAAAAACATTCATTGTTTGTGCTGTGGAAAGTGTCATCAAGTCATGACCTTACATGACCTTACATGACCTCACGTGCCGTGCAAACATCACCGCATCATTACGTCTTTCACCGTAATGATGTGGTGTTTCCCAGTAATGGCTGCGGGACATTGTTGTTTGCAAAACCTGGATATATTGATGTAGAATTTAAACCAGAAGAGTTACAACATTCATTCTTTTTGCAGCAGAAAGCTCAAACTTCTGTCTTCCATGTTATCATGTCGCACGCTTGTGATGACGTCATTGCGTTAAGTTACGTTAGTGCAAAACCACATGAAAACTTGGTTTTCCAGAGGAATGAATAAAGGATCTATCACAACGCCTTTTCACTCTGCTTATACAAAGAAGCACATCTCAAAAACTAAAAATGTACGAAGTTAAAATAACTTTCATAGTGTTCAGAAATGTTTTGTTTATGTTTCTACATTTAAAAAATCATTTGAATTAAATGTTTTGTGTTTTTATTTTGTAAAATCTGATGAAACAATGTCAGATTTTTTATAATTCATTTTTTATGACACAGTTTCAACACTTCAATCAACTATTATGGTTTATAGACTTGTGTGTGTGCCGATTTTAGGGATATGAAACATTTGAAGATCCTCCAACAGATGATGTCATAATACACAAAATACCAATGAAGGCACTGGTGGACTGTTTCAGATGCAGAGTTTAAAGGGTTAAAGTTGCAATCATATTGTATCCTGACTGAAGCCTTGTGATCACATCATATCACAGGGCCTGTGGTGATTCCCACCTGTACACAGAATGTGACAGGGCCAAAAAGTGATCCAATTTTGATCCAGAACAAGGTCAATATTTCCGAGCTATCGCACCACAGCAGGAAGTTTTCACGTCGCAACATCACAACAACGATGCAGAATATTTCTGTTGCGCAGGAGTATTTGAAATTCCATGTTTAATTTGCCTTACTGGAGTCTGTGATGGACAGAAAAGAAAAACATTTTTGAAGGTTTGAGTAATTTTGGCCGGAGTGTGTGTGTGATTGTGTGTGTGTCGGTTAGCCAAGACAGATGAAGAGCCTTTGGGTGCCATCTGTTGGTTGATGGTCACACTGACAGAGCGGCAGCCAGGCGAGCTTGTGTTAGTTTTACAGCCACTTCCTCTTGTTCTGATAACACAGATAAGCTCAGTGTACACAGGAAAGAAGCTATGCAAACCTACAAGTCTTCCTCTGTGGTAATTGAGCTGCCGCTCTATCTGTCTTCGTCTTCCTGTATGACCCAGAGCACAGGAAACACGGCCGCACTCTGAGGAGAAGGTGCAAGAAGCTCCTTGTATTGTGTCGGTGCTTCAGCTGAGAATCAGAAGTCATAAGTGACGGGCGGAGTGTTTTGAAGTGCTGCAGACAGATGGATTCATCAGAGTGAAGAGTTTGTGCGCTTCACTGCTGAGCCACAGTCTCTGCCTGCAGTTTGAAGCCTCTTTGCCTCTTCACAGCTGCTGGAAAGCATTGATTTGTTGATACTCTTCAGTGTCTAGGAGACTGCTTCCCCTGCACCCAGCCAGTCCCTCTAATTAAATTCTTATTAGATAATGGGCATGGAGAGAGAGAGAGAGAGAGAGGGAGAGGGCTGGCAATCGGCGGCTCCCTTCGCTTCGTTATCGCTCTCACACAGATGGGCTAATTACTGCTGCAGCACCCAGCGGGCACTCGACGGGTCAAACACACTCATGAATACAGGACAGCATATACATACACACACTGAGCAGACGTGTTTACATACACAGCAGCCTGAATCAGCCGCTCATAGATTCCCTCACACGTCCTCTGAGATTATTTTTATTACGAATTATAATCATTACTAATATATATAAATTAACATAAAGAGTATTTATTATGACAGTATATCATGCAGCTCAAACTCAAGGTCATTATTAAGAGAAACCTGACTGGTGTGCAGAGGCATACGACCATGTGGCGGTAATTACTTACAGTACCAAGCATTGCTGTCGTCAGCTGGATTAAACTTTGAGTTGCTTGTACATGATAGGACAAAATTTATATTTCAGAAACAGAGTGTGGACATTTTAGCCCATCCTCAACTCTTCATCGGCCTGTTTGAGGGTTCAGACTCGCTTTCAGGGTTCAGGTTACAGTCAGGTTTAGGCTAGGGTAAGGGTTGGGGTTAGACCCCGATCACACAGGAAGTGTTTCAGTAGCTGGAGGCGCCTTTCTGTAAATGATTTTAATGAGAATGAAAATTTTTGCTCGCTGTTTTTGTGCTGCTATGCACCTGGTGTTTCTGAGCTGTAGGCGCCTGGTGTTCTTAATGGAGCAGAAAAGCACCTCATATCATCTCTGCTTTGTTCCCATTGTCCAATCAGATGATTTGAGAGGCGGGCCTTCTGTGGTGGTCACGACAACAAGTTTACAGTTGGTAAACAATGGAGGAGAAACTGGTGGTAGTGGTTGCTGGATACCCAGAGCTATATGGCCTGATGATAGACAGCAGGTTGTCAAACTGCCCCTGAGTCGTCCTAAAATCTGCCTGTAAGCGTCCATGATGGAGGAGAAGCTCCTGGACCAACTGGTGGTACTCCCCATGATCCAGCCTCTTTTTTAGGGTCTCATGTACCCACACAGATCTCTGTTTATCTGCTGACAGCCTCTCACCCTCAACCAGAGCTACAGACAGCACCCTCTGCCTCAACATGGCAGCAGCTACACACTGATTACTGCAGGATAAATGAAATAAATAGATACATTATAGATTGATTACATAGGAAGGTTAGTGTAAGGACGTGATGGGGTGGTTGCCTGGCAACAATAGAAATGCACAGCAAACATTTTTTTTACTATTGATATTCAATTAAAAGAGAAAAGGCAGTGTGATGCACCTTGAGTTTTACAACCTTCACAACACGTCCTGTGTGATCAGGGCCAAAGGATTTAGTTGTGATGGTTCTGTTCAGGGACTGTTCTCTATCAGAGGAACGGTGTGACGGGGTGTTTTGATTCTGACCCTCCCTGAAGCTAGAAACATTTTACCTTGAGTCTCCCTGAGTGACTGGTGGAAACTCAGTGACCCTCCCTCCTTCATTAATTAGATTCTAACAACTTAACCTTTGATGTTTAAAAGTTAAAAATTTAAGATGAAATCCTGGAGTTGAAAAAAGCCTTGTGCATGCTGCTTAGTTAGTTCAAACTACTTATTTTTAGCCACATTTTATATTAGATGTAGAGTAAAGTGATTTTAATGAAATGTCACTATTTAAAGCTCAGATCTGGTTCATTAATTTTCTTCTGACAGAAGCATTTCTCACACATGATGTGTTCAGTGACCGTCGAATGTGAAAATCCAAAGATAATTTCTGTTTTTACAGTTTCTGGCTACAATAAATGGTGTACTTTTGGCAATTTCTAAAGAAAACACGTCTTCCAAGCTCCTGTTTTCTTTAGAAATCGCTGAGATTTATCACCAATAATTGCCACCAAAAATTATCGCAAGATTTTGGAAAATTGGCAAAACTTGGAAGCCATGTTTTTGTCAAGAATTGCTAAGAATGACCACAAAAAAATATCCCCAAAATTTGGAAACTCATGTGTCATGTTTCCTCATAAATCACCAAGAATAATCCCCAGAATTTGGAAACATGTTTTCTTAAAAAAAATCTGCAGTGAAACAAATACAAATACAACCATTGTATGCAGCTCCGTTAAGCCAAAATATAAAACACAAATTCCTTCCCAGTGCTTAGGAAACGATTTAACATGCCTCCCTGTTTTTGCACCACCCCCTTCTCTCTTATAAATAACGAACAGTCCCTCAGGGTAACAGGCCAGATAAGGTATTATGTCAGTCAGGGTCCTCACAAAGATAGAAGTACAAGAATGTGTGTATGTGTCGTGGAGAAACATTAAAAAGCAGTGATAAAAGACGGAGAGGAGAGTCGACTGCTGAGGTCAGAGACGTCGTATTTACATTTACAGTTGTTTGATAAAGTCCTATTAAACACTCTCAGAGGATTTGATTTGCCATTTTTAATTCACTTCCCATCATTTTGGCGTTCGTGATCATCCCTTGGCGCTGCCTAAAACGTCTTTTGGAGCGCCACAAATCCCTCTGTGCAGGAAGAACCCAGCGTCCATCACACCTGTCAGTGGCACTGGGTGTGGTCAGAGGTGAAACAGGTCTGAAACAGTCGGCCAACACAAAACACAGCTTCTCAGCCTGCTGTTAAGTTTCTCCTGAAGCAGTGATCATGACAGAACTGTAGTTACCACACAAACACAGCGGCGCCATGTTCTGCCAGCTTCATATCTGCACAATGGGCACAGAGAGTCTCTGGAACATTTGTTTATTGTCTGGAATCTCTGGCTCCTTGTGTGATGATATTTAATGAGAGTCATTAACCAGTTTTACACAGAGACACAGTGCAATTCATTTCCGAGGCGATCTTCCAGTCCTCCACAGAGACACCGTGTTACCCTCATTTCAGTCTGAGCCTCTCTGAGTCATTCACCCTGAAGTGAGAGTTGATTAACAGGACTGATGTGTGCACATGTGTCGAAGGCAGGCGCTGCTGGTGTTAATCACCCAGTCCTGAAATACCATTGTTCTTGATGGATGGAGGGATAGATGTGTGTTGTAGGTGAATGTGTGTTTGTGTTTGTTACCTGCTGCAGAGGGAGAGAATGTTTCCTAGTCTGACTTACAGACGACCTAATTAGCTCTGTAACTGTGAATCCATGTCAAAATTTTCAGGCTTTTTCAAAAGTAGTAAATGAACTTAAGCTCCATTTCCACCAAACCCTTTCAGTCCAGCACCTTTGGACATGGTACCTAGACCCTCGGTCTGTTCAGACAGTCCTCTTAAATCAATCAATTCAATCAATCAATTTTATTTATAAAGCCCAATATCACAAATCACAATTTGCCTCACAGGGCTTTACAGCATACGACATCCCTCTGTCCTTATGACCCTCACAGCGGATAAGGAAAAACTCCCCAAAAAACCCTTTAACAGGGAAAAAAATGGTAGAAACCTCAGGAAGAGCAACTGAGGAGGGATCCCTCTTCCAGGACGGACAGACGTGCAATAGATGTCGTACAGAACAGATCAGCATAATAAATTAACAGTAATCCACATGACACAATGAGACAGAGAGAGAGAGAGAGAGAGAGAGAGAGAGAGAGAGAGAGAGAGAAGGAGAGAAGGTGCCCGGTGTATTGTAGGGGGGTCCTCCGGCAGACTAGGCCTAAGTCAGCCTAACTAGGGGCTGGTACAAGGCAAGCCTGAGCCAGCCCTAACTATAAGCTTTATCAAAGAGGAAAGTCTTAAGTCTAGTCTTAAATGTGGAGACGGTGTCTGCCTCCCGGACCGTAACAGGAAGATGATTCCACAGGAGAGGAGCCTGATAGCTGAAGGCTCTGGCTCCTGATCTACTTTTGGAGACTTTAGGGACCACGAGTAACCCTGCGTTCTCAGAGCGCAGTGTTCTGGTGGGATAATATGGCACTATGAGCTCTCTAAGATATGACGGAGCTTGACCATTTAGAGCTTTATAAGTTAACAGTAGGATTTTAAATTCAATTCTGGATTTTACAGGGAGCCAGTGCAGAGAAGCTAAAACAGGAGAAATATGATCTCGTTTCTTAGTTCCTGTTAGTACACGTGCTGCTGCATTCTGAATTAGCTGGAGAGTTTTTAAGGACTTACTAGAGCTACCTGATAATAGAGAGTTACAGTAATCCAGCCTACTCCGAGGTTTCTTACGGTAGTGCTAGAGGCCAGAGCAATGCCATCTAGAGAAACTGTGTCATCAGATAAAGAGTCTCTGAGTTGTTTGGGGCCAAGAACAATAACTTCAGTTTTGTCTGAATTTAACATCAGGAAATTGGTGCTCATCCAGGTTTTTATGTCTTTAAGGCAGTTATGGAGTTTAGTTTATTGATTACTTTCTTCTGGCTTCATCGATAAATACAACTGAGTATCATCCGCATAACAATGGAAATTTATAGAGTGATTTCTAATGATGTTACCTAAAGGAAGCATATATAGAGTAAATAGGATTGGTCCGAGCACAGAACCTTGCGGAACTCCAAAACAAACTTTAGTACGTAAAGATGATTCATTATGAACGTGAACAAACTGAAAACGATCAGATAAATAAGATTTAAACCAGCTTAGTGCAGAACCTTTTAGGCCAATTAAGTGATCCAGTCTCTGCAGTAGAATTTGATGGTCAATTGTGTCAAACGCCGCACTAAGATCTAATAAAACAAGTACAGAGACAAGTCCTTTGTCTGAAGCAATCAGAAGGTCATTTGTAATTTTAACTAGTGCTGTCTCAGTGCTATGATGCACTCTAAATCCTGACTGAAATTCCTCAAATAAATTATTATCATGGAGAAAATCACACAGCTGGTCTGCGACTACTTTCTCAAGGATCTTTGACATAAAGGGAAGATTAGATATTGGTCTATAGTTGGCTAACACCTCTGGATCCAGGGTGGGCTTTTTTAGGAGAGGTTTAATTACAGCTACCTTAAAAGACTGTGGTACATAGCCTGTTAATAAGGATATATTGATCATATCTAATATATGAGTGTTAACTAAAGGAAAGACCTCCTTAAGTAGCCTAGTTGGGATGGGGTCTAAGAGACACGTTGATGATTTAAATGAAGAAATCACTGTGGTCAGTTCTTGAAGAGAAATTGGGGAGAAGCAATCTAAATATATATTAGGTCTTACAGCTGTGGCTTAAATGTGGGCGGGGTTGTTGTCACTCACTGCTCCGTCCAGCACTCGCTGTATTTCCTCATCAGTGGTGACACAGATGGAAGTCTGCACCTGGTTTATCATCCACAGAACGAGGCTGCACGCCCACATTTTCACAACAAAATAGAACAGGCTGCAGTGAGAGTCTCTCTCCATGGGATATTTAAAAATAGCAGCTTTGTGCATTTAGTCCTTCTCAGGCAAGCTCAGGGGTTTAGTGTTGCTGTAGCCCACAGGAAGTGAGGATTAGAATATATGACCTTCACATAATCCGCTCCAAATTAATCTATATTTTTAAAGTCATTACTAAAAGTATGTGTCATATAAAAGACACTATACAAGGTGCCACCTGCTCAGCAGTTAAGCTTCACACAGTGGTGACACAGCCACTGTGAGCAATTTAAGGTTCAGTTGGTGCTTCTCAAAGTCAAGTCCTTAGTAGGACAGGTCCTTCCAAGTCGGGTCCTACAGAGGCAAGGCACGACTTCTTCCTGGCATTTGGTGAACACATTGGAACAGGTTACCGAGTGCCCGGGTGTGTGTCATTGAAGAGGCCCCGCCTTCAATTCTGGCAAATTTTGTGCAAAGAATTGTGGGTACTCCATGCCCGCTGAGGGTACACCAATGCATTTTTGAAAATTCTCTGAAGGAAGGACTCTGTTCTCTGTAGAATTCCAAGGATCCAGTCCTTCGTTGGGATTCAGTGACGCAGCCTCCTTGAAGTTTGGCCATTTAAGGATCCTTCCTTGACTTTGAGAAGAGTCTCGCCCGAGGACACTTTGACATGTAGACTTCAGGGATCAGGGATCAACGAGTGCTCTACCTCCTGAACCACAGCTGCCCCTCGTCACTGGGATCCCTAGGTCATGGAAAACCTGGAGCAGTCTTAGAAAAGTTGAATTTTGTTGTGTGTAATGAAATTGTTACTGAGGATAACCACCACCCTCCATGTAATGTAACATAACTGGTGACCGGTTGACGGAGGCATGGAACCACGAGGCGGTACTTCTAGTTTAGCCATGCTACAGCTGCATGGCTCTGGAAAAGGCGATGTTGTCTGGTTCAAACTGAGATGTATCTACAAATATTGGATGGACTGCCTTGAAAATATTTGAACAGACATGTATGAATTCTGCAGACTCTGGTGATCCCCTGAGTTTTCATCGAGCTAACAAGAAGGTCAGATTTGATGTTTAACTCGAGAAAAATCGTGTGTGTGGCTTCACATATTTATGCTCCCTGATATTCAGTCTCACAAGAGCTCTGCACCATCCAGGTGAGCTAAACACATCTCTGAACACCTTATGCTTATGGTTACAACGAATGACAACAAATGTCTCATTGTACGTCACAGTGAACATCACAGTCGCGGCTGGAGACTCTTCATCCTGTTACTTTTCTGAAAAACAATTAAAAAAGGAAGCTTCCATTTCTCCATGTTAGATTTGATCCTGTGTCTTTGTGAAGTGCTTCAGGAGCTCATTCCTGCCTCGTTAAATAACAACACGCTGTCAGAGGAAAGTATTTGTCAGAGCATACAAAGGCCACATGCATGAACAGATACAGAGTGCTATGGTTGAGCTCTTGGGTTACACAGTTTTCCATATGTGACAGCAGAAGCAGCGGCCACATGAAGTCTGTAACGCTGAGGGAAAACCCCCAGAATGTGTGTGTGTGTGTGTTAAATGCCTTTTTGTCCTCTGATTGCAGGATCTGTCGGCAGGAACTTGGCCAACAAGCCTAATGTGTATGTATCCAGCAGCGCCGGAGCTCGGTGGAGAGAGGTCAGTACAAAGTCTGACACAGATGACAAGAAAAACACAGCTTGTAAAACGCAGTCGCAGTCAGCTCGTCTATCAAAGAGAGCTCTCAACATGTCACCATGAATTTCATCTGAGGGCCTATAGACGAACACAGGCATTACAGACCTGCTGCGCTATTTGCTTGGACTGGGTTTTTCTATGGAAAACATATTTAGAAGAGGTTGGATATGAGCATCAGTTCAGACTGTAACAAATACACTGCATCATTTAAAGATGCCATTTGATAATGATTTGCAGCAGAGGCTGTTTTAAACTCTCCACAGTTATCATGGTATTTAAGTCACAATACAGTGTTATTGTGATTTTAAATGCTTTGCAATATGCTGAGTATCACAATAACATATAGTGTGATATATTACATTTTATAATCTTTTTCCAACTGCACATTTTGTCCCCAAAGGAAAAGTTAGTCGCCATCTATTTTTAAGGTATTCACAGTTTTTTTTTTTTTTTAATTTTAGGGTATTCACAGTTTTTTACTTTAAGGTAATTACAGGTTTTTTTTGTTTGTTTGTTTGTTTGTTTTTTTAAGGTATTAACAGTTTTTTTTTTAATTTTAGGGTATTCACAGTTTTTTACTTTAAGGTAATTGCAGTTTTTTGTTGTTTTTTTAAGGTATTAACAGTTTTTTTTTTTTTTTAATTTTAGGGTATTCACAGTTTTTTATTTTAAGGTAATTACATTTTTTTTTTTTTTTTTTTTTAAGGTATTAACAGTTTGTTTGTTTTTTAATTTTAAGGTACTCACAGTTTTTTAAATTATTATTTCAAGGTATTAACAGTTTTTTTATTTTAAGGTATTAACAGTTTTTTATTTTAAGGTATTAGCAGTTTTTTTTATTTTACGGTATTAACAGTTTTTTTTATTTCACAGTATTAACAGTTTTTTATTTTAAGGTATTAACACTTTTTATTTTTTTTATTTTAAGGTATTAACACTTTTTTTATTTTAAGGTATTAACACTTTTTATTTTTTTTATTTTAAGGTATTAACACTTTTTTTATTTTAAGGTATTCACATTTTTTTAATTTTAAGGTATTAACAGTTTTTTTTATTTTAAGGTATTAACACTTTTTTATTTTAAGGTATTAACACTTTTTATTTTTTTATTTTAAGGTATTAACACTTTTTTTATTTTAAGGTATTAACACTTTTTATTTTTTTTATTTTAAGGTATTAACACTTTTTTTATTTTAAGGTATTCACATTTTTTTAATTTTAAGGTATTAACACTTTTTTTATTTTAAGGTATTAACACTTTTTTTATTTTAAGGTATTAACACTTTTTATTTTTTTATTTTAAGGTATTAACAGTTTTTTTTATTTTAAGGTATTAACAGTTTTTTTATTTTAAGGTATTAACACTTTTTATTTTTTTTATTTTAAGGTATTAACACTTTTTTTATTTTAAGGTATTCACATTTTTTTTTAATTTTAAGGTATTAACAGTTTTTTTTTATTTTAAGGTATTAACACTTTTTTATTTTAAGGTATTAACACTTTTTATTTTTTTTATTTTAAGGTATTAACACTTTTTTTATTTTAAGGTATTCACATTTTTTTTTTAATTTTAAGGTATTAACAGTTTTTTTTATTTTAAGGTATTAACAGTTTTTTTTTTTTATTTGAGGTATTCACAATTTTTTGTTTTTAATTTGAGGTTTTCACAGGTTTTTTAATTTTAAGGTGTTTGAGTTTTTGTAGATCCGTTGTATGTTTGCAAAAATATTTTTGTGAGTTTACAAATCTTTTTGTGTATTTATGGAAGTTGTTTTAAATTTACAGATTAAACACACAGATTGTGGATCGGTTCACATTACTGTTACTGAGACAGATCTGTCTCTGTATTGAAGCCTGTTGTGTTTCTGATGTTCCAATAGTTGACCATATGTTCTCTCTGTGTCGACCAGGCTCTTGCAGGCCCTCATTTCTACACATGGGGTGACCACGGTGGGATCCTGATGGCAATCGCTCAAGGAGGCTCCACCACACATCTCAAGTAAGTGACCGGTTTAAACGTTCCTCCAGGATCCGAGCTCAGAAGCCAAATGTGTCACTCAGTTGTTTCTCCATAAACACAAACAGTTTCCAACATTAAACCCTGAGAGGCTGATTTGTGACGGGAAGCCTTCCATTTAAAAGCCCCCAAACAGCTTGAGGAAATCTGGGGACTGAAGCACATAAACGGCACCTGCCCCAGTGGAGGTGCTCATTATTCAGCAGGAGCAGATTGCGTGACTGAGAAGCAGCTTGTTGTGGAGAATAAAAGCAAATAAACCATCGCTCAGTCAGTGGAGGTGTAATATAACACCCCTGTGCCAACAGGAACATTGCAGGCTTTTCATATTCACCTGCAGGTGATACAGTGTGTTAATGTGAAAACAGTTGACCTGGTTTAGATGCAGAGACTCAGTCCTGTACTCTGGTTACTCAGAAACCTGCTTCATAAATACTAATGTCAATATAACTGGGTTAAATCACCTGATTCAATTCTGCTCTCAGTGTTTAATCAAAGCAGGAGTGTGACAGCTGCAGATGAAAGATGAATCTGGATATATGAAAAAGAAAAGCCAGAGTCTCTATCAGCAACACATGAGTTAAATATCGTCCGTGTCTCCGTCAGGTTCAGCACCAACGAAGGAGAGACGTGGACCAACTTTAAGTTCTCAGACAGGGAGGTGTATATTTACCAGCTGCTGACGGAGCCCGGGGAGAAGAGCACCATCTTCACCATCTTCGGCTCCTACGCCGACCAGAGGCACAGCTGGCTCATCCTGCAGGTCAACACCTCCGACGTCCTCGGTAGGTCAGAGAGTGAGAAGGAGGTTCAGAGGGAGGGTGAGGATGAGGAGCTCAGCTCTCAGCAACAGCAGCTCACAACTGCTATTATATGTTTATTTCAGCTGTTCTCAACAGAAGGTTGAACTGACGTTCCATGTTGATGTCAGATATCTATAGTGTTCTTTTTTCTTCTCCAGGTGTGCCGTGTTCTGACGCTGACTACAAGCGCTGGTCTCCGTCAGATGAGCATGGTAACGAGTGTCTGTTGGGCCGAGAGGTGACGTTTAAGAGACGAGCTCCCCATGCCACGTGTTTCAATGGAGAAGACTTCGACCGGCCAGTGACCGTCTCTAACTGCTCCTGTACGCGCCAGGACTATGAATGGTGAGCGAGCCACACGTGTGTTTTAGCAAATAATAATATTAAGCCTTATTTATATAGTGCTTTTCAAGAACAAGTTTACAAAGTGCTTTACAGACATAAAAACAAAATACAAGGTGCAGTTACGAGATTGAACTAAGTCCAATGTAGCTTAAAATGGAAACAAATACAAGACAATGAATAAAAATCTGAGGATAAGCAAATAAATGAAAACACAAACAAAGACACTCCCACACAAAAAATGATGGCATAAAAATGAAAAGAAATATTGAAGTTTCGGAAAACAGCAGCAGGCCAAGAATGGATCCTTGAGGAACACCACAGGTCATATTAGCCTGGCTAGAGGAGACATTCCCGATTAATATGAAGAAGGTTCTGATATTTAGGTGAGATTTAAACTAGCTTTAGGCCCCGTTCACACAGAAAGCCTTTTGCAGTGTTGCCAGGCAACCACCCCAGCACGTCCTTACTGTAACCTTCCTGTGTAATCAGTCTATCGTTTTTGTAATTTGATTAATTTCACAGTAATCAGTGTGTAGTTCCTGACATGTTGAGGCAGAGGGTACTGTCTGCACTGTCTGAGACTAGCTGATGGCTACTGGTGGTGGTGCGACTTGCCATGTAAACTCAGCACTCCTACAGGGCAGGCTAACTGACCACAGTGAGAAATGATGCTATACAAGTGGAGTAAATTACATCTTTTCAAGTCAGTTTTGCATGCCGCGTCTTCAGGGCACTTGGATTACAACAGACGTTTTTGAAATGCATTAGCCGAGTTTTATTACATTTACCAAAATGTGGGTTCCATGCACTTCAAGTGTAGCTGTTACTCCAGCTAGCTGTTGTCCTCCGATACCCCAAACGAGTTTTTTGGATTAAAAACCTACACTGGACTTCTTGTCAGCATGAGGGTCAGTAAGTACTGTCTGTGTTTTCATTCTCAAGTGGCCATTTCCTTTAATATGTCATGATAAACAGCGTCAGAAACAGCAGATACGCTGAGCTAAACCGAAACAGGAGAACAACCAGCATCTGAATTCAACCTAACATCAGTTTCTGTTCTACGATGAGTTGAAAATCAGACTGAAACCTCTCAAACAGTGAGTGTTCACTTGTAAAGGATGATACCTGAGAGTATTCTGCTTTCTCCAGGACTATAGCAAGAACCAGTCATTTGGATATGGGTCTAACATGATGAAGATTGTCTGCAGTGAGGTTTGATTCTCTTTAAAGGGGCTGAACACCTACTGAAGATCAGGACTTGTTAAATACTGCTAAATATCTGAAGATAAAAAGGCAGAGTTTTAATACACAACAGGTTGGACTATCTGGCTGCTTAGAAAGAAACACATCTGTATTTATGTAACAAAGCCTCCATTAGTGTTTAGTGGCCTCAGAAGCTCTATTTTATTTGTCAGTTCATTAACTAATGAGATAATCACACACTCTTTTGTCTGCGTACCTGATAATAGCTCCTGTAGTGCAGCTATTTAACTGGTAAATAGCTCTTTTAGAGAAGATTAGGCGAATCCTCCCACACCATACATTGGAGTTAAAAATATAAATCTATATTCATTAGCTTCAGTGTGAGTGGGACCTCTGTCATATCACACGCTGACGGCACTGACTCTTAATTAAGTTTAAATAGTGGCAAACCAATACATCGCCCCAGCCTTCTCTGCACATTTATAGCTCCTGGAGCTCCCATCACAACTCATAATGAGTCTGCTTTAAGATGCACGTCAGGTGCTGCCATTAATCACAGGGCAGAAGCTAACTGGATGTTTTTTAATCTCTCGCTGTGTTTCCTCTCCCATCTTCCTCCTCCTCCTCCTCCTCCTCCTCCTTTCTCCTTCCAGTGACTACGGCTTCAAGCTGAGCGAGGACTTGTCTCTGCAGGTGTGTGTTCCTGACCCCGAGTTCTTAGGCGACCTGTACGCTCCTCCGGTGCCGTGTCCTGTCGGCACCACCTACCGCCGCAGCAAAGGGTAAGCTGCTATCGCCTGACTTTGCAGCGAGAAATGTGCATCCTGGGATTCTGTTGTGTGCTTTATTAGCATAATGTTCATGCTGCATCTGCAGTGCCAGTAGGATCACATTTACATGAGTTTATATGAGGTAAGCTGTTTTCCTTTGGACAAAACCAGAAGCATGGTAATGAAATTAGTTGTTACACTAACCTTCCAGCCAGTGGCATACGGTGGTTATAATGGCCCCCACTACAGGCTGTTTTTGGGCCCTCTCCACTGTCACTTTTGGCCGCACCAAGTCGAGACGTACTGCGCCGATTTGTGATTCCATCATCAGTTAAAGGTGCAGAGACACCAAACTGACATCAACGAACTAGCGGCGACGAAAGCCAGCTGTTGCGTCGTCTACGTCGCCTCACGTCGCCCTGTGTCAGTTGCATTTGAACACACCACACGGACTACATCCGACGACCAAGTAGCACGTACGTTCTGCGCCTGCGTGAGAGAGAGCGGAGTGAGAGAGTGGTACATCCTGTCAGCCGAGGGGTTTCCTATCTGTGCAGCCGAGCACCGCAGCACCTCCACGGACTATTACATCCAGACGGTCCCGGTGTTTCCTCCGCAGGCTCCACTTCACTCAGCTGCCCGATAAACCCGCTGCTTCTTCCCACTTTAACCTGAATAACAAACCAGGGCTCGGTGCTCCGGTTGGATCCAAACGGAGAGCCGGGGCTAGCTCAGAGACTAGCGGAGGCTAACTGGCTGTGCTTCCCTCCGGTCATGCTGCGGCTAACGCTCCGCTAGCCGCTCCCAGCTAGCTCCGGTTTGTTATTCAACCCCCGACAACCATGCTTCTCCCCTTAATCAAGCTTTGTGTGTTGCAAAAACAAGCCACATGTATCATCCCGTCTCATCACATGATCAAAAAGAGACTCGACACCAGGCGACATCAACACACACATTACTCAGCAGTCATGATGTCAAATGTGCATGTGACAAAAATACCAAAGATAATCAGAAAATATAATTTTAATTGAATAGTTTTTATAATTTATGTAGATAAGATTATTATTTTGTGAGCTACTGGGCGCTACAAGGAAGGAAGATTAACTCAACTTACAACTTACCCATTTTCCATGACATTGTACCGGCCAAGGCTTCTGCTTATAGATGTCAGAACATGTTTTTATTGTCTGCACCGAGGGGACGCACTGAGTTTGGCAAGCCAGCGTTTCTGTCTGCAGCTCCTCATCTGTGGAATCTTCTGCAGAGGGACTGAAAGTTGCTCTCACTGGTTCCTCTTGGCCGTGTGAAAGCACTGCTGTTTTTTTTTTTGTTGCGTTTTTATGATTCACTTAAGGCATTTATTAACGTACTTTTGGCTTTCCATTGTAGTAATCTTAACAGGTGTTTTATTTTGCTTGTTTTAGAGCTCTACGTTTAGTATTTTGTTCTATGTCGCTGCCTGTCTCGTCCAGGACACTCTTGAAAAAGAGATTTTTAATCTCAAGAGTTTTTTCCTGGTTAACGGTTGAATAAATAAATAAATAAAATATAGTTACATGTATATGTGACGTAGTGTGTCAGCGTTTGTTATGGGAAGCAAGACTCTCCTGCATGTGTGTGTGTAGAAAAGTATCGTAACCAGGTGCAGCAGACACAGTGAAGTGCGTGCTTTTCCAAAATGAAACCTTCTTTATGGGTCCCTGGAAAAGTTTTGAAATTTTGTCCATGTGAAAATGTGCAGGAGCCCTGCCTATACCAGAGCTGACAGTGTGACCTGACATCTCGTAACGGTGTTTCATACATCTCAGTTATCTGCTCCATGTTTCTCTTTCTGCCTCTGGAGCTCCTGTCGTCACATTAGAGTCAGTGCACATGAGCACAGATTGTAACCTCTGACCAGGTGCTAATGACATCACAATTCAGACCCACAGTCATCACCTTTCTTTTACTTTCCATTACCTGAGAATTCCCCAGAAGGCGAAGCAGCCTTTGTTCTTTCGGTTTATTGCTGCTCTGGAGAGAAGTGACGTTGTGTTTGGTGAGAGCACCACCTAGTGTCCGACTGAGGAAGAACTCTGTGTTTCTGCTGCAGCTACAGGAAGGTACCAGGCGACAGCTGTAGTGGAGGAGACGTGGAGTCCAGGCTGGATGGAGAGATGCTGCCGTGTCCTGTCGGAGGTAAACATGCACGTCAGTTGTCTGATCGATCACGTGATCGCTGTTTGTACATGTCACTCCTACACTTCTGTGTTAGGAGGAGGAAGTAGCTTGATGAATGTGTGTTATTATTCACTGTCAGAAACAGCAGCTGCTTCCTGCGTCCTTTTCCCACAAACAACATTATGTGATTAACACCGTCACATCTCCTGTGCTGTTTCAGAGAGTAACGAGTTCATCCTGTACGCCGTGAGGAACTCCATCCATCGCTACGACCTGGCCACAGGTACAGACCAGGCCCTGCCTCTGGCCGGCCTCAGGGAGGCCGTGGCGCTGGACTTTGACTACGACAGGAACTGCCTGTACTGGGCCGACATCTCACTGGACACCATTCAGGTGAGTGAGGAACACAGTCAGATTGTTTACTGTCCCAACACACGTCACGCAGGGTTGATTCCAGAGGAGCTCGTTTATCAGACAGAGTTTTTAAAGTTTCATCCTGCTGAGCCTGAAGTTTTTCCTCACTAGTGAAATGAATGTGAATATATCTGCTGCATGTTCACTGAGGTAACGTCCATTAACGTTAACCTTCAGCTGTCCTTCTCCTCTCCTGCAGCGTCTGTGTCTGAACGGCAGCACAGGTCAGGAGGTCGTAGTGAGGAAAGATCTGCAGAACGTGGAGGCTCTGACCTTTGACCCCATCAGTAGACTGCTGTACTGGGTTGATGCTGGAGCACAGAAGATTGAGGTATGGAAGTGTCTGAATATGTTCAAAGACAGGAAGCACACAGGACTCAGGGATCCACCAACCTAGATATATTTACTGCTGTAGGCACCTTTGGGTGCTGTTCATATTGTTTCCACCTTTACTGTGACACAGTGTGTGCAGATGTTTGTATTATTAAGCAGATAGAATCAAATGTTTTAGAAAAGAAAGTGGTTCCCTCTAACAGCTGCTAACATCTGGCTTTTTAATGTAATGGGAACATTCACACTCAAGTCAAATGACTGGTGAACGCTCTAATTCTAGCCCCTTAAGAGACGCAGTGACACGCCACCACACAGTAGTGCTTGTCTCCACCCAAGCAGCGCTCAAATATCGATCTAGATTAGTCTGCATCAAGTTTGAGAGACTGCTGTAAAGTTTTCACAGGCCTCCATGCTGCTCTCTGCTGTTCATTAACCTGTTCTCCAGCCTGACCGTGACATTGAAGGTGAGCCACCAGTTAAAAGACACAGATAGGCATGCTCCTCTTTTCTGCTGGCAGTGGGAAATAAGTCATCAGCCTGCTTTTATCAGTTTTACCTCTGTTTAAAAAAAAAAACACCTGCACGCGCTGATTTTGGTGAAAAAGGGTTTAAGGATTCACTTCTACAGGTTTCTGTTGAAGGACTTGTTCAGAGAACAGTTGCAGAGAGATTTGAAGTCAGCTTTGAAGAGTTGTGTCAAATTATTAACAATCAAACTAAGTTATTCAGGTATGAAGAATGGGGTCCTGTAAGGCTCAATGCAAGAACCATCACTCCTACAGGGAGACAAGTGCCACCCCACACCGCACATGTCGTGCTGCAGCTTAATAACAGTTGACCTCACAAAGTTCTCACTACTTTTGCTGATAGATCTGCACTTCCTCCACCTCTGCGTTAGCTTAAAATCATGTGTGAACAGCCACTAATTAAAGTTTCTCATGTGAAGAGCCGATCTCCACAGCTGTGACTCCCCAGGAAGTGTCTTTTTGGCCACTGTCTTTATGATGACGGGACTGTGGGTCGTTTAGCTCGGGATATTTCTCGACCTCAACGATGAGTCTCTCCTCATCCATTCTTTGTCACACACGAAGCAGCAACAGCTACAGAGTTCTCTTTATACATCAGTGGTGAGGAGAGGAGTCGAGCTGCTGTAGGAGCGGAGAAAGAGCTGCTACAGGAGCTGGTGTGTACAAGCAGAGAGCAAGTGGGGGAAATGCATTTAATTTTGGGCGCGGTGAGGCTGGAAATAGGACAGTCTTGGCACTTGAACGGTCGCTGCCCGTGTGTTTCAGCCCTTACACTTAAAATACTGTTTGTTCTAAAAATATGAGATTCCTGATCGATGGTTTTTCACACAGCGGTCTCAAACTGAAACTGATGAAACGTTTCTCTGTTGTGTTTGAAGGTGTCGAACCCTGACGGCGACCTGCGTCACACTCTGCTCAACTCGTCGATCCTGGAACACCCCAGAGCTCTGGTTCTGCTGCCTGGAGAGAGGTAACAAGTGTCTGTGTAAATGCTTGGCTCATCAGATGTGTTGGCAATTAAACAACAAAAACATTTAGTTTAAACGTTCCGGTTTAATTCGTGCCGTATTCGTCCCACAGTCTGATGTTCTGGACCGACTGGGGAGACCGAGCAGCCGGTGTCTACAGAAGCTACATGGACGGAACCAACGTGTCCTGTATTGTGTCAGAGGGCGTCCGCTGGCCCAATGGGATCACAGCTGACGACCACTGGCTGTACTGGACCGAAGCCTACAGCGACCGCATCGAGAGGGCTGATTTCAGCGGGGGCCAGAGGAGAGTTCTCATGGAGGGGCTGCCCCACCCGTACGCCATCGCTGTCTTCAAGGTGACACTGTTTTACAGTAGATGCACCATTTTACAAAACACTCGTCTTCAATCTTTTCTCCAGTCTCGTATCAGAAGAAGTTAAAACAGATTTTAGAATGTGTTTAATGTGTAAAAGTGCTCACTGAGAGTCTGTTCTCATGAGCTGGTGTTGGATGCTGTTCCCAGAATGACCTGTACTGGGACGACTGGTCCAGAATGGGGATCTTCAAAGCTCCGAAAGCTGGTTCTCAGGACAACGAGCTGATTGTTGGCAGACTCACTGGAGTCATGGACCTCAAGATCTTCTACAAGGGGAAGAACAGAGGTAAAACACACAGAGTGGAGGCGTGTTTGGAAAGTTTGAAAGCGTGGAAATGAATCAGTGAGATATTGTTTTAAGTTGTTTCCAGATTTCAGTTTCAGACACAAAGTTAAAGTCCCGTTTGTAGAATTTAGGGGGAAATATTGGCAGAAATGGAATATGATATTCATAACTATGTTTTCATGAGTGTATAAAAACCTGAAACTAAGAATCATTGTGTTTTCATTACCGCAGAATGAGCCATTTACCTCTATATACGGAGAGGGTCCTCTCCCACAGAGTCTGCCATGTTGTTTCTACAGTAGCCCAGAACGGACAAACCAAACACTGACTCTAGATGGGGTCATTTGCATTCTTGCACACGAAAAAAGTTTCAACTTTTAAAACTCATTAATCTAAAAATAAGTCCTTAATTGTTATAAAAAAATTCTTAAACCAATCTTTCAGAAGTTTTAAAAATGCCCAAGACATGGGAAGCATGGTTATGATCTGTGCCGGCGATCGCTATATAGTCTGTCCATATGGCTCATTCTCCTCAGCGCAATATCTCAAGAACGTCTTGAGGCAATTTCATCAAATTTGACATAAACGTCCACTTGGACCGAAGAATAAACTGATTAGAATTTGGTGGTCAAAGGTCAAAGGTAAGATCCTTTATGTTTGACCCAAAACAGCGCTGAAATCACCATCACCAAACCAACCAGACTCCATTTAAATAAACAGTCATTTAGTTTCAGCTGTTCCATCAATCAGCAACTCTGCTTTGTTTGTGATGAAGCCTGATTAACCCAGTTAGATGTGAGAACTTGCTGCCTCTATACACGCTAAAATAACTGTTTATTTAAGTGTAGTCTGGTGAGTTTGGTGATGCTGCTTTCAGGGCTGTTTGGGTTTAAACAAAAAGGATCCTACTCTTCAACACAAAGCTCTATCTCTGTAGGGATCCTTTTTATAATGTTGTCAGACATTTAAAATAACAATCTGAACACTTTTAGTGGATATACATTGAGGGTGATAACATTGCAGCCTGTTCCGCTGCTGCAGCCCTCTTACTCAGTATTTAAAAACGTGTTGTTCCCATCGACCACTTAGACACAAACATGTGGGAAAACATGGTCCAGGTTGAAAAATACTGAAGTTACCCTTTAAGCTGTCTGCACCGTCTGAAGTAAGGTAAATGTTGGACTACAGGTAGATGCTACTTTGAGAGTTTGAGAACTGATTTATAGAACACTGTATTAGTGCTCAAACTGAGCTGTGGCTCCACAGGACACAACGCGTGTGCCGACCAGCCGTGCAGCCTGCTGTGTCTACCTCAGCCCGGCCACCGACACACCTGCGTCTGCCCAGACGGCGCCCCGACCGTAACCATGCCCAACGGAGAGCTGCAGTGCCAGTGTCCCATCGGCTACCAGCTCCAAAACAACACCTGCGTCAAGAGCGGTGAGACGAACGCACATCCTGCAGGATGATAATGATGCTGTGCTGCAAGACGTATGATCCTGTCTCTGCTGGAAATTAGTCCTGCATATCAGGGGGGACTATCTGATTAATTAGTGGTGACATGTGATCCTTTCTTTCCTCCAATCAGAGCACAGCTGTTTGCCCAACCAGTACCGCTGCTCCAACGGCCGCTGCATCAGCAGCATCTGGAAGTGTGACAGCGACAACGACTGTGGAGACATGAGTGATGAGCAGGAGTGTCGTGAGTGTTCAGCCACAACAGTTTGCTCTCTTGTAAATAAATACAAAAGCTGCTTCCACACTAAAAAACTACATGTTTTTATTTACTCTATTCAGCCACCACCACCTGCGACCCATCCAACCAGTTTCGCTGCATGGCCTCGGGCTCCTGCATCCCGCTGGCCTTCAAATGTGACCATGAAGACGACTGTGGAGACAACAGTGACGAGGAGCACTGTGGTGAGATGTGGCTGTTTATCTGCCAACACCTCCAACAAATATTATTCAGTCATGTTCACTGTGGCAAATACACACTTTGTTCAGAGCTCAGATGATAATACGCAACAATATGAAGAGGAGATAAAAGATAAAGTGCATATATAGCATTATATGAAAGTGTATATAAAGATATGTTTTAAGAGATGATCTAATGTTTATAGGTAGAAAGGTAACATCTGTAATCTTTGAGCATAGGATCAAAATAAAAGTGTAAATGATTAATATAATGCATTACATAGATAGATAGAATGAATATGGGGCGATATATCAATAATTGTATTTTTTAATTCCCTAATACTGGTGTCAGTAACGGCCCTAAAGATCTTGTATCAGTGAGGCTAAGTGCTAACTGTGTTGTTGATGCATTCCTCAGAGTCTCACCAGTGTGGCCCAGGAGAGTTCACATGTGCTCGAGGCGTTTGTATTCGCGAGGCGTGGCGCTGCGACGGAGACAACGACTGCAGAGACTGGTCGGATGAGGCCAACTGCACAGGTGAGGACTGCGTCATAAAAACACATGAATCCACAGGATCTTTGGACACAGTCAGAGGATGTAATGGGCCTCTCTCACGGCAGCAGACATTTTGACTTCTCACAGCAGGTCACAGTAGAATCTGTGTGTTGCGGGGTGGACAATCGATCTGTCCGTCCAATCAGAGCGATGGACGAGAGGAACAGCTGTTTGTGAGTGAACCTGAGTGTGTGGGAAACCCTGGTCCTGTTAAAGTCCTCCAGTGAGAGTGACACTGAGACCTGGCATTCACGATACCAGGACCCTGAAGTCAAAGCAGCTGAACAGAAACCAGCCGTCATTCATTTCATTATTTACAGCTGTTGTTCTCCTGCTGTGAGACGTCAAAATGTTTCCTTTTAAACAGGTCTATTAAAACAGCACTGTTTACACTGAGTGTTCAGTTTCTGTCTGTCCGTCACCTGCAAAGCACCTGTGTGTTTTACCATCTTCTCCAAGCCTTTAATCTCTTCCTGTTTGTCCCTAGTGGGCCACCATACATGTGAGGCCAGCAGCTTCCAGTGTCACACAGGTCACTGTATACCACAGCGCTGGATGTGTGACGGTGACGATGACTGCCAGGACGACTCTGATGAAGACCCTCAGATCTGCGGTAAGCTGAGTCACGTGAACTCATCGATGTGGAAGTCATCATGTCGTTTTAGACTAAAATGGTGGAGTTATCTCTGTGACACTGTGTTGTGCATGCTGGTAATTAGGATTCTTTAACGTGTACAGATGTGGTGATTTCACAAACTAAAAGCTCATGTTTTTAGACGTAGACATAAACCCACACATTTAATAACATACTGTGTGTTTCCAGAGGGAACTCGGTGCAACGGCTTCCTGTGCTCCAATCACACCTGCCTCCCAGCCACCGCGCACTGCAACGGCATCCAGGAGTGTTCAGACGGCGCCGACGAGCACAACTGTGGTGAGTGATTCCTTTTGTTTAACAGAACACATGGCGGTCATCAGACAGAGTCAAACGAGGAGGTGTTGATATTGATATTTATTTTGAATATGTAAAAAAAGACGTGAACGTTCAAACAAGCAGACGGACAGAAATATTTACTAATAAAAATCATAAAGTAGAAGCAGTTGTTAACGTACAGTAACTTTGATTTACACATCTGAAAAGGAGCAGGAGGAAGTATTAACTTATTAAAACCTAACGTCTTCTCCATCAGTCGAGTGAAATGAAACAAACAGCTTTCTCGTAGATAAACCTCAGGTTTCTCAGTGTGCAATTTTTAGTACCATTTACATTGTTACACAAAAATAACCCATGTAAATAGAACAGAAAGAACTTTATTCATCTTTGAAGGAAATTAATATTTATTATATATTACCAAATATTAATATTACATATTTTAATATAAATAAATATATCATAATATAAATAATATTAATAGATATAAATGACCAAATATCTATCTTACAAAATATAAACCCATCTTAGTATATGATATAAAGGTCAATTATCTTTGCCCTACAAAAAATAAAAATAAATATTAATATAACATATATATCTTAATCAACTTGACCTGTTATCTTTTTATATTTCAATAATTTAACATATAAAATGTAAGGACATAACGCAGCTCTAATATGCGTCAATCTGTGACACCGTTTTATTTACCATCACACGTTTCTTTATGTTCTCCATGTTCCATCTCTCCCTTCTTCTATGCCAGCTCGCTGAAATTACTCTGCTCAAAACAATAAGGGAAACACTTAAATCACACATCAGATCTTGAACGAATTATTCAAAATCTTTACTGATGAACATCGTACAACTTGAGAACAAAATTACGCAACAACGGTCAGTGGAAACCAAACTCATCAACCCGCTGAGGGCTGGATTCAAAATCACACCCAAAGTAAAAATTTAAATTCTATCACAGCAGCTCATCATGTGACTCAGTAGTGTCACTGAGCTAATGTTATGCAGAGCATCACTGAGACGTAGCATATTTTGGGAGAATAAGAATAGGCCCAGAATAGAGCCCTGTTGAACCTCACAGGCCACTTATCATTATAGCTTAAAACACAGAGCATCAGTTTGTGCTTCTTTAGTGACACACAGGATTTAGACATGAAATATGTCTTATGATAAAATGAACATGGAAATTTTATTAGACACAGAAATACACGGCAGAGCTTGTAGAGCAATGTTGGAAAAGTTATAGTGTGTTGATGAGTCATGTTGCATGATGGTTTCTGTCTTTGCCTCACAGACCCGCTGTGTACTCGCTACATGGAGTTTGTGTGCAAGAACCGAGCCCAGTGTCTGTTTCAGTCTCTGGTCTGTGACGGGATCAAACACTGTGAGGACGGATCTGACGAGGACGCCGACTACGCTGGATGTGGTGAGGAACCCTCGTGTGCCTTTAATTAATCCCTGTAATTTATTGACAAAGCTCCACGTTGATTTGTTTCTTATCCTTTAATCTCTGCTCAACTTGACACGCTTTCAAGTCACCTGCGGTTCATTCAGACTGAACCGCTGACCCACTTTTGGACCACGACCCACCAGTTGGGAACCACTGCTCTAAAACATAATCGAAATTTGATATGATATTCATGCATTTTTTAAATGTTCCTCAAATTTATTTTATGTTGCGTCAGATAACAGTTTGTGGACGGTGAACACCAGATGTTTTTCTCTTATCTTCGTCTTGACTACTCGTAAGAGCCAAAAATAAGAAAGCATTGGTGATGAATCAGTGGACCAACAAAATAAGAACAAATCGTAGATGCAAACAAAACTAAGAGAAAATTAGTTTGTATATCGTTTCTTGCTTGAGGCCCAGTGTCACTTTGTTACTCTGCTTCAAACCCTCAGTGTAATCTACACATACACTTGTTATGTTGCACTGCTTTGTGTAACCTGGTGATCTTCCTGTGTGTTTTCTGTCAGCCACGCCGTCTGAGTTTGGCAAGGTGTGTGATGCCTACACCTTCCAGTGTGCCAACGGAGTGTGTGTGAGCCTGGAGTGGAAGTGTGACGGCATGGACGACTGTGGGGATTATTCTGATGAAGCCAACTGTGGTGAGGAGGAAGAGTATATGCAGAAGGAACACACACAGTGTTTCCATCAGACACACCTTATACACATACTGAATTAACAACAGATACACCGTGTTGAAGCAGCCGTACGATGCTTCCTTCTGCTCTGTGTGTTGCAGCTGCTCCCACTGCGGTCCCAGGATGCTCCAGGTATTTCCAGTATGAGTGTAGAAATGAACGCTGTATTCCCACGTGGTGGAAGTGTGACGGAGAGAACGACTGTGGGGACTGGTCTGATGAGGCGCAGTGTACAGGTACACAGCTGTGACTCATCACGGCTGCATCGCTCTGCTTCACTGGGGCTGCGACTAACGATTACTTTCACTGTCGATCAATCTGTTGATGATGTTCTTGATTAATCAATTAGTTGTTTGATGTATAAAATGTCAGAAAATGGGGAAAACATTTCAAAGATTTTACAGACATTGACGTAAACTGTCAGAGAAACTGGACAGGTGCGTGGAGGCGTACAGTCACGAAGCAGTGATTGTAGTTTCAATGCTTGAATCAACTCCCCATCCATCCTCAGTCGTTAAACTTGAATCTCCACCCTTGTAGGTGGTGTTACTCCTCACACTGTGGCCCCTGGCCCCTCTACTTGTGCCCCCAACCGCTTCCACTGTGGCTCTGGAGCTTGTATCATCAACACCTGGGTGTGCGACGGCTACGCTGACTGTCCCGACGGCAGCGACGAGCTGGGATGTCCCACAGGTAGCATCATATCTGATGTGCATGCATGTGTTTATGTGAAGGTATTTATTGGGGTTTAAACTTATGTACGATATAGAACAATTAACACAACAGAAGAAGAAACAAAAAACAATTCAAATATTAACTCTGTATTTCTCTGTCAGCAATTAACGGCTCTGCAACGATGGCTCCAGTACCCACCCAGGCCCCCCCCTCCCCTGCACGCTGCAGTCGGGGTCAGTTCCTGTGTCGCCGACCCCCCCACTGTATCCCCGACTGGCAGCGCTGTGACGGCCAGATCCACTGTCAGGACGGCTCTGATGAAGCCCACTGCCGTGAGTCTCTGTTACTGTGATACTGTCACACTCACACAGGAGGATCACCGAGAATAAAATCCTATCATGATGTTTTGAATTTAATGTTTTTTTTGATTGAATTCATGCAGGACTTCAAATCCATCAAGACCTTTTTTAGGAGTAGAGGAAAAATCATTTCAGCATAGTATCAGTGTATAAAAAGATATATAATAATAAAATGTTTTATGTCTTTAATCTGCTGTTGAAAAAGGTAATAGATTACAATATATCTCAATAAATGTTATCACAGCACTCAGCAGTGTGATGCAGTATGTAGAGCAGTAATGTAAACCCTGTCTGTCTGTCTGTCCGTCTGTCCGTCCGTCTGCAGCTACTCGTGGGCCTCTGTTCTGTGTAAACGGGACTCGCTGCTCTGACGGTGAAGCCTGCATCCTGGACAGCGAGCGGTGCGATGGTTTCCTGGACTGCTCTGACCACAGCGACGAGGACAACTGCACCTGTAGGTCCAAAATCCTTTTTTCATCACTAAGTGTGTTTAAGCTACATGTGAGCTGTGGGGATGAGCTGCCTTTATGTTATTAGCCTTTTAAATAAACTCACATGTGAACCACTCAGTGTCTGCTCCACTGAATGCCAGCACGTCTCCTTTCATACTTTATCAGTGTTTAGCATTTTGATAGCAGTGCGATGCTGCCACCTGCTGGCTGTTAGTGGGTATTTCGGGCTGTGTTGTGTACAACCAATAAGGAGTGTCTCCCTCTTCCTCCAGTGGACACCCTGGCCTATAAAGTGCAGAACCTCCAGTGGACACCAGACTTCTTTGGCGCCATCACGCTGACCTGGTCTCGCCCCAAAAACCTTCCTCTGGACTCCTGCTACTTCCTCATTTACTACAGGTGAGCATCAGTTACCTGCAGCTCTGCACCAGCTCAGAGTTTTTTGTATCATGTTGTACTGTTGCACTACATCTGCAACATGATTGATATGTTTATTACCCTTAAAGGGACAGTTCACCCCAAAAATCACTGCTAAGACTATAATTCTGCGTAAACACACACCTGTGGGCGGGGCTGTCGACACGTATCTCACCCTGCTGCCCTCATATCACTTGTGTGTTTGTCTTCAGGCTGGTGGGCACCCAGCAGTGGACCATCATGGACACACACAGCAACAAGTCGAGCTACAAACTGACGGTGCTGAAACCAGACACCACCTACCACGTCAAGGTGCTCACTCAGTGTCTCAGCAAGCTGCACAAGACCAACGAGGTGATCACGGTCAGGACGCCAGAGGACTGTGAGTATCGAACTACTCTCCATTTCCTGTCATTATGACTCGTATACCTGGTAATAGATGTGCAAGAGGAGATTTAAAAATTCTACCTCGTATTTCTGGGCAGTTTTCACCCATTTCTAGTTTAGTTTAGTAGTTCTAGTCACTGTGACCTCTCGAAACTCAAGAATTCATACACTAATTATGACAAAAAGTAGGTAGTCTAGTTTTCATCCCATCTTTTCATTGTGGATGATGAACATGTGTGTGTGTGTGTGTGTGTGTGTGTGTCCTGCAGTGCCCGACCCACCCAGGAACCTGCAGCTGTCTTGTGACAACGGTGAGGACGGGACGGTGGAAGTTTCCTGGAGCGCTCCTGACAAAGGACACGGCATCATCAGAGAGTACATTGTGAGTCTTCATCTGTATTAAACTGCACGATCATCCAAACAAACAAGACCAGTAGTGGGGAGACTATTGTGCTGCTGTAGAGCTCCAGGTTCCGGCCCACCTCCAGGACTCAGGGTGGAAAGTCCTGTGGCTTATTCAAACTAATGAACGCATGCTGTTGTATCCTGACAGTGGTCTGTGGTGTGCACAGTTTACTTCCTTCCCGAGCTCTGGACCAAAAGAGTCCGACAGAGGAGTTGTGCAGCGCACCTGTGCTCTGTTTGAAACGACTGGTGTCCTGGTTGCTTCTGTTTAGGGACAGGCTGAGCTTTCAGACTTTTAAATGCAGATGGTTCAAAGAGAGAAACAGTCCTGGGATCATGGTCGCACCTGTTGTAGAGTTATTCTACGTTTCATTTCATCAGTGATTCTGACACACAGCTGTACTGTCACACTTTGACAAGCTCATTGATTATGAATATCTGCCTCGGTGTCTGTGTGTTTGATGTTAGGTCGAATACAGTGAGGAAAAGAGCATCGATTGGATGTCACAAAAATCCATGACGACCAACACTGAAGTGAGGGGGCTGCAGCCGGACACCATGTACATGTTCAGGGTAAGACTCACTTTCACTATGATGACATGTTTTAAGAAAAGATGTTTCCACAGTCAGTAAATGTTGCTGTGATATCATCATGTGCGGTGTGTTTAAATGCTGATGTCACTGATGATGTAGGTGGCAGCACTGACCAGTCGAGGTGTGGGCAACTGGAGCGAGGTTAAATCCATCACACCAAAGAAAGGTGAGCTGCTTCTCCCAGCAGAGTAACACACACACACACACACACACACACACACACACACACACACACACAATATGGTGTGAAAAACTGTCCAACGCTGCCACCTACTGGTGCCTTCAGGTACTTCAGGATGTGCAGTGTTTGTGACGTCACTTGAGATGCTGCACACAGGACTGTACAAAACTACTAACACGATCTGAAGATATCTAAAGAAGTGTTGTTTAGGTGGGAAGGGGCTTTTAATTTGAAAGAAACAAAGGAAGTGCTGAGTGCCATCACTCAGATTGCTGCCTGTGACGATACAACCAAATCCCACTGAATATATCTCCATGTCAGCTCTCTGAAATAATATAAAGAGTTAAATTCTTCTTTGACCCGCTCCGTCTGCTCTGCAGCTCTGCCTCCACCCTCTGTGATCGCTGACAGCATCACCGCCGACTCCATGAGCCTTTCATTCAGCTTCAACTCCCAGTATGACGTAAGAGCTCCTCTCTAAAGCCCCTCCTCACGTTGTTAAAGTGTGTGTGTCCTGTGTGTGTGTGTGTGTGTGTGTGTGTGTGTGCCTGATGGATCTCTCTCTGTGTCTTTAAGGTGAGACAGTACATAGTGATTCTGTACTGGCAGTTTGACACCCACGTCAAGGAGAGCAGGAACTACTCAGTCACAGGGAGGTTCCTCAGAGGTACTGTTTGGGTCTTTATCCACATGATTTACTGTTTTACATCACGCCGGGTTCAGACTGCAGGAGTTTGGGACAAATTGATCCCTCCTGACGGTCGGAGGAGGAATCTGGTCTGGGACTTTTGTCAGCACCAGCCCAGATCATCTGACCATGTGAGACGTTAACAGATCCAGTCTTAAACCTCTGTTTGCAATCTCATTTGGGCCGCCCCCAAAACGCCCGGCACGTTTGATGTTTGGGATTTAAAATCTGGGCGATTACTATTATGATGACATGAGTACTTTCACAATAGCCAATGACAGACAAGTCCAGGAGCAGCTGATAGTGTCGACGATAACGTTAGCGATCATACTACAGCGGACGGATATTAGAAGTGCATCAGATACTGTTCAGGATTTTAACCCTCCTGTAGTCTGAGCCTGGCTTCAGTCAGGTGTTGCACACATATCACTGCTCACTTACATTCTGATGCGTACTGTCTTGTTTCCAGCGACAAACCTGACAGCAGGGACGGTGTATGAGGTGGCTGTGTGGGCTCAGACCAGTATAGGAGACAGTCCCACCGCCCTGTCCCACCATCAGACCATTGGTTCCCAGCCGGAGCGGCCCCTCCTCAAAGCCCGGGCTCTCAACCAGACAGCTGTGGACTGCAGCTGGACCATCAGCAAACCCCCCGCACAGGGACAACAGGTAGGAGATCAACACCTCTGATAAGTAACAGTCCATCGCACCGAATAAACGCAGCCAGGGATTTATCAGTATGTCGTGATGCACGCAACGACAGATCTCCAAAGAGACGTCAGACGGTCACAGGTGGAGACGTTTGGAACATTTAGAAGCTTTAAGACAGTCTTCACGATCTGAGCCAACAAACTATGATATGGTTTTATAAAGAACAATCATTCACCAAAGAAGCCTTTAATGAGGAGACACCTTGTTGTTTGTGTGTGTAGGTGTACGGTGTGTTTTACGCCACCTCCTTCCTGGCCCTGCACCGCAGCCCTCATCAGATCACCACCGCTTCTCTCAGCCTCACGGTCACAGTGGACAGTGATGAACAGTATCTCTTCCTGGTGAGTCTTTTCAACAGCTTAATCTGAGCTCTTTACAAACTGTTTCACTCCACTTTGACAACCTGACGTCATCAAATGTGTCCTGATCCAAAAGTTTATAATGTCTCTGCGCCGGTGCCAGCCACAGCCGGAGGCATTATGTTCTCGTGCTGTCCATCTGTCCCATTCTTATGAGCGTGTTATCTCAAGAACACTTCAAGTGAATTTGGTGGATTTTGGTGGTGACTATAAGTGCGACCTGACTGGTGCACGGAGGCGTACAACCACAACGCAGTAATTCTAGTTTGTGATCTACCGTCAGGTGCGTGCTGTCTCTCCCTTCCTGGGTCCTCCCTCTGACTACGTTGTGGTGAAGATGATTCCCGACGAGAGGCTGCCACCCAGGAACCTCCACCGTGTGCGAGTAGACAAGACACAGGCCACGCTGAAGTGGCAGCCACCCTACGACTTGCCAAACTCTCCTCTGGTACGACACTGTCTCATGTTACTGGTGATGAGCATCAGGAGGGTGCGTCAGGACAACTGCTACAACAATATACAAAAACCTTGTTGTAACCTCGTGTTTCTGTGTGTGTGTGTGTGTATGTGTGTCTTCCTGTCCATCTGCGTTTCTGTAGACATACGCGATCCACGTGCGGGACGTGATCCGCAAGGAGGAGCGGGACTACAAGCTGACCACCCAGAACAACACAATAGAGTACGTGCTGAAAGGCCTGGAGCCCGGAGGACGATACAGCATCTCTGTGCGCCTGCGCAACATGAGCAAGGAGGCCAGCTTTACTCTGTGCACAGGTACACTCACAGCGCTGACTCACAGACCACAGCAGCCAACTGTTTTTGACGTCTGAAATTGTGACTGTCGCTGGTAAATTTCATCAGCTGCAACGAACTCATTAACGCTAGCTCTATGAATTGGTTGTAAACTTGGTCTCCAGCTTTTTAATGATTCAAGCTGACTGAAATATGCACAGAGATATGGACTGCGTTCATGGTTTCATGCTGACAGACTAATGCTAAAGCTGCATCCTCACCAGGCAATGATCCTTGTAGAATACATGCTTAAAGGGATAGTGCATCCAAAACTGAAAATGCAGCCATTATCTACTCACCCATATGCCGAGGGAGGCTCAGGTGAAGTTTTAGAGTCCTCACATCACTTGCAGAGATCCAAGGGGAGAGGAGGTAGCAACACAACTCCACCTAATGGAGGCTGACGGCGCCCCAGATTCAAACGTCCAAAAACACATCATTGAAACCACAAAATATCTCCATACTGCTCGTCCGTAGTGATCCAAGTGTCCTGAAGCCCCGACATAAAAAGTTGTTTGGAAAAACCTCATTTGAACTCTGTTTTTAGCCTCATTGTAGCCTGTAGCTCTGACTGCCTCTCTGGGCACCTCGCTCACGTGTGTGCGCGCTTGCGCGAGACCGTGAGACATGGGCACCGCGTTCATGTGTGTTCACGTGCTTTCGCTGGTCTCGCGTGAGACACACAAGACAACACAAGACATACTGTATTGTCCCCAGAGGGAACTGTACTCGGGCAATATTGCTACACCCAGCAGCAGTCAACTATAACAATACATAGTTAACATGACACTACAGTGGTTCATTACGGACATACAATGAACATACAGACAGAGGATATACTGTATATGAAGGTTTTGCACATGCCTTGAGAAAAATGTAAATACGTAGGTGCTGCAGAAATGAGAAGAAGGTTATGAAAACCATAAAGCTGTAATAAATAATCCATTAAAGAAAGTGCAACATATCAATGAAAAGATACAAATACAAACATGATTATTGTGGGTTAAACGGAGATCTGTATGTGCACGCTGACTGTGGTTTATAAAACACACTCCATGGTACTGTGTGTGTGTGTGTGTGTGTGTGTGTGTGTAGCTGTGGTGCAGTCTGCGTCTTTCTGTTTGAAGACATAAAGTTCCCACCATACTGAAGTACGACCGCTCACTTTCTATAATCTGTATGTGTCTTCAAAAAGAAATGCTGTCCTTAAAGAAACACTCTCCCTCTGCTGCAGTTCCTCTTCCTGCTCCTGAAGCCTTGAAGATTTTGACAGAGAAAGACCACGTGTTCCTCTTCTGGAAGAGTCTGGCTGTCCGAGAGAAGGGCTTCAATGAGAGCAGGGTGAGACACCAGTGACCCATGTCTGGGGTTTTCCACAGTGAAACATTTTCCTCTATCCTACGTTTAGGCTTTCTTATCTTCCACAACCCTTTTCTCTGCAATCTGACTTGGCGCAGAGGGTTGGATTCAGGTTTCTACTGCTGTACTTATCTAGGTACAAGACTCATATTTGATTGTATATTTCTTAGATCTTAGATCTTATGGGGACGTACAGCAGTAGAAACCCAGTGAATATTGTCTCAGTCCAAAAGAAGCATTAAGTGTTACGTGCTGTTTACAGGGCTATGAGGTGCATGTGTATGACAGTGTGACCAACCAGACGTCCTACCTGGGAAACACCACAGAGACCTATTTCCGCATCAGCAGCCTGTTGCTGGGACACAACTACACGTTCTCAGTGCAGGCCCGCTGCCTGCTCAGCGGTCAGCTGTGTGGCGAACCTGCACTGCTGCTCTATAACCAGCTGACAGCAGGTAGAGGAACATAAACACACACACACACACTGTGAAACGTGAGCTCTAAGAGAAACCACAGTGAGATGAACGGTGAACATGGACTTGCTTTTCCATTTATACTGCACGTTACTCTTCCTCTTGTCCAGGAGCCAGTGACGCCTCCCGCGGTGAGGGCCACTCAGGAGACATGGCAGCGGTGGTGGTCCCGGTCCTCTTTCTGCTGCTGCTGGGCGTGTGCGGTGGCCTGGTGGCGCTCTACCTCCGACACCGCCGGCTGCAGAATAATTTCACCGCCTTTGCAAACTCCCATTACAACTCTCGCCTGGGCTCTGCCATCTTCTCCTCCGGGGATGAACTGGGTGAGTGAGCTGTGTACATCTTTGGATCATCCAGGTGCTGACAGTGCAGAGGTCATTAGAGTTCAGTTCCTCACTGTGGTGCAGTTTACAAGACAGAGGGAAGCCTGCTGGAGATAATGTTGTTGTCACGGCTTTGGCAACTCCCAGTTGTCAGGTCGTCTGTCGAGTGTCAGTTCTGCAGTGATGGGATGCAACCAAGTACACTCAGTCGAGTACTCTAACTTTATGGTTCCAGGCAAATACTGTAATGTGCTTGTCTTCACTGACAGGTCCCACTTTACTGCACAGTGAGAACTTTTTATGCCTCTGCGCCAGTGATAGCTGTGGCCACAGGCATTATGTTTTTGGGTTGTCCGTACACATGTATGTTTGATTCTTGTGTGTGTGATATGTCAAGAACACCTTGAGGGAATTTTTTCAAATTTGGCGCGCTTTATACTCTTTATATCTACATGCGGAGCGGGTCCTTTACCCACAGAGTCCACCATGTTGTTTCTACAGTAGCCCAGAATGGACAAACCAAACACTGCCTCTAGATAGGGACATTTGCACGTTTGCATCAGCCACTGTAGTTCACTGCACGCTTAGCACACAAGTTTTCAGTTGATTGCATTCTGCAACTTCACCACTAGATGGCACTAAACTCTCCACACAGTGTCCTCACAGATCTGCTAAAACTCTCAAAAGCCGCTACAAGGAACTTTTAACTGGATATGCAAAAGTCTCTCGTTTCTGCTGATGTCTGTGCGTGACCTACAACAGCAAATGAGACCATCGGTGTGAAGATAAGCTATTTCTATATAGTGTATATCCATACCTTTAGGAAACTGTCTCCGGGTCCGCCCCAGGTCGCTTCCAGGACGAAACAATTTACAGCACTCAGACGGCACACGTCATCTTACCTAGCTGCTTACATTTATAGTGACTCTGATAAATAGTCGCTATTCCTCCTCCTCGACCCGACGTCCGCGGGGAGTTAAAATAGCAGCAATCATCGGGTAAAAGTTCTGTGAAAGCACTGGACTCACCAACAGTCAGCCACGTCCCAGTCACACAGAGAAAATCCAATCCTCGGGAAGTCAGGAAATCCTTCAGGATAAAATAAAGAGGCGAGGCACCGCTCCATACTCAGTCCAAGAAGCCGTGGAAGTGCTCGCCAAACAGGCCTTCAGCCTTACCAGCCGACCGCTGCGTTTACCCCGGCGGCGGTGGCGCTTACGCCGGCGAGGTGGAGCTGGGGCGCGGCAGAGGTGAGCTGGGATCCCCGATAGGAGCGGGGACAAAGTTTTCCCGTCTTGTTGTTTCATTCATCCCCAGAACAAACACATGTGTGAGCCAGGTAAGCGTCTTTACGACAATACGCGCTAGAGCTCATGGGAAATGTAGGCTTCATTCCGGCAAAACGCTACCGCTTTGGTCCACAGGGTCGCCAAAATCAACTCAGAATGAAAGTTCCTTGTAGGAGCTTTAAGTCAGTTTTGGTCTCGATAAATTATTGATATTAAAATTTTGATTAGTGCAGTTTTAGTTTGTACAGCAGACATGTTCTTAAACATCCCTCTCTTCTCTCTTTCTTCCCTCTCTTCCTCTCAAGGTGATGATGATGAAGATGCTCCCATGATCAGCGGCTTCTCAGACGACGTTCCCATGGTCATTGCGTAGCAAGACGTCCCTCCATCGCCTATTTCTCTCTTCCCTTCTCCCCTTCTCTTCTTCCGCCCTCCCCCCCACTCCCCTTTACTCCCCATCGCTCCCCATCAGTGGCGCTGTACGATGGAGTGAAGAGGAAACAAGTGGAACCTCTGCCCTCCCAAATCCGACGATGGGAAACGACCCCGATCAGCAGGAAACATGAAGAAAAATGGAAAAGTGTAAAGAGAGAAAGAGATATTTTTCAAATATATGATGCACTTTTTTTGGATGCGCAATAACTTATTTTTTATAATATTAAATATATATATGGGGTCAAAAAAAAGGACTGTGAGGAAGAGGTGGACACTGAAGCAAACTGTGAAGGATTTGAGTTTGTGGAGCGCGCCAGGGAAAGAGAGACCCTATTTGTAATGCAAACTCACTATCCATAGGAGCGGTTCATTGCTTAAAGCCAAAATAAGCATCCAGAGACTGGAATATAGAATGCAAAAAACACACACATAGAAAAAACACAGATATATAGTCAAATGCTGTATACAATATGTACAAATAGAAAATATCAGAGCAGTAATGGTTACATATTTTGGTGATAGTACAGAGCGTACTACAGCAGCATATGTAACATTGGTGCCCCGTGCGAGGCAGCCGGAGAGTAAACTGTGGATCACGTTTCTTCATTTACAGAACCTGAACCGTTTGTCTATTCAAATGATCACCAGTTTGGAAACTGCTGATTATTGTAAACACATTAACAAAGTCTTTGTCGCTCAGCGAAGCCAAACAGCTCAGTGATTGGATAGACCAGTGGCACCGTGTAGTGTCCTCATAGATACACCTTTATTTTCCATCACCAGCACACTGTTGTTCGTCTGTATGTAGAGGCAACACATGCACCATGATATGATGAAAATATTCCACCCACATCATCATTTGTAAATATTGGCTTTTAATATGTCCTCTCCTTGTAATGCTGCACCATATCATTCTGTAAAATGTGTTGGATTGTTATTATTTTTTAAATCATTCAGGACCACAAATTATCGTCCCCAGCATTTTGCCATAGCTGTAGTCGTAGAGGAAGTGGGTTCTCAGGGAACTGTGTCGGAGTGGACACCAGCGCAGCACCACCATCACCACCATGGCTTAGGCAGCACTGTCCATCTACTGTTGAATCGGTACAGAGACCTTGGAAGAGGTACTGTGGGTGCAATGACCGGCACACACAGATTATTGTCAGTGGTTGTGATGAAGAGTCGGGTTCAGGCTCACCGTCTGGTTTAGGAAAAGATTTAAAGGGTTGATTCAAACAAAAGAGAAATGTATTGACGTACCTGTGGTAGTGTCTGGTGATGCAGATAGTTTGGATTGTTTCCCCCCAAGTTTTTAGGTATGTCTGTGAGAATTTTAAAGCAGCATGTCTTTCCAGAAACAGTTAGCTTGCTTTTACTGGGCTACTTGTTGACAGCGTGTCTTCATCCAGAGTAAGCGCCTGGTCACACCACAAAGTGGCACAATTGACATTTACATGTCGCTGTAAAATAAGTGACACTAGAAGTTTGTTGACGTACTGGTGGGGCTTATTGGCTGGTATCAAGCCCCCAGGAACAGCGCTGGGCTTTAAATCCAATTATACAAGGTAGCTGAACTTTGAATTACAACCTCCTGGTCCGTCATATGAGGCCATGGTGCCCAAAAAGACTGACGTTATGAAAGGGACGTCTAAATCAGTGGATAGCGTTACTTTTTTTGAGTGTCACAACCCCCGCAAAATGACTCGTACAACTCAATACAGTTTTGACTTGATAAAATTCAGGAGCCTGTGATCAATGTTTTCACTTTTCATTGATGATATTGGATTGTTGATGAATGAATCAGTCATCAGTCCAGATTGATGATTGTTAGACGCCTACTAATTTAGTGGAGAGGAGATTTTGGCCTTAAAATGAGCTAAATTAAAAATGTCGGTGTGACAAACAGGGAAACTGTTTCTGGAAAAAGATGTTTCATTTTTAAAATGTTTAATGTTGTGAGTGCCACGTATACATTTTTAACTCACCTGTTTTGTTTTGGGGTGGAGGCTGCGAGCCAGATCTCAACACCTGGTTAGCTGAAACCAAAGTTACCTGCATGGCGAGACACTACTTTGGGTCTGTGACTTAACATGTTTTATTGTAATTTGATTGGTCCTTTTGATGAACCAGTAAGGAGTACCAGTTGTATATACAGAATTGAACCGTTGCACGTAAATGTATGAACACAAAAACATGTTTGGGAATCATCGTCCTTGTTCGGCTCCCCCCGTCACCTGACTCTGTACTGTAGTCCATTAACTGATGTTTGTGTTTTGCCTCTGGGCTTGAGCCATTTGAACTGATGGTGTTCTGCTTTCTGTTGACCTTGTTCTTGTTTTGTTTGTAAAGATGTCTTCATGAATGTATTTTATATCTGTACTTTTTGAGGTACTGTCCAGGCTTATTATGCTACTCTCACCACCTGTGAAGTGAATGCACGCACTCTGGTTTCACCCCCGCTAACAGTGAGTTCGTAACATACTCCCGTCGTCACTCTGCAGACCGGCTTCTGCAGATGAATCTCAGTCGTTACAACCTGAGCCCAATTCACCACCCAGAGCAACAAAGCGTTTTTGTCAGGATGTTTCCTGCACCGCGTTTCTTTCATCATCTCATTCTTCCTCGTTAAACGGTGTCTGTACTGACGTTTAAGGTTTCCTCAAGACTTGAGCTTGACTTCACGCCGCTCTTCACTCTCTTCATGACTTTGTTCTGTTTCTTGGCCTTAAAAACAGATTTCTGGCATTAATGCTGTTGTTTTTTCTGTTTTTGCTCTGTGGAGTTTCTGTTTTCTGTTCTGCCACATAATGCCTTATTAGAACACATTGGGTTTCTATGTAATGTACTGTTTGTATGATAGAACACAAGTGCACACGCATGCACACACACACACACACACACACACACACACACACACACACTTGACCCCAGGAGGCCGAAGAGGAGGTTACTGTTTGGGCATTTGGTTAATTTGGTCAGATCACTGCTCCTTTTTCTGCGTCGGCTGCCGTCAGACAGCATCTTTTTAGTCAGGTTTTACACGTGTACAGAATTTAATTATTGGTTATTATGTGACCGTTTGCTCCCCACTTGTCTTAATGTTGACTCTTGTCAAATAGTTTGCTTTGAAAATGTCGTTTGGCACAGAGTTTGATCTTGTTGGACTTGGCCATGTTTGAAGATATTAATGTCTTGCTTGCTTATCTCGGGGGTTGCAAGAATAATGAGATGTTTGGAGAAACAGTGTGAGGTGTTTTAAAAACCACTTATACTGAAATAAAGTTGCTGAAAATCAAACTCTGCTGTTGTTGCTGTCTTTTGTTCTGTAAAGGAAGGTGAAAACTCTGTTACATAAAACACATGTTGACAGTTTTCCTTTGGGGACATAATTCACAGTTAAAAAAAAAAGGTAATAAATCAGAATATATACTTATGGACCACTTTATTAGGTACACCTTGCTGGTACCGGGTTGGACCCCCTTTTTAATTCTTGGTGTCAGATTTTTTCATGCCCATGTTTGGGTTAATACATCGCTGTATGTTACAGTGAAAATATCTGGTGACTTTCATTTGGTTTGACAAAATGCCCACAAGGTTCATGTACTTGTTTTGAGATATCGTGACCTCTCATTCATCACAGCTGCTCAGGTGTTTGGAGGTCATGAATATCCACACACATACATGTGTGTATAACAAGAATAAACCTTCAAAGTCGACTTCATTTGGTGTGTTTAAAATCTGTCATGACAAACAGAAGTCATTCCACGTGTTGTCTGGACAGAATATTTATAATTGTAAAACTGATGTTAAATTCTCTGCTCACAGAGTGAAGGCCGACTGCCTCTGCCTTTATGATTATCATCATGTCCCAGCAGATACTGAGCAGCTGGACAGTATCTGGTAAACAGCTCCCTCTAGTGGGCAAAACCTGCCATGCTGAACCGGATTGAACCTAAAATCAAAATTACATTCATGTATATATATATATATATATATATATATATATATATATATATATGTATATGCATGGGCAGAAGGATGGAAAAAGTTATATTTGAATGTAGGAGTTGTTTTTACACCACTGGACGGCACATTATAGATATTACACTGTGAATAGCAATATAAATAACATATAAATAAAAGTGACCCAATAAAAAAATAAAAAATCAGATTTTTGCAGTCGAGCCCTCGGCCATTTGAAATGATTTGAATTCTTAATTTTTGGTTCTAAAAAACGTTCTTGCACAAACGTGTACACATAACATATGCCTGCATGATATCCTGTGTAACATGGTGTGGTAGTATATGTAAATGCAGATCACAGTGTGTGTACAACAAAGGTCTGACATATGTATGAGAGAGTATTATTAGATCTGAAACAGAGTCATGTGTAAGAGAAAAAATAATTCATGTGAATGTCAATGATCATGTGCAAGAAACAGAAACACAGTGAACATCAGACACAGTGATGTTCGTGTGAATGAGAATACTCTCTGTGTTTGAGTTTCATTGAAATGGAAATAAAACTGAATTCTTGGCTCCTGATTGGCTGTCATTGATGACAAGTCCAATTTCACCAACAACTCCTGATCAGTCTGACAAGATGGCAGATCAGAATCAACCGTGTCAGAAATGATGATTTGTCACGCAGTGACGGCAGTGGATGAAGAAATGCAGTGGATCTTCACAGCTGGATCATCAGATAGATCAATCGAGACACAGCTATGACATTTCTTATGACATGCTATACTATGACGTTTTTTCATGATTTTGGACGACATGCTATACTATGACGTTTTTTCATGATTTTGGACGACATGCTATACTATGACGTTTTTTGACGATTTTGGACGACATGCTATACTATGACTTTTTTCATGATTTTGGACGACGTGCTATACTATGACTTTTTTTGACTTTTTTGACGATTTTGGACGACATGCTATACTATGACTTTTTTGACGATTTTGGACGACATGCTATACTATGACTTTTTTTTACTTTTTTGACGATTTTGGACAACATGCTATACTATGACTTTTTTGACGATTTTGGACGACATGCTATACTATGACTTTTTTGACGATTTTGGACGACATGCTATACTATGACTTTTTTTTACTTTTTTGACGATTTTGGACGACGTGCTATACTATGACTTTTTTTTACTTTTTTGACGATTTTGGACGACATGCTATACTATGACTTTTTTGACGATTTTGGACGACATGCTATACTATGACTTTTTTTGACGATTTTGGACGACGTGCTATACTATGACTTTTTTGACGATTTTGGACGACATGCTATACTATGACTTTTTTTGACGATTTTGGACGACGTGCTATACTATGACTTTTTTCATGATTTGGGACGACGTGCTATACTATGACTTTTTTTGACTTTTTTGACGATTTTGGACGACATGCTATACTATGACTTTTTTGACGATTTTGGACGACATGCTATACTATGACTTTTTTTGACGATTTTGGACGACGTGCTATACTATGACTTTTTTGACGATTTTGGACGACATGCTATACTATGACTTTTTTTGACGATTTTGGACGACGTGCTATACTATGACTTTTTTCATGATTTGGGACGACGTGCTATACTATGACTTTTTTTTGACGATTTTGGACGACGTGCTAAACTATGATTTTTTTTGACGATTTTGGACGACATGCTATACTATGACTTTTTTCATGATTTTGGATGACATGCTATACTATGATGTTTTTTCATGATTTTGGACGACATGCTATACTATGACTTTTTTGACGATTTTGGACGACATGCTATACTATGACGTTTTTTCATGATTTTGGACGACGTGCTATACTATGACTTTTTTTGACGATTTTGGACGACGTGCTATACTATGACTTTTTTTGACGATTTTGGTCGACATGCTATACTATGACTTTTTTCATGATTTTGGACGACATGCTATACAATAACTTTTTTCATGATTTTGGACAACGTGCTATACTATGATTTTTTTTAACGATTTTGGACGACATGCTATACTATGACTTTTTTTGACGATTTTGGACGACGTGCTATACTATGATTTTTTTTGACGATTTTGGACGAGATGCTATACTATGACTTTTTTTGACGATTTTGGACGACATGCTATACTGTGACTTTTTTCATGATTTTGGACGACATGCTATACTATGACTTTTTTTGACGATTTTGGATGACATGCTATACTATGACTTTTTTCATGATTTTGGACGACATGCTATACTATGACTTTTTTCATGATTTTGGACGACATGCTATACTATGACTTTTTTTGACGATTTTGGATGACATGCTATACTATGACTTTTTTCATGATTTTGGACGACATGCTATACTGTGACTTTTTTCATGATTTTGGACGACATGCTATACTATGACTTTTTTGACGATTTTGGACGACATGCTATACTATGACTTTTTTCATGATTTTGGACGACGTGCTATACTATGACTTTTTTTGACGATTTTGGACGATGTGCTATACTATGACTTTTTTTGACGATTTTGGACGACGTGCTATACTATGATTTTTTTTGACAATTTTGGACGACATGCTATACTATGACTTTTTTCATGATTTTGGACGACGTGCTATACTATGACTTTTTTGACGATTTTGGACGACATGCTATACTATGACTTTTTTTGACGATTTTGGACGACATGCTATACTATGACTTTTTTGACGATTTTGGACGACGTGCTATACTATGACTTTTTTTGACGATTTTGGACGACGTGCTATACTATGACTTTTTTGACGATTTTGGACGACGTGCTATACTATGACTTTTTTTTGACGATTTTGGACGACGTGCTATACTATGACTTTTTTCATGATTTTGGACGATGTGCTATACTATGACTTTTTTTGACGATTTTGGACGACGTGCTATACTATGACTTTTTTTGACGATTTTGGACGACGTGCTATACTATGATTTTTTTTGACGATTTTGGACGACATGCTATACTATGACTTTTTTTGACGATTTTGGACGACATGCTATACTATGACTTTTTTCATGATTTTGGATGACATGCTATACTATGACTTTTTTCATGATTTTGGACGACATGCTATACTATGACTTTTTTGACGATTTTGGACGACGTGCTATACTATGACTTTTTTCATGATTTTGGACGACGTGCTATACTATGACTTTTTTCATGATTTTGGACGACGTGCTATACTATGACTTTTTTTGACGATTTTGGACGACATGCTATACTATGACGTTTTTTCATGATTTTGGACGACATGCTGTACTATGACGTTTTTTCATGATTTTGGACGACATGCTATACTATGACGTTTTTCATGATTTTGGACGATGTGCTATACTATGACTTTTTTTGACGATTTTGGACGAGATGCTATACTATGACTTTTTTGGACAATTTTGGACGACATGCTATACTATGACTTTTTCTTGATGATTTTGGACAACATGCTATACTATGACTTTTTCTTGACGATTTTGGACGACATGCTATACTATGACGTTTTTTGACGATTTTGGACGACATGCTATACTATGACTTTTTTCATGATTTTGGACGACGTGCTATACTATGACTTTTTTTGACTTTTTTGACGATTTTGGACGACATGCTATACTATGACTTTTTTGACGATTTTGGACGACATGCTATACTATGACTTTTTTTACTTTTTTGACGATTTTGGACAACATGCTATACTATGACTTTTTTGACGATTTTGGACGACATGCTATACTATGACGTTTTTTCATGATTTTGGACGACATGCTGTACTATGACGTTTTTTCATGATTTTGGACGACATGCTATACTATGACGTTTTTCATGATTTTGGACGATGTGCTATACTATGACTTTTTTTGACGATTTTGGACGAGATGCTATACTATGACTTTTTTGGACAATTTTGGACGACATGCTATACTATGACTTTTTCTTGATGATTTTGGACAACATGCTATACTATGACTTTTTCTTGACGATTTTGGACGACATGCTATACTATGACTTTTTCTTGACGATTTTGGACGACATGCTATACTATGACTTTTTTGGACAATTTTGGACGACATGCTATACTATGACTTTTTCTTGATGATTTTGGACAACATGCTATACTATGACTTTTTTTGACGATTTTGGACGACATGCTATACTATGATTTTTTTGACGATTTTGGACGACATGCTATACTATGACGTTTTTTTGACGATTTTGGACGACATGCTATACTATGACTTTTTTTGACGATTTTGGACGACATACTATACTGTTACCTTCTTTTGACGATTTTGGACAACATGCTATACTATGACTTTTTTTTTTATGATTTTGGACGACATGCTATACTATGACGTTTTTTCATGATTTTGGACGACATGCTACTATGATGTTTTTTCATGATTTTGGACGACATGCTGTACTATGACGTTTTTTCATGATTTTGGACGACATGCTATACTATCATTTTTTTTGACGATTTTGGATGACATGCTATACTATGACTTTTTTGACGATTTTGGACGACATGCTATACTATGACGTTTTTTCATGATTTTGGACGACATGCTATACTATGACTTTTTTTGACGATTTTGGACAACATTCTATACTATGATGTTTTTTCATGATTTTGGACGACATGCTATACTATGATGTTTTTTCATGATTTTGGACGACATACTATACTATGATTTTTTTTGACGATTTTGGACGACATGCTATACTATGACGTTTTTTCATGATTTTGGACGAGATGCAATACTATGACTTTTTTTGACGATTTTGGACGACATGCTATACTATGACTTTTTTTGACGATTTTGGACGACATGCTATACTATGACGTTTTTTCATGATTTTGGACGACATGCTATACTATGATTTTTTTGACGATTTTGGACGAGATGCTATACTATGACTTTTTTTGACGATTTTGGACGACATGCTATACTATGACTTTTTTTGATGATTTTGGACGAGATGCTATGACTTTTTTTGACGATTTTGGACGAGATGCTATACTATGACTTTTTTTTGATGATTTTGGACAACATGCTATACTATGACTTTTTTGACGATTTTGGACGACATGCTATACTATGACGTTTTTTCATGATTTTGGACGACATGCTATACTATGACTTTTTTTGACGATTTTGGACGACATGCTATACTATGACTTTTTTTGACGATTTTGGACGACATGCTATACTATGACGTTTTTTCGTGATTTTGGACGACATTCTATACTATGATTTTTTTGACGATTTTGGACGACATGCTATACTATGACTTTTTTTGATGATTTTGGACGAGATGCTATGACTTTTTTTGACGATTTTGGACGAGATGCTATACTATGACTTTTTTTTGATGATTTTGGACAACATGCTATACTATGACTTTTTTGACGATTTTGGACGACATGCTATACTATGACGTTTTTTCATGATTTTGGACGACATGCTATACTATGACTTTTTTTGACGATTTTGGACGACATGCTATACTATGACTTTTTTGACGATTTTGGACGACATGCTATACTATGACTTTTTTTCATGATTTTGGACGACATGCTGTACTATGACGTTTTTTTGACGATTTTGGACAACATGCTATAATATGACTTTTTTGACGATTTTGGACGACATGCTATACTATGACGTTTTTTCATGATTTTGGACGACATGCTGTACTATGACGTTTTTTCATGATTTTGGACGACATGCTATACTATGACTTTTTTTGACGATTTTGGACGACATGCTATACTATGACTTTTTTTGACGATTTTGGACGACATGCTATACTATGACGTTTTTTCATGATTTTGGACGACATGCTGTACTATGACGTTTTTTCATGATTTTGGACGACATGCTATACTATGATTTTTTTGACGATTTTGGACGAGATGCTATACTATGACTTTTTTTGACGATTTTGGACGACATGCTATACTATGACGTTTTTTGACGATTTTGGACGACATGCTATACTATGACTTTTTTGACGATTTTGGACGACATGCTATACTATGACTTTTTTTGATGATTTTGGACGAGATGCTATGACTTTTTTTGACGATTTTGGACGAGATGCTATACTATGACTTTTTCTTGATGATTTTGGACAACATGCTATACTATGACTTTTTTTGACGATTTTGGACGACATGCTATACTATGATTTTTTTGACGATTTTGGACGACATGCTATACTATGACGTTTTTTTGACGATTTTGGACGACATGCTATACTATGACTTTTTTTGACGATTTTGGACGACATACTATACTGTTACCTTCTTTTGACGATTTTGGACAACATGCTATACTATGACTTTTTTTTTTATGATTTTGGACGACATGCTATACTATGACGTTTTTTCATGATTTTGGACGACATGCTACTATGATGTTTTTTCATGATTTTGGACGACATGCTGTACTATGACGTTTTTTCATGATTTTGGACGACATGCTATACTATCATTTTTTTTGACGATTTTGGATGACATGCTATACTATGACTTTTTTGACGATTTTGGACGACATGCTATACTATGACGTTTTTTCATGATTTTGGACGACATGCTATACTATGACTTTTTTTGACGATTTTGGACAACATTCTATACTATGATGTTTTTTCATGATTTTGGACGACATGCTATACTATGATGTTTTTTCATGATTTTGGACGACATACTATACTATGATTTTTTTTGACGATTTTGGACGACATGCTATACTATGACGTTTTTTCATGATTTTGGACGAGATGCAATACTATGACTTTTTTTGACGATTTTGGACGACATGCTATACTATGACTTTTTTTGACGATTTTGGACGACATGCTATACTATGACGTTTTTTCATGATTTTGGACGACATGCTATACTATGATTTTTTTGACGATTTTGGACGAGATGCTATACTATGACTTTTTTTGACGATTTTGGACGACATGCTATACTATGACTTTTTTTGATGATTTTGGACGAGATGCTATGACTTTTTTTGACGATTTTGGACGAGATGCTATACTATGACTTTTTTTTGATGATTTTGGACAACATGCTATACTATGACTTTTTTGACGATTTTGGACGACATGCTATACTATGACGTTTTTTCATGATTTTGGACGACATGCTATACTATGACTTTTTTTGACGATTTTGGACGACATGCTATACTATGACTTTTTTTGACGATTTTGGACGACATGCTATACTATGACGTTTTTTCGTGATTTTGGACGACATTCTATACTATGATTTTTTTGACGATTTTGGACGACATGCTATACTATGACTTTTTTTGATGATTTTGGACGAGATGCTATGACTTTTTTTGACGATTTTGGACGAGATGCTATACTATGACTTTTTTTTGATGATTTTGGACAACATGCTATACTATGACTTTTTTGACGATTTTGGACGACATGCTATACTATGACGTTTTTTCATGATTTTGGACGACATGCTATACTATGACTTTTTTTGACGATTTTGGACGACATGCTATACTATGACTTTTTTGACGATTTTGGACGACATGCTATACTATGACTTTTTTTCATGATTTTGGACGACATGCTGTACTATGACGTTTTTTTGACGATTTTGGACAACATGCTATAATATGACTTTTTTGACGATTTTGGACGACATGCTATACTATGACGTTTTTTCATGATTTTGGACGACATGCTGTACTATGACGTTTTTTCATGATTTTGGACGACATGCTATACTATGACTTTTTTTGACGATTTTGGACGACATGCTATACTATGACTTTTTTTGACGATTTTGGACGACATGCTATACTATGACGTTTTTTCATGATTTTGGACGACATGCTGTACTATGACGTTTTTTCATGATTTTGGACGACATGCTATACTATGATTTTTTTGACGATTTTGGACGAGATGCTATACTATGACTTTTTTTGACGATTTTGGACGACATGCTATACTATGACGTTTTTTGACGATTTTGGACGACATGCTATACTATGACTTTTTTGACGATTTTGGACGACATGCTATACTATGACTTTTTTTGATGATTTTGGACGAGATGCTATGACTTTTTTTGACGATTTTGGACGAGATGCTATACTATGACTTTTTTTTGATGATTTTGGACAACATGCTATACTATGACTTTTTTGACGATTTTGGACGACATGCTATACTATGACGTTTTTTCATGATTTTGGACGACATGCTATACTATGACTTTTTTTGACGATTTTGGACGACATGCTATACTATGACTTTTTTTGACGATTTTGGACGACATGCTATACTATGACGTTTTTTCGTGATTTTGGACGACATTCTATACTATGATTTTTTTGACGATTTTGGACGACATGCTATACTATGACTTTTTTTGATGATTTTGGACGAGATGCTATGACTTTTTTTGACGATTTTGGACGAGATGCTATACTATGACTTTTTTTTGATGATTTTGGACAACATGCTATACTATGACTTTTTTGACGATTTTGGACGACATGCTATACTATGACGTTTTTTCATGATTTTGGACGACATGCTATACTATGACTTTTTTTGACGATTTTGGACGACATGCTATACTATGACTTTTTTGACGATTTTGGACGACATGCTATACTATGACTTTTTTTCATGATTTTGGACGACATGCTGTACTATGACGTTTTTTTGACGATTTTGGACAACATGCTATAATATGACTTTTTTGACGATTTTGGACGACATGCTATACTATGACGTTTTTTCATGATTTTGGACGACATGCTGTACTATGACGTTTTTTCATGATTTTGGACGACATGCTATACTATGACTTTTTTTGACGATTTTGGACGACATGCTATACTATGACTTTTTTTGACGATTTTGGACGACATGCTATACTATGACGTTTTTTCATGATTTTGGACGACATGCTGTACTATGACGTTTTTTCATGATTTTGGACGACATGCTATACTATGATTTTTTTGACGATTTTGGACGAGATGCTATACTATGACTTTTTTTGACGATTTTGGACGACATGCTATACTATGACGTTTTTTGACGATTTTGGACGACATGCTATACTATGACTTTTTTGACGATTTTGGACGACATGCTATACTATGACGTTTCTTCATGATTTTGGACGACATGCTATACTATGATTTTTTTGACGATTTTGGACGAGATGCTATACTATGACTTTTTTTGACGATTTTGGACGACATGCTATACTATGACGTTTTTTCATGATTTTGGACGAGATGCTATACTATGACTTTTTTTGACGATTTTGGACGACATGCTATACTATGACTTTTTTGACGATTTTGGACGACATGCTATACTATGACGTTTTTTCATGATTTTGGACGACATGCTGTACTATGACGTTTTTTCATGATTTTGGACGACATGCTATAGTATGACTTTTTTTGACGATTTTGGACGACATGCTATACTATGACTTTTTTGGACAATTTTGGACGACATGCTATACTATGACTTTTTCTTGATGATTTTGGACAACATGCTATACTATGACTTTTTCTTGACGATTTTGGACGACATGCTATACTATGACTTTTTCTTGACGATTTTGGACGACATGCTATACTATGACTTTTTCTTGACGATTTTGGACGACATGCTATACTATGACTTTTTTGACGATTTTGGACGACATGCTATACTATGACTTTTTCTTGACGATTTTGGACGACATGCTATACTATGACTTTTTTGACGATTTTGGACGACATGCTATACTATGACGTTTTTTCATGATTTTGGACGACATGCTGTACTATGACGTTTTTTCATGATTTTGGACGACATGCTATACTATGACTTTTTTGACGATTTTGGACGACATGCTATACTATGACTTTTTTCATGATTTTTGACGACATGCTATACTATGACGTTTTTTCATGATTTTGGACGACATGCTGTACTATGACGTTTTTTCATGATTTTGGACGACATGCTATACTATGACTTTTTTCATGATTTTGGACGACAATCTATACTATGACTTTTTTCATGATTTTGGACGACATGCTATACTATGACTTTTTTTGACGATTTTGGACGAGATGCTATACTATGACTTTTTTTGACGATTTTGGACGACATGCTGTACTATGACGTTTTTTCATGATTTTGGATGACATGCTATACTATGACTTTTTTTGACGATTTTGGACGACATGCTATACTATGACTTTTTTTTGACGATTTTGGACGAGATGCTATACTATGACTTTTTTTGACGATTTTGGACGACATGCTGTACTATGACGTTTTTTCATGATTTTGGATGACATGCTATACTATGACTTTTTTTGACGATTTTGGACGACATGCTATACTATGACTTTTTTTGACGATTTTGGACGAGATGCTATACTATGACTTTTTTTGACGATTTTGGACGACATGCTGTACTATGACGTTTTTTCATGATTTTGGATGACATGCTATACTATGATTTTTTTTTGACGATTTTGGACAAGATGCTATACTATGACATTTTTTCATGATTTTGGACGACATGCTATACTATGATTTTTTTTGACGATTTTGGACAACATTCTATACTATGACGTTTTTTCATGATTTTGGACGACATGCTATACTATGATTTTTTTTGACGATTTTGGACAACATTCTATACTATGACGTTTTTTCATGATTTTGGACGACATGCTATACTATGATTTTTTTTTGACGATTTTGGACGAGATGCTATACTATGACTTTTTTGGACAATTTTGGACGACATGCTATACTATGACTTTTTCTTGATGATTTTGGACAACATGCTATACTATGACTTTTTTTGACGATTTTGGACGACATGCTATACTATGATTTTTTTGACGATTTTGGACGACATGCTATACTATGACGTTTTTTTGACGATTTTGGACAACATGCTATACTATGACTTTTTTTGATGATTTTGGACGACATACTATACTGTTACCTTCTTTTGACGATTTTGGACGACATGCTATACTATGACATTTTTTCATGATTTTGGACGACATGCTATACTATGATTTTTTTGACGATTTTGGACGAGATGCTATACTATGACTTTTTTTGACGATTTTGGACGACATGCTATACTATGACTTTTTTTGACGATTTTGGACGAGATGCTATACTATGACTTTTTTTTGATGATTTTGGACGACATGCTATACTATGACTTTTTTGACGATTTTGGACGACATGCTATACTATGACTTTTTTTTTGATGATTTTGGATGACATGCTATACTATGATGTTTTTTTGATGATTTTGGACGACATGTTATACTATGACTTTTTGACGATTTTGGACGACATGCTATACTATGACTTTTTTTGACGATTTTGGACGACATGCTATACTATTACCTTTTTTGACGATTTTGGACGACATGCTATACTATGACTTTTTTTGACGATTTTGGATGACATGCTATACTATGCCTTTTTTTGACAATTTTGGACGACATGCTATACTATGACCTTTTTTGACGATTTTGGACGACATGCTATACTATGACCTTTTTTGACGATATGGGATGACATGCTGTACTATGGCGTTTTTTCATGATTTTGGACAACATGCTATACTATGATGTTTTTTCGGGATTTTGGACGACATGCTATAACATAACGTTTTTTCATTATTTTGATTGACATGCTATACTATGACTTTTTTTCATAATTTTGAACGACATGCTTTACTATGATGTTTTTTCATAATATCAATGAGTGACCTAACTATTACACATACTGCAATGTAAATCTTATCAAGAAAAGAATGAATCTTTAGCTGTAATCTGGTTTGGATATAATTCATGTGAACAATAAAAGACAAATCCAACACATTCATTTGTCACTATTTTCAGCAGTAGTAAATAAATTTACACTGAGTGAGTTTTATTTCCATGTTGGCTTATACATACAGTACAAGGAATTTGTCATCATATGATAAACAGTGCAAAACTCAAGACACAATACAGAGAACTGAACAACAGAAAATATGAAAAAAATAATATAAGACATAAAAGGTAGTGATGGGCAAATGAAGCTTCATGAAGCATTGAAGCTTTTCATCAAATTGGTTCACTCAAGGGCAAAGCTTCTTGATGCTTCATTTGCTCTACTAAGCCATCTACTGGACAAAAAAAGCTATTACACTTAATAGTTTGTATATGTACTTTTTAAACTGAATTGAATAAATCTACTCTCCATTATAGTAACAGTAAAGATATGATGCACCTATATTAATATAGTGTGTATTTTTTACACACTATATTATTTTTGTGTTATTGTATTTTGTAGATTTAAACCTTAACTTTTTGAAATTACAATGGTCACACTCTCCAAACTATCCAAACTGTCAACTGGCAAAAACTCTCCTCTATCACAACCACACATTTTGAATGAAACCTATGGGGTTTTTTGGCTGTCAAATACTCGCACTAAGATCTGAACAACTTCCCGAACCAGTCACGTGGTACAGCCGGCCAGCGAGGCTTCGGACATCACCAATGACGTCACTCGTCTGAAATGACACAAGCCTCGATACGCGCATCGCGGAAACACTTCCTGGATTACTCGACACACGCTTCAAAGCCTCGGCACAGCAAGTCACATCACTAATAAAAGGAATCTTTTTTTTTTATTGGTGAACTGCTGAAGAGCAAAACAATGATACCTTGATACCCCTGAGAATGACAACCTCCAGCTGTCATGCTGGACAAAATAGTCATATTATAGTATGTCATAAAAAACGTCACAGTATAATGTATCATCCAAAATCATGAAAAACAGTATAGCATGTCGTCAAAAATCATAAAAAAAAAGTCATAGTATAGCATGTCGTCAGAAAACGTGAAACGTTATAGTATAGCATGTCCTCAAAAATTGTGGAAAGAAGTCATAGTATAGCATGTCGTAAAAAATCATTAAAAAAAAGTCATAGTATAGTATGTCGTCAGAAAACGTGAAACGTTATAGTATAGCATGTCGTCCAAAATCATGAAAAAGATATCACAGTATAGTATGTTGTCAAGAATCATAAAAAAATGCCATAGTATAGCATGTCATCAAGAATCATAAAAAAATGCCATAGTATAGCATGTCGTCAAGAATCATGAAAAAACGCCATAGTATAGCATGTCGTCAAGAATCATTAAAGAACGCCATAGTATAGCATGTCGTCAAGAATCATTAAAGAACGCCATAGTATAGCATGTCGTCCAAAATCATAAAAAAACGCCATAGTATAGCATGTCGTCAAGAATCATGAAAAAACGCCATAGTATAGCATGTCATCAAGAATCATGAAAAAACGCCATAGTATAGCATGTCATCAAGAATCATGAAAAAACGCCATAGTATAGCATGTCATCAAGAATCATAAAAAAATGCCATAGTATAGCATGTCATCAAGAATCATAAAAAAATGCCATAGTATAGCATGTCGTCCAAAATCATAAAAAAACGCCATAGTATAGCATGTCATCAAGAATCATAAAAAAAACGCCATAGTATAGCATGTTGTCAAGAATCATGAAAAAACGTCATAGTATAGCATGTCATCAAGAATCATGAAAAAACGCCATAGTATAGCATGTCATCAAAATCATAAAAAAACGCCATAGTATAGCATGTCGTCAAGAATCATGAAAAAACGCCACAGTATAGCATGTCGTCAAGAATCATGAAAAAACGCCACAGTATAGCATGTCGTCCAAAATCATAAAAAAACACCATAGTATAGCATGTCATCAAGAATCATAAAAAAATGCCATAGTATAGCATGTCGTCAAGAATCATGAAAAAACGCCATAGTATAGCATGTCGTCAAGAATCATGAAAAAACGCCATAGTATAGCATGTCGTCAAGAATCATTAAAGAACGCCATAGTATAGCATGTCGTCAAGAATCATTAAAGAACGCCATAGTATAGCATGTCGTCCAAAATCATAAAAAAACGCCATAGTATAGCATGTCGTCAAGAATCATAAAAAAACGCCATAGTATAGCATGTCATCAAGAATCATGAAAAAACGCCATAGTATAGCATGTCATCAAGAATCATGAAAAAACGCCATAGTATAGCATGTCATCAAGAATCATAAAAAAATGCCATAGTATAGCATGTCGTCAAGAATCATGAAAAAACGCCATAGTATAGCATGTCATCAAGAATCATGAAAAAACGCCATAGTATAGCATGTCATCAAGAATCATAAAAAAACGCCATAGTATAGCATGTCATCAAGAATCATAAAAAAACGCCATAGTATAGCATGTCGTCAAGAATCATGAAAAAACGCCATAGTATAGCATGTCATCAAGAATCATAAAAAAAATGCCATAGTATAGCATGTCGTCAAGAATCATGAAAAAACGTCATAGTATAGCATGTCATCAAGAATCATAAAAAAATGCCATAGTATAGCATGTCGTCAAGAATCATAAAAAAACGCCATAGTATAGCATGTCATCAAGAATCATAAAAAAAATGCCATAGTATAGCATGTCGTCAAGAATCATGAAAAAACGTCATAGTATAGCATGTCGTCCAAAATCATAAAAAAAATGCCATAGTATAGCATGTCATCAAGAATCATAAAAAAATGCCATAGTATAGCATGTCGTCAAGAATCATGAAAAAACGCCATAGTATAGCAGATTTTTTGACATAAACTCCATATTTCTTTTAATTAGTAATACAGGGACTTCATTTTTTTTTGTCTGAAAGTGTGAGAGAAAATCTTCGAGGAAGAGGTCTCAGCTGTCACCAGCTTGTTAGCTCAGGGAGATAGAGGACTGGTTTGAAGGTTGGAGGTTTGGGGTTCAATTCTCATGTGGTCAGTCAGCCTGTTTTGCCAGCTACAGTCTGAGGGCAAAAGTCAAACGTCATTAGGAACACAGCTGAAGTGTCTCAGGACTGATAGCTCAGGTTGCTGGAGGACTGGCTGGAGATCCCAACGTTGATGGTTTGGTCCTCATCAAAGCTCAGTGAATTTTAAAGGCTGCTGTCCAGAGGAGAGTCAAAGGTTCAGTAAAACATAGCAGAAGTGTGAGGAGGAATAGGTCAGGCTTTTAAAGAGCTGCTTGGAGATTCTGAGGTTGACAATTTGATCCTTATCAGGAGCAGGTGAATTTTAAAGTCCAACGTCCTAAATGAAAAGGTTAAATGCGCCCAGAGAAAAACTCTCAGCACAAAGGGTGCTGGGTGGCGTGATGTGTTCTGCCTATGTCGGTACCTGGAGCAAGCCAAGCAAATCCCGTAGTAGCGGGGTTGGGAAGGGTTGTGAGTCCTCCTGGCGTTTCAGAGGTACAAATGAGAGGTTATGGAACAGAAAACAGAAAAAAATTAACTGGAAGTTGAAATAATTTTTGAGACAAGCTTCTTGGCTTGGCTAGGGTATGGTAGGCTGCTGCTACTGCCACAGCTTCTAATGTTGTTAATGTTGCCACTTGCCAGAATAAACTTGTACAACTTTCTTTCTGAAAGGATCAAATCAAACTTTATCTATATAGTACTTTACATACATTAAAAATGCAACACAAAGTGCTTCACAATAAAAACATACACCAAAAAATACTACAGACAGCCGACAGCCACAGGGAGCACCGCCACAGAGACCACCCCGACCCAGATAGACCAGGGTGGACTCCACACATGGTGCAGAGCCTCCCAGTCCTCCGGGCCTGAGGGATCTCCAGGATGACGTCCCCATGGGCAGACCGGACACACCTCCCAGTGTGGAGGCCCCCCATGAGGAAACACTGGAGCTGAAAACTAAAAGACTAAAAGGCAATATGATAAGATAAAACAGGTATGAGATATAATGATAAAATGCATAAAAATTTTAGGATTTAGAAAAAAATAAAGATTTAAAGATTAAAAAAATGAAGATTTAGAAATTTAATAATAAAATGCAGAAAGATTTAAAAGTAAATCATTTAAAAGCATTAGAGATTAAAATAACATAATAGAAGAGTCCTGAGCCTCCTTTTAAAAACATCAACAGTCTCTGCAGTCCTGATGCTCTCTGGCAGGCTGTTCCATAAGTGAGGGCCATGATGGCTGAATGCAGCCTCCCCGTGGGTTTGAGTTCTAACTCTTGGACCAATTAAAAGGCCGGTGCCGGAGGACCTCAGGGTCCGCGAGGGTTGATATGATAAAAGCAGGTCAGATAAATAAGAAGGCCCAAGACCGTTAAGACATTTAAAAACTAATAAAAGAACCTTAAAATCGATCCTGAAGCGCACGGGGAGCCAATGCAGCGACTTTAAAACTGCTGTAATGTGCGCCCGCCCTCTGGTCCTCGTCAGCACATGTGCAGCTGAGTTTTGGAGTAGCTCCAGGTTAGAGATGGTCTTTTTGGGAAGACCAGAGAGCAGGGCATTACAGTAATCTGAACAACAAGAGATAAAAGCATGCATCAGCACCTCCGTGTTAGCCTGAGAGAGAAACAGGCGGACTCTGGCTATATTCTTAAGATGATAAAAACCTGTCTTTGTTACATTTTTGATGTGTGGAATAAAACTAAGCTCAGAGTCAAAAATGACGCCCAGGTTCTTTACACATTGTGAAGGTTTAAAATCTTGTAGTTTTGGTAAAAGTTTCTCTCTCTGGCCTTCAGGACCAATAATTAAAACCTCTGTTTTGTCCTGGTTGAGCTGCAGGAAATACACTGCCATCCATGACTTGATATCTAAGATACAGTTTAAAAGGGCATCAATTGGCCCTGTGTCATCAGGAGACACGGCGATGTACAGCTGTGTGTCATCTGCGTAATTGTGGAAGCTGATGCCGTGCCTCCTGATGACGTCCCCAAGGGGAAGCATGTAGAGATTAAAAAGAAGTGGACCTAAAATTGACCCTTGGGGCACCCCACATCTAATTTCATGCGTTCTGGAGGAACATGTATCCATACTTACAAAGAAACAACGATCTGTGAGATAAGAGCTGAACCAGTTAAAAACAGTACCAGAGAGGCCGACCAGGTTTCTGAGTCTGTTTAATAAAATGTGGTGATCTACTGTATCAAAGGCGGCGCTTAGATCCAGTAGTACCAAGACTGTGAGTTTTTGTGAATCTGCATTAAAACTGATATCATTTAAAATCTTTAAAAGGGCCGTCTCGGTACTGTGGTTCATCCTAAAACCAGACTGATATTTCTCTAAAATACTGTTTGTATTTAAAAAATAATTTACTTGGTTAAAAACCAGTTTTCTAAAATCTTACTTAAAAACGGTAAGTTGGATACAGGTCAGTAATTATTAAAAATGTTGGGATCTAAATTACTCTTCTTCAGAAGGGGCCTCGCCACCGCCGTTTTGAAGGCAGCGGGGAAGACACCCGTCTGAAGAGAGTAATTCACTATATTTAAAATCTGTTCCTCAAACAATCCATAGAATGTCTTTAAAAGCGATGTGGGAATCGGATCTAAAAGGCAGGTTGTTGGGTTTACCTGGGAGAAAGCTCGACCAAGTGTCCTTGCATCAACCAGGACAAAACTCTCCAGTGTTTCCTCAGGTAAAAGCAACTGTTCATGTGTGTTAAAAATTACATTCTGTTGAGATAAAAGACTGGATCTGATGTCATTGATTTTACTTCTGAAGTGGTCTGCAAAGTCTGTTGATATCTTGGATGGTTTTTTAAAATTGGTGCTGGTTAAAAGATTGAAGGTGGAGAAAAGAAATTTGGGGTTGTTTTTATGATCGGAAATGAGTTTAGAAAAGTGGGGTATTTGTGCCTGTTTGACTGTTTTACTGATTTGAGTTGATCGCGTAATATTTCATTATGAATAGTCAGTTTAGTTTTTCTCCACCTCCTCTCTGCACTCCTGCATTTTCTTTTCAACTTTTTGATACCATCATTTCTCCATGGGGGTGTAGGTTTTGTTTTTATTGTTTTTGTTAAAAGTGGAGCCACTGAGTCAAGTGTTGACTTCAATTTACTGTTAAAATTGTCCACAATAAAATCACAGGGTGCAGGTAAAATCTCTGCAGGAGTGCTCTGTAAAATCTGGATAAAATTTGCAGCCACTTCAGAAGTTAGGTAGCGTTTCCTCACCGTTCTCACCGGGGCCTCCTGATGGTTAAAACTGGTGATGTTAAAATACACACAGGAGTGGTCGGACACAGCCAGGTCAACAACAGAGGACACACCAGTGGACAGGCCATAGGTTATGACCAGGTCCAGGGTGTGTCCTCTGTTGTGAGTTGGCTGTGTGACATGCTGTTTAAAATCCATGCAGGTTAAAAGGTTTAAAAATTCTCTGGACATTGGATCCGAGATCATTTATGATAAAAGTTTTAGTTAACATAGAGCGCACGTTCAGCACGGCCAAGTTAATGTTCATGCCGAACATGCACTCATCGTCACAATGTAGTGAGTGTGAAGCAGGTGTGACAGGAGCTAAGGTTTTGGGTTGCTATTGGTCCATGGTGAAGCTGGTCTATTAAATCTATCTGAGATTCTGACTGGGATGCTTATGGATGTGGGAATGGACTGGGGATGGAACAAGGAGGGGGGGGGGGGGGGTTGGGGGGGGGCGTGTGTGCTTCCGATGTACACAACAGTCAGTCACATGGGGCACACTGTGCAGCATGCTGAATGTTAGCTGCTAACATGCGGCTGCCCAGCCTGCTATATGCAATACAGTGCATCCAGTTATAGGAGCTGCTACATATTAAATATGCATCTTAACATGTCATGTCATATTATGCATCCTTTGGAGAACAAGGTTGAACAAGTTTATACCAGCAGGTGGTGGCGTCAGCAGCATCACTGGCAGTTATAGCAGCAACTTAGCCCAGCCAAGCCAAGCAGTCTGTCTCCAAAATTCTTTTCAACTTCCAGTTAAATTTCAGCTGATTCTGGTATTTTGTTACATAACCCCTCATTTGTGAGGCGCCGGGAGGAAACACAGCCCCCTCCCGAACCCACTACTGCGGGATTTGCTTGGTTTGCTCCAGGTACTGCACAACCAACCTCTGAGTCTCCCAGCAGTTGTCAAACAGCTGAGCTATCACTGCTGAGAGATAGTTCTGCCCAGCAGCAAATCTCTGGTTTTCAAGAGCACTGTAATGTAAACACATGCCCACAAGTAACTCAAAGTACAACCAAAATACAGTAGTATTCATTCCATCCATCAGCTATGCCATTTATCCTTTGAGTGGTGGGACTTAAGGCAATCACAGCTGACGCTGGGCGAGAAGCAGGGTACACCCTGGATATGTGCGTTGATGGCTTTGGTCAGACCACCCTATACTTGCAGTGCCTCAATAACAACAGATTATCAACTGGCGTGCAGAGCTGTGGCCTCAAATTCAAGTCGAGATGAAATGAAAAATGTCTTTTTAACCTTTACAGATCACATCCCTGAACATTTTCTGCAACATTTAAATAATTTATCCCAAAAAAAAAGAAATGACAAAAGAATCAATTTTTTCATTTTCTCACATCAAAGTCCAAACACGTTTTCTTCCTGTAAAACAAAACATGACATGCTTACCTAAACTAGTACCAACCAATAATATCACAACATCCACTGCATCAATCAATCTGCTAGTTAGCTAGCTAGCAAAAGCACAGCACTTGAGCAGGTCTTCATTTCTCCAAAATACCGTGGTTATGGCCTGCTAGTTAGAATTTATTCACTGTGAGAAAAGTGTATCTGTGGCAGCTCCAGATTATGCGTGGTACGTCCAGTAAACTCTAAACTCGCCCACTATTAACAGTCCAATCAAATGCAAAAGATGTGATTTCCTCTTGTGACTGTGCACCGATCATATATTCAGTTTCACTGGGAGACACATCACAGAAATTAAAGACGAAATTAAAAAACGCTGTAACTATAGCATGGAGCCATCGGCAAGGCTGCCAGAGAGTACGAGAACGTCAGCATGAGGGTTCTTGAGTTTCTAAAACGTGTTTGCTGTTGATGGTCTGACAGCAAGTGTCTCCAACTGTCTCCGTGTCCACGTCCTCATCTGCAGGGTCCATGGAGTCCTGTCTGGGTCAGCCTGAGTTGGCGTCGTCACAACTGGTCTGGTGTCTTTGTTGCCCTGTGGTGGCTTAAATTTCAAAGTAGTACTGTGTCCCTTTGGTAACAGGGACACTTCTGAGGCCAGTCCCTTAAGGTGTACGGCGTGGCTGCAGAGGTGAGGCATTGGAAGATCCAGATCTCAAGGTGGGGACACGCTGAAGCTGAGCCCTTCCTCTACAGTGCTCTGAGGGCTGCCCTCTGTACTGCCTGTGGCCAGGACGGAGTCACTGTGAGATGGGTGCGGCTCACAGAGGAGGAGGGAGGTGCTGAAAGAAAAAAATTAAAGGAAGCAACTGATTATTGGTGGTTTGCACCAACTTGAAATATTGACTAGTGTCAGGATTAATAATAATTCAGCTAAACTTTCTTTACAATGATAAACCAGGTTTGAAGTTCATCCAATCTCTGTTGCACAATTTAAACTAAGGATTGCCAATAAGACTGATCAAGGTGTGAGTCGCTCACATTAAAGCTGAGTAGGTGGTTGCATTTTGGCAGCACTGAGCAAAAATCTCATAATAAACTTAATATTGTAAAACTGAAAAAAGAGACTTCTGCACCTCTTCTTGACTTTGTTTTTAGGCTTTAGAGACTCTAGCCTGTGATGTGCGTGCACATCACTTCATTGATTCAATGGCAGACAATCCTGCAGAGATAGTTGCTATTCCAACATTGACAACAACTTCCTACACTGCAGAGCAACTCAAAAGAAGACAGACTTATCAAAAAAAACGTCCAACAGCCGCAATACGTGGGACACACACGGCATGACTGAACACCTGAAGTAGGGCTGGGCGATATCACAACTGTGTACGATATATTGATATATTTTCATACAACATAAACATTTAGACAACACTGTTTATATCGTTATAGGGTCAAGTTGTGTTACATAACATATAAGTGTTCATCTTGGTAGTTGTGGTCTATTTTGTGACACTGAGGGTTTTAAAAAAAATGTAGCAACAACACAGACATTTCTAGACAAAGTGTCTCTGTCTCCGTCTCTGCCTCGGCCTCTCTGTTGATGCTCTGTGCAGAAATAAGATTAATGATTTAAATCATTTCCAGCACTAGATTCATTTGAAACGCCAACAAACCTTTTTAACTCCGCCCACAAAGATTTTTAACTGTTTCAAACCTACCTGATCCGTTTACACTCATGTTATAGTTCAGTGTCCTGAGCTGCAGACCTTTAAACCTCTGCAGCTCCAGTGCTGTGTGCAGAAACATTAACGTACAGCTCTGCTGTTTATTCTATATCATTTTACATGAACATGTTGTGCAGCTGTTTATTTTCAAACAGAGAACAGAATCTGTCTTTGCGTTTTATTTTGATCAGTCTGTTTTTATAAAAGTGCTCCTGACATCTCAAATGTAGCTTTGACCTGCAGCTGAACATGGAGCTCATTTTGAAGTGAATACCGAGATATATATCGTGTATGGCCAGTGAGCCTGAAAATACCTAGATATTAAGTTTTGTTCATATGGCCCAGCCCTACCTGAAACTATTGTTTAATAAAAGTTTGTGTAAAGAGTCTTCCTTTTAAAAATAACTAAATAAAGCTACAATTCTCCATCCAGCTGCATTTATTTAATATTGTAGATAAACAAAAGTACACAGTATGATACCAGTCAATTTTAATGTCATGGTTTACCTCAAACCTGTGCACCGCTGCAGCCCTAAAAGACATTCATGCACAGTCACTGCATTTAAATATAAACAGACACAGATTAAATAAATAAACCTGATAACATGTGTTCATGTCAACATGTACATTTAACACTATCATGTCTCTCTTCTGACATGTTCACTGTCTGTTAGCATCACTGACCACAGCTAGTGCTAATGCTAATGTGTTAGCTTAGCAGCATCACTTACTGTAAATAAAGCAGTGGCTTTAATAAATTTTGATCAGATCTGCAGCTGAATAAATATGATTCACCCTGCTTTAATGAACTCACCTCCTCCTCCATTTTAAATCCACTTCAGTCCCGTACAGTCTGATATGAAGTCTCATCTCTTGGTTCACATTAAATCCACCGGCACTTCCTGTTTAACACACCGGAAGTTCAAGCTCTGAAGATCCGCTGCATTTCTTCATCCAGAAGCCTCTTTGGAGGAATGACGACTTTAATCCAACCTTTCTGACACTGCTGTGATAATTACTGGAGAGTTTAAATGTTATGTAAGAGGCAAACAGCTTCACTGAGTCGCTCCCGAGCCGCCATCTTGTCAGATTCCTCAGGGAGGGCGGGGCTTGTCGGTGATATTGGCTTCGTCATCAAATATAGCCAATCAGGAGCTGAGAAATTCTCTTCGTCATCCATAACAGCCAATCAGGAGCTGAGAATTCACATCACTGTGTCTGACATTCACATGAACTAGTTTTTCCTCTTAACATGTGCTTTTATTCTGTTTCAGATCTAATAACAGTCTCATACATATATCAGACCTTTGTGTTACATACACTACATACATATACTATGATGTTCTCCTCCACAGGGTGTCATGCAAGACGGATGAGTGCTGTGTGTATGAGTGTATGATTGTGCATGTGTGAGGGTATGGTAGTGTTTGTGTGAGACATATGTTGCTTTTAAAGTATGAATTAAATCTCAAGGCGCCTCTCAAACGTTTGCACACATACACTGTTATTTTATTTCATTTTATTTACTTTGTCAGTGTTTGTTTTATTTCTTTTTTTATGGGAACACATTATTACCTCATGCTGGATTTTATCTGACTGGTCCCAGGGCGTGGGGGGGAAATGCCTTCCTGTATTTCTTAAATGTGAAACCTAATAACTAACTGTGTCTTGCTGCAGGGGTGTGACACACCAGTCAGCAGGTTCTGGAAGTATCTGTGGATAGCCCCAAACTATACACAAGATAAACCCATTTCCCCAACAGAAAAACACCCAAACCACTACAGTAAATGATATCACCACAACTCAACAGGTGAACTCCCACTGCACCTGCCGCCCCTTTGACACGAGGCCAACACCAGCTGCAGCAGTAAAAAAGATTAAACTATACATTAATATGTTTGATGTGCTACAATACAGGTACAATAGAATATAAAGGAAATGGCAGTTTAATTAGAAAAGTTTATGAAGTTAATGGGACGATGGACTGCAGTGTTTCTAGCTCCACCTTTGATCTGTGTGATCTGTGAAACCAAAACAACGAGCTCAAAGACACTAAAGTCTCTGCAGAGCTGAGGGGAACTACAGAGTCCTGATCGTTCTCTGTGGGTTCATCACTACATGTGACCCCCATCACACCACACACAGTGGCTTGTTCCATTGTTCACATCAACATATCGATCAGTGCAGCCTCAGTCAGGTTTTATGGCTGGAAACATGACTAACAGGGACTGAGAGGAGTATTGAACAACACAAGTGACTCAGTGATGGCTCGCTTAGTTTCTGGCTCTCAAACCAAAGTTTCCAGTGTAGCCTCTGTTTCAGAACAAAGAGTTGTCTGTATTCATGCCTGTTATTGAAAATAACATGTCTGTCCAAAATATTCACCTCCGACAGGCCTATCGCTCGGGACAGATGAACCGCTTAGTCAGAGGTCAGTGGGTTCAGTGTGCACTGTTGAACCGCTGAGAGAGACTGCTGAAGAAAAGCGTCACAGACCAAGGAGAGGGTTTCTTGTAATTTCATCCCTTCACATTTTAACTGAAGACATGTGCAGTATGAAGAGGATGACTCTGGGGACAAAGGCCAGCTGTAAAAATGAGTCTGTCCCCGGGGCTGGACTGAGGCAGACCTTTTGTTTTCAGAGGAGGAAGAAGAGTTTTGTGCCTTGAGGTCTTCACACTGAACTTTTGGAGCGTAGAAGATGTGTAACGTATCCATAACACAGCAAAGTAACATTGAGATTTCTATGCTTTTTAAAAACATAACAGTCATCATAATGTTCTGTTTACCTCTACAGATGAACTCAGGTAACTTTAACAGTGTCAGTGGTGAAAAAGTTCAGGCTGTGACTCTGTGTAGTCGACTGTAACAGTGCACTGTGTGTGTCCTCTCTGCAGAGCAGCTGAGTGCTTCTATTTTACACACATCTTTCTTTCATTTACAGAATAAATGCTTTATTATTCTCCGACTCTTCAGAGAAGACGAAGGTAAAGTTAGTACTCACAGTTTATGTAACAACCAGCAGCAACAGAGAGACTCACAGCAGGACGCTGAGAACAGGCTCTTAATTGTAAAACAAATCATCAAACTCTGAAACATAACTCACTGTCTTGTTTTGAGGAGGGTTAGTTCAGGAATCAGCAACATTTACTATCAAAAGAGACGTTTTGGCCAAAACAACAGCAACAAAAAAAATCTATACATATTTGTGCCTTATGGTGACAGCAACACACCCTGTTTAACCTAAATGAGCCGATAAACATTCCTAGTAGCTGGTATTATTTGGATTTGGAATCAACAGCTAGCTTTACTAAGGAGACTCAAGCTCAGCCATCGCAAATGAGATTCACCAAATTTCAGGAAAAGGTGCCAGGCCAGGCCGTAGATAGGGATGGGCAGTATTTCTATTACTTGTATTTAAAATACGTATTTCAATTACATTTGAGTATTTTGTAATTTGTATTTGATAAGGCCGATAAAAAGCAAATGTCATTTGTAACAAAATACTTTTGAGTGGAGTAATTGTGTATTTAAAATACTCAAAATACTTTACAAAAGTAATAGGCTACACATTCTTATAATATTGGCTGTAACAATATTTTTTACTTTTTTTTACAAAAAATATTTTTATATATATATATATATATACATAATCAAGTTGTTGTCTTTTAATGGCTTTGCTTCATTACACTGAGTTCTGTGGCTGTTCTGCCTTTTTGTAGGGTTCACCAGAGCTTTGTGTTTATCCTATAGCCCAGCCCTGAATACTCTGCTGCACCAAATTGTGAGAAAACAAGCGTAAATCTGCAATAGCTGCAACCAAATTTGCTACTATCACGCCATTAATGAATGAATCATGGCTGTTCTTTCTGGTATAGTTACTCATGGTCTCTAATTGCAGCATGTAAATTTTGAGCATTTTTGGCCAAGGACTTTTTGAGTTATTCACAAAAAGATTTGAATCGAATCGTGGGCATTCTTTCTGGTATAGTTACTCCTGGTCTCTAGTTGCAGTATGCACATTTTGAGCATTTTTGGTCAAGGACTTTTTGAGTTATTCATGAAAAGCTTTGTGGACCGACCGACCAACTGAGTGACCTATAGAGCTGCGGGTCGCTGCTAAAAAGAAAAAGAAAAAAAGTATTTTCTGTATTTGAAAATACAAAATACATGTATTTTTATTTTGATACATTTATTTGAGGGGTATTTTGTATAAAAATACATTTTGATGTATTTTTGCCCATCTCTGGCCGTAGACGCACACAGCTGACGAAGATGTTAAAACATTTTTTGTTGTTGTTGTTTTATTCAGTGTACAGACTGTACATTTACACAATTGGAAAATGTAAGAATCACTTTAAGGCTACGACAATGATGAATGAAAATCAAACTGTTATTCATTTCCATATAACTTTGTGTCAGAACCACAGGGAGAAACTGAAGAAGTGCTGCAGGTTGCCTCCCCTGGTTTAGTTTGATAAACTGTTGATGTTTAAGAAATATGCTTAAACTCTTTAACGCTCAGACAAACAAACTTGTGGAAAGAGTTGATTTTAATGTCTTTCAAAGTCAGATGGCATATATTTTTAAATTTAGGGTTAGATTCAATTTTAAACTACAACTCTTTTTTCATTTCTTACCATTATGTGTTGCTTTAAGGTAACGTACCCAAAAGTTTACCCTCCAAAAACTATTTTGAAGTTTCTTTAAATTATGTTCACATAGTGTATTTTTAAAAAAAACTATTAAAAAATAAATATTTAAAAAACTTTTTTGTACCAACTGGTATCATAATGCGTACCACAGAGGGATGAGTAAAATAAAGTAGTAGCAGCACAGTTTATTTAAAGCTTAGTTTAGTTATTAGGCAGAAAGGGCCCTTTAAGAGCTCTGAATTAAAGACAGGACAATTAGAATATTATTATTGCATGCATTCATATGCAACTATCTGAACACTGCAGCTCTAAGTTACAGCTGCAGTTTATCATGTACACTCAAAAAATATTTAGGCCTAATATTTAAGATTGTTTGCTTATAAATACATAAACCTGGTTGTTCTACATTTAAAACACATTGGGTTTATTAGTGCTATTAAATAAATCACATTATTAGTTATTATACTCATTATTATTACTTGAGCTTGTTTTATTTATTCATTTCACAGATAGTTAAACATCCTTAGTTCTTAAATTCATAATGGACGTGGACTTAAAGTCATTGTTTTATTTTATGGCCTTGCTGCCCTCAAAAATTGACATCACGAAAGGCCAAGTGGCCTCGCCCCTAAAACGATGAAATTCCAGGCCTGGCTGTGACATAAATGGACAGTGAAGTAAAAACTACAGCATTTGCCTTTAAAATGAGAGAAGCAGACGTACAGAGTCACATCACATAGAAACAGTTCATATAGACATTTAGTGAGGGTGTGGGCTCATGGTTGAAACTTATGCATGTTAGGTTTATTTAATATCTTCACACATCCTGCAAAACACTGTACAGCCTATTCTGACACAGTCATACACAGTGGCTTGAGGTAGTTACTGTGGGCCCCAGTGCATGCTGGTTACTAGTTATAAGACGCACACACACACACACACACAGCTGGCAAAAAAACAAAGGAATCTAATTTAGAGAGCTTTGTTGCTTCTTCCTCCTGTTGGTTCCTCTCTTGTCTTTTCTTACTGCTGCTGTTTAAAGTCACGACTGCTCGCTGCACTTGTAGATGTGCTCAACACTTCAGTCCTGAACTAGATATCATATCGTCTTGTCACATGATCAAATAGAGACTTGACTTTAGATGACACTGACAGACATGCTATCCAACATTCATCACTGCAGACCTGTGTGTGACAAAATAAGAATTTAGTTTATGCTTTCAGTAATTTGCTCACCTTTTATTCATCGTCTCTTTTATTTGTTTCCGGTTTTAGCTTCTTTGAACTTTCTCCAATCTTGTAAAGCACATATTTTGTTTTTGAAAAGCACTATTTAAATTTAGTTAAATAATTTTATTATTATTATTATTATTTTGTTAAACATTGCTATTATTTTACAAAAAAAGAAAAGACAGAGATGGGTTTGCATTTTTGAGGGCATATAGCCTGTAGCGAATGGAGACCTCGCACGGGCCCCTGCAGCATCACTGGCCCCAGAGCAACCGCCCTGCCTGCACTGTCTATATTTACGCCCCTGATTGTACCTATTTGTTATGTTACCATCCTTTTTAAAAATCATCTTTGCATTTTTTATTGTATTTGTTTCTATTCTGTCTTAAAGTGTTGCAGTTCTGTGCCTTATTTTTATTTCTCTTAATGTTTATTGTAAGTTTAATATATGCACCAAAAACCAAAGCAAACTAAATCCTTTTCTGATTCTCAACTTAAATTTGAAAACATCATAGAGAGCATTTCGACAGGTGTCCTACAGAACATTATTTTGCATGTACAGATGGGGGCAGCACCTTATCAGCCGACAGTGTGCAGACTGAGCGACTGGTTGATGTGGAGCGGAGGGGGAGAGCTCACGTGTTTGCTGAGGAGTGACTGAGAGTTTGTAGGTGGAGGTCAGGGGTCGTAGATAAACAGTCATATCCTGTCCTGGTCAGGAAGGGGATGTTACTGAAGCACCAACACAGAGCACAGTGATGGAGCAAATGAACTAATGTGCTTTGTAGGGGAGTTTGGTTGACATGACAGTCATCTGTGAGCCTTCATGTGTTTCTGCTGAAGCTGAAACTGGGCTGTGTCGGGCCTGTCCGCCCCTCAGACGGGCCTCAGGTTGCAGAGGAACAAGGATCCACTTCAGACAGCAGCATTCACAGAGCTGAGCACAGCTGTGTCTGTACCAGAGACAGCCACCAGGGGGCAGGAGTGACTCTGCAGCAGTCATATCAGGTGATGTTCTATTAAAGACACAGTTCAGTCAGTCTGCTGGATCTGTGTCATTTTACTACGACTGCAGCTCAGTGTTTGTGGTTCAGACGAGTTCAGAGGAGTTTCAGATTTTCTATAAAAGAGCCGAACAGACAGAAAACGTTGAAAGAGCTTCAGTGTAACTGTGAACTGAACTGACCTGCAGAGGGTCGTGTTGTGTCACCAGATGTTTGATGGAGAGCTGAGCCCTCAGTGTGTGATGTGATAGCATCACTCTGGAGGGATTAAATCAGTCTGGACTCACAGCTTGTTAACTGCTAATGTACACAAACACACGCACCAGCTCATGTATGGACACGGCAAATCATTTATACCAAGAGGTCAGAGATATTATAGAGTCTGCGACTAGCGACTCTGTCAACTCATCCTCACTGTGACCTCGTCACATGTCCACATTTGGTCATGGACTTTCCACGTCCACATATGGCGTCCAAGGTACCCTGGGTGTGCTGGTTGTTGACGTTCTGGGACGCTGTGTCAACTTCAGCCTGTTACATGCATTGTCTGTTTTCAAAATACACTTCTGTTTTCACAGGAAATGTACAGTTTGCATACAGTCTCTTTCACAATAAAAGCACTATGTCGGTACAACACCGTGAATTGATGTTTTGTTCCTTTAGCAACACACGTGGTTGGGTTTAGGAAAAATAACAGGGTTTGGCTTTACAATTACATGGAAAGCAAACACCGGCCTCCTGGGTGAAAGTCAGTGGTTGTTGGACCCATCCACACCACTCCCACCCACCCTCCTCGGACTTTCGCCATCTTAACTTTAGTTGTTGTCCCACCATGTTCTCAACATGACTGAAAGAATGAGATTGTGGGTACAAGCAGCCGAAATGAGGTTCCTCAGAAGGGTGTCTGGGCTCAGCCTTAGAGATGTAGGGTTAGGATCTTAGGCATCCGGATGGAGCTCAGAGTAGAGCCGCTGCTCCTTCATGTTGAAAGAGGGTCAGATAAGATGGTTCCAACATCTGATCAGGATCCTCCTGACAACTCCCTTATAGAGGTGTTCTAGGCACGTCCAACTGGTAGGAGGCCCCGGGGCAGACCCAGAGCATGCTGGAGGGATTACCTCGTCTGGCCTGGGAACACCTCGGGATCCTCCACCATGTTTCCCCCTGATGCTGCCAGGCGCCATTGAACAATAATGGAATCACATCATATCATGCTGGCATGAAAGAATAGCTTTTTTTGTCATTGTCTGATGCTGGACGTCACTGACCGAGCGCCAGTTTTCAATGACTTTGGAGTGAGACCGGGTTGGCTCTAAGGATGGCACTGTCCGTCTTTAGTTAGTTGGTCCCCTACTTTGGTCCAAAATGAAATATCTTTACAATTTTTGGATGGATTAGCATGAATTTGTACAGATACATTCATGGCCTGACCTTTCCCTCTCATCAGAATTTCAGTTTGTCCAGTACTTGAATTTATGACAAAAGTTTGAACTCTGGTTAGTTTACCTCTTAATTCTCCTAAAACGTTCCAAATTAAGCATTTTGACAAATCAGTATTAAACTACTCAGAATTCAGACATATCCAATCTGTGTCAATATCTTTCTGTGTCCATCCATCCATCCATTTTCAACCACTTATCCGAAGCCAGGTGGTGGGGGCAAAAGGCTGAGCAAAGTATTCCAGACGTCAGTCTTCATAGCAACGCTTTCCAGCTCGTCCTGGGAGATCCCAAGCGTTCAGACAAAATATATAATCCCTCCAGTGTGTTCTGGGTCTGCCCCAGTGCCCGGGACACCTCCAACAGGAGGCATCATGATCAGATTCCCGAACCACCTCAACTGACCTCCTTCGATGCAAAGGAACAGCAGCTCTACTCCAAGCTCCTCCCCCTATCTCTAAGGCTGAGCCCAGACACCCTACAGAGGAAACTCATTTCGGCTGCTTGTATCCGCAACCATATTCTATATGTCACTACCCAGAGCTCGTGACCATAGGTGAGGGTTGGGACGGAGATGGACCAGTAAATCGAAAGCTTTGCCTTCTGGCTCAGCTCCCTCTTCACCACTATAGTCCAGCACAGCGCCCTCATCACTGCAGATCTCATGAGCCCCGAGACCCTGAGATACTTGAATTACCTCGCTTGGGGTAGTAACTCACTTCCAACCCTCTTTCTGTGTTTCTTTGTTTAAAGCCAAACACAATGTCCTTGAGGAATAATTAAAAAATGTTGATAAATATAATATCCAACATGATGCAACCTGTCGATACCTTTAAATTCCTCGGTATGCATCCAAATAAAAGTTTAAGTCTTGCACTCTGATACGCTGCAGTGTCTTTACTATAGTTGAGAGGTTAAATGGTTTTGGTGCTTGCTAGATTATTAGTGAGACTGTTCCTAATGCTACACGATATCAGTCTGATATAAGCGTCATACGGTGTCAGCTCAGATCGTGAAACACAGTGAGTTTCGTACATGATAATCCATTGTTTTATCTTGTGTAGCGCGTCAGAGTTAATGACAACCGACACCACATTTTGTTGCATCGACATTACTGTTCTTACTGCGTTATCCTCAACAGAGATCCACTCATTTCTCCACCCCGCTACTTACGTCATTGGACTTAAGAAAAAACTGTTGCTATAATTTATTAATGACTTATGTCGGGTTTCAAAAACATTAAGATTTGTGTTATATGTGGATGATACTACTAATTTATGCTCCACAGCTGCTTTTGACGGAAATCACAGCAGAAACGAATAAACTGAAAAGATGGATTGACAAAAACAAACCTCAAATAAGTCACATTCAATCAAAGCTGGTGAGGAGCAGTGCATTATGGGAAAATCGAGACACATCCTGGAGCATGAATAACTGGGGTGGGTTTATGGAGCAGGTTAGATGAGATGTTAAAGGGAGGCACTACACTTTATAAAGATGTGCAGACACAGTATATTTAGGCGGTATGCAGACGATGTGTTGGTTTATTTATTCATCTGGGCTTGGTTGAGATGGGGTTTGTGTATTTAATATCTAAGACTGTTGTTTATTTATCTTTATTAATGCTGTAAATAAGTTTATGATCATTGTTAGCAATTTACTTTTCAAATGAGACATAAATACTGAGAAGGAGGTGGGATTTTACAAGTGTGCACTTCTTACTGCTCCTTTTTGAGCATGTCTGTTGATATTTTGTTTTTATTAGTTTTTTATTTAGCTCAAAATAAAGTCATTAATTTGCTCATACATTCACAAATAAATAGTCACTAAGAGACTCAAGGACTTTTTACTTTATTTATTTCTATTAACACCTTATTTATTTATTTTTTGTGTGGTTTTTATGTGAGCTACTGGATACTATCTATCTATCTATCTATGGATAAGTGACAACTATCTTCTAAGGCAAACTGACACAAGATAATCATGGAGTGTCTTCCTCTCGAATGTCTGACCTTCACTCCACAAAGGGACGATTCATGAAATTATGGACTTCTCAAACTAAAGTGTGAAGCTACAACACTGTGTAAAGATTTTGTGGCTTCACACAGTTTGTAAGAAGAAGAAAAATCAATGAATATACTCGTCTGCTGCAGAGCTGTGCACACACTTCTGGTCTATAACATATTTTAGCGGGTTTACCATGTTTTAAAAACCTGCGTACACATGTTAACTTTGGTGGAAACAGGGTGTAAGACTCATCAGGGAGCTGCTGGATGCTTTCTAATGCAGCCAAGAGTCAAAGGTCAGAAAGGGCCAGACTGCAGCACACACACACACACGCACACACACACGCACACACACACACACACACACACACACCACAACAACAACAAACCTCTTGTCTCACTCTCCACAGGTCAAGAGGTGGTCAAGAGGTTCCTGACTGTTTCTGATTGGCCGGGGTCAAAGGTCAACAGACTGGAGGCAGACAGTGCGAGGTCAAGAACAGGTGGAAGCCTGCGAGAGAGAAACAGGAACAACAGAGACGAGTCGGAGCAGAGAAGAACAAAGCAGAGAGTACTCAGCCTGACAAAGCCTGACAGTCCTCAGAGCGTTGCTTTACCATCATGCTCCACTGAAGGACAATTACCATCACAGTAAAGGAGGATTACACTGGTTTGAACAGGAGCTCAGCTGGGACACGTGCTTTTCTACACTTAGCTGATATGGAGACCCTATGGAGTGGTGGAGCCGGATGGATTCCTTCTCATTACAGAGCAGACAGTGTAACATAAAGCAGTGATGGGGAACTGTGCCACCACACTCGTCATATCTGGCAATTGTATCAATTACTTCTGTGTGTGTGTGTGTGTGTGTAAATCTTCAAACTTTTCCAATGTTGAACTGACCTTTTCAAGCCTTGTTTTTGTTCTTTGTTCCTGCGATTAGAATCTCTTTCTTAAGGCATCAGAAAGTGACCAACAAAAACCTATTAAATTTGAAGGGCACATTATTCAGATAGTAAGATGCACTATATAGGCAGGTTCACAGCCCGTGTACGCAGGAACATGTTGATGAGTTGCAGGTGGGTGAAATTACACGTCATTAATGTGGAAAATATTGATGAGATTCTGTAAAATGTGAACGTAGCAGAGATCAGAGCAGAGCCGCTGTCTGACTCCACATTATCACTAGAACCACCAACATTCCAGTTCCCCAACTATCTAATAGCTATAACATCAGAGCGCTAGCTTAAACATCAATATGTAAATCAAAGCTAACGTCAAAATATTTTGTGACTGTGCACAGGTCAGCAGACAGTTTCATCCTAGCCAGTCTCGTGAGGCTCACAGGGATCAGGTAGTTGAGCTGACACTTAAAAATATAAATTATTAGAATTAGCTTTTGTTTCTAAATGTGGTGGGTTTCGCTAGACTGTAGGCTCACCTTCAGGTGATGTGGGCAATATAGAGGGTGATCCCTCTGAGAGTAGGTAGCCTAATAGGCTGCATCACTGTATGTTATGTTGTCTTGTGTATAAAGCGTAGATATGATCTTTGAGGCTGAATCATAAGCCCCGTTTCCACCGAGCGGTTTGGTTTAGTTCAGTTCAGTATGCATTTTTTTCGTTTCCATTGTAAAAAGTTGTGGATGGTACCAACAGAAGCGTTCCTTAGCGTCCCCATGTTTGGTCCCCCCTCTGTTGGGGTACCTAGCACACAGATCTGGTACTAAAAGGTGGAGCTAAAAAACCCTGCAGTCTGATTGGTCAGTAGAGGACGGTCACTCTGGTTTTATGTAACCTCTGTTCATACATCAGTAAACTACAACTATAAAATGAAAGAGAAAAAAATAACTTCATTCACTGGGCCGACTGCCGGCAGCTTTTAAGGTGGAACGTTAACTTGTAATGAGAAAATAACAGTGGTTGGAGGAAGAAATTCCTGGGAAAATTCCAGTGTAATCAGGGCAAAATACTACGCTTCCACCACACGTAAAGTAAGGTAACATAAGGTTTTTATGTGCTGACAAGAAGGACAGAAGCCTGAGCTTCCTATTGCACAAAGAATGAATGTTCTGGCTATTATATGTTTTTATTCTAGATCTACATATACAGGATCAGGCAAACAACGATCTCCTGTTGCTAATATGGGGAAATTCCGGGGGGAAATTCCAGTGTAATTCCAGCAGAATACCACATTTACATGGCACATAGGGTAAGGTAACATAAGGTCATGATGTGGTGATGATAAAGACTGGAGCCTCAGCTTTCTACTGCAGGAAGAATTAATGTTCCAGCTATTATGGGTCATTTTAGATCAGTTTAAACAGGATCACGTTGCTGTCTGCTGGATGTCCTTTTATAAAGGGTTAAATCATCAAGAGTGCAACAATTAGTTGACTCAAACTTTGTCCCTTCCTTTCCTGACTTTTCATTTCACACAGTTTCAGAGCCCGTGGTCACAAACGGTAATATTCTGACACACTGTACCATTGAAAGTCTATTGTTCACTCGATCATTGTAATGTAGCAGCGAGACACCATTAGTATTGTTTAATGTGGGTATTATGTGTCTCTGACAGTATCACAGTCGGGGTGGTGCTTTGGGCTGAGTTAAGACTCTCCCTGTCTGCTGGAGGAATCACTGCTCTGACCTTGTCAGACACGCAGACAGAAGCAGGAAGCAGCTCCTCGGGGATCTCAGACTTTGCCTTTTTGCCCTTCAGGAAGATTTAGAAGACTTAAAAGTTTCTAGAGCTTGATGGGTATTTGGACATCGACATATCCCCCTGAAATGAGCAGAAAGCAAGTCACACTGTAGTTTTTTTTAACTGAAAGATTTTATTTTATCTTTTTTAGGTCTTTATTGTAAGATAAACTCCAATCAGGGCGTTTATCACATTATAATGACATTATTTATCTGAGGTATGAAAGAGTGCATTTTTAACTGTTGTCTACAAATGCTCATATTCACCGCTGAGATTTGACTTCTGACTTCATGACCTAACACCACCCTGCCACAAGCCTGCTACAACAACAGGAGGTGGAGCCTATCCCAGTTGAAATTGGTCAAGAGGTGGGGTTCACCCTGGACAGGTCACCAGACTATCACAGGGCTGACACATAGAGACAGACAACCATTCACACTCACATTCACACCTACGGACAATTTAGAGTCACCAATTAACCTGCATGTCTTTGGACTGTGGGAGGAAGCTGGAGCACCTGGAGGAAACCCACGCTGACACGGGGAGAACATGTCAGAGCACCTGGAGGAAACCCACGCTGACACAGGGAGAACATGTCAGAGCACCTGGAGGAAACCCACGCTGACACAGGGAGAACATGTCAGAGCACCTGGAGGAAACCCACGCTGACACAGGGAGAACATGTCAGAGCACCTGGAGGAAACAGTCAATAGTTTAGATGCGCCATGCCACGCCGAGCTGCGCCAGATGGACCTTCGCTGTTCGTAGGTTCAAAAGTGGGCGGCGTGGACGATCCCTCAAACAAGCCGTGCGTTGTGAGACTCTTCTCCCGTCTGTCTGCAGGAGACCAGAGAGAAAGGTGTCTTTAAAAGTCTCTGTGTGTTCAGCTCTCAGTACGTCTGTAGCTTCTAACTGAATCTTTGTGTTTTGGAGTTTAGTTTCTCTCCTGCGTCCTGTTTTTACTTTACACATCTGCTTTATTTGCAGGTAGTGTGACCTGGAGGATCCAGGTCACAGCTTAATGAATGTAACCTAACATGGGGACGAGCTCCTGGAACTAAACTTGGGCTCTTCTCAGGAGGTGAGGGGTAATTCTGGATACACATCACACGACCATTTTATACAATACGTTTAGCAGGTCTACAGCCTTACCTGTGGCTCTGGGAGTCTGTAGGCACAGGGGTGCTTTGAGCTAAATGCTAATGTCAGCATGACATGTTCACAATGACTATGTTAAAGTGCTGGTGTGTAGTCAGGGTCGTGGCACAATATTCTGGACCCTGTACAGAGGCATTTAGAAATTTTAACTCAAAGTTCTTTCTATATTTTATTTCTACTACGAAGTGAAAGATTTATTTGCAGGTAAGTACTGTATGTGGACAGGACTCAGACTAAGATGCACGTGTGTGTGTGTGTGTGTGTAAACACACCTTAACCCTCTCTTCTCCTCTAGCAATTTCATTGTTGACCTTTCCAACAGGTGCTTTTCAGTCCACTCCAACATCAGTCCAAGGCACCATCATAATCGTGTCTGGGTGGCGATCGCTGTCCGGCTGCTGTGGGGCTTTTATTGGACGAACACCCTGATCTTTCTGGCCAATAGAAGAGATTGGAGTTTCATCTCTCCTAGCAACAAGGCTGCATACTGCCACTAGCTAACTGACACCCCAAAGAGAAATCCTTTCAAACTCTCCTTTTTGTCATCGTGGTGGTGTTCCGCAGGTTGTGGCGGTGTTTCTGTCTTTGTCATCACCAACAACGATCTGAATGAAAGCTTCAGTGTAAACAGAGAAATAGTGTGTTGAGCAACAACATCCAGCTCGTCTTTAAACCATAAATATCACATCCATCTCTCATTTTACTCACAGAGGTTGATAAGTTAACAGGTTCACCTCTTCTTTACTACAGCCAAGATGCTGCAGAGTGTAATGGTGCAACTGATCAGTATTTTCTATCCTTTCTTCCCTGCTGCTGTGGGTAAAGAAGAAGATATAATTATACAGCCAATTAAGTTTTCTTCCTCCACTCACAGACCAATGATGCAGTATTTGACCCACACGTCCACAGACAGGAGCAACATACCTTTTGATATAATTGGCCACCCTCTTAATATAGTGTGCACGATAATTGATTATCTCGCAGTGAGCTCTTAATTGACTCAACAAAGTTTGAATGTAGGTAACAGTAAACCTGTAATGATTTGTTGGAATTCAAAGTTCACAGTGTGTGAGTGGATCAGGTGCGACTGTTGTTCTCTGTGTTGATGCAAAAAAGAGAAAACTGAAAGGATACAATCATGACACCAAAAACATGGTGCGACCTGTGACACAACAGCGTTGGTGTCTAGTTACTCCACTGTCGGCTTATTGATGGAACATCTCTGTCCCTTCAGTCTGTGTTTGTACCATTTATACACACTGGTGAGGTGGTTTAAGGGACTGTACGTCTTTAACCACATGGAAACGCGTGCTGGGTGATACTCTTAGGCCTTTTCTGTGCCAGCTTTCAAGAGCATGGCGGCAGGTTGCGTCTGAGGTTGCTCAGCAGCCATAACCAGCACCTTGACACAGCCTATTTGCCTGAAATCCTGAGTGCAGAGCAGATCTTCTTCCAGGTGCTGTTTAGAAGTGTGTAGACCTATCATCTGTGGGACAGATGTAAAGCTCTGACAGCTCTGCACTAACAGGATCAACTTCTTCTCCAGACTGATATTTACTGAAGAAGGGGACTGTGTCTCTCAGCTGTGATTGGTTGTTCCTCATCACATGACATTAGGTGCGCACTGCTGTGTTACAAAAGTTGAATTCAGTTCATCTCAGGGTGCAGCTGTTGTGCCCTGAAAATGAGATGCTTAGGAACGTGTGCAGACCAGAAAACTGACCCACATCATGTTTTTCCCCATTGTCCAATCAGATGATTTGAGAGGCGGGCCTTCTGTGGTGGTCACAACAACAAGTTTACAGTTGGTAAACAATGGAGGAGAAACTGGTGGTAGTGGTTGCTGGATACCCAGAGCTATATGGCCTGATGACAGACAGCAGGTTGTCAAACTGCCCCTGAGTCGTCCTAAAATCTGCCTGTAAACGTCCATGATGGAGGAGAAGCTCCTGGACCAACTGGTGGTACTCCCCATGATCCAGCCTCTTTTTTAGGGTCTCATGTACCCACACAGATCTCTGTTTATCTGCTGACAGCCTCTCACCCTCAACCAGAGCTACAGACAGCACCCTCTGCCTCAACATGGCAGCAGCTACACACTGATTACTGGAGGATAAATTAAAGTCCTGCAGGTATCAACAGATGTGAAGTCTGGCAGTTGGTGGCTGCTAGCTCCGCTGCCATTCAGTGACTAACAAGCGGAGCTAGCTGCTAACAGCCACCGCTGCAACTAACAAACTCCACAAATCCATTCAGCAGCTCCACCATCCACAGTCAGACACACACGGCTGATTATTTACTGCTGAATTACAGCTCACAACTCGCACCAACGGAAACATCCTGGTGCAGACTATTTACTGGAGTTCTCCAGCCTGTCGCTCATCAGGCATCTGAAGATAATTACAAGCACGGCTGCTCTCAGCTTTCAATGTCAGAGAGTCCACCGCCAACATTTTCATCATGTCTCATCTAGTTTATGATCAAGATCTATTTTAAGCTCATCATCGCCTCGTTTTCATCATGGAGCAAAGGTCCTTGACGAACAATTTCCATCAAAGTTCTCGTCAACAAAATTAACACTGATTCAGCCGTTTACTACTTGTCGCCCTCTCTCTCTCCCTTTTCCTGTCTATCTGCATTATTGAATAAAAGGCAACAAAGCAGAAGTTATATGTTTGAATAATTATGAATGAATGATGTGTTTCAATAATACATTTCTGCCAATATAAACCCTTGAATCCGACACACTGGACCTTAAAGGAGAATAATCAGTTGAAGCAAAGTAAATGAAACCCAAATTTTGGATGTGACCACTGTAACAAAAGCAGGTCCAGTGGCTTGAAACAATAAGTCCCCTTATTTTTATTTGTTAAGTTAAAACATCTGGAGAAAAAACTTTTATACTCAGAAACACACTCTGCATGATCCATTTTTCAGATGAGACTTCATCTCACTATCATTTAATATAAGCTTCAGTTTCAGTTACGTGTGGAAATTGTGTCTTGAATAATATTTCTGTTGTTGAGCTCGTCGACACACACGCTCACATTCTCTCTTCCTCCATCTGATTTTCTTCCCTTGGCAAGTAAATAAATTAGGGAGCGTTCACCATCTGTCTCTGCTGTGGCCTCAGAGTTTGACCATCACACCACTCAGACACAGTCACATGCAGAGAGGCAGTTAGAAAGGTTTAAGCTCCACATTGGTTTCACTGGATTGTCTATTACATCTGCTGTTTGAGTTTACAACCCAACATACTCTCACTCTCAACTCATGAAATATCACTGCAGGACTTTTGATGTCTACAAATGATGGCTAGGTATCCTGGATGCATCTGTTGTCGACGTTCTGGGACGCTGTGTCAATTTACACCCGTTATATGCATGTATGTATCAGACGTTGCGCTAGACTTTTTCGTCGCCGGTCATTTGACCGACAGGGTCGTAAAAATCTGGTCATAATCTATTTTTACCGGTCATTTTAATTTTCGTTTTTAAATGATAATAAAGATATTCAAAGACATTTAGTTTTCATTCGTTCATTTTTAATAAATCCAACAAGCAAGTTAAAAAGTGTGCATTAATAAGGACATGAACGAAAAGATGAACAGACATCCACACACCCGTGCCATTAGGCTTCGCCCTGGACACACTGAACGGCACTAAGGCGTAACTAACATGTCCGGTGTGTCCAGGGCGTTATGTAGTTATGTCTGTAGGCTCGGTGACACAAAATTAAAATTGTAATGAAGTGATTATGGTATTGAAAAATGTGTTATGTACTGTTGTGTTATTTTAAATTATAAACACGGTATTTTCTCCTCACGTTCCACAGTGCGTGCTGTTGTTATTTTATTTTGAAAATTGGCCGGATTCTCTCGTCTTTTCTGTGTCCGACTTCCTGTTTGGTACGATCCGCTTGATCCAGCTTGACAGAAGTGCTCGCAGCTCCCGTGAAAAATAGACCAGACGCCGAACTAAACTTACTAACTTTTTCTCTGCAGTGTGAAAACGGCAGCCACTTAAACCACTGACTGTGCACTCTGCCGCCAAGTGGGCAGGGGTGGTAATTGCAACCGGTCAAAATGACCGACGGCCTTCAGATTTTCCGGTCATTGTAGTAAAAAAACGGTCAATTACTGAGAATATCCGGTTAATGCGACCCCTGGTATGTATATGCATTGTGTGTTTTCGAAATACACTTCACAGGACATGCGCAGTTTCTGCTCATTAGATGCAAACAGTCTTTTCCAAAACAAACTTACCTCATGTTAAGTTTATGTCCTTGTGTGACTCATCATGATTTGGCTCAACATTCACACAGGAAGCAAACACATAGCTCATGGGTAAAAGTCCAGTGTTTGTTGAACACATCTACCTCCTCTCCCACTCGCCCTCTAGTTGCTTAAGTCACGCTGTTTTTCGGTGGTGTTTAAGCCGATGCCAATCCTTGGAGTTTTATACTGACGCTGCCCAGCAGTTCTCATTGGTGTCTAACACGTAAACACTGACTAAGCAGTGGTATTTTATGACTTGTGATTTAATAGTGAAGCTCAGCGTAAGTTCAATCAGGAGGACATTCTTTATGCTGCATTCCTTGCATCAGCTGACTACGTACCCTCTGCTAGTTAACCAATCCAACCCGGTCTCACTCCGAAGTCGTTGGGCACAAAAAAAGTCAATTTGCTGTGTTGTACTGACATAGTGCTTTTATTTTGAAAGAGACTGTATGCAAACTGTACATTTCCTGTGAAAACAGAAGTTTATTTTGAAAACAGACAATGCATGTAACAGGCTGAAGTTGACACAGCGGGGGGATTCCCTCGTCTACTACGTCTTTACCACCCTACTGGAATAGATGACATCATGATGGGGTCTTATCGCAATACACTTCACATTTCTCATGCTTATGTGCACATGTAAACAAATATTTTTCTCTCAGAACCAGTCTCTCCTGATTGAAATCCATGTATTTCATTAAAAAGATATTAACCTGAATGCAGCTGTAAGTCTTGTAGCTCAGTCTGCAGACACAACATTGTTCTAGAGTCCCTGTGTTGCACTTTATAATGGTGGTAAATATTCAGAGGGCTCTTGGCAATTGGACGCATCATTTTCATCTCTTTATCACAAAACATCCATCTCTGTTTATCTGCTGAGAGCCTCTCACCCTGAACCAGATCTACAGACAGTACCCTGTGCCTCAACATGGCAGCAACTACACACTGATTACTGTCAGATAAATTAAAGTCCTGCAGGGATCAACTGATGTGAAGTCTGGCAGTCGGTGGCTGCTTGCTCTGCTGCCATTCACTGGCTTACAAGTGGAGCTAACTGCTAACAGTCTGCACAAATCCATGAAATTCATGAAATTTACATTGGTACAACACCGTATATTTTTTTTTTCCTTCAACAACAAACACGTTTGGGTTTAGCTAAAAAGAACAGGGTTTGGCTTTAGAATCTTACGAGACGTGAACACTGCTCTCTTGGGTAAAAATTGGTGTTTGTTTGACCCATTAACAACCCCTCCCGCCTGCCCCACTCTGACTTTTGCCCCCTTAACTTTCATCCTTTTCCTGCCGCGTTTCCCCCTGATGCTGCCGAGCACGGTTAAATTATAACGACAACCGGCTACATATCATGCCAATATTAAAGGACGCCTTTTTGTTGGTTTCTGATGCTGCAAGTCACCAAGCACCAGATTTCAACGACTTTGGACACTGTCCACCATCTCTCCCGTCCACCCTAATTGGCCTTCCGCTGCCTTAGGTTTCATTGCTGTCCCACCATGTTTTCACCTGATGCCACCAGGCAACTGGCTGCCTATCATACCAACATGAAAGGACAGACTTTTTTTGTCGGTGTCTGACACCAAAAGTCACTGGTTTTTGACGACTTCGGAGTGAGACCGGCTTGACGTGACACAGTAAAAAACCTCCCCCACACACAGACAGGCGTAATCATCTGTTACAGAGCTGTTTACACAGCTTTGGCAATAGGAAAGGAGTCTATTTCCTATTTTTAGCAGGTTTACACGTGTTTAAAAAAAGCCTGTGTGCACACGTAAAAAGGGTTTTGTAACAGCGAGCGTATCTTGTTAACGACACAGAGAATAGAGATGTTATTACGCATGTCAGTGCAGCTTTCCTCTGACCCCACAGAGGTGCTGCATTACAGCAGGCTGGAGCGGGAGCTGTGTGTGTGAAGAGACTCCCTGCAGCTTCAACCAATAACACCCCCCATGATGCTGTCAAAGGGATGGAAGGATGGAGCCATCGAGGGAGGAGTAAAGCCTCCCTTATTGGCAGTGAGGAGTGGAAGCCTACTGTAGCTGAAGATATAGATGTTCACCGCAGACTCCCCAGCTGCTTGTTTAGAGGAGCAGAATATGTTTGATGTGTGTTTGTGTGTGTGTGTGAGTGTGTGTGTGATGTCCTCCTTTAATCTCTGTCAGCACACTGGGCCTTCCGAGAGAGTCTGGCTGTCAACATGAGCTCATGGTGGTGTCTGACTTAGATTTGAGTGTGTGTGTGTGTTTGTGTGTGCAGATATTCTCATTTCCATCTGCAGTGTGAGAATACACCCCTCCTCATACATCTCCCTATCCTCTCCTCCCCTCTGTTCTCAGAACAAGGCCTGAACATAAAGGACACATTTGTTCTCAACCCTGTGCCATGCTTCTTTGCGCCATTGTTCTGCGAGCCTACTGTTAATATCCGTTGCAAATCTGCTTACTTTCAGATTCCATCAATACGGGCGGGGCGGACAAAGGGAGGACTATATGGCCCGTTCAAGGCCCAGAGAAAGGATGCAAACAGAGGTTGTCAGTGTGTTCCTTGACTCCGGGAGGGCGCTGACAATGGCAGCAGTGTGAGGCAGCGTGGTGATTGATCAGTCTGATGTTGGGCTGTGTGGGATGGATGTCGCAGACAGAATTAAACAAACAAAGGTTGGAAGGAAGTGGCATGATTTAGTTGATGGGATTTAGAAAGGATGAATATGAGCTGAGTGGATGTGGTGGGTCCACACGTCCTTCCTGTGATCCATAGATTATTTCACACTGTGTCCTGATTAAAGTCAGGAGAGAAATAAAAATCACCTACAGTAAATTTCTTTTTAGTAAATTACTAAAATCTGAAGGTTTTGTTTCAGGTGTATTTCTCAAAGACAGATTTTCTCAAGGTGCAGAAATATTCACCTTTGGAGAAGTTAAATCTGTGTTGAGGCACATAAAGCTATTTGTTAAACTTGAATAGTCACAAATGATGTTCAAAACGTCAATAAAAATATTAGTAGTTTTAAAAATGAATGCACCGTGACCTCTAGCACACACTGGGATCTGGATAAGAGTCAGCACCTCCAAATCTGGGAAATGCCCATTGGTCCGACAGCCCATTGGTCCCACATCCCATTGTTCCGACCATATTAAACCCATTGTTCCAAAGTCTGTTCCGAAATCATCATGATGCCCTGTGGTTAAGGTCTGGTTAGGTTTAGGCACAAAAACCACTTGGTTAGGGTCAGGAAAAGATCATGGTGTGGGTTAAAATGAAAAAGAAAGTGACAAATACATAAGCCGTGAGCCTGCTCCGCCTCAAGCCTTTCCCAGCTGACCCAGAGCCGGTCGCGGCGCACCATCAAGGTAGAAATACGCCTGCTGGGAGCCGTTCAGCACCGCGGACCGTCGGACTAATGGGATGTCGAACCAATGGGCTGTCGGACCAATGACATGGACCCCCAAATCTGAGGCCATGGTTCTCTGCCAGAAAATGGTGGCTTGCTCCCTCTGGGTTGGGAGAGAGTTGCAGAGTGAGGGTCGAATGAAGCGTGAGATGGACAGGCGGTTTGTCGCAGCATTGAACACTGCACCGGACTTTCGTGGTGAAGAGGGAGCTGAGCCTGAAGACAAAGCCTTTGATTTACTGGTCCATCTACGTCCCAACCCTCACCTATGGTCATCAGCTTTGACCAAAAGAATGAGATCGCAGATACAAGCAGCCTTAGACACAGGGGGAGGAGTCAGACTCGGAGTAGAGCCGCTGCTCCTTTTCATCAAAAAAGGTCAGTTGAGGTGGTTCAGCATCTGATCAGGATCCTCCTGGGCGCCTCCTGTTAGAGGTGTTCTGGGCACGTCCAGCTGGTAGGAGGCCCTGGGGCAGACCCAGAACACACTGGAGGGATTATATATCTCATCTGGCCTGGGAACACCTGGGACTCCCTCAAGAGGAGCTGAAAAGTGTCGCTGTGGAGAGGGACGTTGGGAGTACTCTGCTTTAGCCTGCTGCCTTCGCAACCCAGCCCTGAATAGGTGGATGAAAATGGATGGTCCCCATCAGTATGTCATTGTATGTATGTAGGTCCTGACCTACTTTGGAGGAGAAACATGGCGTTCTATAGCCCCTTTAACACAATGATTTTGCAAGACAGCCATAAAGAAGACGTTGGCTTTGCTTTTTTCACACATCACGCTGCCCTGGTGTGTGATTTTAAATGCACGCTGGCAACTGGAAGAAAAAGGTGTGAAGTATAAAGGCTCAGACAGACTTATGAGAGCTAGTGTCGATGTAGACCCCTTCTGCGTTGCCTCACATCACCATGTCTGGGCCAAAAAGTCACGGCCAACCAGCATCAGCAGACGGTGGTAGTCTGTATTGGTCATTCAGAGAGGGAAACTGGCAGACCATCATGATGCCAGTTAGCAAATTAACAACACACTCCAATGTTGAAAGAACAGAGTGTATTTACTGTGCACCAGTGAACAATAGTACAAACCATCAGGAAATGTTTCTAAAAAGCTGGATAAAGAAAAATAATCTGACCCTATGAAACAAGTTTGTTTTGGCCTCTCTCTGGACTTTGGCTTTTTGTTTACTTTCCTCATTTCAGTTTCTCTTCTCGAGCACTGAGCTGAACTAACAGTTAGAGAAATTTTATTACTATACTCAGGAGCCACATGCGGCTTTGTCAATGATTAACAGTTCTTTTTTAACATTTTACTTCTCATTTATCGTTGTTGAAGCCTTGTCAGCTATGTGCGTCATATATCTACGGCCTGGCGCCTTTTTCTAGAATTTGCTGAATCTCAACAGCGACTGAGCAACGACGGCTGAGCTTGAGTCTCTTTAGTGAGGCGAGCTATTGATTCCAAATGTAAAAAAGAAAATGTCTCAGAGAATTTCGTACTGAGTGGACAGATTTGTTTGCTGTTGCCACTAACACTGAGTTACTTTGTTGTAAAACATATTAATGATTGCTCATTTAGACCCATGGGGAATATTTATAGGCTAATTTAGATGAAATTAGCTGCAGCTCCAGATATATATTTTTTTATTTATTGGGTAAAACATGGCTCTTTTGATAGTAAAGGCTGCCGACCCCTGAACTAGGGTGACAGACGCTCACCAACAGCCCAACACTGACCAATGGCCTTTACCCTAACTAAGACTGGGTGTGAGCTCTGTGGGTTTTAATCATAATCATAAGGAGTTACGGTGACACTCATTGAAACATGCACAGTGAAACATTGTCTTCAGCTGAGGAGGATCCATGTGAGATGTGTCTCTGATATGTTTGAAACATACAGTAACAAAACTTTCATCTTCTTTTCAGACCTGAGATCACAGCACAGTTCACCAACAACACATCCTTCGTCTTTAATCTAACTATTTGCTGTAGGCTTTAGACACATCAGCTATTGTCCATGGCTGCTGACTCTGCTTCTGTTACACTGACAATATGTCTTAGTTGACAATGCTTTCATTCCTTTACATGAATCCCCTTACAGCAGCTCTGTGGTACATGTGTCCTCTCTCATGTGACTCACAGCTTGGCATTGAGGAGCATTACTGACCTTGAATCTTTCTTCCTACCTCCTCAAAAGTGGATGAGAACGAAAGAAACGATTTTCCTCTTGGTGCTGACAAGACTTACTGTAAATGCTAATTTTAGACCCTGACTGAGCGCCAAGACCTGACCTGTTTGATCTCCTCCTCACCTACATCACTCCATTAAGAACTTAGAAATACCTTTGATCTTAATCTCTCCTCGGATACTTTAAGTCTATGGAGGCCGAATGAGACACTCAGCAGTGATCAGTTTGCAGTGGTGACTGTGTGAAGCATATTTATGTTCATGATGAGTTGATTTAGGTTTGATAATTACATCTTCATTTGATCTTTGCCTTCAGTTCAATTCAGCTTTATTTATAAAGCCCAATCATTTACAGCATACGACATCCATCTGTCCTCTGGACCCTCACACCCACGCCCACTTTATGTTAATCACATGCAGTTTGGGGCAGAAAATCAGTGCCGGCCTTATCCATAGGTGGTGCCACAAATGGCTCTCAGGTGCCCACTCAGCTACTAGTGTGTGTGGAAAGAAAGCAAATAAAATCAGCAGGAGGAGAGCTCGTTATCGTTGATTTACATTGTGAAGCGTTCCAGCACTAGTCAGTAAAAATGAGTATGAGTGAGGATGAATTATAACATTCTCATGATGCGTTCACTGTAATCTTTTACAATGCAGCTTTTGGTGAGAAACTTGAATGGCCATCATATAATTTTTACCATTATGTTCTAAGCTCCTAACCACTCTGAACTTTAAATTAACCTCAAATTAATCCTCAGGTCCTGATTTCAGGTGATGTATTTCACATCTGTGTGGCATGTACTGTTGACCTGCTGTCTCCTACTAAAAAAGACAAAAATGGGTCCATGGTGGGACTCACGCCGGAATTCCACTGGATGCGTGTCCGTTGCAGAGCGGCTGCGCTGGTTATCCGCTGCGTGCTCCGCTGTCCGTCAACACCCACCGGCTGCATTTGCTGTGCAGAGCGGTGCAGCTCCGCCGGACAGCAGGAGTCACGAGGACCCACAAGATCTCGTGAATTCACACATAATCGCGCGATATAATAAGATGTAGTTTCTATAAACAGAACCACAAAACCAGAGGAGTAGTAGGAAGACATCTGGGTGCACCTCCATGATTAACATCTCCTCGTCCATGGTGTCAACGGGGTGAAATGACGTCTGAAAACCTCTGACCTGTTGACTTCAGGCCTGCCTCCGCCCATTATGACGTTTTCAAGGTGTAGTGCAGGGAAATATGATCCGCCGTGAACACTGTGTATTTTATTTTGAAAATTAACTGGATGTTTTATTTTGTTTCTGTGCACGACTTCCTGCCCCGCACGATCTGCTCCGTGCTGAATTGCTGCGTTGTGCTCCAGCGTCCGGCAAAAATAGAACTTCTGCGTATCTGTTGCAGAGGGCTCCGGAGCGCTGCAGCTGTGATGGAGCCGGTGGAAGCACACACATTGACTAGAATTGAAACGTATCGGCTCTGCTGCCGTGCCGGAGCACAGACGCATCGGGTGGAATTTGGGTCTCAGGAGGTTAATACCCACTGGTGTGCACAGACTTCCTAAAGGACAGGGGCCAACATGAAGCAGGGCACCTCTTCTTTAAGTGTCACTCCGTACTCACATGTCAGGATCTGAGGGATGCAGGCTGCGTCTTGCCTCTCAGCAGCTTTCAGGCATGTCAGTACTGACATGACCAACATACTGGTGCACTAAGTTACCTCTCATACGTACTACAGTGTATTTCTGCAGCGTATTTACCTTCCGACATGTACTGTTGAATATGCACAGTACATCTGAGACGGCATCCTCTGAGTTGAGTTGTTGAGTGCTATTTCTTTTCATTCCCACGCGTCAGAGGACATCTGTATAAAGTTGAAACTTCCTCACTTCCTGTGAGTGTCAGCGCTGACTGGTTGATGACTAATCCACCTGGCTGTAAAGTAATTCTGGTTTATACACGATGAAAACACGTCTAATCCCAGTGAATACCTTTTGAGCCTTACCAGAACAGAGTGAGCAGGAAATAATTGCAGGGTGGCTTCTGCCCCAAACTTTACAACGTGTCAGCATCCCCCCGTCATCACTGTGACAAATTAAAGCATATCTGCCGAGCACAGCAGCTTAGCCTCCTGAGTGGTAACGTCATGTCTTAGATGTCATTTTTATATCACTTATCTACAGGAAAAGTGTCTTTACTGAACATCAGCTGGCAACCAAGCATCTTACTGCAGCACCTGACAAACAGAACATACATGTGTCCCTGTTTTACAGTCTCACACCTCATCATTACCAACAAGGGCCAATGACTGACTCTGTGTCCCCTCTGTGTAGTGAGGTGGACATGAAAAGAGTCCAGTTTCTTGCAGGAGATCATGGTCAGCCTCGTGTTGTAGATCTGTGATTAATGCTCACCATTTTATTAACTGCGTCCACGGGCTTTTGTTAACCTCACCTCATGTAATTTCCTTTAGCTCTGTTTTGCCTCTTCACCAACTCCTGAGGGACATGTTGAGCTCTTAGCAGCTAAATGCTCCGCTATGATAGTGAAGCATTTGGCTGCTAAAGTCCCACCAGATTCTTGCAGCCTTTTTTAGGATTCACTAGACCATGCCATATGTACAGTATAAAAGTGGTTATATTTGATGCCTGGAGGATCAAGGATGATGGGGGTTGTTTGCCAGAGAATGAACGGGGCCTGAAGGCTGGTCAGGGACGTGTATGGTGGGATGATGGGGGTCAAGGAGAGGAGGGGGAAGAAGGGATGTTAAATTCGTAGGGTCTGATGGAGTCGTGCTGAGGCTGGAGCGTTTATGAACCTGGGGGGTCGAGACCACCTCTGGGTTTCATATGAAGGACCATCTCGTTGTGAGGCGACGGTGCCAGCAGCTGAGCCACTTTGCTGTCCTGCTGAGAAGGAAGAGAGGAGAAGAGAGAAGTGTGGTTGTGTTCCTGAACCTTAGTTATAACTTAATTTGCTGCAACCTGAAATCACTGATTTCACACCAGCTTTCCTGCAGAATTGCAATGCATGCTTTTAGGCATTTTGTTTGCAATGGAAGTGTGGAGGCAAGTGAAAATTGCAAAAATAGTTACAATGCTGTCTCAGGGTTGGATGGGAGCTGGGAAGCAACAGCTAATTACCAACAATCAGCTGTTGCACCTGAAGCTGAAGGACCGTCTCTATAAGCTGCTCTCTGCCTGGTTAGTGCGGCGCTGCGACTAACACAGAAGTGGCGGCTAACATCCAACACTGAGCCGTTAAACTGTCCCAACAAACTCACACTGACACTGAAACGGCTCGACTCGGTCATTAAACCTGTTCATAAATGTTGGGCAACATTAGCCGTGTGATGCTAACAGTTATGCCTTCACTGGGTGTGGTTACATGATGGCTTCTCATTCAGAATGAAATAAATCTGAATGAAATCATTCGGAATTAAAGTCTTTCCAGGTAGTTTACATGAGAAATATTCATTCTGAATGAGGGTTTACACGGGAGATAAGTTTAATCACCTTTATTCAGGTCCGCACAAGGTTTGGGGCAGGGAAGGTTTCTGATTGGATAGGGGGCGGGGCGGATGTTACGTGTTTATGTTTACCGGAAGAAAACACTGTAGTCCTCGCTCCAGATAACAAGATGCTTGATGATGCCGTTCTTAGTGCCTTCTCATTCAATGCGTTTTCTTTATTTTCATGACTATTTACATTGTAGATTCTCACTGAAGGCATCAAAACTATGAATGAACACGTGGAGTTATGTACTTAACAAAAAAAGGTGAAATAACTGAAAACATGTTTTATATTCTAGTTTCTTCAAAATAGCCACCCTTTGCTCTGATTACTGCTTTGCACACTCTTGGCATTCTCTCCATGAGCTTCAAGAGGTAGTCACCTGAAATGGTTTCCACTTCACAGGTGTGCCTTATCAGGGTTAATTAGTGGAATTTCTTGCTTTATCAATGGGGTTGGGACCATCAGTTGTGTTGTGCAGAAGTCAGGTTAATACACAGCCGACAGCCCTATTGGACAACTGTTAAAATTCATATTATGGCAAGAACCAATCAGCTAACTAAAGAAAAACGAGTGGCCATCATTACTTTAAGAAATGAAGGTCAGTCAGTCCGGAAAATTGCAAAAACTTTAAATGTGTCCCCAAGTGGAGTTGCAAAAACCATCAAGCGCTACAACCAAACTGGCACACATGAGGACCGACCCAGGAAAGGAAGACCAAGAGTCACCTCTGCTTCTGAGGATAAGTTCATCCGAGTCACCAGCCTCAGAAATCACAAGTTAACAGCAGCTCAGATCAGAGACCAGATGAATGCCACACAGAGTTCTAGCAGCAGACCCATCTCTAGAACAACTGTTAAGAGGAGACTGCGCCAATCAGGCCTTCATGGTCAAATAGCTGCTAGGAAACCACTGCTAAGGAGAGGCAACAAGCAGAAGAGATTTGTTTGGGCCAAGAAACACAAGGAATGGACATTAGACCAGTGGAAATTTGTGCTTTGGTCTGATGAGTCCAAATTTGAGATCTTTGGTTCCAACCGCCGTGTCTTTGTGAGACGCAGAAAAGGTGAACGGATGGATTCCACATGCCTGGTTCCCACTGTGAAGCATGGAGGAGGAGGTGTGATGGTGTGGGGGTGTTTTGCTGGTGACACTGTTGGGGATTTATTCAAAATTGAAGGCACACTGAACCAGCATGGCTACCACAGCATCCTGCAGCGACATGCCATCCCATCCGGTTTGCGTTTAGTTGGACGATCATTTATTTTTCAACAGGACAATGACCCCAAACACACCTCCAGGCTGTGTAAGGGCTATTTGACCAAGAAGGAGAGTGATGGAGTGCTGCGGCAGATGACCTGGCCTCCACAGTCACCTGACCTGAACCCAATCGAGATGGTTTGGGGTGAGCTGGACCGCAGAGTGAAGGCAAAGGGGCCAACAAGTGCTAAACACCTCTGGGAACTCCTTCAAGACTGTTGGAAAACCATTTCAGGTGACTACCTCTTGAAGCTCATGGAGAGAATGCCAAGAGTGTGCAAAGCAGTAATCAGAGCAAAGGGTGGCTATTTTGAAGAAACTAGAATATAAAACATGTTTTCAGTTATTTCACCTTTTTTTGTTAAGTACATAACTCCACATGTGTTCATTCATAGTTTTGATGCCTTCAGTGAGAATCTACAATGTAAATAGTCATGAAAATAAAGAAAACGCATTGAATGAGAAGGTGTGTCCAAACTTTTGGCCTGTACTGTACGTCAACGTGCCGGAAGGGCAAGGAAACGAGCATGCGCAGAAAGACCGGAATGAACTTAACTCTTCTCCGCCTAGTGTGTCGTCGACGACACATTTATGCAAGCACACTTTGCATTACCGTAATTCCGCGACAGTTTGTCGTATAGGAAAAATTAAAACGGTTTCTGAAAGTTAAGAAGTTGCACTTCACAGCCAACATGGGGTTATTACGGTAACTTCATTCACGCTGTTGCAGGAAGACCGCGAATCCGCCCCTTTGTTCTCAGCTCCACCCACACAGACGCGGTGTAGACGCGGAACAACAACAGAGTGGAGAAAGGGAGCAGAGTTGCGATTTTGTCAAGAGAGAAAGAAAGAAATGTCTGGAAGACGGTCCTCCCGGGTGATAAAAACACCACTGAGGTTCAGGGATGGATTGGAGAAAGATGGAGCAGCTGAAGGAGCAATTTCTGGTGAAGAAAGGTAACGTTAGACCTGTTGAATTTCCGTGTTGAATGAAGCTCTCTGTAGCCGGAGAGAGCTTCATTCATCCAGAATGAGGCTTGGTAGTATCTAGTTTTTACTTTGTACAAGTTATTGTGTGTGTAAATTGATGTTTGTATTGTGTGGTCACCTTTAGAGCAGTGTTATAAGTCAGTAAGTTTGTACGATGTATGTGTATTTTTTACTTCATGCGTAAATGTGCGCATGACAAAATATGGCGCATTCATTTTATGTCTGGTGACTTTTTTAGTGTAGTGTTGGCTACCAAGTGGTGATTGTATGTATATGTATATCTTTGAACAATGTACCATGCCTTGTTTTTACTATATAGTGTGTGAACAAGCTGAATATTTTTCTGCACTACTTTCAGTTTGTCTTGTAGTGAGGAGCAGCCATCCTCAAGTGAGAGACCTGGGAGAGCGAGAGGCAGAAGACACACTCAGGGCCGTAGAGCCGTTGTCCCCAAACGTGCCCCTGGGGTCCAGCCCCCCCCCCCTCAATATGGGAAACCCACCCCCAGGTGAAATTTTTGCACACTGTTTGGATGCTGCCATTCTCAAACTCCTGTGTCAAAACACCAACAAGAATGCAGCAGCAAACCTGGAAAAAGGGAGGAAGTTCCTCTGGACTGAAACAAAGAACACCTATATATAGTTTTCATTTTGGTCTGTTTTTGCACATTGAGAGACAAATACTCAAAAAACTTTATTGTAAATATGTTTTATACTGTTATAATATCAAATTTATTATGCAAAATCTGTTGTTCATGTACAATTGCAGTGTTTTTTCCTCACTAAATCTCTAAAACCAAATTCCGTTTTTTGGTTTTTCTTCATTTAAAACTGTTATTACACTGTTATTACATGCAGTAAATTGTAAATAACTGTCAGATATTGAAAGTTCAAAGTGTTCTGGAAAAACGGGCAAAATCACTTCCTCACAGGACATTTTCAGGCCCTTTTATAGTTAAATTAAGCAAAAAAAGTCCAGGCGGAGAGGAATGAGTGTATACAAGTGTGAGAAATTCTTTCATTCGGAATGATAAACGGAATAAACCACCCCCTTTAATCGGATTTAATTTTCAATCGGAATGACCGTTTACATGACCACTTTTAATCGGAATGGCCTTTCATTACGAATGAAAGTGGAATTAAACTGTCCATGTAAACGTACTGACTGCGTGTGTCACAAGTGCAGCAATTGTGTTAAACCCAGTTCAGGCTAAAGACTGGCGACGAGATGAGGGAACGTTGCAGAGCATGGAAGCATAGAATTTATGGGGATTGGCTGAATTTGCATTCACTGTTGCGATCGCAACATCATTACACCCTCCATCCATACCTGTTTCCACAGGAAATGGACAGTGTTCATACAGTCTCTTTCAAAATAAAAGCACTGCGTCAGTACAGTGCAGCAAATTGACATTTATTTCCTTCAACACACACACACATGGTTGGGTTTAGAAAAAAAGAACAGGGTTTGGCTTTACAGTCTTACAGGAAGTGAACACCGGCCTCCTGGGTGAAAGTCCAGGGTTTGTTGGACCCCATATTTTTAAATATTAAAACATTTATTACAAGCTAAGGGCTGACATGTGTTCCAGCACCACTTCTCAATCTTCTCTTCCCCTCTGTTATTCCAACAGTCTGTCGCCTTGTGCTCGACAGGTTCAGCGGAACGGGCTGGGCCCCGGTGCGTCTCGAGGTGATCCATGGCGATGTGGTGCAGATGATGATCACCTCTCTTTACTGCATGCTCTGTCCCTGTCGCCCAGTTACATTACTCAGTACCCCATCCCCCCCGTCTCTTTCCCTCTTTAGTCAGTCCATTAAAACTCCATTTATGAACAAGAGCCAATTTCATAAAAAATCAAAAATAAAACACTGCTAAACTGGCTGTAACCCGACTAGATTCAGGCCTGAGGGCAAAAATGAAAAATTACAGCCGGGCCTGGCCCAAACCAGGCGGGTCGGATTGGGCCCAATGGGGCTCAGACAGAGAATAAGAGCTTGAGAGGTACCGACGCTGGTCACCTCGCAGTAATTTTATTTTCATTCTCTCTTGATTTCATTTCTAGCTGCCAACAGGCCCTAAATCTGACCGATTATTGTCAGCAGGCACGTTTATTCTTTTGTTTCTGCTGAGGTATGTTGTGGGTGCTTTGCAGGGTAGTGTGACCTGGCACTGCTGCCTCAGAACAATGGATCCAGCCGTGTGAGCTCTCATTGTGTCTGCTGCCTGTGTAATGAGGGAAGTTCTCCCCAGTGATGAACCCTCATCCATTTAATTTTAGACACTCTCTGTGCCCACTGCCCCGCCTTGCTGACAATCTCCTGTGGTTAATGAAAACATAACAGACTGTTTAGCTGATCTGGGCAAGATCCCCATCATCTCCCAGTCATACCAGCCAAATCTACTGCCGGCCCACCCCCTTCGCTCTCACCCAAACTGTCCCCTCTGTCCCCCCGCTTCTCTGTCTCCCCTTTGCTTCATTTACAATGCTCCCCTGTCACCCCCCTGGCTCTCCACATGCCTGAACGTCAGCCAAACCTATTCTGCTCCCCGCCTCTATATCCTCTGGGCTTCTTCTATCTCCCCCATCAGTCCTCAGCCTCCATTCACTTGTCTTCCACTTTCTCACCCATCCTCAGGCTCTCTCATGCCTCATGCCACAAAATCCTGTCCCCACCCGAGCCACAATTTGTCCTCAATTTGTGCCCCTCCAACTTTCCTGGTGTCTACTTTTGCCCTAATGCCTCCTATTTCCCCTCACATGTCAGTTTCTAGCTGTGCTCGTCTCTGTTTTCCCGTCCTCTATCCCCTCACCAACACTCTCCCTCCTCCCTTATCTCTCTGCTCTCCCATCCTCCTGCCTTTTCGGCTCCTCTGTTTGCCGATTCACTGGCTCAGTCCATTTTCCCCGACAGCCCAGTCTGGGGAGGCTGCCTAGTCCCTCTGAATGCAGCCTGGGAGACATGAAGACCTGCCAGCTTCCGATGTCATTACTGGAACACAACATGGTCAGACAGGCAGACGCGAACACACACACCAACACGCCATGCACATTTCTGCACACACACACACGAAAGCATGCACACAGGGATGTAGTGACAGAGGAAATGACCAGAACACAGTTTACCCAGTTCTGTATTGGCAGGAAACGTTAACTCATCAACAGTATTAAGAACTTCATAGAAGTTCCGTCAAGACAGGAAATAAGATACAAGAAATATAAATTTCTTCGCTCTACCAAAACCAAAATCAAACCCTGAAAAGTGCAGGGTTAGCTGGCTAGTTAGCTATGTTTGCTTTTTAATGATTATAACAGTGAATGAAGACTGACCCTGCTCTCAGGGACCAGTCTAAGTAAACACGGAAACTTTGCCGATATTCAACCAGCTGTGTGTCATCAGTGTGTGAAGATAAACGTTGTGTGGCTTACGCTGAAGCTCCCTGTGTAAAAAGGACAGCCTGCAGGATGTTCTGATGACGTGTTACGCATGTGACCAGGAGATTTAAAAGCAGCTAGCAGCAGTTAGCAGCTAACTCGAGGAAGAAGAATAGCAACTGAAATTGTGCACAACTTGAGGACACAGTGAGGTCCAGGAGCTCCTCTGAGATCAACTGCCATATAACAGAGATAGTAAACAGTTGTTTATATTGAAAAAAGCGCTGCCCGATGCATATACGTCACAACCGAGGCTGACGATGTTGCCTGTCACACTTCTTTTGCTTCTGTAACATCGGCACGCTATCTAAAATTGGACCCTAAAGGTATTTCAACACATTTCCGAGTTTGTCACATATCGCTGCTTTGTCAGTGGACTCTGTCTACATATCTCACGCTAGGTAACCTCCTGCATCTCTTGTTGATATTCCGCAACACTGCAACCAACGCCGGGATGTCAACAAAAGTAGGTCAGGTTAGTTTACGTTTAAAAAACAAACATCACAGTCTGGCTCTACATTCATACGGGAACTGGTGGCCGAGGCTGCCATACAAGGTGCCACCTTCTACTCAGTAACCATTCACTCGCACTCAAACACTGATGGAACAGCCATCGGGAGCAATTTAGGGTTCAGTATCTTGCCCAAGGATACTTCAACATGCGGGCCGGAGGAGCCAACGATCACCCAAGTGGTGGATAACCCGCTGAACCTCTGAGCCACAGCCAACCCACTGGTCTTTCGAGTGAAAGTCTGGGGTCTGTTGGATGCATCCACCACATCCCACCCACCCTGTAGCGACTTTCCAGCTCCTTCTGTTACGTCTTGACGCTGACAAAGTGGCGGTATTTGACAAGTTTGGACTAAGGGCCAGTCCCAATACCCCCCCTTAGCCCTACCCCTTGGCCCTACTCCTACATTTGCATGTTCCCACGAGGGGTAGGGGTGTCGTAATTCCTTTCTGCATTCAGATGCTGACTTGTCAGCAAGGGGTAGACGTCGCCATGGCTACCACCGAGCAAGAGACAGGGGAAAAAAGTTCATACATAGCTAATGTTACCATCGTCAGGTTGCTTGTTAGCTAGCTAGCTAGCTCGCACTATCTGGCGTCTGTCATCTGTCCTGTTCTGCAAAATTGTCGGATTTTTCACATTACGATAACACGCCAGCTAGCATAACTATGCTGCCTCGTAATGTTAGCTGGTTAGCTAGCGAGCTGAAGTCCCCTGTCGTCTGTCGTTCATCAAACGAAGCATGATGAATGCGGCAAACGCAATCGGTAGGATGAATGAGACTCCATTTTAGATGCCGGTTGGAAATGTAGATGGCTCGCAGCTTCCTGTTTAAAATAGTTACGTATGCGTGAATGTAACAGATGCGGTGACGTAGTGAGTGGTGTCCCAGTTCCTAGGGAAGGATTTCTACCCCTACCCCTCGTTGGGGTAGGGCCAAGGGCTAAGGGGTAGTGGACAAGGGGAGGTATTGGGACTGGGCCTAAGAGTGGGCTGGACATTTTGCTTGTGTAGTTTGGATCTGTATAAAAAAAAGCAAAGGCGACATAATGAAGGGTCTTCATTGCGGCCCTATTGCTAGATCTCTGTGTAAAAGGGACTTATCACCTACAGCTCCGACAGAGGTTTAGAGCTTTGCACCCACAGTCCTGATGAAGCACATGAGCTGAGTTTTTGACTGTTAAATTTTTTTCAAACTTTGCTTCCTGCAATTTAAGTCATGAATATTTATTGTCATAGGTCTGGTTTTCATGGAGGACTCAAGGTTAGCAAACAAGGGTGTATGCTTTCTGGAACAAAAGAAGAAGTGAGCACTCTTCCTCAGCAAATCAAACAAAGCCACTTTGAAGGTGTGTCAGATGTTGGACAGAGTAAAAAGGCAGGCATGTTTGTCCTCATGGGAGGAGGAAGTGAAGAAACACGGCTAATGAAAGTGTCTTAAAAGTCTTAATGAAGACAAATGTTTCACTAACAATAGTTTCACTAATGCTCTGGCTACAGGAAGAACATCTAAAACAATAAACACCATCTTTGTAAGTGTTAGTTTATTTGCCTGCTGACGACACAGTCGATGTTGTATTTTAGACAGTTTTAATTTTTGCAGTTTATTACATGAAGCTCTGTCTTCCTCCACCCCCCTCCTCATCCTCTTTTGTTCTCACACAGTTTTGCAAGCCTTTCTCAGAAGAGTCTCCGCAGACACATCATGCTTGAGTTGATGTGATTAGTTTTAAGGCTTATAGGATATAGATGAAAGGATACACACGGAAGCCTTCTGTTGGCTTTTCCCACTGACAGTTGAATAGGCACTCTGTGGCTCTGAGAGTACCCCACACTTAATATGCTGTGGCAGGCTTAGATAGCATATGACTTCAGATGGCCACCTCGCAGAGAGATGCAGCGATACAGTGATCAGTGTGTTAGTCAGAGAGAGCCCACTGTAGTCACCCACTGTGGACTGTCGTATTGTTGAGTAATAACTACACAGACAGAGGGACATATCAACTGAAATCACCTGCGGAGTCCCACAGGGCTCAATTCTTGGTACACTACTTCACACAGTGTACATGCTGTTAAATCTGTTGATCCAAACATCCAGTAAAAGAAATATAAACCTCTGCTGCTGCAGATCAGGTTGTTCCCAGAAACTGTTCGTATATTTTCTTACAAAAAGTCAAAAGTAAAAGTTTGGAAGCTTTTATTACCAGGTCACTTAGCCGTGTTCCTTCTGGCAGGGGGGCTGCCAATGGAAATTAGCCTTTTGGCTATAATTGGATGCATTTACATTTGATTTTTAAAATGTTTATTAATGTACATTGTCCCTCTATAACAAATAAAGGTAAATGAAAAAAAATGAAAATGAAATGGAAGGCTGTGATCTCGTGATCTGTGCTCTCATGGGAATAAACAAGGAAGCAGTCCTGAGCTGTTTTGTAAGGAGGTAGGTTAGGGTGGTGGATGCCAACTTTCCCCCGGGATGTTCCCCTGAAGACGCATGTTGGGAACCGTGTGAACTTTGAGTCCTTTTAATGCACATCCTACTGATTCAAGCTATGATGCAGCGATTTGTGTTTCCATGGTCAGTTTGGACACGCCATGCCACGCCAAGCTGCGCCAAGCTGCACCTGAGATGGACCTTCTCCAGAATAGGTCCAAAAGCAGGTAGCGGCGACATCTTGCTGACTGCAGCCAACCCCTGACAACCCTGCTTCTTCTCCTTAAAAAAGCTGCGTGTGATGTGAGACTCTCCTCCCCTCTGTCTGCAGGAGACCAGAGAGAAAGTCTCTGTGTGTTCAGCTCTCAGTACGTCTGTAGCTTCTAACTGAATCTCTGTGGTTTGGAATGTAGTTTCTCTCCTGCATCCTGCTTTTACTTCAGATATCTGCTTTATTTTACTGTTTCATGTTCGTTATCAGCCAGATTAGAAGTTGTGAGAAGTTGCTGCTCGAAAACTCAACATTCCTTACTGTTTTACTTTACACTTTTACTGTGAAAAATCTATAGCAGGGAGGAAAAGTAAGAGCAGAAACAGCCACAGTGAGATGTTGATGAAGAGCTGCAGACAACAGGCTCTTACTGCACCTCTGCAAACAGCTCACCTCCAACAGGTAAACTTCTGTTACCTGCCCTGCTGTGGACAAACACATGCAGCAACAATAACAGGGGACTTTAGCCGTGGATCAGCCCGCTGCTTTTAAATGTCATCAGTTGAGACAAGCCGTCACCAGTTTGTAAGCCCTGTTTAAAAAATGTTTAGTTTAAAAGGTGCACAGTGCATAACCAAGTTCATAATTAAATAAATATGTGGATAAATAATTTAATTCATTGAGGTTAAAATGTAAATCTCATGTGATTAAGCTGATGTAAAAGGTCAAATGGACATGATTGCAAAAGTTGAAGCTACTAAGGAATTAGTTCGTTGTTTTCTTACCTGTATTTCTGTCAGGTGTGCCGTGTTGTGGGACTGTGTGTAGTGCAGTGTTGAGAACGTCTTGCAAGGCTCAATTTTTTTGTTTTCTTAATGTCTGAAGCTGAAGCTGATAGCTGGGAAGACGGTCGCAGAGATGTTTGATGGATTTTAAGAACTTTGGGAAATTCTTTTCATGACAAGCAGCCAAGGAGGTATTTTATTTATCTTTGTTGCTCATGTTCATGCTGGCAGCCATTTTCCTTTTCTTTTCTGACATGTTACATTTTGTACAGTGTATTGATGCAGTCTCTGTTATGCTTATTCTTGAAAATAGTTTTCATGGCATGACAAGAAGGGGATGCTTCAGAGAGACAGAAATGCCTGAATAAAAAGTAGAATAAAGTAGAATATTTTTTTTTTGTGTGTGTCTGAAAACAGAAGGTCTCTTCTTTAGTTTCATGTATTCACTGTTCACATATTCATAGAGCAAATTATTCTGTGGGCCTTGAAAAATATGATCAAAAATGCTGGCAGTTGCTGGAAACTTAAAAAAAAAATAATACTCTGGCGGGGAAGGTGTTAAAGACACACCTTCAGGTGGGAAAACATGTTGTAAATGGAAACGCTGGGCTGATGGCCCAAACCAAACCAAACCAAACCAAACCAGCCCATTAATGTTGAAAAGGGGTAAATGTTCTTTGATCCATTATTAAAATAAAAATGTTTATTAGTGCAGCTTTAAAGTTTTTGGTGAAATCGTCCAGTAAATGTGTTCAAACCAAAATAATAAGTCGTTTTACCAGGGTTTGATTTTGTGTTGGTGTTTGTGCAGGTTTTCAACGTGCCAGCATACACTAGTTTGAGACAAAGAGTCAATAATGTAACGACACTGAGCGGTGGGCGGGAGAGGAGCAACAGGATAAAAAGGGCCGAGGATGGGAGAGAAAGAGAGGAGGAGGAGGAGGAGTGCAGTATCAAGGGAGGGAGAGGGTTGGGAGGCGAGGGGGCAGAGTGGTTGGGGGATGGTGGGGTTAGTGCAGTGGAGTCAAGCTGCCGTCTGGCCTAATGTACCCACAATGTGATTGGCTGGGATAGCAGGCCTGCATACCTGATACCGGGCTCTGCTCTAATCGTCCTTTTCCTGTAGCTGGGTTCGGACAACGCTCCTTTCTCCTTTTATCTCGCCCTGCTCCGCTCCCAGCTCAGATCAGGTTGCTAAAAGAAAACTGCCGCCCACCACCAACTCCCCATTACTTTGCCCCCTTACAGGTCCTCCCTCCCTCCGTCCCTCTCTCTGTCTGTCTGCTGCAGCCCTCCTTTTCCTCCACCACTCCGACTGTCACCCTCTCTGTCTCTGTTGTGATGGCAAGAACCTGTTTCTTCTCCATTCACTAAAAATCCTCCTGTGCTTCAACACTGGAAGCCGACACAAGATGGCTGCCAAAGGCTACCAAGACAGAGAGCAGAGGCCCATGTGAAGGAAAGTCGTCAGTTCAGCAGCTTAGAATAGAAAGGACATTGTCACAGTAAACTAAACCACATACAGTAAATCATTTTCTACAGTCTGACAGGTGTCAAAAACCAAATTTGGTGATAATAAGAGTTTGAATATAGAAACCTATTGATAGCTGTTGATGATTGCTGATTGTTTAGCTCAGTGGTTCCCAACTGGTGGGTCATGGTCCAAAGGTGGGTCTTGAGTTTACTGTGACTGGACCGCAAGTGATTCACAAATGAGTCAAGTCTGTAAAAAAACAATTTAATGTGAGGTACAGGGAATTTTTGGCACAGAGCTTTTATTTTGAAGTGCTGTTTCCTGCTGTAGAGTGAGTGACTAATGGACAGCTACTTGACAGAGACAGCAAACTAGCTCAACGACATGGCCAAACACAAGTAGGACGCTAGATATATTAAACTGTGTGGACCTTGAACTAATGACCAGTTGGGAGCCACTGGGTTAGCTCATTGTTTTGCTAAATGTTCTTGTGATTGTTTTATCGGCCTTATCGACCATGTGTCCAGTGATAAAAGGCATCTGTTTAAAGCTAGAAATCCCTGAAAACCCACTGTATGCTGCCTTCCAAGCACCAAAGAGCAGACAGATAAAGTTTACAGCTAAGCTGGTCAACATATACCCTCTTCCATACTCGTGTGCTGGCTTGGTTTGGTTTGGCCTGTCAGCAAAGTGCGGAAGGGATTTGCCTCTCCATGACGACAGGGCTACCTGCTTGAAGGTGTGTCTTTAACTGATGACAGCAGCAGGTGTTTTTCCATCACACAGCACGGCAGAAGTTACTTGCTGGAGGTGAGCTGTTTGCAGAGGTGCAGTAAGAGCCTGTCGTCTGCAGCTCTTCATCAACATCTCACTGTGGCTGTTTCTGAATTTACTCTTCGTTGAGTTTTCATCAGAAGCAACTTAACTCCTGTACGACTGAAAGCAACCATGAATTAGTAAAATAAAGCAGATATTCTGCATTTTTGTCCTGCCTGCCAGCCATGCCGCCACCGCAGACGAAGAGTATAGAAGCAGGTCAAGAAACAGACCTGCCCCCTCTCACTATCTCTCAAACTTGGACCGAAATCCAATCAAACCGTAAAACTAGGCAATGCTGATTGAATAAAGATCAGGATTTTGTTACAGTATTGCCTATTTCTCTCCTAATAGTTTTCAAAATATAGTTTAGTGCACTGTTTATCTGTAAAAGCGAGAGTTTGTGAACAGGAAGTGGGGACCATACTGTTTCCTGCACAGTGAAAATGAGATCAATCAATCAATCAATCAATCAATCAATTTTATTTATAAAGCCCAATATCACAAATCACAATTTGCCTCACAGGGCTTTACAGCATACAATCGATCAAACGGTAAAACCAAGAAGCTCTGATTAGCGCTGAAGATTCTGTTTCTGAGTTGCTTATTTCTCAACTCAACTGTTTTCAGAAACACATTTTAGCTCACTGCAATATGTCACCCACCGGCAGGAGCGTTTATTGGTCTGGTGCGGTGCAGTGCATTCTTGTAGTTGTAGGTTTTTTCCTTCTTGAGCAACAGTATTGTTTTTGTCTGGTCATGTGGTGCCGATTTCAAAAGTGTTTGCGTCTTTCTACTTCACAGACATCCTAGTTTTACTAAAAGGCCATTTTCCAGCAGTGAAATACTTCTTTAAGATCAGGGAAAGGTTGCGGTCATGCTAATAGAGACCAACATCAAACACTGACTGCTGGAAAAAGGCTCTTTTGTGCATTACACACTTGTTGTGACAGGCTAGATGGCGTATGACTCAAGGACACAAGGTTCATTTATAGTTGAGGAGAATGCTGAGGAAAAGGCTGGAACACGTCCACTGTCTCCTTCTGTAGTGCATCACTGAACAAATCATTTGCTCATTTGTGAGTGCTGATGACTTTATTTGTCATTCAGTCAAAGAAATGCCACTGAACTCAGTCATTCCTGGCTGCACAGAGGGTCCAATATTGTCAGAGTCACATGTGGAGTACCACAGAGCTCGATCCTGGATCCACTGTTTTTCCTGTATTCTATTTTGTTTTATTTTATTTATTTATTTGGGAACAACATCTTAACACTGACCCAAAAAACTGTCATTAATTCCACCACCACAAGGGGTTGCTCAACATGAAAATATAAACATAGGTGTTTGACCCAGTGATCAAAGCTGTAGTTTTCCTGTTGAAGATCGTCTTCTGCGTTCAGTATTTTGTCCTATCCTGTCTTATCTAGTGTTGTCCTACATTGTCCCGTCCTGTCCGGCCTCCTCCTGTGTTATAGCAGAGGAGAGACAGAGCGTTGCAGGGGCCAGGTGTTGCTGTGTGTGGATTCTCAGTGTCACTGTGCACATTGGAAGGACAAAGACAGTATTGAGGAGGCAGGCATGGAGCAGGGAGCAGCACAGGATACTCTTACAGACCGGCCAGTGTTTGTGCCAAGTCCTCCCTTCATACACACAACAGACACTGTGTTCAGTTTCTCCCCACTCCCAGCTTTGTCCTGTCTGGCACTCTTTCTCTCCCTCCCAGTCCCTCTACCTCCTCTCCTCCTTTTTTTTGTGTTTAGAGCAGGTTGGCTTGCATTGGAGTCGGCATCTAGGGTGTAGATGAGAGGCCCAGATAGCAGAGGGTCTAAGAACAGACTTGAGCATTTGAGACTCTTCTTTCAACATCCAGGACACAAAGAGGTGGAAGGCGGAATGGACTTGAAAGAAACTCAGTCGAGTCGCACTTCAAACTGCATGTCAAAGGGCGACGTGGAAAGGCCGATGAACATAACTGAATTTATGATTTTTTTATCTTTAGTATGACATCTTCTTGTGTCACTTTGGACCCACGACTCAAGGGAGGTCATACTTTCTTTTTTTGGAAAACAGGTTTCCGTTTGGACATCCCTGAAAAGATCAGATCTTGTTTCATACAGCACTGAATGAGAAAGTATCAGATCTGAGCTGATAGCATGAAGGTGGCATCAGACACCTGAATACTCATCATGCCAAAGAAAGGAAATGATAATACAATTGAAAAGGACATTTGAACAAAGGCCCTGCCGAAAGTATGAGGAAGCCTTCTGCTGTCATGGTTACAGATTCCTCGGAGGCTCTGGCACTTTGCCATAACAAATTTAATTGGTTCTATCAGTCTGATAATCAGGCTGAATGGCCATTTCTTTACCGCTCACTTGGTGCCATCATTTACTCTGACAGTGCCCTTTTTTTTTAATTTTCAGTTTGCTGTGTCTCTTCTTTCTCGATCATGCCCCACAATTAGTGATGGACATATCCAGCCTCTCCAACATCAGTGTCCACCGCACCATAGTGTGCTTTAATTAAAACCACATCACCTCCCAGAATGGTAAAACCAAACTCAAAATCAAGGACAACGTTTGACAGAAGAGACTCCCAGAGGAATTACATACATTTTGGATGATCCTAACTCTCTGAATACAACACCAAAGTTCAGTGCCTACGGGGTTTCTGTGAAATGCTGTAAATATTAGTTAATTTAAAACACACATTAAACAGCTTACAAAAATAAAGGAGGTCTGCATCGCTGCAACATGTAGTTACATTTGTGGGGAAGTGCATGTCAGGCTACAAAGGGATACAGCATGGGTACGACATCGACTCAACGCAGAAGTATAAATTCTGCCGTACGCTTTAGGTATCCTCCTGCATCTGCTGTTGATTTTCTGGGACTGACTACCAACATCAGGGTGTCAACAAAAGCACGTTGTAAGGTATGGGAAAAAAATGGTTGGCTCTACATTCATACAGGAAGTGAATATCTCCAACAATATCCTTATTTACATTTAAGGTGTTCAGTCTGTTAGAAACCTTTAAAAAACCTGTCTTTTCAAAACGGCCTTTGACGCACTCTAAATTGTCTAGTGCTCGTTCCCTGATGTGTTTCTTTTTGGTTTTGTGCTTTGTTTTAATTGTTACATTGCATTTGTTTCTACTGATTGCATATTTTAATGTTTGATTCATTGTACCTGTGAACATTGGTGTCAGCATCGGCCCAGAATTTCAAAATCAGTTCATCCCGAGTTCAGGTAGAAAATTGATTGTACATTTTATTATTATTTAACAATATCATTCATTATTTTATTATTTATTCTTCTGAACAAGTTAATTTCTATTTTTTTTTAATTGAATCATTGATTTATATTATTACAACACTTGCGCTGCCTGTGTACAGATGGAGCGACCATGTGGCCATCTTGCTGGGGTCGGGATGTGTGGACAGTTGGATCGAGAGACCATGGATTCCCAGAACCACCTTGACAGTTGGATAGTTATAAAGCAGCAGCCAACAGTGGAAGAGGATGTGAGAAAGGACTAAATCACAGAGCACAGGTTAAAGGAGCTGAGGGGTCACATTTCACTGGAGCTGTACCTTGAATAATTCCATGTGACAAATAAATGATTGTTTGATTGACTGAAATGACACACATTTGAAAATTCTTGAAATAAGAGAATTTACAAGTTACTAAACATGGAGATTTTGGCAGCGTGCATCTGTTTGATGTTTTCAGAATCAACTATTTCTGCCTGACAAAGCCTGATAACGTCGCAGACTTCAGTCCCACCTACAAATGCTCTGATTGGCTCACTTGTTTCTCCAATCTGGGACGAGCTGCTGACAGGGGTGACACCAGACCTCTGAGTCGCTAGAGTGAATTTAAAAAGTGGGCGGGTGATTCAGGGGTCTGGAATGAGGCCACGGTTACATTTCAAATAAAGCATTTGTGGGGTGAAATGAAACCCCTCCGCGCTGCTCTGCACCGGCTACTTGAGCTCTGCTTCATGAGCAACCACTCAACCTGTTGAGCAAGTCGGGTTCAAACCACAACAGTTAGGCAGTGTGCGTTACACAGTGCGAGACACCTGCCCTGACAGTGTTGTACCACATATACAAATAAATGATGGACCTGTCTGATAACAGGCTATGAACCAGTGTAGTTATGGGGACTCTGTGTGTGTGTGTGTGTGTGTGTTTGTTTTCTGTCTCTGAGGGGTGTGACCTGGCTTTTGGATGAAAACAGAGAAAGATGACACTGATGTGATAATGAGAACCTCACCCTGCAGCTCCCGGAGAAGAAAAAAAAAGCGTCCTGGCCTTTGCAAACTGCAGTGTCATCAGAAAACAGACGAGGTGCACAAAGTCTGCTCGCTCTGTGTCTGTAGATAAAGCGTTTAATTAGTCTGAGTTCTGCCAGGCTGTCGATGTGACACCTGCACGTCTCACACATTGCCCCTCCTCCGTTTATTCTCTCACACACTTAAGCTTTTTTTTTTTCACCCCAGTCTTAACGCTCCCCTCCAGTCAGTTTTACTTCCTGTTTATGGGTTAACATTTTCTTAAACAAAGAAGAGGGGTGTGTTTCATAGTCGTAATGTTAATCCATTTCCATAGCAACAAGATTGCAGCTACAGTAGTTTTGAAAACAGCAATATGGCTCTTTGATGATTTACTGTGTATTAGAGCACAAATGAGACGACAATTAGCACATGACAACTCTCTGTCTTTCATTCTCTTTTTTACTGTCTCTTCCTGCTGCAGCTGTCGGTTGTTGTAGTTACAAGGTGCCGTGGAACCACAGTCCAAGGCAGGAAGGGTAGATATGACGCTAAGGTCCGCTGTTTAAAATGAAGTTAGGGGATGTTTCAATCCACCAGCATCGGCTGCCCTCACCTCAGCACCCAGCACCGAAAAAAATACCAGGGTTTGACGTTACAATGTACACCGGATGAACTCCTGGGTGAAAGTCAGGGGTTGCTGGACCCATCCACCAGCTCTCCTGCCCACCCTAATCGGACCTCTGCTGACTTAACTTTCACTGTTGTCCTGATGCGTTTCCACCTGACGCTGCGCCGAATATAATGCAGAATTGAAAGGATGTCATTTTTCATCAGTGTCTGACGCCTGAAGTCACTGACGAAGTGCCGGGTTTCAACGACTTTGGCGTGAGACTGGATTGCACAGGAGTCAGGCTACAACTGTATGCTGATGATACTGTGTTATTTATGGCAGCAAAAACAGCTGCTGTTGCAGCAGCCAAACAAACAGACTGAATAATGTGGCCTACTGGCTTGACATTTCCTGCCTAACACTGAATGTTAAGAATGTGTCGCTCGATTATAAAGCTCCCACTTACAGACACGTTTAAAGTGAGGATGAAAGATAATGAATTACTTTTCAGGATGAAAACAGACTGAAAGTGGAGCCTCATGATCCGTCTGACCTTTTGGGTTTTAAGCAGACAAGTTATTACAGGGATAACTGGCCTGTGGCGGCCAAGTGTTCAAAGCGATATCGCTTTTTTATCCTTCGATGTCGGCTCTTTCTATCACTATGAAGCACAATTCACCAAGTGTTGGGTTGTTCACCCACTAATAGGGAGCGTGAGCTGGAATTAGACAGTTGTTCGACAGGTTAGTTTTACCGTACTTATACTGTGTAGTTGCAGTAGTGATCCTGCAAAGTATCTTGGACTCGCAGCTAAAATTTGACAAACACGTGAGGAAGCAAAGTAGAACTGTTAGGGCTAATCGGTCACTGCTTACCGTTTCATACAACTCTAACATTTGTGCATGCAATGTGTTTTTCTCATCTCTCTACCCTCTTAACCTCTGCTATTAATCCACTAACATCCCTTTACAGCCCAACTATCACAGTTCTGAGCAACGAACGCCAAAGATTTCATCATTGCAACATCCTAAAGAAATATAATCTCCCTAATTACTCCAGCTTCACACCCACATTTAAATGTCTTCTCTATCAAGCGCCACCATTTTTCAACACTTTCATAACTAGATGTCACTGCAATGTCACAAGCACCCGAAGTACACCAGCAGGAAACTGTGGAGTTAGACACTGTTAGACTTCCTTGGCACAAACTGCATCTCAATTAAGAGTAAAATGTAATTTTAGCCTGAGACATCCTGCTGCTGCAGCTACTTTTTTCTGGCTCCTACACTTTGTCCTCGACTCTCTTTACGTCTTTACGTCCCTGACTAACTTTTGTTTGTACTCGAATGAAGCGAATATCATTAAAAAGGTCTATTAATATAAATGTGAAGAATTACCACCACATAATGTAAACCCATGGAATTAAAGTTTGCCTCTGTCTCTCTATGTCTCTCTAAAACACACTCTGTCCCTGCCAATAATGAGATATTGTCACAATTACCTGTCAGTAATGAGATACACCAACGTTCCAGTTAAAAAATAGGTCAATAAATGAACAATGACACAATTTCAATCCCATGGCTTTGCTTTCATGGTTCTGATTACTTTTTTAAATGTAATTATGTAATCATAAATATTTTATGGTCATTTTCAAATTTAATTATTAAAATAGAAAACAAAAGCTGTTTTTTTTAGAAAGAGGAAAAACAGATTATGTGAAAGGAAAAAAAATGAAGATGAGAAAATGGATAGATTATGTAAAATAATGGACGTAGCCACTGTGACACGCATTGGTTTGTGGACTACCATTTTGAAGCTTCAAGTTCAGTATTTTTCACAGTCTTGTTTTTTTAAGAGCAATAGATTGTCATATTTGATCGTTAGAGAGGAGCTGAGCTGTGGAGCAGCAGGGGTGGATCTGACAGCCTTGATCTTAAATATGCATACGTTTGAGCCTTTGTAAAATGTGAACAGGCGAGTTATATAAAACCTCAGCCCCTCTGCAATAATCATGAATGTTGAAATTAGCTACAGAGACCAAAACTGTTTTTGCACCAGGCTGTAAACGTGTTTATTTCTGCTGTAAAGTTTTAACATGGGGATCTGACTCGCTCTTGGAGTCGGCCTCAAGTGGACATTAGAGGAACTGCAGTTTTTGGCACCTCAACATTGGCTTCAGGTTACGCTATGACGTACGATGCAAAAGCTGTGCTGCGCAAGGATGCTGCACAGGTTATTACTTCTCCAACCTTGACGACATAGAGGGTCACATTATTAACATCAGTAAAATCATTATGAATTTTTAATATTTTTTTTTATTATAAAAATAATATGATTTAATTAAAAAAAATAAAATTATATTTTATTAAATTGAATTTTGATTTTAAAAGCATTATTGAAAATGCAACATCTGCTCAGAGACAACTGTCAGCACCATAGATGCAGCACAATATCTCTAAATTTTATTTAGTCCTACATTTTATTAGTTAAAATTTCCGTCTATAATTTTGTATTAATACATTGATGCTAATTGTTTCTGAATTCACTGTCTTAAATTGTACTTGTGTCTAGAAACACATGTGACTTGTAATGCCAACAATTATTGACTTTGAATGAATGAATGAATTCAAAACAAATCAGAAAAATGTTTTTTGGCATTTGTAACACGCTTCATGAGATTATTTTAATATGAAGAAAAAAAGTAGAATTTGTGGGAACCTCTCAGTGAAATTCTCCAAAAGGGCAGAAAATGATTTTGAGGATTCTGAAATAAATTTGGAGCCAGGATGTGTGAAATGAAAACTGTCACTGACTCAAGTTATTAATGATAATAATAGCTCAAGGAAACGCCGCAGAAAGAACAGCAACAATAACTGGATTTAAGCTGCATTAACAAACTATAAATGTTTTAACCTCTGAATCCACTGACACAAAACAGCGGAGAAGCTCCGCTCATACAGCAGCACATCAGAGCGCAGTCGCTCCACAAAGCTGCTTTATGAAGTGATGAAACCCAAATCTGTTGAGCCTTTATGGCGGAGGCTGGCAGAGCGTCAGGACGTCCTGGGTGGCACCTTCATGTGGGAGGCAGATCACCTGTAGGCAGCTGATCTGAAGTCTGTCGTCTGTCCTGTGTGAGGATGCTGTGCTCTTAAATACAGAGTGGACAGACACAGACAGTGAGTGTCCTCTTATATGTTCGTGCACACAGTCAACAGTGTGAGTTACAGTTTCTATATTGAAGGCTCGGCTGTGCATGAATAGATGTTGCTTGCAGCAAAAAAACACAGACAATGAGTTTGGGTGAATAAAGCCGGATTTGTGTGGAGAGGTGAGACATGAACGGCTACACGTGTGTGTGTGTGCATGCGTGCATGAATTCAGATGTGTGTGTTGCAGTATGCACATGTTCATCTGTGTCTGCGGTCCACGCACGTACAGAGTGTGGAAGTGGGTGTCAGTGTGTGTGTGTGTGTGTCTAAGATAATTAACCATCCACAGAAGCGTGTCATTCCTCTATTGTGTGTCAGAGCGGACCGCAGGGGTCCTGAGGAGGAGCGGAAATGCTGATTTAGTCTCACATTAGTCCATGGGCTCCTCTATTTTCCTCGCTTTCCTTTTGATTAGACCAGCATCCTCCTTGGTGGGATGGTGGGTAGCTCCATTTAGAAATCCCAAATGTTACCTTGCTACCACCTGCCTGGTGAGCTCAGAGACACGCACACACACACACACACACACACACACATACGCACACACACACAATCATCCTCAACCTGCTATATCCACCACCCATTAACTCTACCACCAGCAGACCGCTGGCCGGCCAGCTCGATGCTTGGTGGCCTTTTCCAGAGGAATTCTTAGGGTGGGTTTTTTTCTTGTAGATATTCCACGCTGCTCTGCGCCCTCAGATTTCACGCTGCAACATTAACACGAGCTGACACACTGGATTAAAGGCAGACAGCTGGAATGCCCGGGCCCTTTGTGCAGCGTGGACCTCAGCCAAGAGCCTTCGGTCTGAGGCCAAGAGAGACCTGGGAAAGAGAGCCCTCCTTGGAAATAAACACAAGATTGGCCAAGAGGGTGGAATGTACCTGACGGAGTAAATCCTTCACTGGCCTGGCCTGGTCTGGCCCGGGTTGTTTGAGTTCAGACAGGTGAACTCGACAGAGGTCTATGAGTTACGCTAGAGGGCAAAACGAAGAGGACACAAGTGAAAACTGTGGAGGAAACAGAGCTGCCTGAAACATCTGAGGCCCGTCTCAACTGTTTAGGATGCGTCCTCGCTCCACTACAGCAGAGCCAAACTGTGTGTTATCAGTCATGAAAGATGTACAATTAAAATCGTACCAATCAGGACAGTGAGCAGAGCTGGTCGTCATTAAAAACAGCTCAGAAAGGTCAAGCAAGATGGAAAATTTTAACATTTTGTCTTGTTGATTTTTAATGTTCCACGATGCTCTAAATGTTTCTTAGAGAGTAAATATGATATTTCATTTTGTGCCACCTGTAGCTGACACTGCAGCTGCAGGTGGCACAAAATGTTAATGTAACAGGGGTACAAGAAGAAAATCAACAGTGGGCAATATATTACCTCAGGTCTGCTAATATTAGCCCCCATTACAAACTCATGTTTTTTTCTTTGTTCACATAAAACTGAAAACACCGGTGCCGCCATGGCGCCATGCCTCATGTGATGCGTGTCAAGTGCCACCCCTGGCACCCCTAAAGGCGGGACTGTGGGTCATTTGGCTCACGATATTTCTTGACCGCAACAATGAGTCTCCTCATTCATTCATCGTCACACACAAGACACAGCAACAGCGACAGAGTTCTCTTTATACGTCCATGGTGAGGAGAGGAGTCGAGCTGCTACGGGAGCTGGCATGAACAAGCAAAGAGTGAGTGGGGGAAAAGTGCATCTAATTCCTGGAACGCTGGAAATAGGACAGTGGTGTCAAGTGCTGCGTGGTGGCACGCCCAGCAGCGCAGGTGTGGGGTTGTACATTAATAATAATATGGCTGTATTTTTTTACGTGTGCCGTTCACTGTGTGTTTTGGCCGTAAGCTGAAAAAGTATCTGCTGCTGCACAGGATAATAAAGTTTGAACACCCACTTGTTTTAATGATTAAGATGACATTCAGCAACTATCACTCTGAATTTCACCCTCATCAAGATGTAATTTTGTTTAAATGTCAAGCTGATAAATTTTACTTTCTTAATAATTTGTATAAACGATATTTCATCATATAACGGTTTGTGTGATATCCTGTGAATTAGCGCCCCACGAATGACGTTATGTCTTTAACATAAAGTTACATAATTAGCGTAAAGTTACTGTCGTTAGGGTTAGGCAACAAAGTTACTGTGGTTAGTGTTAGGCAACATAGTTACTGTGGTTAGTGTTAGGCAACAAAGTTACTGTGGTTAGTGTTAGGCAACATAGTTACTGTGGTTAGTGTTAGGCAACATAGTTACTGTGGTTAGTGTTAGGCAACAAAGTTACTGTGGTTAGTGTTAGGCGACAAAGTTACTGTGGTTAGTGTTAGGCAACATAGTTACTGTGGTTAGTGTTAGGCAACATAGTTACTGTGGTTAGTGTTAGGCAACAAAGTTACTGTGGTTAGTGTTAGGCAACATAGTTACTGTGGTTAGTGTTAGGCAACAAAGTTACTGTGGTTAGTGTTAGGCAACATAGTTACTGTGGTTAGTGTTAGGCAACAAAGTTACTGTGGTTAGTGTTAGGCAACATAGTTACTGTGGTTAGTGTTAGGCAACATAGTTACTGTGGTTAGTGTTAGGCAACATAGTTACTGTGGTTAGTGTTAGGCAACAAAGTTACTGTGGTTAGTGTTAGGCAACATAGTTACTGTGGTTAGTGTTAGGCAACAAAGTTACTGTGGTTAGTGTTAGGCAACATAGTTACTGTGGTTAGTGTTAGGCAACATAGTTACTGTGGTTAGTGTTAGGCAACATAGTTACTGTGGTTAGTGTTAGGCAACAAAGTTACTGTGGTTAGTGTTAGGCAACATAGTTACTGTGGTTAGTGTTAGGCAACATAGTTACTGTGGTTAGTGTTAGGCAACAAAGTTACTGTGGTTAGTGTTAGGCAACAAAGTTACTGTGGTTAGTGTTAGGCAACATAGTTACTGTGGTTAGTGTTAGGCAACAAAGTTACAGTGGTTATTGTTAGAGAAAAGAAACATAGTGAGGATGTGTCTTTAAATGTCTGAGTTTGCTCAACGTTCACAAAGTTCCAAACTCAAGAGGAAAATCTTGTGTTTTGTGAGCCCTCCACCTGGACCACTCAGAAGTGCTTCCTTTTCTACTCCTGTCAGCGCATCGATCATGTGATTGCGGTGATTCGGTTATACATGAATTACCGGGACATGTAGGCTACGGATTTTGGTGCATTACTATACATAAGCAAATGTATGAACGGTGCCTGAGAACAGCCTGATATGAATGAGTGAAAACATAGATGGCAGAAGTGACAAACACTACTTTTAAATGTTACCTGTGTGGCTTTGGATAATGTTTGGGGTTGTCTCACCGGAAGATAGATCAGCTATGGTCCAAAAGGGCGTCCGGCGGTTTGATCCCCGGCTGAGTCATTGATGGGTGAATCACTAAACCGAGCAGCAGGTGGAAAAGTCCTGCATGCGTCCATTTTGAAAACCTGCACCAGCCCATATCTGAAAACTCAGTACCAGAACTGACCTGCTGCTTTGCAACCTGCCTCCAACCCAGCTCCTCCTTTTCATGTTGTGTCTGACTTATCAATGTCATTTCTGTTTGTCTTTGCTGCTGCTCTCTCTGCCTCAGGCTTTCCATGTATGCACGTGGAAGGGCAGGGAGGTGTGCTCTCTCTGCATTAGGTCTCTGCATAAGCCTAACGAAGGCAGGGAGGCCCCAGAACAGAGCCATACAGCCAAATATAGCACTGCAAATGAAAATAAAGGGTTTGTTTTGACAGAAGTGGTCCTGACCAAATTGTAAAACTGTGTCAGGACCCTTCAAACTAAAAGCCAAAGACCAGCAATTACTCTCTGTATTATTAATGAATGGATTTAATTAATGGATTTAATATTTGAAAAACTTCCCCAGAGCCTAGGAAAGCAATTTGTATGTGTGTGATGTCATCCTGAGTTTACTGGTGGTGAGTGATGGTGCGTTTAATTGTTCATGAATTCAACATTTGAGGAGAAAGTTAATGTTATTTCTGCTTTTAAAAGTTACACAGTCTCGCTTTAATGCGATCAGATGTAAAAACATTGGATAATGATGCAAACCATTATTTTCATGCTCTCCAGTGTCTCGTTATCAGCCTTCAAAAACCTCAGCTAAACGACTAAAAATACAGCAGCTCCGTCTCTGACATTTCACTACTTAAGCACAGTCTTTAATCCAGCCTGCAAATGAGATTCACCCAAATGGGTGTTTAAAGTGAGAAATAAGAGAGGGAGAGCGAGAGAGCGACACCGGCTTGTTGAGGGTCTCCATGGTAACAGAGCAGTCTAGTCACGCCTCATTACGGCGAGCCGAGTGTTTGTATTGGCCGGCCAGTTCCGGAATGTATTCTCCCCATGCTAATAGCCTTCAGATGCCATCGGCTCATTGCGCTGAGCAATGTCACCCAACTTGGCCAGACACACACACACACACACACACACACACACATAGACACAAACACACACACACACACACACACATAGACACACACACACACAGGGGTGGGGAGAACAGGGAACTGGCAGTTTTATGGCTTCAAATATTTCCCCCCGGAGATCTGTCTAAATAGATAACATAATCATTCCTAAAGTACTGCTGGCTGGCACAACTGGCTATATTCACTCTGCTAAGCTTTCCCCTGGTTCGTGTGTGTGTGTGTATGTGTGTGTATGTGTGTGTGCCTTCATGCATCCTGCACACTGTGTGTTCTTTTGTGTGTCACTTTTATCATGTCATGACTATGAGCGATGATTATGGTCACTGAGGTCATATTCATATCTCCTTTCCATCAGAAAATATTTCATTACATTTCCTGCAAGATTTAAAACACTGAAACCTTTTCCTTATTTACTGACTCTTTATTTTACATTAAATTCTAATGAAGGAGGATTAGGACCCTGTTAAAGACAAAAATCTTAGATTTTGAAAATGATGTTTTAAATCTACAAGAATAATGTTGTAATTTTTTTTTTTTAAATGTTGTTAATCTTAAAGAAAGAAGTCATAATATTAATAATATAAAATCTATGAGAATAAAATTGAAACATTACAAGATAAAACTCCTCCTCCTCCTCATGAGTTTAATCTTGTAATATTACAACTTTATTCTTGCAGATTTACGACTTTATTCTCGTAATATTATGACGTTATTCTCGTAATATTATGATTTTATTCTCGTAATATTATGACTTTATTCTTGCAGATTTACGACTTTATTCTTGTAATATTATGACTTTATTCTTGTAATATTATGACTTAATTCTTGTTGACTTATGACTTTATTCTTGTAATATTATGACTTTATTCTTGTAGACTTACGACTTTATTCTCGTAATATTATGACTTTATTCTTGCAGATTTACGACTTTATTCTTGTAGACTTATGACTTTATTCTCGTAATATTATGACTTTATTCTTGCAGATTTACGACTTTATTCTTGTATTAATAATATAAAATCTATGAGAATAAAATTGAAACATTACAAGATAAAACTCCTCCTAATCATGAGTTTAATCTTGTAATATTACAACTTTATTCTTGCAGATTTACGACTTTATTCTCGTAATATTATGACGTTATTCTCGTAATATTATGATTTTATTCTCGTAATATTATGACTTTATTCTTGCAGATTTACGACTTTATTCTTGTAATATTATGACTTTATTCTTGTAATATTATGACGTTATTCTCGTAATATTATGACTTTATTCTTGCAGATTTACGACTTTATTCTTGTAATATTATGACATTATTCTTGTAATATTATGACTTAATTCTTGTTGACTTATGACTTTATTCTTGTAATATTATGACTTTATTCTTGTAGACTTATGACTTTATTCTCGTAATATTATGACTTTATTCTTGCAGATTTACGACTTTATTCTTGTAGACTTATGACTTTATTCTCGTAATATTATGACTTTATTCTTGCAGATTTATGACTTTATTCTTGTAGACTTACGACTTTATTCTTGTAATATTATGACTTTATTCTTGTTGACTTATGACTTTATTCTTGTAATATTATGACTTAATTCTTGTTGACTTATGATTTTATTTTTGTTGACTTATGACTTTATTCTTGTAATATTATGACGTTATTCTCGTAATATTATGACTTTATTTTTGCAGATTTACGACTTTATTCTTGTAATATTATGACTTTATTCTCGTAATATTATGGCTTAATTCTTGTTGACTTATGACTTTATTCTTGCAGATTTACGACTTTATTCTTGTAAACTTATGACTTTATTCTTGTAATATTATGACTTTATTCTTGTTGACTTACGACTTTATTCTTGTAATATTATGACTTTATTCTTGTTGACTTACAACTTTATTCTCGTAATATTATGACTTTATTCTTGCAGATTTACAACTTTATTCTTGTAATATTATGACTTTATTCTAGCAGATTTACAACTTTATTCTCGTAGATTTACGACTTTATTCTCGTAATATTATGACTTTATTCTTGCAGATTTACAACTTTATTCTCGTAGATTTACGACTTTATTCTCATAATATTATGACTTTAATCTTGAATTTTATTACTTTATTCTTGTAGATTTCTGACTTTATTCTAGTAGATTTAAGACTTGATTCAACTTTATTCTCTAAATCTGCATTTTTTTTTTCTTTAACGTGGTCCTAATCCTTGTTCGTACATTCTTTATACCAAATCAAGTATGAATATTTGTGAAATAAATGTGATTTCTTATGAGGCTAAAGCATCATTTTAGCCCCTGTAGCCTTTACAATCAGCTTCTATACAGCTGTAGGCAGATGTGGAGACATTTTGATTTCATTAATAATTTGTCAACAATAATAACTCATCTTCAGTTGACATCTGTTACTGCTGCATAACATGTGATTAAACCTTTAAACCGTCTGCCAGTGCCTACAGTGGTATTTTTGCTTATTGTGATGTCATTTCTTGGAGTATCTTTAAATGCATTAAATCCCTAAAATATGTGCAGTCCGAGCTAAAAGGTTATGTCAGTTAATCAATCATAAGAATTGATGGAAGTATTGTGTCACTAAGAAAAAAAGTTTTTTGATCAGATTTTACAACTATGAGATGTTTTACCGACATTTTAAATTAATTGTTAAAAAAAGACTGTCTGCATCTAAGGAGCAGAAACATGACATGTCCTGTGAAAAAGGAAGTGTATTTTGAAAAGACAGGATGCATGTAACAGGCGGAAATTGATGCGGTGTCCCAGAGCATTAACAGATGCAGGAGAGTACCTAGTGCGTCACATTTAGACGTGAAAGTTCACCGAGAGAGTGGCATGAATTGAGGAGTTGGGATGAGAACAGTTTGGCTGGAACCAGTGTGTGGTTGGTATTTTTGCTTCATTAATGACTTAAGTGATTAATTCATCCGTCCATTATCTGTAACTGCTGAGCCTGTTCAGGGTTGTGTGTGTGGGGGGGGCACTGGCCGAGAGGCGGAGTTCACCCTGGAGAAGTCGGCTGACACATAGAGACAGACAACATTTCACGCTCACATTCACACCTACTGGCAGTTCAATAACAGTTAACCTGCATGTCTTTGGACTGTGGGAGGAAGCCGGAGGAAATTCCCACTGACACTGGGAGAACATGCAAACTCCACGCTCCAACCTGGAACCACCGTGCTGTCTTTAAGTGATTAATCAATTATCAATTATTTGTTCAGCTCTGGTTTATTCGTTACTTCTACCTTGTGTTTAAATGTTTGCTGTGGCGCCGTGAAAAGATAAGACAGCCGTGTGTGAGAAACTGATGCCGTGTGCAGTGATGCTCGACTCAGTGCTCCTTTGGGACTTTACAGGGATTTAGTTTTCCCAAAGTCCGGCCCGGGCTCACTAATCTGCACAGTGTAAGGCTACTTCACTTAAGAAAATATCTGTGAGCCTTCGTGCAAAGAAGATAGCGGCGGCTCAGCTCAGCATGGCAGCCGAGTGAAGAGGGTGGAGGCGTACGGAGGGAGAGATGGGCTGAGAGGTGGGGACGGAAGCGCAAATAAAGGAATAAAGGAGAGAGAGCGGGAAAGGGCCGCACAGAGAGGGAGACAGAAAAAATCGAGGTGAGACGAGAAGGAGGAAGTGTGTGAATGGCAAGAGTGAAGAAAAGGGTGCTTTTTTTTGGTAGTTATTAAGGGGCCAAAGAAGGAGGGCCGCAGTGGGGGGGGGTCTGACGGAGGGCTCAGTGCTAACTGAGCGTCTGGCCTGCAACGCAACACAAAATCATAATTGTGCATCAATTTACCGTCACTGAGCTGTATGATTGATTAAAATAAGCTGGGCGATTAAACATAATGTACGAAGCTGCGTTTGCTACTTTGAAAAAGAGCTGTGTAATTAAAGAGATGGAGATATTATATTTGGGTACAGTAGTTGTATTGTGCCATCTCAGCCGGTCCGTCCACTAGAGGCTGCTCTGACCTGCTGGGAGCTCGTTTTGATGAAGTTAAAAGAAATACATTTGCATCGGGCTCCACAGTGAGACCAGCCGGCTGACTGAACTACTGGAATTCTTCACACTGTAGCCTCCACTGTGTGCAATCAGTCCAAACAACCCCTCCAGGATGCTGCACAGCTTCTCTGAGATGGTCGCAGTCTGAACATGAACTGAACAGTGACATTTTCCACCATTTTTTATATTGTGAAAATGTACTGCCTCTTGGTGCCAGCAGAACAAACTGAACACAATCGCCACTTTGTCAGTGGACATTCACATCTATGTATTACATGCTAGGTTTCCTCCGGCGTCTGCTGTCGATGTTCCAGGACGCTGTAACCAACGCCAGGACATCAAATTAAGCACGTGGTTAGGTTGAGAAAAAAACCCCATCTTGGTTTGGCTCGACATTCATACGGGAACGCACGGCTCCTGGGTGCAAGTCTGGAGTTTATTGGAACCACCCTATAGGGATGTTCCAGCTCCTCTGAACCCACCTCCTGTGGCGTACCACAGGGCTCCATATTAGGCCCCATTTTATTTTCCTTGTATATACTTCCTTAGGGGTCTATTTTCAGAAAGTATAATATTGTTTACCATTGTTACGCTGACGACACTCAACTATAGTTCCCGCTCAAACCTTGCAATCCGCGCAGTGTCAACATCCCCTTCAGTTATCCTGATTATCATTAGGATTACATACCTGACTGCACTGCTTAACACATGTATTTTCTGGGGCTGAAGGCTTGAGTGAAATCATGGCTGAGGAGGGCTGAGGATGGCGAAGCAGAGCAGGCAGATTAGTTGAAGGCAGAGCAGTCCAAATCAGGAGGCAGAAGACGAGAACGAGGCTGGACGTGGCTGGTTAGAGTTGAGGCTGGCGTGGTGAACCAGAGACACAGAACAAAGTGTGACTCGCTGTCCAAAATACAAAAAGACAAAGTGTCAAAAAACTAGAAGTTAATTGTGACGTCTGAACCGCAGAGGAGACTGAACTATCTGGCAGAGTCTGGATGTCTGAGCCGGGGTTTATACTGCAGTGGTTTGATTGTTGATGAGGTTCAGGTGTGCAGGTTCAGCAGTTGCTGGCACTCAGGAGGATCAGCAGGAGGAAGGAACCAGGAGGCCACGCCCAGAAAACGTAAAAATAGTAAAAGTACTAAATACTTGGCACTGTGATGATTCCATATTGCCACACAAAAATATCACGTTACTATGCTGTTTCTATTTTTTCCCACCTCTAATCATATCACAGCGAAATGTTCCATCCAGCCGTGTTACAAACTTGATGCTACCCGCCACCGTATCACACTGCTGCAAAAGGTGGCTTTTGGCATTGTTCGTGCTATTCAAATTTGACTTAAAGCATCTTATCTAAAATCTCATAATCATCCTTGTGAGTTTCCCTCTGTGTTTAAACATTCTTTAATTCTGTTGTTTTGTTAACAGTCGAATCAGAGAGTCTCTGGCTGCCCACACACAAGCCGGCCCCTGCAGCAGACGACTGCAGCCAGCTGACATGCTGCAGCCGTCTGCGCTTGGTTGCAGACACTGTTTGTTTTTCTAACAGATAGGTGCCGGGGTTGTTTAATGCTCGGATGAACCGCTCGACTGATATAATCACTGTGTGTGTGTGTGTGTGTGTCATGTTATGCCACGAGCATGACATACCACCACAACCACACCATAAAAGGCCTCATGTTACAGACTATTTATATCCAACTGCGTGGAACTACATAAACAGTCTTTGCCGTAGGTGTTTTGTTGCCTTTTTTATTTTTTTTATTTTTTATTTTTTTATCTCGCCTGCCCGACTAAATGTGTCTTTTCAACCCGCCCACGTGGAGATAAGTACAATCACAGGGCACTTATCAGTCACTACAGACACTGAGGAAACCCACAGGGACTTTATCCAAACAGCCACTTGTCTACCGCACTACAGCATTTACTGCGGAGATTTCACACAAAAACACAAATGTATATATATACATGTATAAATTAGGGGCTGTATATGCGTCTGAGGTTACTAAGCAACCTCAACAAGCACCATGTCACAGCCTGTTTACCTGAAATCCTGAGTGCAGAGCTGGTCTCTTGTCTGTGGGACAGATGTGACGCTCTGGCAGCTCTGCACTAAAATCATCTACTCCTCCATGAAGGGAAAGATATCTGTCGGCTGTGATTGGTTGGTTGGTTCTTGCCACATCACATCCTGTGTGCGATGCTGCGTTCCGAAAGTTGAACTCAGTTTATGAACTCATTCAAAAGCACATGCTTCGTGCACAGCGCCTTCAGTCCTTACAACTTGGTGCAGGTGGCGGCAGGAAACATCAGACTGATAGTAAATAAGTAGACGCACTGCACACAAACGCGTCGTAAATTAAAGGAAGAAGCAACTCAGCCCTCTTGAACTCAGTTTATCTCGGGGCGTGGCTGTTGCGTCCTGAAAAATAGGTGCTCTAGAACGTGTGAGCACCACAACTGCTTCGCTCTGGCGTTTGAGCGCACCTGCTGCACATCAACATTGAAAACAATACAAGCTTTTGTTTGGTATGTATTTTTAATTTCTCCTAGCTATCTGGGATCAGTAGGACCCGATAAGTATAAAAAATTAAACACTGTCAATGATAATAAGGTCTCAGTGTCCTCAGATGACTACTTCCTAATTAACAGTGTCTTAGCTTGTTACCGTTACTAAAATTAGTCACAGTTATGTTCCATATCAAACTACAAACATTATGAATCATAAATAAATAAGTTTTGATTATAAAATGTGATCAGGTTTTAGGTTTTCGGCTGCAGACTGACTTGGCAGAGATGGCTGCCATTTTGTTTTTACATGGATTAGTGCATTGTGCAGATTATCCTTCTGCATGTTCACTGACGGAAACCTCGTTACGACTTTTACTTCCTCTAGATAGTCAAGTTTGAATGTCTTCTTGGCGCTTGGCCAGAGCCGCTAGATGGGACAAAAAAGTGTCCAAGCACGAGGACAACAGGTCTAAGTTAAGTAGAATGAAGTATCAGCTCAAGTAAACCCAAAATGAGACGTCCTCATAGGAGGACACAGGGTCTGAGAGGTTATGCCACACATGCTAATTCGATGAAATGCATTCCTCATTTTTTGTTACAGTGCTGTACTGTTGGGGCGGCAGTACACCCAAAGGTACTCGTGTTATGAACCAGAGGGTCGCAGGCTCAAGTCCCTGCATGAACCAAGCAAGGACTGGTAGCTGGAGAGGTGCCAGCTTGCCTCCTGAGCAAGGCACCGAACCCCCAACTGCTCGGGGTGCCTGTCCATGTGCAGCCAGCTCACTCTGACATCTCTCCATTTGATGCATGTACAGGTCCTGTTTGTGCATGTGTGTGTGTATTTCAGGCCTGTGTGTGTGTTTGACAACAGAGTGAAAAAACTGAATTTCCCCTCAGGGATTAATAAAGTATATCTTCTGCCTCTAAAATGAGGTTATACTGAGAAATTAAAGAGCAAAATTCACTTGATGGTGTCTGGGAGTCCACCAGGGTCCAAACAACAGAAGTTTGGACGATGATGCTACAGTGCACAGCCACAGGTATGTGTTACATCACCTCCCAGCTGATGATTTAAGCTTTCAGAGGTTTAAACACATCTTCAGCCAGATGTCACACTCAACCTTACCACAGACGCAAAGGAACCCTGTTCAAGAGGAACAGTAGTGCTACAGCTCCACATCATTAAACTGCTCCAATTAATAAAAAACATAATAATTAAACTCAGTACAATATTGTTCTTCTCTTTATTAATGTGTCCCTCATACTGTCTTTTGTTTAACGTTATGAGCAGGGCTGTAATCACCTGTGTACACCAGAGAGACCATTTTCAGGCTACAGCTTCGAGGGGGAATTCCTCCAGGAGACTTAACAGCTAAACCAACCAGGTCTCACTCCAGAGTCGTCGAAAACCAACACTTGGTCAGTGACAGTCCATTCATGTCTGCATGATCTGCAGCCGGTTGTCAGGAGGAAACACGGCGGGACAGTAATTAAAGTTAGGGGTGGTGGATTGGTCCAACAACCACGGACTTTCACCCAGGAGGCCGGTGTTCACTCCCTGTAAGATTGTAAAGCCAAACCCTGCTCTTTTGTCCTCAACCCAACCACATAACATATTAACATCATTTATCAACCAGCACTAATGAATCCCAGTCAAACATCTTTGTGTGTTCACACGCAGGCTGAGCAGTCTGCCTAGCAACAGGCTCTCACACCACAGCCTACCTGTAGCTGCTGCCAGTTTTGGCATGTGTGTGTTTCTGCCCTGTGGGAAATTAACTCGTGAGTGAAGCGTTAGTGGGAGATGTGTGTGTGTGTGTGTGTGTGCCTGTGTGTGTGTGTGTAATATGTGTGTAAACAATTAATTACATCGTCCCCTGTGACAAATATCACCGGAGGAAGGATATGATTGCCTCTCCATGCCTGAACCAAACAAATAGATTTAATGTATTTTCAGTTACATTTCATTTTTCACACTCTACATTCAACATAATAATTAGAGGATATAAATATCCACCTGAAGCATAAATCGCTGCTGATTCTATGTTTGTTTATTTGACCTGCTTGACGAGCCCGGTCTCACTGTGAAATAAATAAAATCCGGTGCTTCGGCAGTGACGTGCAGCGTCAGACGCCAATGAAAGAAGACGTCCTTTAACGACGGTATGATACATGGCCGGATGCTGTCATAGTTTAACAGCGCCCGGCGGTGTCAAGGGGAAATGTGGCGGGACAAGGACGAAAGTTAAGGTGGCGAAAGTCCAAGCTTTTATTTTGAAAGAGACTGCATGCAAACTGTACATTTCCTGTGAAAACAGAAGTGTATTTTGAAAACAGACAATGCATGTAACAGGCTGAAGTTGACACGGCGTCCCAGAACGTCAACAACCAACACACCCAGGGTACCTTGGACGCCATATGTGGACGTGGAAAGTCCATGACCAAACGTGGACACCGGCCTCCTGGGTGAAAGTCGGTAGTTGTTGGACAAATTCAAAACCACTCCCATCCACCACACTCAAACTTCTGCTTGCTAAACTTTTGTTGATGTCTGGCTGTGTTTCCTCGTCGCCATCAAACATTAACAGCGACCGGCCGTGTATCATGCTGCCATGACAGGATGGCTTTTTACGCCTGAGTCTGATGCCAAAAGTCACTGAGTAAGTGTCAGATTTTGATGACTTCGCAGTGAAGACGTATGTTTTATTTTCCAAATGTAAAAGGAGAGTTCAATGTATCATTCAGTTTGTAATGTGTACTGAACTTAAAGCCTGGTACTGAATGGTTCAATACATATACGTGTACCGTTGCACTGCTACTGAGGAGTCATTTAAATCTAATAATCATCTAATATATTTTAATAATGTTTTAAAATTAATTTAAAAAACAAACACTGCTGTATCTCACTGCAACTGCAGGTAATTGCTTGAGAAACGCAGTAACAATTTCTCTAAGAGCGGACAGATGCTGCCTTATAGGCAATCAAACATTTCCCCTATGAATAATTATAGTGTCACATAGAATAATATGGTCATTAGTCATGAATTAGAAGAAACTGGAGCTGATCCTAAAAGGAAAACTTGTCCTCTGCAATGCAGCCTTTCTGACGGGGAATAATGAGGCCGATGCCTCAGCTCTGCTCTGCACATCAACGACCCTGACTCCTTAGAAAATATCTCAGGAACAAGATGTTTTCATTCTCATATTATCACCTGTGATTCTGTTAGTTTGGAGATTTGTAGATTCACCCGTCTGTGAAAACCTTCGGGAGCCACCTGGTCGAGAGGCTCTAACGGCAAATGATATCCTACAAATTAGCGCCCCATGATTCTAACGGCCGCTGTTCATTCAAACTGTAGCAGCCTGTGACTGTGTGGCTGCGCTGTGTTTCATCTGAGCGTCATGACAGCCTGAATGCGGCCCTCCTTCAAAGATATAATAGGGTTTTATTTGCCCCTTGAGAAGCGGTGAGAAGCCCAAAATGCAGCTGCAGGGCCACAGTGCCAGCCTCCCCTCTGAAAAACAAAATCTCCCAGTGAGGAGGACAGTGGGATCTGTATGAAAGAGTAAGATGTGTGTGTGTTTGAGTGTGTGTGTACTTGTATTTCTGCACCTAATGACCAAATGTACCTGCAAAGATAAAGATGAGCATAATCCTCCAGTCAGGTTATTTTCTCACCTGACTCTCTAAAGGCAGGGTTCAAGGACAACATTTCTTTTAACTTTTCCATGACTTTTCAAGGACCCTTAATAAAATTTTCATCTTGGAAAAGCATGAATTTCACTATGTCTGCTGCACTCCAGCCTGGTGACAGCACTTTCCTACACACACATACACACACATGCAGGAGAGTCTCACTTCTCTAACAAACACCGCCACACTATGTCACATACATGTAACGTCTAACAGGAGAAGGCTCGGCCGGTGTAAGTCATGGAACATGAGAACTGTGCAAGTTTTCCTTTGTATCAAGCATCAGATAAGCTGTGTAAGTTAATTAATTACTTGACATTGCACTTCCTTCAATGACGACTACTGTGCATCGCAATGTTGATGCTGAAACATCATGCAGCCCTAAGCTGACGCATATTAGAGCTACGTTATGTCAACGGCTAACTTACAGGAAAAACTTTTGCCGTTGTTAAGTTACGCTGAAGGTTATCCCAAGAAAATTATTGTAACAATTAATTTTATTACAAACAACAAAATTCCATGACTTTTCCAGACTTGGAAATGAAAATTGTTAAATTCTATGACTTTCCAGCTTTTCCATGAGCGTGGGCGCCCCTGTAAAGGTCTTATTTACCTCTAGTAGCGCTGTAGGGCAGAGGGTCCCTGATTAATTTGCTTGTGCACGCTCATGAGGACACATGGATGAAGACAATGCAGGTCTCAAACTCAATTACTCGCCACGTTACCTTAAATTTGTGAGTTTGCCTCTACGGTGACATAGATCCAAAAAAGTTGAACATTCTTCATGAATTACAGTAAAATAATGCTGTGTCTCAAATCGCGTACTTCTGTGCTTACACTTAATATTTTGAGTGCATAAGTGCGTTCACATTGAGAAGTATGGAAAAATGCAGTGCACTACGAGTATGCAGAAGGTGCACTCAAAACGGTCAAGAAGTTGAGTGTCGCCCTCAATGGTCGCCATCTTGGCTACGTAGCGGAAGGGGAGGGACCACTTTTCAAACTGGAAATAGCGGCCGAGGATTGTGCGACTGTGAATGTCGCTGCATTGTACAAATTCACGTGTTTTTTGCACTAAGCACCACTATACTGTTTGTAATGTTTGTTGGGATCATTTAGCAGTCTGTAATGATTTGGTACCGCGAATGCTAATGCGAATGCTAATGCTAATGCTAGTTTGCTAACTAGCTAATTTGCGGTTGTCATTTCCGATGAGTGCCCAACGGCCGTGTTTGGTTTGAGACAACACTACCCTGTGAACTTTGCGCACTATGCCAATGAGTACATAGTGCACATAGTATACTACATAGAAGTGTACTAACGGAAGTACGCGATTTATGACACAGCGTAAGATCACGTTTAACAACAGCAAAACTATATTAAAACATATGTTAACAGCCCTCTCGATCAGTGGCTCCCAGCTGGTGCAGCCACGGTGTCCAGATTTCTTCGTCATCAGTTCAAGGTCCACACAGTTTAAAATGTTCAGCATCACACTTGTGTTTGACCATGTTGTCGAGCTAGTTTTCTGTCTCTGTCAAGAAGCTGTCCATTAGTCACTCACTCTACAGCAGGAAACAACACTTCAAAATAAAAGCTCTGCACCGGAAATTCACTGCATTTTTTACAAAGTTGACATGTTTGTGAGTCATAACCTACTTTTGGACCACGACCCACCAGTTGGGAACCACTGCTCTAGACAATGCACATGGTGCAGCTGCATCTGGTGGACTTGTCTCTCTCGACCCCATTAGGATCAAAATGGAGCGTGGAAAACCAAAACAGGGATTTTATTAATGTCATGCCGAACCTTACTGCAGGAATAATCAACCTGCTTTGCCTGGGAGCCACTTTTGTCATGCCCCCACCCCCCGAGCTTCGGCCTTGGCGGAGATGAAAATACAAAAGTAGTGCCTTTGTATTGTGCAGGTGTGCACAAGTGAGCACCTGGCTGATGCATATTTCACCAGCAGGACTGTAACTGTTGCAGTCTTGTTATCACATACTTACTGTGTAAGTCTATAAAGCGTAATGAGCCAGATGAAAATCCTTTTGAATTGTTCAAAATTGTCATTTGCACTCATAAATAAACGAAAATGCACATTTTTACATCATCTAATGTTTCTGTGAAGAGAAGTCCTCATGATGATGTCACAGTGAGTTGGAAAAAAATTCATGAATCTTATGTGTTTCAGATGTTACGTTCCAAACTGCTCAGCGATGGTGGGACAGAATCATTTTCGGTCTGCAAACACGCACGTACACACAAGTTTAAAGTCATGCGCGTCCACTGTGTGGGGCGGGGTGGCATTTGAGGTGGAGGCGAGGGATGGGCGGGGGCGGCGAGCTGGAAGAGCGGGGGACCTTCAAATCCCGTGAACAGCGGGGCCGATTTGAAGTGAGAGACCCCTTGCTGGCTGCTGTGAATGGAGAGTTGCATACCTTGCTGACTGCCGTTTGTGCAGCAGCGCGTAGAAGAAGAAAGAGCGGAGAAAAAGAATCACAGGAAGGGGAGAGACGGAGAGACGGAGGGAGAAAGAGCGAGAGGGAGGGAGGCGGGGAAAAAAAGCATGTTCTTGAACTTGGCTGATAGCATCTGTAATTTCCTCCTCCACTGTTCCTCTATATGTATCAGCCGCCGGCTTATTACTGGCTGGCCCTGCCTCACCTCTGATCTGGCTGTTGTGAGTCGGAGTGTGAAAATGAGACGGAGAGAGCGTTTCTTCACAAAGGTCTTTGTAAAGAGCTTTCAGTGTATGCTACAGCGGATCGTATGGCTGGTCTCAAACACACCAACATGTCCTCTTCTCCACTCAGGGAAGACTCGATCAGAAAATACAGTACACCTATCAGAACACTTGGGTTTCCATCCAAATGTAGCCCAACTGTGTTCTTTTGAAATGAGAGAGAATGCTAATTTATGTGTTTTTTTGATCCACAACTGTTACGTGAAGTTGGTTCATTAAGATAAGCAGCAGGTGGCACTACTTTTCCAGTCAGGTGCCACTGCAGAGGAGGGTGCAACAAGGTAATGTAATTAAAAGAGCACCAGCCAAACACTACACAAGCAAAACAATGGGTTTATAATGACTGAACAACAGACAATGGAAAAAATGAGTTCTGAACAGTTCTGGTAATAGCCCTGTGAGCATCAAGTATCCTCATGCAGCAGTCCAAATTATATCCTACAAATTAGCGCCCCATGATTGACGTTACCATCCATCCATTCTCACCCACTTATCCAGGGTCGGGTGGTGAGAGTAGCAGACTGAGCAAAGCACCCCAGACGTCCCTCTCCACAGTGACGCTTTCCAGCTCCTCCTGGAGGATCCCAAGGTGTTCCCAGGCCAGATGAGATATGTAACCCCTCCAGGGTGTTCTGGGTCTGACCCAGGGTCTCCTACCAGTTGGGGGCACCCAGGTGGATCCTGATCAAATGTTTAACCACCTCAACAGGCCCCTTCCAACGCCAAGGAGCAGCGGCTCTACTCCGAGCTCCCTCTGGATGTCTGACTCCTCCCCCTATCTCTAAGGCCCTATCTCCCAGACATGAGGAAACTCATTCCAGCTGCTTGTATCCACGTCTCTACCCAGAGCTCATGACCATAGGTAAATGGTAAATTGACCTGCACTTTTACGGCACCTTTCCACTCTTCTGACCACTCTAAGTGCTTTTTAAACTATGAGTCACATTCACCCTTTCACACAAACATTCATACACTCATGGCCAAGGCTACCATACAAGGTAAGAGCCATCGGGAGCAAATTCGGTGTCAGTGTCTTGCTCAAGGATGTTATGACCCGCTTGTTTAGGCCGCAACAAAGAAGGGAGGGCCACACAGAAAACTTAAGTTTTAAACAATGATTTTACTTGAAATTATAACAAATAATTACAGCAACAATAAAAAAAGGTATGCAATGTTAAGTCAATAATCAGTATGAGACAGAAATGTTGGGTGCAATGAAAGCCATGTGTGTGTGTGGGTGTGTGTGTGTGTGTACAAAACAAAATAACCAAACCAAAAAGAAACTGGCAGGATCTCGGCTGTCTGGGTAAGAGAGGGAATGAACTGAGGAAGCCTGCTTTTATAGACTTCCTCACAGGTGTAGCCAGCCAGCAATCTCAAAGAGAGGTGGAGCCTCCCAACATGCAGAGGTAGAGCTTCCCAGCAGCCAGTAAGGTAAATGAACGGGAGATCAGCATAGCAGATAGCAGAGGGCCTTGCAAAGCAGCAGTGAAACCAGCCCAAGCCCAGCACCTGTAAAAGGCAGCAAACAGCCAGCCAGACAGGAACACAAAACACGGCCATGGCCGTCACACCCCCCCCCCCCATAAAAAGGAGACCCTTTAGGGTCTTCGTAAATGTACTCCCTAGGTCCGAGACAGAGCATCTGCCATCACATTCTCCCGACCTTTGATATGACAAATGTTCAGAGTAAATGGTTGTAAGAATAGTGACCAGCGCACAAGCCTCTGGTTATTGTTTTGCATACTAGACAGAAAAGTAAGAGGGTTATGATCAGTGTACACAGTAATCGGCATCATTCCAGACCCCACATACACTTCAAAAAACTGAAGGGCCCAAATTAATGCCAGAGTCTCCTTCTCAACAACTGAATAGTTAAACTGGTGATGTTTGAACGTACGCAAGAAGAAACAGACTGGATGGTCAATACCCGCTTCACCCTCCTGTAGAAGTACTGCTCCTGCACCAACTCCGCTGGCATCCACCTGAATCTTGAAGGGTTTTTCAAAGTTAGGAGCTGCAAGCACAGGAGAGCAACCGAGAAGGTTTTTCACAGCAACAAAAGCAGCTTGACACTGGGGAGACCACTCAAATACAGCTTTCTTGCTCAAAAGGTTAGTTAGTGGAGCTACCACAGTGGAAAAGTTTTGACAAAAACAGCGATAAAACCCCACCAACCCCAAAAACCTCCCCAGCTCTCTTTTTGTTGTTGGCACAGGGTACTTGTCAATGGCTTCCACTTTAGCCCTCACTGGACATACCTGCCCACGGCCCACAACTTTACCCAGGTATGTCACACTGGCCTTGGCAAACTCACATTTTGACAAGTTAACTGTCAAATTGGCCTCCACTAGGCGATCAAACAGAGCCTTGAGGCGTTGAACATGGCATTCCCAGGAGTCGCTGTACACAACAACGTCGTCCAAATATGCAGTGCACCCAGAAAGCCCCTGCAAAACCCTGTTCATTAGGCGCTGGAACGTAGCTGGAGCATTCTGCAACCCAAATGGCATGACATTGTATGCAAACAGCCCCCCAGGAGTAATGAATGTACAAATTTCTCTTGCTCTTGGTGTCAATGACACTTGCCAGTAGCCCTTTAAAAGATCCAGTTTTGTCACAAACTTTGCATTCCCTACCTCGTCCACACAATCTTCAATGCGGGGCATTGGGAAGCAATCAGGTTTTGTAACTGCATTGACCTTCCTGAAATCTGTACAAAATCTGTCAGAATTGTCCTGCTTTAGGACCAATAAACATGGTGAAGCCCGGCTGGATGATGTCGGCTCTGCTATACCATTATCTATCATGTATTCCACCTCCTTGTCCATGCGCTGTCTCTTCTCCATATGAACACGATAGAAACATTGTTTAATGGGTGTCGCATCCCCAACATCTATGTCATGCTGGATAAGGTGAGTGCATGACGGGGTGTCTGAAAACAGAGATAGGTGGGAATTAATCAACTGAATCAAGTCTGTTCGTTCAACATGTGATCTGGAAGAGTGAAGGATTGAACCACCGGTCTTCCGATTAGTGGACAACCTGCTCTACCTCTGAGTCATAGCCACCCCCAGGTGAGGGTTGTGACGTAGATGGACCAGCTTTGCCTTACAGCTCAGCTTCCTCTTCACCACAACAGTCTGGTGCAGTGCCTGCATCTCTGCAGACGCCACACCAAACTGCCGATCCATCTCACACTCAATTCTACCCTCACTCATGAACAAGAACCCGAGATACTTGAACTCCTTTGTTCGGGGCAAGAAGTCACTCCTGGCCCAAAGGGGGCTGCATTGGTGCATGGAGTGCACTGTCTGCTGGGTGGCAGGCAGGGGCTGGTACCCAGACGTGCTGACCCCCTTGCCTCACAGACTAGCTCTGGGGACATAGGACACTACCCACTTAATGTAAAGTTACTGAGGTTAGGTTTAGGAAAAGAAATATGGTGACAGTGTACCTTATGATGACTAAGTGTACGTGGTTCCAAACACCAGACTCCTGGGGAAAGTTCGGTTTTCATCCCAACCTGCCTCCTATCTGGTCTGTTTCCTTCTTTACTCCAATCGGTGCATTGGTCCCGTGATTGCAGCCTTCCGAAATATGTGGGTCATACACAAATTACAAGCCAATGATTATGAGGGATATGTGCATGTTTTGGTGCATTATGTACAGATAGTGCATGACAGCAGCCTGATGTGGGAACAGACAAAGAAGCAGTGGCCAATCATGATACATCATCATTTGTTCACTGAATTTGTTTCCATTGCGCTTCGTCGCATTTACCTCTTACTGACTCAACTTCTCAACCTCTTTGAAGCGGAACAACTTTTTTTGCGATTGTTAAAGAATTTTTCCACTCAGGTTTTAACACGTTCTTGTCCAAACTTGTCACATATCGCTGCCTTGTCAGTGGCCTTTCACATCTACGTATTACATGTTGGCTAGTCCTCTTCATCTGCTGGTGATGTTCTGGAACGCTGCAACCAACGACAACAAAAGCACGTGGTTAGGTTCAGAGGATAACATCATGGTTTGGCTCCACATACATACAGGAAGTGAACACCAGGCTCCTGAGTGAAAGTCTGGGGTTTGTTAGACCGTTATGTTAAATATCTACACGCTTCCATTGACTCTGATTATGGAAAACAACAGAACATGTTACCATAGTTATGCAGATGACACTCAAATTTACATGACCATGTCAACAGGTGACTATGGACCAATACAAGCTCTGACTGGGTGCATTGAACAAATCAACAACTGAATGTGACACAATTGTCTTCAATTAAACAAAGAGACATGTGAGGTCATAGTTTTTGGAATGACCAGAACTCAGTGCTCAGCTTCAGTTGGCGATCTTAAAAATCACAGACCAAGCCACGACTAATGGCTAACAAGCTAATAAATTTACCTTCACAGGAACCTGCACAACTACTTGCTCCAAATACATCTCCAACCATTCAGCATCATCACAGAACATTAATTAGTGTCTTCAGGAGCTTTCATGGAACATTTACAGCAAATAAAATAAACTTTTAACCATAAAAAGTAAAGTATGTTTGGCGAAGCTTAGCTGAAGTCAACGTACCATGAGTCCAGAGACAGCAGACTGTAACAGAGCACGGGGCGCCCCCCTGAAGTCTGCAGGGGCTCGTCAGTGTGGCGTTCAAGTACACACACACACACACACACACACAGAAAAATAAACCTCTGTGGTAACTAATACATCACAACAAACAACAAAATAAGACAGTAAAAAATGCAATAATGAAACAGTTAAGTTTAATTACACATTACACATCTGTCATGATTGGATAAAGATAAAAAGACGAGATTATTATTTTTGAACAAGTTATATATGTAAGATTTTTTTTAAGTATTTCTGTAATTATTTTAATATAATTATAACAAAATAAATTATAAATTAAATATATATAAATTATACTCTTATTATTGTTTAGTTTTTAATTTATTCTATTATGTTGCTGTAAGACAAATATTATTGGTAATTAATTTAATATATTAGAACAGGCCAAGGATAATTAATTATTGTACAGCTTCATGGTGATGGCGAGATACATCATTGACTGTTATTAATTTATGGAGAAGAGGTGAGAATAAATAAGTTTGTACTTCCTGTAAATCTAATCGTTAAATGTTGTTTTCCATTTTCATGCTTCCTTTACTTTTTATGTCTGTCGACTGCTGTGTGATTATTTATTTGTTACTTACATGTTTGAAATAAACCAACTAACTGAGTCACAGTGAACACACATCTGGTTAAATTGGCTTGTTTGGGGCTAATAAACACTCACAGTCAAAAGCCAGGTTAAAAACTATTTTTCTTTATGTCTGAACACACTTGTAGAAAGAAAACGTGTGATCCATAATGACGAGAAGTTCAGACAGTATATTTCAGGCTTTTCCTGGAGCTTGGTTAGCTTCAGCGTGTAGAGTTTGAGAGATCTTTGTGAGAGCTGTGTCGGCCGGCCGTCTGTACTATAGAGCTCCTATGTCCCCTGCAGCCATAAGCAGCTCCTGTATGGACGTATAGTTTCAGTTCCACCAAATCCTCCCCTCAGACAATGCTGCTCCGCTTGGCTAACGTATTGTTCAGCCTGTGGGAACCAGCTTCCTATATTAAGAAACTAAGGAGGGAGAGGGAGAGCGACGGAGCAAATGCCTGCTCCTTCTCCCACTTTCCACAGACATAATAGCATTCTTAGAGTGAGAGAGCAATGAAAGACAGTGGGAGAAAGTTGCACACTCTTCACACTTCAGTGGTCCTCACCCCGCTCCCCTCCCTCCCTCCCTCCTCCTCCTCTTCTTCTTCCTCCCCCTACCTTTTTTCCTTCCCCTCCAGCACACACACTTTTCTTCTTAGGGGATTCTTTTGAAATGGGACAAGGGAGAGGGCGAGATCAAAGGAGGCCAATTGCCACACACAGCATTCCCAGCCTGGCTCTGTACATGCACACACACACACACACACACACACACACACACAAACCTGCCCTTCATTTCCAACATTCATCTTTTGTGATGCTGAGGATACGGTACAACCACTATACAGTCGCCCTCAAACGCTGCGCTGAGAGTTATTTCCTGAAAGTCTATGAATACTGTACGTCTGTCTCAGAGCGGCCATGGGACAAATGTTTATCCTGAGAACCCAGGTAGAACACACACACACACACACACACACACGATGCTAAAATATAGCCAACCCCCACACTCTAACCCTCAGACTACAACTTTATCCATAAAGTGATTTTGGCCTGTCCCAGACGAAAGATGATCAACAGTAAAGAAACATGGCGATATCTTTGGTCGGGTCAGAGAGGTTCAAAGATGGCCGTTGTCTTGTAATCAAAGACAGCCTGGGATAAAATTGTGACAGTGTCAGATATTTGGGATGACCATCTCACTGTGTGACTGCTGTTACCACCTACGTCTACTGACCAACCAATAGAAATGCAGCATGTGGCGCACTGATCAGCGCTAAACCCAAACACACAGACTGACAGCAGCTCGCCATGGAGGTAAAGAGGAAAACCTTGTGGAGCCTTGTGATGTGTCCTCCAGCTCTGACCATGATCGCGTGAAGAAGGACGAAGCATGGAAGGAAGTAGGGGCGGAGCTACAGCTGCCAGGTGAGACACCTAGCAGCTAGCCAACACACACACACACACACACACACACACTGCAGTATACATTTTAATAATATTTTTAGGATATTTTATCAACATTTTTTTCCACACATTTTATTACCATTTTCCCCCGGACATTTAAAAAATATTTTTCAGACATTTCAATTACATTTTCTGGACTTTTCTTTCTTTCTTTTTTTTTTTTGACATATCAATTACATTTTTTTCGAACATTACATTTTTTGTTAACATTTTGTTAACATTTTTGGGATATTTCAGTAAATTTGTTGGGACGTTTTAATTTTTTTCAGACATTTTCTTAAAATTATCCGGACATTTCAGTTACATTTTTTGGGAAGTTTTAATCATATTTTTTGGACATTTTAATGATATTTTGGGGATATTTTATCAACATTTTTTTCACACATTTTATTACCATTTTTTCCCCGAACATTTAAAAGATATTTTTCAGACATTTCAATTACATTTTTTGGACTTTTTTGTTTGTTTGTTTTTGACATATCAATTACATATTTTTTTTAAAACACTTTTCGGAAATTTCCCTGACTTTTTCTTTTAACATTTTGTCAACATTTTTGGGATATTTCAGTAAATTTGTTGGGGCATTTTAATTTTTTTTCAGACATTTTCTTAAAATTATCAGGACATTTCAATAAAATATTTTTGGGATATTGTAATTATATTTTTTGGATGTTTCACTAACATTTTTTCAGACATTTTCTTAACAGTTTCAGACATTTCAGTTACATTTCTTTGGGAAGTTTTAATCATATTTTTTGGACATTTTAATAATATTTTTCGGATGATTTAACAACATTTTATTACCATTTTTCCCCAGACATTTAAAAAATATTTTTCAGACATTTCAATGACATTTCACTTTCACATTTCAATTACATTTTTTTCAAACATTTTTCAGACATTTTACGTGACTTTTTGTCAGCATTTATTGGATATTTCAATAAAATAATTTTTTTTCGGACGTTTTCTCAAATTATCCGGACATTTCAATAGAATATTTTTGGGATATTTTAATTATATTTTTTGGACATTTCAACGACATTTTTTTTCCAGACATTTCTTAACAGTTTCAGACATTTCAGTTGTAATCATATTTTTTTGGATAATTTAACAACATTATGTCGACATTGTTTTGGACATTTTAATAATATTGTATTAGATGTCCCACAGAGTAGCTGCACTAAACTTATAAAACTGCTAAAATCTCACAGTCTGTAGGAGGCTCTAGTCTGTAGAGTTATGCAGGTGATAATTAATTTAAAGTTTGGGTAAAGCAAAATCAGTGATTTCTTCCTAAACATGTTAAAAATACTTGTTGAAAACTTGAAAAGACTGAACTGTTTAATACTTTACTGCCTGCTCATTGACGAACATAACCCGTGCCCCACTGTACAAACGTACGTTACTACAAACATGAACCACAATGCAGTGCAGAGCATCAGTGTTGTTTCATTCAGCCCGCTGTGTGAGCTGCGAGTTTGCTACGTCTCTCGTCTCTCTCTCACAGCTCTCTGAGCTCTTTCAGTCTGATAAATACATGATACATCACCAACACGTCACCTTTTGTCTCCCCACAAATCCTGAGCTGCTCCACTGTTTCCTAATATCACGACAAAAACCTTTGTGGATGCTTCTTTTAGCTACTACGCTCCAAAAACATGAAACACCCTGCCTTTAAATGTTAGACCTGCTGGCTCAGTGGGCAGTTTCAAACACTGATTTAAAACACATCTTTTTAATGGAGCCTATAACTAACACTTATCTGTTTTAATATCTATTTTTTCTTATTAATTAATTTTGTAAATTTCTCCTTGAACAAGTTTTGTTTAATCGTATGGTTTTATTATGGGTTCTGTGCATGAAAGGTGCTGTGCAAATAAAGTTAACTCATGACTAATCATTCAGGAGCACATGCCCTGTGCACAGCTCTGTCAGTCCTCACAACTTGCTGCAGGTGACGACAGAAAACATCAGATTCATAGTAAATAAGCAGGCGCACTGCACACAAGAGGGCTGGACCCAAACGCAGGAGACAGGAGCTCAAAGAGATCACGCTTTGTTCTACAGAAACAGCAAGTGAACATCACAGAACCAAAGTCAAAGATCCAACAAAGACTGAACTGAAAACCAGGACTTAAATACAAAACCAGTCTGATGAGGGGATGAAGTGCAGGTGGAGAAAAAGGGTGGAGAAGCTCAGGTGAGGGGAATAAAGTGATGAGGCAGAAGAGCAGGCAGGGAGCTGATTGGCTGGGAGGAACTTAGGAGCTGACACAGGGTAGGTGTGTCGCAGGGAAAGGCTCTGATGGGAGGAGTAAGAACAGGTGAGTGAAAGTAATCAGGGCGGGGCTGACAAAGAGTAAGACAGGAAAACACAAAGACAGGAAATGAACTCAGACATGACACATAAGGGGTGGATCTACAAAATAAAACAGGAGACAGTTTAAACTTGAGTGGAACATGAGACAAGAAAGAATTCAAACACAAAACCCCAAAACAAAGTCCAACAGAAACCAGGATCATAACAAAAAAAAATATTTTAAAAGTTTATTGAAATGTCGTAAAAATGTTAACAAAATGTCCAAAAAATATTAAAATATGAGTGAAATATCAGAAACAATATTATAAACTTACATAAAAATGTCATTGAAATGTCTGAAATATATTATCAAAATATCCAAAAAAGGTTAACAAAATGTCCAAAAATATATTATGAAAATATCTGAAAATAACCTTTGATTTAGTAGTCACTATATACTGCAGTGTGTGTGTGTGTGTGTGTGTGTGTGTGTCTGCTAGCTGCTAGGTGTCTCACCTTTTGAAATATCCAATAAATGTTGACAAAATGTTTAAAAAAAAAAAAAAAGGCACGGAAATGTCCGAAAAATGTTTGAAAAAAAAATATAATTGATACGACAAAAAAAAAAAAAAAAAAAAAAAAAAAAAAAGAGGGGATAAAAGTCCAAAAAATGTCGCAGAAATGTCTGAAAAATATTTTTAAATGTCCAGGGGAAAATGGTAATAAAATGTGTGAAAAAAATGTTGGTGAAATGTCCAAAAAATATAATCAAAATATCCCAAAAATATTCTACTGAAATGTTCAAATCATTTTAAAAAAATGTCCGAAAAAAATTAAAACGTCCCAACAAATTTATTGAAATATCCCAAAAATGTTGACAAAATGTTAAAAGAAAAGTCATGGAAATTTCAGAAAAATGTTTGAAAAAAATATAATTGATATGTCAAAAACAAAACAAAAAAAGTCCAAAAAATGTAATTGAAATGTCTGAAAAATATTTTTTAAATGTTGGGGGAAAAATGGTAATAAAATGTGTGAAAAAATTATGTTGATAAAATATCCCAAAAATATTATTAAAATGTATACTGCAGTGTGTGTGTCCATGTGTGTTGGCTAGCTGCTAGGTGTCTCACCTGGCAGCTGTAGCTCCGCCTCTACTTCCTTCCATGCTTCGTCCTTCTTCACGCGATCATGGTCAGAGCTGGAGGACACATCACAAGGCTCCACATCACAAGGTTTTCCTCACATTTCTTTTAGCGTGTTCTGCCTCCATGGCGAGCTGCTGTTTGTCTGTGTGTTTGGGTTTAGCGCTGATCAGTGCGTCACTTCATGCTGCATTTCTGTTGGTTGGTTAGTAGACGTAGGTGGTAACAGCAGTCACACAGTCAGAATTATATCCCAGACTGTCTTTGATCTCAAGACCATGGCAACGACCATCCTTGAACCTCTCACTGTGCGACATAGGACTGCCATTTTAGAGCCACGACCAAAGATATCACCACGTTTATTTCACGTTGGTCATCTTTCGTCTGGGACAGGCCAGAATCACGCAGTGTATAACAGGCTTTATGCGTGTCCAGAGTTGCTTCCCAGATGACTTGACAAACAAAGTCAGAAATGAGAAGTGTTTATGGTTGCTCTGTGGATTCACTTGACGTCTGAGTGAAAAGTCGATATTAGTTAACATGTTCATGTTCATACTCCTGGAATACATTTACAGCATTGCACTTGTATGTTCACATAAAAAGTGACAGAAACACTTGTACCAAGAATGAAAGCGCTTCAGAAGTCCTGGCTCCTTTCTTTCCTCCACACAGCCAATCACAACATGAAGGAAGTGTCATGTTGGATTTTGTGGAAATTCACAGAAACCGGACAACACAATCCCCCAACACTGATCAGACATCAGAGAGGTGATGGAGGGAGGAGGTCCCAAAATGATTTGACCATTCGATAAGCACTTATGAAGAATCGCGCTGACCCCGTTAGTCTCCCAAGTTTAACCACTGAGAATTCATCAAGCCTCACAGATTGATATGTTACGTTAGTAATCTATGGGGAGTGCTTCAATGATTACTCGACTCACTGCATCTCTCCAGCCTCTTGAATATCTAATCAATCATTTTGTCCCGACAGAATTAAAAAGAAATATGAGTCTGTCCTTAAATTCATTAGAAAACAGGAATTTAACAATATTCCTGCAAAAATCTGAAGAAAATACTTGAAGTGTGACTCATGCTCACCTCCATCAGTTTGGGTTTCTGAAGCATTCATGACGAAGCTGAGTAGTTTGATCAGCTGACTTGACGTAACCTGTGCCCCCAATGTCTCTTCTGACCTTTGCCACAGTGTATCGAGGGAGAGTTTGGGCTGTGCTGCAGTGCTGCCCTCAATAAAAACAATGTTACTGTACTTCTGTCTTCTCTGAAGGACTTTTTCGTCTTCATCCGCTCCCTCTCAGCTTCTTGTTGCCAAATGTCCTCCTCTGTCTTCTGTCTCCATTCAGGTAGTTAAGAACGTATTTAAAGATCCAGTGTGTAGGATTTAGGGGCCTCGATTAACAGAAATGATCTAATATTCATAACTATGTTTAAATTAGTTTACAATCACCTGAAAATAAGAATCATTGTGTTTATATCTACAGATGGAGCGGGTCCTCTTCTACAGAATCCGCCATGTTGTTTCTACAGTTGCCCAGAATGGACAAATTAAATGCCGGCTCTAGATCGGGCCATGTTGCATTTTTATGTTGGCTACAGTAATTGACCTATGGCTAAGCCCCGCCCTCAAACGCGATGAGCCAATCACAGTGCGTATAGCCATTCCCATACACTGGGACATTCTCTGCCTGGACGTCCATTGAAATGCATTACAGAAAGTCAGTTTGTTCGGTTTTATGAGCTTTTTCTGAGATTTGAAGTTTAAAAATGGTCAAACGGTGTGCATGGGGTACATGCAACTCTGACACAAGGTATCCTGAGAGGCTGGGCAACCAGGTGTATTTTTTACACTTTAAACCACGTCTCAACCGAGAAAAGTGTCTCCTTTGGATAAAGTTGTGTGGTAACGTTAGACCACAACATCAACTCAACGTGAATAAGATTAACAATGATGTCTACATCTGTTCTAAGGTAAGTCAACATTGTGTTTGAGGCAACATATTGTCACTTTGCTGGAAAGAAATATAAAGTTATCTTTAACATCTCTAGCTAACGTTAGCTAAAGTTAGCCTAACGTTAGCTCCTAGCTGCGTTGTTCATCATGTCACCTTGTTTGCTGGGAGTTCATTAGCCTATTTTGTTCTAGTTTTGTACTTTGGTGATCGTACATCATTGTTAGCTGTTGTCCAAAGGGCTCTAGTTAAGCTAACGTTAACTTCTGGAGCTTAGCTTCATTAACTTATCTGTAATGGCAGAGATAACAAAGGTTGGCAAACGTTATGCTGAATGATTCAGTGTAAATACTGTAGCACCAAACTAACGGAGAGACACTCTTGGTAAAGATGGTAAAAAGGCCGTTATCCTTTTCTCATATTCTGAGCCAAAAACCTTAACTTCAGTGGCACTTTAACTTGTTGTCTTTGATGGTGACGGCAACCAGATGCGGTTCACAAGCGTACACTGTGACCTGTAAATTTTGGCTTGTAATTTAAGCTTTTCATCGACCTTCTCAACAATAAAATGATGAATATATCCCTCCAATGCGTAGTTTAGGCCCTTTTGGTTACTTCTCAATGACATCTGATCGTTATGTCCCCAAAAATCAGTAAATTGCCTCCTGTGAAATGCCGTGTACTGTGACACCTGCCATAGCGCCGGGCACTGAATGTTGATAGTTTGTCCGAGTGAGTGGAGGGGGCGTGGCTTAGCCATAGGTCAATTCTCTTGTACATTTGGCCAGACCATTCTCATTCTGTCAAATACCACTGCTTTGTTGGTGATTTTGACGTTAGACACCAACACTGAAAGCCACCTTCCCTGGCAGTTTGATGTCTTTGCGCAGGGTCAGTTTGTAACGTGGCCAGACGGCACCTGTTGCACCCGTTGCAGCAGGAAATGTACAGTTTGCATACAGTTGCTTTCAAAATAAAAGCACTACGTTGGTACAACATCGCGAATTGACAATTTTTCCTTCAACAACACACACATGTGGTTGGATTTAGGAAAAAAGAACAGGGTTTGGTAATCACCCTCCTCCCAGGGAAAAGTCGGTGGTTGGTGGACCCGTCCACCACCACTTCCACCTGCCCTATTCGGACTTACACGCCCTCAGGGGTGTAAAGGATAAAAAAGCCAAAGCAAAAGGAAGGCTTTATTTGTCAGTGTCTGACGCCGGAAGTCACTGACCAAGAGGATTTCAACGACTTCAGAGTGAGATTGAGTTGAAATGACATAATATAAAGAGCTGGAAAGTCGTTATAGTGGGTGGGAGGGGCGGTGGATGGGTCCAACAAACCCCAAACTTTCACCAGGGAGGCCGTTGTTCAAAGGCATGACATTTTTTTCTATACCTAACCACGTGCACTGCGTAAACTGACATGCTGTCCCGGGACATCAACAACAAATGCAGGAGGACATCTGGCGTATAATCTGTAGACATGAACGGCACTGAGCGGTCCCGCTTGGCACATGGGAGGAGTTTCAGTCCTGCTACCTCACCGCTAACGACCTTTAAGTCATGTCACAGACAAATATTACCACCATCTCTTTCCTCTTTAAAACTCTTTGCAGGGAGTCAAAAGAGAGATGACGGGAGGCTGAGCCTGAACCTCATGATTCTGTGTGTCGTCAGAGAACTGAGCAACCAGGACACTTTAGGTTAAACAAAGCACTTACACTTTCCACACCTCTAACCCCCTCCAGAGCCATCAGATGTGCAGAGGAGCTAAATCTGGCCTCACACCTTCTGAGACACCGTATGCTACCTGCCTGCATAACTGAGTCACTGTGTGGCACCTCTGCTTGTTAGAGTCCTCCCACTGGTTTTCAGGGAAATGAGATGTGGACTGCAGATATAGAACATTCACTGTATGTTGAACTGAGAGGCTAATGTGATTTCCGATCATGATAACAGATGTATAGACTTCAGTCAGGACACTCTTGTCTTGGAATACAAGTGTTCCTGCTAGAGGTCAACATACAGGCGGATGTCGCAGTTCGTCAGTGATTAAATTTGACTGCTCAGCTTCTTATCATTTCTTCCTCAAATCAACCTTGATAGGAACACAACTAATCTTGGGTCTTATGGGCAACAGCAGACTATACACATACTTTATATACACTACACACAGGTTTACAGCAGTTATTGTTATATGTTAATTAAGTTGTGTTGATTCGTGAAGATTATCTTGCTGAACAAAACAAACCAGCGGAGCGCATCAAAAAAAAAAAAAAAGTCCCTATTATTTTCAGTAAACGGGGTCTGCTCATAATTCCGAAATCCCATTATTCTGAAAACGACCCATCGTTCCGAAATCTCAATGTTTCGACATCCCATCGTTCCGACCATATTAAACCCATTGTTACGAAGTCCTGTTGATGACGTAGTGCGCCTGGGAGATACCATTTAACAGAGGAGGAGTGGAGCAAGGACGTCGGTGTTCTGAGTTAGAGAGGTTAAAAATTCACCAGTGTTGGGCAGCAGCGTCACTACAAGTGGCGAAGTTACTACTTTACTCCATTTCTCAGTAGCCTGGTCAGATAGCTTTCAGTAGTGAAGTTGATTAATTGAGCGAGCAGCATGGTAGTGTCAACAAAAGTGACAAACTTTTTTCCCCAGGAAAAGCTGTGAAGTCTAGTGGACATTTTTCTTTTGGAGTTTGGATGAAAGTAAGGATAGTAAAAGCATAATGAAGCAGTTTCCTCTGCTTGCTGCTTCCCTATTGGCTCTTCTTGGCAAGACCCGCCCTACTCTGCCTCTGATTGGCTACACTGCACATCTTGCCTCGCCCATACACTGTGTTTATGTAGTGGATTCACAGTGGACACCAGAGAAAGAGATGCAACAAGGGCCGAGAGAGGAGCTGAGAGACGGAGGACAGGAGGAGGAGACAGGGACATGCTGATGTCATGTGTTATCTGCAGGACATGTTCATGTCCTCATGTTTTCATTTAGCTCTGTTATTTTCATTGTTAACATTTATCATTTGTCTTTTATTGATGATGGTTTTATTGAGTGAAAAATGCTGTTGTTGAATTAGTGACAGAGCCGGAGAGTTGACTGAAAGAGGCAACAGGCCGACTGATGATGTCATGTTATTGGACGACAGGTTCAATTGTCACAAATAGAAAAGAAGAAAGTTTTAATTTAATTCTGTTATTTAAAGGAGCAATAAGCGAAATTCATCATTTCTAGATTGAAGGACGTTATTAGCGGCTCGGTCCCAGCAATGTGTCAGGTGTTACAGTTGGGTTAAGTGAGTAAGTTAGCTCGGCAGCCCAGCTAACATTTTCAATTAGCACTGTAAAATGTAGCCTCCCCGCGAGGCTACATTTTTGTAATATATTTGCTGAGATGGAGGCGAGGCTCAGTGACTAGAAGAGCTGGTAGAAGCGCTCCATAGCTGTTAAGTTACTCCAGTAGCTGGTGGCAGCCGACTCAGCTAGTGCTAACACCGGGAGCTAACACTAACGTTCCTCCTCTTCTCTGTGAGTGAGAGCGATGTTTTAGCCTAGCAGGCAGCCCGCGAGCCTGGCGGGCAGCCTGGCGGGCAGCCTGGCGGGCTGCTCAAGCTCCAGACATTGCCCCAGATTCAAACGTCCAAAAACACATAATTGAAACCACAAAATATCTCCATACTGCTCGTCCGTAGTGATCCAAGTGTTTTTTGTACCAGACTGTAAACATATTTATTTTTACATTTTAAAATGGGAGTTTGTGGGCGTTGAGTCACTCTTGGAGCCAGCCTCAAGTGGACATTAGAGGAACTGCAGGTTTTAGCTTCATTTTCAGCCCCTTTGGCCGCCGCTTAGTTTTAAGATACATCTGTGAGTAAAGCTGAACGGCTGTGCCTTGTTTGTTTTGTTTGTTGGTCTGTTCTTTGTATTTGGACAACTGTTGTGAGACCAGTGCTCATATTTTGTTTGTTAATGCATTTGAAAAATTGCATGCAACTAGTGATTTGTTCCAGCTGAGCAGCAGCCATGCAGCGTATCAAAGAGCACTTCAGCGTCTCCTCGACCCATGTTTGGCTCCAGCCTTGGTCTCTATGGTGGAGCTCTAATGAAAACAGCACACATTGTGCCTTGAAATAGATCAGTGGTTTTGAGTCCTGATGATTAACAACCATTTTTGGTCTGCAGATGATGATTCAACACCAAAGCAGAAAAGAGACAAGACGCTTAAGTTTGACTCGAAACTTTAATCTTTGTTCATGTTACAGTGACAGACTATTGCAATGATGCATCCACTGCATCATTTCATAACTATCAAGTATTTAAGGGACAAAATTAGCCACAGAATAAGACTGCTGTTCAGTGGCTCATTTTTCCACACCCATCACCACCCCACTGCCCCCAAGGTCTATTCATTGTCCAAAAAAAGTCAGTTACCATGGCCTGTCAGCCTCACTTTGAATGATACTGACTTCAGTAACACGTGGTGCACAAATGTCACACACATTTTAAATGCCTCTAAATCTGGTTTTGATAGAGCTTCCAGAATTTGCTGGAATTTAACTGAATCCATTCTTCCCTCTACCTGTGAAATGTTCCCCGTGCCACTGGCTGCAACACAAGCCCAAAGCATCATCCATCCACCCCCGTGTTTAACAGTTTGTTCTCCAAACATACCTTTGCTCATTGTGTCCAGAAAGTTCTGTTTTACCTTCATCAGTCCACAGGACTTGTTTCCAAAAAGCATCAGGCTTGTTCACATGTTCCTTTGCAAACTTGTGAGGCTGAATGTTGTGGTGAGGACACAGGAAAGGTTTTCTTCTGATGACTCTTCCATGAAGCTCATATTTGTCCAGGTGTGTCTGCACAGTAGAACAGTGCACCACCACTCCAGAGTCTGACAAATCTTCCTGCAGGTCTTTTGCAGCCTTTCTAACAATCCTACGAGCAGCTCTCTCAGAGAGTTTTCAGCTTGACCTCCACAGTTCCTGTTAACTGCCATTTCTTACTGACATGACCAACTGAGGAAACAGCTCCCTGAAAACACTTTGCTATCTTCTTCTAGTCTTCATCAGGTCTTTTAGTTTTCAGAGTGCTAGGCAGCTGTTTAGAGGAGCCCATGGCTGCTGGTTGTTGGGACAAGCTTTAACACAAGAGGCAAAGCTGAAACCCTAACAAATTAAAGTCTGAGACCCTGCGAAAAGTTGTCTAAGAGCTCAAATGTCTCGGGGTGTCCAAACTTTTGCATGTTGCTCCTCTCATTTTTCCACCTTAAAACTGTACGAAAATAAAACACTGATCTTGCTTGAAATGTTGAAAAGCATGTCTCATCTTTAACTTCATGCCTTTTGCAGATCAGTTCATCTTCTCCTCACTTAACTCTTCACAGTAAATGACATTTTGACCAGAGGTGCCCAAACCTTTGCAGCCACTGTATCAGGCTGAAGCATCATCTTCAAAAATGATCTCTGAGCCAGCACCAGAGATGAGAGACGTGGTGCCTGTGGAGAATGGAGGAGATGAAATTAAAATGACAGAGTAAAGTAGATATTAGCTGCATCAACATATGGATGTAAGGTTAATCAGATAGTAAAAGATAATGGAATCACAATAGAGCGCTCTGCGAGTGTGTATGTGTGTGTGAGAGAGAGAGGAAGAGAGTCTATTTTCAGAGCACTTAACAGCTCTTTGTAGACATGTGACACACACACACACACAGTCTGTCAGATGCATGAAATCACAATGTCACACTTCATGTTAAATAAGTAAAATTCATGCTCGCTGCAACAACAATTCCAGAATAGCAGCCAGGACTCCAGAGCTTTGTCTGAGGAAAGGTTCCGGGTTGTTTTCCAGAAGATTCTTACAGAGATTTTGCAGCAGAAATAAATTTCTTCTCTCTCAGTCATGAAGCTCAGGCTGTGTGTATCATGTTTTTGAGTTCAGCTGCTGACGTACAGATACCATCCATCAGACTGGGTGATCTGATGAACAGTCTGACATTTTTCCTGTTTGAAATAATTAATCAGTTTCTGACATACTTAAATACGTCATCACTTATGCCACCCTGTTGCTTTCACAAATTCAAGTGGGTCAGACTTTAAAACCAGGAAATGTAGATTGGAAACACTCACTTCATGACCTTCTCCACTGAGATCAAGAAAAAGTGTTTATGAAAAGACATTGGATGTCATTTTTTTTTTAATGAACTTTGTTTATTGATTTTTGTTTAAGAACACATAGAACCTACACAGAAAATGGTCAGCTTGGTTATATTTCACTTACTACAATGAACAATAATTTTGCCCTCAAGGTCGGGGTAAGAGTAGAGATGGATAAAAACAGAAAAGATTAAGTGGGATATTATTCTGGGATAGCTGGGAAGGTAATTTTCTCCACACAGGCAAAGAACAGGCCGACATCTTTTTAACCTCTCTAACTCCGCCAGGATGCTGACGTCCTTGCTCCCCCCCTCCTCTGTTAAATGGTATCTCCCAGGCGCACTACGTCATCAAACCATGTGATGTTTGGTATTGCCGGATTCAGGAAGCTCTCGACTTTTCAAAAATAACATTGTTTTTCTTTTATTTATTATGTATTTCGCACCAGAGCAGCCTAAACACACAAAGTCCAAAATTGCAATGAGTGGTGACAAGTCATGTCATGCTGTTTTTCAACGGGAAAAGTTAAAGGATTACTCGCGATCTTATGTGGAGCTGTTAGCGGGGACTTAGCTGGTTTATAAAAGGTAAGAGTCTCACTCCTACCACTATTTTTGGCTGACATATACCGTCTAGAAAGTGGGATCATAACTTTCACGTTTCATATGGCTTTATTTGGTGATATTTTATGGTGTTTCTGTGTCATAAACAACATCAGCTATCATAATCACACCTGATTTCAATAAGGTACAATGTTTGAAGCTGGCTGAGTGTTGTTTGATCACTGACAGGACTGTTTTGAAGCCGAGTGAGCGCTCTGTCATTTGGAGCTCCGCCTGGATCTTTTCATGGTAAAAACACTGTAGAATGGTCATACTTTGAGCAGTCTTCTTCAAATTTGAAACAAGTGTTCATTGATAGTGTGCCTACAGCCCCACAGTGTCATTTACCTGCTCAGATGAAGCCACAGACAGTTATTCATCCTGAAACACATTTTTATTTTATTTTAGGCAAAATCTTCAACTTTTTACTGACTTCAGAGGCCCATTACTCTGTCTCTGTATCACCTAGAGTGTTTCTGACACTTTCACAAGAAACTGCAGGGAGTTTTCTTTCTGGCAAGACCTCGTGCATGCATGTAGTCAGAGCGGTTCAGAAGCTACAGTCATTTTAATTTGGATATATCATTTTAGGCATTTTTGTTACAAAATGGGGGTGGAGTGCAAGAGGCTCCTGGAAGAGCCTTTCAATCTATATCGGATTTTTTTTTTTTTTCAAGCTGTAAATGACTGAGAATCTGTTTTATCGTATTTTTAGGAAGGCGTTGTTGGTGATTTCTATCTCATTAATTAGATGCCACCGGTGATGTTGCAAAAGCTAGAAGATCTCTCCAAGCTCAGGCAACGGCAACTGAGGAATATCGAACAGAGCCGCAATGGCATTAGGCTCGATGAGTGTCCTAGGTAGTTGTAAATAGTGCGATGGACAATTTTACACTGAATCAACCCATGTCTGGCGCACACAGACGAGGTATGCACACATTCAAGAATACTCCACCAAAGCTCCTCAGAGATCTCCTCACTCAAATCCTCCTTTACAGAATACAGAGACGATGAAGAAACTGAATTTGATTGTGAGGGTTAGGGTTGACCGAAGCCGAGATGTTTTGAACAGCAACTAAGCATTGTCACAACCGTGTCACATGAGAAACAGTTGGTGAGAGATGATTGGTAATGTCACTGTACCGATCTGTACATCCTTCTCAGTCATTAGTGCTCATGTGTAACTCTCAACAGAGATGAAAAGGAAACGAAGTGGCTCATCCGTTAAATACTTTCATTCACTGTATGTGCTTTGGTCATATATCTGATTAATGTATGCTGGGCCACTCGGAGATTGCTTCTGGGTCGGAAGTGGCCCGCAGGCCTCGATTGAAAAGGTCTGACTTATGCTATTCATTCAAGTTAGTTGCCTCATTGTGAGATGGACATTATGCACTCTTCTCTGCAGCTGCACACATATTAAATGTAAAGGCTGCGGCGTCATTCAGATCAAAAGGGTTTATATCCATGGGAACACCAATGTACATTTCAAGGCAATCTGCCCATTAGATTATTAGATATCTGATGTGCCATATCAACGTTTTGGACTGAGGGTGGCACTAGAACAAAGAAAGTCCAGAATGGAAACGGGTAATCCTTGGGGGAGCTTATTAATGCCTAGTACAATCATGGTGCAAGAGGAAAGGTCAGGGAGTCACCAAAACCTTTAGGATTTGGCTTCTAGGGACCATCAACATCCAAAGCCAGTGGTTATTGGTATCATCTGAACAAAGTTTTCTCCTGGTCCCCAAGCACTAACCTGCAGGGTCCTGAATTGGAGAGGGTGATTGTTAGAAGCTCACATTTAACAACAAACTGCATTTTAGATTTAATAATTTCTCTTCAACCATTCAGTCATTTTCTCAGCTCAATACGTGCCTTTGAATTTGAATTTCCTCACCGTCCCCATGTTTGGTCCCCCCTCTGTTGGGGTACATAGCACACAGATCTGGTACTAAAAGGTGGAGCTGTGAACACTGCTGTTACCCTTTTATCAACATGGCAAGCATAGGTAGAGCTGCGACACAACTTAAGCTGACGTTCAACGAATCCTTTGCCACATCCAACGATCTGCTGACGGCTGAAATGATGCAGGCACTGAAGATGATAGACTCACATTATTTCAATCAGGAGAGACACGTTTTTTGGTTAGGAAGGAAAATATTTAATTACAAGTGCACATGAGAATGAAATGTGAAAATGTGAAAAGTCTTTGGCGATTAGACCCCTTCGAGATGGTGAGCTATAAGGAAGGTGATGGATCCGTAGCCAACTAGGGAACCCCCCCGGGGTCTAGACGCTGGTGGTGGTAGAGGAAGTGAAGAAGAGATGAGGATCAGATGGATGGGTGCTTTGACCTTGGATGAGATGGCTGGAGGTGAACGGGGTGGAGGAGGGGCAGCGATTCTGCCTAGAATGACAGCTGAAAGCCGCAGAGGAGAGAACAGATTTAAAATCTCGTAGCGACAACCTGATTGGCTGCTGGAGGTCGTGGCTAATTACGATAGGACAGCTAGGAGAGTGCACGCCTGGAGGCAGCTGATTGGAGGAAGCAATGGGAGTGAGAGAGAGGGAACTGTGAATGAATGAGCACAGAAAGGTCTTCCTGATTGAACTTACGCTGAGCTTCTTTAGAACAATTCATGTGCAGAGCTGTGTTTCCAGACAGCAGAATAGTGGCCATATTTAGTTGTGGGAAACAAATCGTGCATATCTCTCAGCATTTGGAATTGTGCCCTCTTCAAACGGCTTGTAGTCCAACACATCCTCACTCCGACCTCGTCACATATCGACGTTCGGTCATGGACTTGGATGGACATTTCCACATATGGCGTCCAAGGTACCCTGGGTGTGCTGGTTGTTGACGTTCTGGGACGCCGTGTCAACGTCAGCCTGTTACATGCATTGTCTGTTTTCAAAATACACTTCTGTTTTCACAGGAAATGTACAGTTTGCATACAGTCTCTTTCAAAATAAAAGCACTACTTAAGTACAACACCATGAATGATGTTTTTTTTCCTTCAACAACAAACACACATGGGTTTGTTTTTCCAACACACACGTGGTTGGGTTTAGGAAAAAAGAACAGGGTTCTTACGAGAAGTGAACACTGGCCTCCCGGGTGAAAGTCCAGAAAGTCCACCACCACTCCTGCCCGCCCTACTCGGACTTTCACAGCCTTAACTTTTGTTGTCAGCCACATTTCCCCTCTGCAGCCGGGCGCTGTTGTACAATAATGGGGACCAGCCAAATATCATGCCGATGTCAAAGGGCAACTTTTTTGTAGGTGTCTGACGCTGGAAGTCACTGACCAAGCACCAGATTTCGACGACTTCGGTGCAAGACCAGGCCGTGTGGTCAGAGAAGTGTTCAAACTACTTAAGTAAGTCATGGAAATGGGTTCAAATATTATGCAAAAGTTATGGAAAAGTATATTCTAGAGACAAAACGGTAAGAAAAAAAAAAATATTGCCAATGGATGCAAACCCAAATTTTTAACTTGGTGTATTATAGCATTGTCCAGTATTGATGTTTTTGTCTGACGTTTCGGTTACATTTTCCACCAAGCCCTGTTGCTTAGACAGTTTTCTCTCAAGCCTCATCTTGCATCTCTCCTGGGGGGTCGCAAGGCATTCACAGGCTATGTTTGAAAAGGAAAGGTAATGCCACCAGGAGTACAATTTCACCATTACAACATGAATAAAACAAAATGATCTGCACAGCTGTAGAATACTGACACTACACTTATTTGCAAAATGTTTATTTATCCAATATCTGCTTGTGGCAACAACAACAACATGATTATAATTAACATGGTTACTGGAAGGGAAAGACTGGTCCACCTGAGTTTACACTGGCATATGGAGAACAGACCAATATTTGACTTAATATTGATGTTCACTGACACTTTGTTGATGCCTTTTGTGTCCATCATGACTTTTGCATTGTGCTGTAAGTACAGTCCTGTTGTCTCTGTCTGTCGTTATATCACGGCAAACTGTGTTAGATATGCGAGAACTACCCTCCTTTAAGCACAAATTTGTCCTCTGTCATTTTTTTGAGTCAAACTGTAACCGCACATTTCTGCAAAGCAAACGAACCCTGAAACCAACCCTGCACCTAAATCTTGACGCTAATCCAGAGTGAAGCTCCATAATCTATCATGAAAAGTGATCATTAAAGGTCTCCTGCTAAGCACAGATGAATCAGGGCTGTGTATCAACAAGGATTGACTGTAAGTGCATTTCTAATCCGTAATGATGGCTATCAATCATGCCGACATTTGCTCTTTGTGGTGGTAAGGAATAAATACGGGAAGTGGAGATGGCACTCGCCTTAACAATGTGATAGGATAAAACAGAGCTTTTGTTCAGCCGTGTAGATCTTTTGCAACCACAGCTGAACTTGGAGCTAACCAGGGGTGAAACAATACACATATTGAACCGTTCGGTGCAAGGTTTTCCGTTTGGTACAAACCAGAAGATATGTTGAAGTATCCTATTACATTTGCAAAATAAAATATTCAGCTAAATCTGTCTTTTATATAATGTTTATAGTGTCACTACACCCAACAAGGCAGCTAACATGATGGAACAGGCAACGTCTCCACCAAACCCTTTCAGTCCAGTCCCTTTGGAACCAGCAGTAACCCTTCAGACATGGTACCTAGACCCTCAAATGCGGGCGGGGTTGTTGTCACTCACTGCTCCGTCCAGCACTCGCTATATTTCCTCATCAGCGGTGACACAGATGGAAGTCTGCACCTGGTTTATCGTCCACAGAACGAGGCTGCACGCAAGCGTCTGTTGTCATACCGACATAGTGCTTTTATTTTGAAAGAGACTGTATGCAAACTGTACATTTCCTGTGAAAACAGAAGTGTACTTTGAAAACAGACAATGCATGTAACAGGCTGTTGACACGACGTCCCAGAACGTCAACAACCAACACACCCAGGGTACCTTGCTCATCACACATCGCACCAAAGTCTGAGACCAAATGTCCATATGTGACAAGGTCAGAGTAGGAATGTGTTGGGGGTGTTGTGTCGGTATGCCAGGTGCCATAACTCTCCCCCTGAGCTAGATCATATGAATGAGTCATAATTCATATATTATGTGAAGCCTAATTTTTTTTAGATAATATTCATACTGGTTTTTCTTTTCCACCTGGCCCTTTATGCTCTGCCATTTCTCCTCCAATCATCAGGCTGTGACAGGTTGTTCTGATACCACAACTATCACACAGTCACATTTTTGTCGAGCTGCGAGCGTCACGTAGGTTTCCATCACCAAAAGTTTCTGACAGAATCAGAGAGGAGAGGGAGAGACGCTGTGCTGCTGCCAGAGGAGCCGCTGAATGAGTTCCCTCTGAACATTCAGGACGCCACACTTTATTCCACACTGCTGAAGCTGCTCCTCTTTTTACTGGAACCACCACGGAGTCAGGAATAATTTCACTTTCAGCCATGCTTGTTGTTGTCGTGGGTAACTGTATGATGTCAATATGTCAACAAGTCAAAATATTGCGGGTATCATGATACAAAATTTTTTATTAAAAATGATACAGGTATTATAGTGAACGAGTTGATACAGCACACCCCTCACAGAGAACCAGGATTAGTGCAGGAGGTAAAAGTTTTCTGGGGGTGTGAAAACAGCTGCTTCAGTTCCTCGTCTCGCCTTTGAACCTCCCACTCGCAGTGGCAGAAATGAGCGGCAATTATGCAACGAGCTGAAAAGCTTCGGTACATCTTACAAAACAACGGAGAACATCAAACACATTGTACTTTCATCATTCACAGCAGCTGGAAAAAAATCAGCGTTAGCCAGGGGAAATGGTGTTAACACGCAGGAAGAGCCATCTCAGCTGTCTAGACTCACTGACAAACAGAAAACCCTGAGCTACGGTGGGGTAGCTAGAGGAAGTCATTTGGAAGAAACATGGCTCCCCAGTATTTTAGCCTGTACAGGGCATGTGTACTGACAGATTAAACCATCTTTGAAGTCTGCCATACATCAGTTGAAAACTCCCTTCCCCTGCTCTTTAAGCTAATAAGCTTAAATCTTCCAGCAGCCAAAGCTGCTCCTCCATGACAAAAAAAAAGGCGAAGAGGAGGAAAAAAACCTTTTAATCCCGGCTTTGATGATACATTATGTGCTGCTGGAAAGAACACTCAAAGTTCCCCCTGAAACTTAAAAGTGACATGGACCCCATCAGGCTGTTCTGGATGGAGGAACCAGCAGAAGGAGCGTCCACATGACAATAGCATTGGAGCCTGGAGGGTTGGGGGACTGGGGAGATGGGGTTGTATGGTGGAGGGTGGGGGGCAATTTTCCATTCTCCGTTTGTCATATAATCACTTGTATTTCAACCCAGCCCCATTCCTCAGATATGACGGCGGCAAACAACACGCAGACACAAGCATAAACTCAACGTGACCCTGCTTTCTGCATGTGTAGCACTCGGCGGCTCAGCGAGCGCAGATTAGGCTTTGAGAAGACGCAGCGTGGGGGCTGAGGTAGTGCGGACAGAGGAGGGAAGGGAAGGGGAGAGATGAAGAGCGAGGGATAAAAAAAAATGGGGAAGGAGGGTAAAAAAAAGCAGGATCACAGAGGGAGGAGAAGAGAGCTGGGAGAGGGTGAGAAAGGAGGGGGGGCGGGGGGGGGAGGCCATGGAGTTCAGATTTGACCGTCATTTTCCAGCAGAGAGAGAGAGAGAGGCAGAAAGAGGCAGAGAAAACAGAGTAGCGCAAAGATCTGCTTTCTGGTTTCTATGGCAACAGCAGGCTATTATCCTCAACTGTCAGTTATTATGAAGGGATGTGACTTCAGCGGAGGAGAAGGAGAAGGAGAGGGGGAGAGGACGGACAGAGAGGTCAGGCCTCCGGTTTACCTCTGGGAGCAGAGAGCAATGTGTGAAGTCAAATGAACGGAGGTAAAAACCCAGCAAATATCTCCGCAGGTCACATGACTGCATCAGCTGATCAGCTGATAAAGGTCTCTGCAGGCCGACACTGGGGCTCCACATCACAACCAACGGTATTATTAATTATCTGTAAAATCTACATCCTTTGACATTTACTCATGTCATGATGAAAAACTGCAGTCTGAAGGCAAATTTAAAATTGATATAATTCTAATTATGATATAAAAATAATAATTATTAAAATAATAATAAAAGTAATTGTTAATTTAATTACATATAATAATTAATCAATATAGTAATTAACAGCCACCGCTTGTTAGTCACTGGGTGAAGCTGTGAGGTCTGGTGGCTGCTAGCTCCACTGCCGTTCAGTGACTAACAAGCGGAGCTAGCTGCTAACAGCCACCGCTGCAACTAACAAACTCCACAGATCCATTCAGCAGCTCCACCATCCACAGTCAGACACACGGCTGATTATGTACTGCTGAGTTACAGCTCACAACTCGCACCAACGGAAACATCCTGGTGCAGACTATTTACTGGAGTTCTCCAGCCTGTCGCTCATCAGGCATCTGAAGATCATTACAAGCACGGCTGCTCTCGTCTTTCAGTGTTCAATGTTAGTTGTTTTTTTTTTTTTTATCAAGATTTATTTTTAGCTCGTCATTGTCTCATTTTCGTCATGGAAAAAAGCTCGTTGACGGAAATTTGTCATAGTTTTCGTCAACAAAATGAACACTGGTGACTTAAAGACTTTTTATTTACTGTCTCGTGCTGAATGACTAATATTAGTTTCATATTGGGAAACAGAAACATCGGTCCAACTCTGTTTGGTAAATCAAAATGGCTGCTCATTGTCCAGCAGTGTAAAACAACACTACAGCACATTACAGATGAAGAAGAACCGAGGTAGTCTGCTCCAACTGCTGAGTTATCGTTATCAGCGTTATGAATGAATGGAATTTCCCTGTATAGTTCGGTTACTGTACAACGTACACTGTCCGAGTGAGCCTCTGCATACAGTAGCACAGAGAAAGTGTTGCTGCGGCCAAGGTGGAAATGATTATGGAACAGGAGGCAGCTATTCCAATTTGAAATGGATAGTCCTGCCCTTGTAGAGTACATGGAAAATATCACTCTCTCTTAGCTGCTACCAGCGCTCACATAGTTCAGCATGAGTAAAATAAACACGTACAGATCCGTGTGCACACATGTAAAGGTGTTTCCAGCTTATTGTATGTTGTGAAAAAGACTCAGAGCTGAAGAACCGTGCAGAGGAAAGAAAGAAGAAAGGAGGGGAGGATGGGTGGGGGTGGCGGACGAGAAATAAGATATGAAGAAGTGGGTGGTATTTGGGTTGAGATGGAAATATCTCTGTTGTTTTCCTCGCTCCTCTCCCGTCCCGTATCTCTCTATCTCCCTGCGTTCCTCCCCTCGGCCGGCTCCTGACGGCGTTCGGGGGTCGGCCCAGCCGGCGCTCCAGGTGGCCCTCTGTGGAGCCCCACTTAGCGCTGGAGGGACGAGGCCTTCATGCCATGCACTACCTCCAGGTCAACGGGTTTGTTCTGGCAGGCCGGCAGCAGTGAATGGGCATCATTACAGTTTCATTACAGCGGGAACTGGCTGAAATGAAAGCTGTATTTAACGTCCAGAGGAGCCCCTGCAACTATACTTGATCGCCAGAGAGGAGAGAGGGAGAGACAGAGAGAGAGAGACAGAGAGAGAGACAGAGGGAGAGACAGAGAGAGAGAGACAGAGGGAGAGACAGAGGGAGAGAGACAGAGGGAGAGACAGAGGGAGAGACAGAGAGAGACAAAGAGAGACAGAGAGAGAGAGACAGAGGGAGAGACAGAGAGAGAGAGACAGAGGGAGAGACAGAGGGAGACAGAGAGAGACAGAGGGAGAGACAGAGAGAGACAAAGAGAGACAGAGAGAGAGAGACAGAGGGAGAGACAGAGAGAGAGAGACAGAGGGAAAGACAGAGGGAGACAGAGAGAGACAAAGAGAGACAGGGAGAGACAGAGAGAGAGACAGGGAGGGACAGAGGGAGACACAGAGAGAGACAGAGGGAGACACAGAGAGAGACAGAGGGAGAGACAGAGGGAGACACAGAGAGAGACAGAGAGAGACAGAGAGAGACAGAGGGAGAGACAGGGAGAGACAGAGGGAGAGACAGAGAGAGACAGAGAGAGACAGAGGGAGAGACAGGGAGAGACAGAGAGAGACAGAGGGAGAGACAAAGAGAGAGACGAAACTCTACGGAGAAGGACGTATCTTCAGGTTTTAAACCTGGAGACAGTTGTGGTGAAGTCTCTCTCTCTCTCTCGGTTTTTCATCTGTGAGGAGCTCGCAGGGCTGAAGGCAAAATATTTTCACAGATAGTAACACACACATTTGGTCCGACTGTTTCCTGCATATCTCACTTTATTTTTCCTCCATGTATGACGTGAAATGACTGCCTGAGCCTGGCTGCTGAACCTGGGCCGTAACAGAGCCTGACGAGGGCTGCACCTCAGGAATCACACTGGTTACATAGATATTTACCCCCTACTCATATTTGTTATAAATATACGTGGGATAGAAATACATTTCTGTTCAGCCCGGTCTCACTGGGTTTAGGACAGAGGAACAGGGTTTGGCTTTACAGTCTTACAGGAAGTGAACGCCGGCCTCCTGGGTGAAAGTCGGTGGTTGTTGGACCCATCCATCACCCCTCCTTCCCGTCCTACTTGGACGTCGCCTTAACTTTCGTTGCTGTCGCGCAGTATTTTGTCTTGACTCAGCCGGGCACTGTTAAACACTGACTGCACGTCATGCTGATGTGAAAGGACGGCTTTATGTGTGAGACTGGGTTGCCACCACTCTCTCACGCCATCGTCCTTATAATTCACAGCAAACCCACAGTGGTAAGGGAGGGTCATACCATAGATATCATATACAGTAGATACCTCGTTGACGGCTTCGGTCCGTTTCAACGATGCGTCAACGTCGCCGCCATCTTGGGGAGGTCACTGCCGGCTGGCTAGTACTGTTTGGAGAGCAGAAAGCAGAAAAACCCGACAGCACTCACTAATAAGTATAATACTTTTTAATACAGTGCATTGAACAGCAGCAGTCGAACGGACGCGTTTCAGCTCATAGCCGTCCTCAGTGTTTGGAAATGGCCACTTTAGAATGAAAACACAGACAGTACTTACTGACCCTCATGCTGACAAGAAGTCCAGTGAAGTTTTTAATCCACAAAACTCGTTCGGGGTATCGGAGGACAACAGCTAGCCGGAATAACAGCTACACTTGAAGTGCACGGAACCCACATTTGGAAAATGTAATAAAACTCGGCTAATGCGTTTCAAAAACGTCAGAACGGCTCGTCCATCGTAATCCAAGTCCAAGCACTGTCTGTATTTTCATTCTAAAGTGGCCATTTCCAAACACTGAGGACGGCTTTGAGCTGAAATGAGTTCTGCTTTGCTGTAATTTTTTGGACCGGCACCCAATTACACTTTGAGACTTTTGAGTGAGCATGCCGAGTTTGCTGAAGACTTATCTCCATACACAACAGTACCAGCCAGCCGGCCGTGACCTCCCCAAGATGGCGGCGACGTTGACGAACAGTAGCCACAGGAATGAGTCATCTATGATCATATATCTATGGATCTTACTCTCAATACTACATTTTCATTTTTTAGACCGATTCTCACCAACCCTACTCCGACTTCTGCCGCCTTGGGTTTTGTTGTCCCGCTGTGTTTCTGCAACGCCGCTGGGCACCTTAAATGATAACAGTCACTGTCCACGTATCACGCCGATGTGAAAGGACGGTTTTATTCGTCAGCGTCTGACGCCAGAAGTCACTGACCAAGCGCCAGATTTGATGACTTCAGGGTTAGACCAGGTTGTTCTGACAGAGCAGGTCGAACCACTGACTGTATACAGAGATGCACAACATATATCGACTTCTTCCCACTGTGCAAACATGAAGCCAAAATATTTCAGATACAGCTGCCGCCATGTTGCACTGGTGATGTCACTGTGAGCCAGAGTCTGCACAGTAGTGATCTATCAGCTGTGTGATGTTCCTAGAGTCTGACTCATCGCAAGCAGCGCCACGGATTGAAGTCACACTGATTTGCACACACAGCTGTCAGTCATGACGTCAGACCTTCTTTTTGAAGCATCACATTTCAGACAGTCACTCTCAGTCCACTGGGATTGGTTACTTTCACCAGCCTGTTCATTGTTGCCTCATATTTGCTTTGATGAAGGTCTAGTAGACGGAGAGCTCATCAATAAAGTGAAACACTGCACAGATGTAAGTGTGCATGTATGAAACTCACCCTAATGCCACTTTGATATGATCAGTAACATTTCCAGGACTCGGTCAAAAACTGGCCCAGATCAGGCCGGGATGTGTTTGGATAAATGTGTTCAATTTTAAAACAAATTTTGACATTTTTTAAAACAAAATTAAAATATTAATGCACATTCAAACATGTTTTTAACATTAAACAAATCCACAGACCTTACTGTGATGCAGCAATATTTTTGTAACTGAATCATTTCAAAACTCCCCTAAAACTGTCTTTACATGACTGAGGACACGGCTTACTGTATAGCGCCAGATCAGACCCAGATGTGTCTGTGATATCAGACATGTTTCTGAATGATTTATGTCACTGTTGACCACCAGCTGCAGCTCTGTGACTGACGGAGCTTATGAATAACACTAAGGCCGGTGTTCACTTCCTGTAAGACTGTAAAGCCAAACCCTGTTCTTTTTTCCTAAACCCAACCACGTGTTTGTTGTTGAAGAAATATGGTGGTGTTGTACCAACGTAGTGCTTTTATTTTGAAAGAGACTGTATGCAAACTGTACATTTCCTGTGAAAACAGAAGTGTATTTTGAAAACAGACAATGCATGTAACAGGCTGAAGTTCGTCAACAACCAACACACCCAGTCACCTCTGGCAACTAATTTTAACCCTTTGGCCAGTAAATGAAGTCACCTAACCAGCCACTCTGGTGAGTGAAAAAAATAGGGCCAAACTACTGTTATTGTTGTTTGTCCCGCCCTTGGCTGTGTGTAGGCTACGTGATGTCATTGGTTGCACGCCGGTGTTGTACAACAGATCTTCAAGCCCACAACATGCTGCAAAGTGGGAGCTAGAACGTGAGCGTGCAGTTGGAGATTCGCGGTCCGCCATTTCCACGCCCTAGAAAGGCTGATAAGGGGGTGCTGTGGCTGTGCTGCCTGCTCTCTCCGGTTTTACGCCGATCTTTGCTCTCAAACCACAAAAAGTGTGCTGGCACAACAGTCTCCTTCAGTACATTATTCTATGCTTTCTTTGGATTTTCACTTTGGCTAGTCATCCTGTTTAATTTGTCTTCTGATTAAATGGGAACCGTTGAAACAAGTTGTAGGAAGCCTCTGCAAGTAATTGGTTGCTGGCAGACACTCTGTGCTGCAATAACATGGTTACTCAGCAGTGCCGTGCACTGTAGAGCCGATGCGCTGCTGGTTCTGCCGGCCTGAATAGAATATAATGTCTATAGCCTTACTGTTGTGTACAGCCTTTATAGACTGAGCTGAGTAGTGATGCGCGGGTCGACCCGTAACCCGCGGGACCCGCAAATGGACCTGCGGGTCAGGCAGCAGTGATCGTCTGTTAAATCGGTCTGTAAATGATATTTTGACATTATTATTATAATCTATTAATCTATAATCTATTACTGTCACTGCATCCAAAGGTACTGATGCGTTGAGCAGGTGACAGTCCGCGGTCGTTTTCAAAACACACTTGTGTCACACACTCCAAAAGAAACTTGTTGAAACTTTAAGCAATAATTTATTGTACAAAACAGGGGAAACAAACGTTGACAAAAATGGTTCCATAATTCATATTAAATTAAAAAGATAACGAAAAACAGCTACAAGTTAGAGGGAATAGTGATAAAGTGGTAAAACTTGGCATTGATCCACAGCCTCAGACGGATGCGCTCATGCACACAAGCTCAGTTGGTAGGTGATACTATATTTTCACATTTTTAACAATGCAATTCAAAAGTTTTGATTTTTATTGATAACCTACAATTACCAACAACAAAAAGACTACATTTAGCACCAGAAAAATATGTAAAAAAAAAAAAGTAAATAAAAAAACAAATACCAAATTTTCATAACGAATACCTACCCATAGAAACGAATATTCGAATATCCGAATATTTGGGTACAGTCCTACAAATAACTGACCAAAAATATTGAAGTTTTTCACAATATTGTGATTTATTGAGATGCGCCAGTATATAACAATGAGTTGATACATTTAATGTAAAGCTTATTAAGCAAAGTATGTTTTAATAAAGTATTTTAAACAATCAAATTTGACTCATTCCTTAATTCCACACAAAATTATGCTAATATTGTATTTTGAGAATTGCTCGAGTTTATTATAGTAATAACACATTGAAAATATACCAAAATACTATTTATGATTTTTGGCTAGTGAAAAAATTTTTTGGGCCAGTAGATTTTTTTGGCTTACTAGCCACTTGGCTAGTAAGCCAAAAAGTTAAGTTTGAACCCTGCACCCAGGGTACCTTGGACGTCATATGTGGACGTGGAAAGTCCATGACCAAATTGCACTGACACTTATTCATATAACTAACACTGTACGTCACTGTATACAATTCTAAAAATCCACTTTAATATTTACCATTATTCATTTAATGTTTTCACATATTGATGTATTTTATTTTTCCAATCAATAAATGTTTGAGCACGTTCTGAACAACATGTTGGACACTTTATTTCTTCAGTTTTTTGACAGTGCTGCACAAACCACCTCCATAAAAAAGAAAAATAATCAACAATAAAATGCCGCCTCTGACCTTTTATTGTAGTTCAGCAACATAATGAGTTTCTGCCCCTCGTTACAGTCTGAATGAAGCTGTTCAGGAGCTCAGGTTAAGTGTCGCATGCCATTTACACACAGAGTCCATCACTGTCAGCTGCATCATTCAGCACCATCGCAGTGTGACAATATTATTCTATAAATGCTTGACAGTGGAGCAGCGAGAGCATATCTTGTTAAAGTGTTTATTAGTTTTCAGTTTTCAATTTAAGTTTTTAACCATTAAGATAAACTTTGTTTCACCATGACCACGCAGCACCGACCACGACCCCGACGGTCCTCCAGTCTCGACTCCGAGACACAGAAACATCTCCGTGAATACCTGAGCTGGACTCAAATGAAGTGAACACCTCCCAGTCTTATCTAATTCAATGAAATGAGCTCTTCAACAAAGATAATAATAATAATAATAATAATGGCCAAATAATTATAAAGATTATGTTCCTCCATGAAGAACTGAACTCTGTGACAGAGATGATTTGAGGTGAATCTGAAGTTAAGTTGACAAATTACAGCTTCCTCACCTGGACAAATGTCAGCACTCTTGTTGTCTCCATTCAGTTTAATTAGTTACATGCTCTGTGATTAATTAATCTAAATTAATCACTTACATCAATTTTGCTGTGAAAGTATTTAATGAATGTTGTCAGATGTGTCGTAGTGATGCTGCTGGATGTTGGACACAGCTGTCCCCCTGTCCTCAGCCACTCAAACTGGTCTGAGTCCATTCTGTGAGGGAGTCAGTGAGTCAGTCACAGGTAGACTGACTCAGTTTGAACGTCTGGTCCAGTGTGGCGTGATGAGGCTGGCTGCTAGCGTTAGCATCAGAGGCTGTGCTAGCTCAGACCTCTGGGTTCACTGCTAAAGTCGTTGTGTTGAGGTGATGTTTCAGACTGAAGTTCTCCTTCCTGCAGAACCTGCAGAGAACAGTGCTCCTATCAACAGCTCCATCTGGGTGTTTTTTTAAAACATATTATTTTTTTTGTAATTAATTAATATAAACTAGTCCATAGCCATTGGTAGCTTTGTCACCTTCTACCTATGCCAGTCCTCAGTGCCTATGTGCAGTTTCACATAGATTGACCACGTCAGTGAGTAGAAAAACGTGGGACAGACAGAATGACTGACTGACAGAATGACACACTGACAGTTTCCGTGATTATGTACAGCATACCATACCATGACTTAGTCATACCAAACATTAGAAAACAACACCAACATTGGTCCACAGGGGGAGCCACAGCGATCGGTCGCATTTTAGCCATTTTGAAGCATTTTTCTGTTGTTATAGCGCCACCCAGTTGCCAATTAGAGTTAAATTTCTCCAGTCACCTTGAGGCGTCCTGTTCTACATATCTACCAAGTTTAGTAAAAATCCATATGGCGGTTAGGCCTAGATAAGAAATGAGCTCTCTAGCGCCCCCATTTTGTTTGATGGGCTCAATAATGGAGGGGTCCCCTCAGATTATGTGTGTTCATATGCCTACAAAGTTGCGTGGTGATGGGTGAAACCCTTGAGATGTTATACACCTTTATGTGATGAGCCACGCCCTCCGCAATATTCATTGCCTTATAGAAGCTCAGTTTTAGTAAGTTTTCCAACTTTTGCCAAGAGGGAACTTTAGATATTGGTCCCTAGATTATGTTCACCCAGTTTCATGCAGATCGCTCAAACTTCCTAGGAAGAGATCCATTTGAAGTGTTTTTCAAAACATTCAAAATGGCGAAAATCTATATAAGTGGAAGTTATGGGTTCTTGAGGCAAATGTGTTCCTCATGAGGAGAGGCATCTCTGTGCAAAGTTTCATGTCTCTACCACATACGGGGCATGAGATATGCCCATTCAAAGTTTGACATTTCAATGGGTTGCTATAGCGCCCCCCTTTGGCCAATTGATGTAATATTGCTTCATTGGCATCCTCCCATGACCCCTCTACCACTGTGCCAAATTTCACATGGATTGACCAAGTCAGTGAGGAGAAAAACGTGGAACACACACACACACAGTTTTCATCATTATATAGTAAGGTGTCTGCATTAGTTTGACAGCCTGTCCTATTATAAATATTTGGGAATCTGGAGCCTTAATTTAAACACCATATTAATACTGATGTTGCAAAGAAACTCAAGTTCACTCTGAGCTTCCTGTTCAGGCTCAAGTCTTGTTTTTCCATGGCACCCGCGAGCTGTTTAGCTGCTGGCCTGTTTCTTTGTCAGATTGATTTTGGTGATGCTATTTATAAGTTCACCTCACCGTCCACCAGGCCAGGCTCTACAAAATATGGGCAGGGAGACAACATTTTCAAAAGTGGGCCTCATCCACACCCACAGGAGAGGCAGTATCAAAGAATAAAGTAATTTACCTCACAGTTTAGTGAATATTTCTCCATTTAGTCATTCAGTCAATCCTGAGGCTACATTAATTAATTAGTCAAAGTGTGTGCAGGACTGAAATAGTGTCGAGTATATGCCTTTAAATCACAGTTTTCTAGTCATATGTAATTCCAAGACTGTTTAGGAACCTCAGTGCAGAAATATTTAAATACAGCGTTCGGAAAAATGGCATAGTCCTTTTTCTCTCGCCAAAGTTATGGGGGGTGGGAGCATTGGATGACACGTTAAAATGTGTTTTAATGATAGCAGCACATGAAGTTACCATGCCCCCACAGCGGGCCTGCCGTCCACCTTGTCCAAGTTTGACCCCCTGTATCAGTCAGCCCTGACGTGCATCACTAAATCCACCCTCAGGACCCGTCGTTCTACCTCACACAGCGTGCTGGGATGGTCATCACTCAGTGTTTGGTCCTGGTTCACTGTAATCTGTAAAATCATCTCAGGTAAATTTCCACAAAGACAGAAGTTTCTATCTCTGGAGCTCAGTCATGATCTGACTCATCTTACAGCACAAACAGGACAACAGGTCTGTTCTATGGTTCCTGAACAACCTGCAGGCTCAACTCAAAATTCTGTTCTCTTTAAATTTAAACTCAGATTAAAGGAAGTGATCAAGGCTCGTTGCAGCTGCTTTATTGAACAGATCAAATATTGCTGCCTTTTAATGCACTCTATTCTGTATATTTTATTTTGACCTAACTGTTGTTGCTGTTGTGCTTTGCTGCTGTGCGACCTGTCTCTGCTCGGTCTCACCTGCAGAAGAGATTTAATCTCAACGTGACTTCTTATTTAATAAAGGTTATTAAAAAAAAAAGTAAAACAGTTTGGTTAATGTGATGAAATTATATAATTCAGTTAGATGTTCAGTTCATAATTAGGAATTCAATTATGTAAATCAAACTGAGTTAAAGTCGTGGTCTGTAAATTAAATCTATGAAGAGAGACAGAGAGTATGTGGTGTTCATCCATCACACAGTTTGACTGACTGTCACACTATAATCTGTTTCTAGTCTTGTCTCATGGACACTTTAATTAATAAATATAGTTTTTCCTCATGAAAAATATTTTTTGTAATTTCAATTCAACTCAAAAATTTCAGAAATATTTCCCTAAAATAAATGTCTCAGCTCACTGAAGCACGTCAGTGAAGCTGAGTTAGAACATCAAATTTTGATTTCTAAAAATATTAGTAGCTGTTAGTAAGAAACAGAATACTGTGCAGCTGCTGTCATTAACATTCAGAGAATTATGAGATACTTGTACTCGAATATTTCCATTTACTTTATACTTACACTCCTGTACATCTTATAGGAAACATATTTCACTGCTTTAGTTAAGTTTTAGCTTTAGTTTTTAGTTAGTAAAAAATGTTTGATTAATGTTTAGTTGAAAACTCATTTTAAGACATCAAAAACATGTTTGACATTTTAGAGTAGGATGAAATTATCTTAAATAAACTAGTCTGACCTCTGAAGGTCGACACAACTGTTGGATAAACATTAAGTTGGTTAATTAGGTTTTTGGAGGTCGAAGCAGATCATGTTGGTTTTAAGACTGATGGGATTGACTCAGTAAAGATGCAGGTTGTTTCCTTCATTTTTTAAAAGTTGAACCAGCGGATTAATTTTCAGACAGAAGTCAGAGGAGATACCTGCACACCAATGACCCTGGGCTGCAGCCACACAAAGGTCAATTTAATGAGAACATCCGCGCACTAAAAGAAGCTCCTTCATGAGTAAAAAGAAATAAAAGTGAATAAAAACAGCTGCAAACGTTTCAGTGAGAGCTTCACAGACACAGACTGAGTCCAGCAGGTGTGATCAATCAATCAGCAGGTGCTGCTAATCAGGTGGCATCAGCTCTGAGGAGCACAATGACCTGACCACAGAGTAATCTATTACTGAACAGAAAAATATAATCAACCCAAAACTCTAATCAACTATATTGTGTCATTCTCAGGGACTTTATACATGAACAGAAACACAGAGGCTTCTTGTTTTTATTTATAGGCCTGTTTTTATTTTTGAAATATACATAAGCCTATATATTTATATCAGGCGCTGTTAATGAAACATGTGGGCTGAAGCCTCAGACGCACAGGTCTAATAACCCTCCTGCAGTGTGGTATTTAGTCGTACAGATACTGTACATCTCTGAAATTTCACTTTCCCAGTCTGGGCTCCAAAAGTCTTCTCTGCTTCTTAATTCTGTGTATATTACGTTCCATTTACAAAATATTACCGAATTTAAACCTGATTAAAGTTAAAAAAAAAAAAAAAAAAAACATATTTGAATTTTATTATCACACAAAATATGATTAAAAACAAATATGTGAAAATAACGATGGCAGAGGTCGTGCAGGAGAGGTCAGAAACCTCCTCTCTGGAATTATAAATCAATTCTAATACAAATTATATTTCTCTCCTGAACATGAGAACATGACAGACAAAACAAGACGTTATAATAATCAAAAATGAAACAGACACATAAACATAACTAATATATTAGCTGTGGCACAGGTGTTTTTCATATTAGATTAAAATGAGAGTAATGACGGACGTGTTTTAATGAAGCTGCTCCTCTGTATGTCACAGCATTCTGTCCACGTGTCAGCAGGGAAGATGAACATCCTCTGCTCGTCTCGTTGGGTCTGATCAGACATCGGTTCATCAGGAGACAGTTGTGAAATACATCAGCTCTTAAAACACACATTTATACATAAAAATATTTGTTTGATAAATGTTGAAATTAAAAATTGACAACAGCAGATTTAATTTCTTAAACAGAGGAGCTGATGATTCCCAACGATGTGCTGCTGCTGCCAGTCGGATTAAAAGTATGAATAAAGTAGGAACAAACAATTTTCAGAGGTGATTCATCATTTTGTCAATAAAGTGAGAAAACAGTGAAAAACGAGTCCAAGATGACGACTTATGAAAAAGCCTCATGGCACTGACTCAACGACGGCAGAGTTAGATCTACTTAAAAGACTGAAGCAAATTGTTTCCTTGTGGATTATTTATTGAAGCATGTGCAGAAACATTTGTGAAAAACTGCCGTCACATTGATCCTGATGTGAGCAAAATATTCACGGTTCAAACACATGAATGGATCTGTTTTAAAATGAGCTGCTGCTGCTCAGGTCCCGACACAAACCAGTGAACATGACCACATCACTCCAGATCTGAAATCCTTACACTGGTTACCTGTCACTCACAGAACTTGCTGCTTGCGTATAAATCACTGTGTGACTCAGCACCCAAATATATCTCTGACATGCTTGTGTCATATGAACCTTCTGGGACCTTCAGAGTCCTCGATCAGTGAACGTTTAAAACTGCAGCAGCCTGTATGAGGTGGAGGTCAGGTCAGGCCTGAGCTCACAAACACACACTGAAGCTCTTCGTGTCTCCTCCAGGACGTCATCATCCAGGGGAAATAGAAAATTAATGAATAATTAAATCAGATAAATTGTCTTGTTTTGCTTCTATTTTCTTTCCAACTTTTACTTTGAAGCTTTTTAAAGTTGATTCTGGGAGTACCTCACGTGAGTGGGAAATCTGAAGCAGCAGAAAATGCTTTACTATAGACATTAAATAGAAAACTTGAAGAACATTAAAGATGAACAGAGCTGACTAACTTCTAGACTGTGTTATCGTCTGTGTCATTGTCTTTTAGTTTCATGGGTTAGCCATTGTTCCCAGTCTGTATGAAAGAGTCTCCATCTCCTGAATATCATCTATGATGCTCAGGAATTGTTCTTTGAGATTGCGTACCATCCCAGCAGACTGTGTTTTCATTAGGGCCCGACTGATATGGATTTTTGGGCCGATGCCGATTCCGATATTATGGAATAAAAAAATCCGATAACCCATACATAGGCCGATTAAATTTTTACGTTTTTCAATTTAAAAAACCCTGAAATACCTGCTTTTGATGGCTTAAATATAGTTCAAACACTCGTTACAAAGATATAAATTGAAGGAAGAACATTTTACTATTTTCAAATACTTTTATTATCAGAAATTGTGTGGAACAAGCAGCATATGAACAATCTGAACACAAAATGAATCAAAAATATGATGTGCAAAAAGGCAGTAACCCTCTGGGAAATAAAATAATCATGCAGAGTCTGTATGAATTAAGACATTCACATGTATGTTCTTCTTGTTATTGCCAATTTAACAGAGGTAGGTTATAGTGCAAAAAGTAACACAAGGACATCGTTTCTAAGTAAAACACCGTATTCCCTGCATTTTATTAGTGATGAAAATATAAGTGTTAACATCAGCGTCCATCAGCCAGCTTTTGGCCGATTGCTGATTATTCTCTAATGGCTATAATCAGCCGATAAATCGGTCGGGCCCTAGTTTTCATGCCACTCCATAAAATGTGTGTGTTACATCATATCTAACGTGGTTGTTGAATCTTTATTTGTTTACTTTGACTTTCAGGTGTGATCAAATCTGATTCTTCTGAACAAACTCTCTCTAACTCAGAGACTGTGTCGTGTTCATGTGGAGTCACCACGTCATACCTCGGCCTCTCTGGGATCTCCTCATCCAGCTCTTTTTGTTTTCTACATATAATGCTGAGTCATGTTTAGCTCCCAGGACTGACACTGCTGGGTGCAGCCTTACTATATGCTTGTGCTAATATTGTAATGATTGGGTGAATGTCCTCTCCTTCCTCCATTATTCTGTGGTAATAACCCTTCTCTGTGAGTATCTAAAGAAGTCCTCATTTGCCTTTTCTATTTCTAATGGTGATTTTTTTAAATTATAAAACATTCAGTAATTAATTTGACATTTTCTATATTTTCTCGTCACTCTTTTATCTTAAATCTGAGTCCTTTATAATATTTATCAGCCCTGTAAAGCATTTTAAATGACCCTCTGTATGAAATGTGCTCCACAGACATGCCCAAACTGCCTCACCTCAGAGATGTGTTCACAAATGACACATTTCTGGGAGCTTTGGTTACGTCAGTGCTCGCTGTCACTGAGCTGCTGCGAGACAGAAACACTGTGGACACAAAGTCTTGGCTGGCAAATGTGTCATGGAGGTAAAATGCGTAAAGAAAAGTTTGAGAATGTGGCCTTGCTGGTGTGAGACGCTGTGAACAAAGGAATGTGGAGCGTTTATAAAAGAAGAACAAGTGAATATTTTGTGTGAGAGACAAAGACAAAGGTTATTTCAGTTGTTTATTTATTTCTTTTAAAATAAAAGCATGCACATGTTATTATTTTTCATATTAACCTGACACACTGGCTTTAAATGTCCTGTTGTAGAGAAGTTAATGAAACAATAATCAATCCAAAATCAAAGAACTCTCATCTGTCTACATATATAAAGTTGCCACGGCTGCTGAGGTAAAATACGTCAAGAGCAGTGGCCTGAGGATATAACCTCGCTCTACTGAGGCAGAGGGACGTGAGATGGACACGACTGCTCAACAAAGACATGAGGACATTCCTTCCTTTATGATTTTCCTCAGAGCAATAATATGTTCGGTGAAGTTTGAGAATGTTCCCTTAAAGTCACAAGACTGAACAAACAAGAAATAATGTGAAGCATTAACAAGAAGAAAAGAGACGTGACGCCTGCAGAGACACCGTCCTCACTCAGAGACACGTTTAGTAATTTGCTTTAAGGACGCAGAAACTTCACAAGTATATTTTAAAAATTAAATATCTGGAAAAAAAAAATGAACTGCACTGTGTTGTAAAGACCTTAAAGCAGAGCATCTACAGCCACAGTACAGACTACAGGCTGGTTTGGAGGTTTTTATTTTAATTTAAATCTCTGACCTGCTGTTTGCTGCAACACCTACAACCATTTTGTCTTTTTGTTAATTGAAGAAACAGAAGCAGAAGTGTTGAACTCTTCTTAAGATGAATAAATACCCTGCATATATTTACCGTTAATTTTTAAACCATCAGTGTGATGATGTTTCCTTCATACACACAGCTCTCATTGTCTGATGATTTGATTTAATTTCACACATATGTGCACATTAATATTTATTATTATATTTCATCAGCACTGCTTCTGAGCTGATTTTATTTATTTTATTTTCATATCACTGTCTTAATGTGTCTGTGTGTTATAATGACAGAGACAAAAAAGATCAGGCCTATAAATCGATCCCAGCAAAGACCTTGAAACATGTTGTGTAACTTCACCCTTGAGTTTCAGGATTCAGACGTGAAACAGGATTAAAAGGTGCAGATGATATGAAATCACGTCCTTCTGCGTGTCCTCTGTCAGATAGTTCCTCTCAGTCACGTCTCCTCCGCCGCCTGTCTCTGCTTCCCTGCCTCCCTCTCTCTCTGTCCTCAGATGGCTTTTGGCCTACTTTCGGCTGCAGAGAGCTCCAGTGTGTGTGAGCCAAATCTCAGCATGGATTTACAGGCAGAGCGAGGGAGAGATGGAGGGATAGAGGGAGCGAGAGACGAGAGAAAAAAGAAAAAAAAAAGTCATGTCAAATGAGATAGAGATTCAGCTCGGTGCTGTCGCTGTGCTCTGCATCTCTGTCTCTCTGCATCTCTGCATCTCTGCTCCAACACTCAGGGCTGACGTTTATTGCTACAGATCTGATCCTGTCTGCAGCTCTTTGTATGGAAACCTGTGTTACAATAATCCTGGTGGTAAATGTAATAAGAATCATAAGAACATATAACGAGATGTTGATCTGTGTGTGATCATGTCTCTGTTCTCTGCATTAATGCATCCTGTTAAAAATCACGCAGTTTTCTCAGGCTGTAAATAACCATTGCAGCCCACTGTTTGTTTTCTATAATCAGAGCGCTCCATGGCGACCACACACTGAGGCGCCGCACCAGATAACATGAAGTTATGTTGAGGTGAGAGGGTTGGGAAATCAAAGTGTCAAAACAAAGTGACAAACTGTCAAAATGAGCTGCGTGTTCGCGCTCGGCTCAGTCCAAAGCAAGTCAGGATTTATTTATGGATCTATGAGGTAAACCTGACGGCCATCTTTATTTCTCTGTTTATAATAATGTCATTTAAATAAGTGCAGAGGTGTTTCTGGAGTGTGACGACATGGAGGGTCTCACCTGGTCCTCTGTCCTGATGCACAAGCTCTTTGTATCCACTCGAGTCTTATTTACCCTTAAAAACATTTTTCCCCTCGGAGTTTAGATTTGTAAAAATATTAGTAGTTGTTAGTAAGAAGCACTGAGCAGGAACACAACACTTTGCAACTGCTCTCATTAACATTTAGAGACTTTTGAGGTACTTGTACTCGAATATTTCCACTTACTTTATACCTCTACTACTCTACATCTCAGAGGGAAACATACTTTCTACGGCACTGCATTTATTTGTCTGCTTTAGTTACTTTATAAACTTGCACACTGATTTATGGGTTAATGTTTGGATTTTTCGGCATGTCGTTTGTCAGATTATAAAAAACTGATGGGACTGACTCAATAATGACAGAGATGGAGCTACTCAAAAAGATGCATGCCAAATATTTCCTGAAATTTGAAAAGTTGAGCCTTAAAATAAAGTTTTTCTGCATAAAAAAGATAAATTACGTGTGCTGCATTTTTGCGTTTTAGTCAGTTGGCAACTTATTTTTAGAAGATGGTCAAAATCAAGAACATTTTTGAGTAGGATGGAGTTAAAATAAATAAGGATATCTTAAATAAACTAGTTACACCACTGAAGGTCAACACAACTTTAAATATAAAGTTGATTCAACTTAATTAAGCTTTTCCGGGTAAAAGCAAATCATAATAGTTGTACAAACTAATTGAGTTAGTCAGAGTATAAAAGCTTGATGGGACTGACTCAAAAATGTCAGTTAAAAAGATGCATGCCAAATATTTCCTGAAATCTTTAAAGTTGAACCTTACAATAAAGTTTTTCTGCATTAAAAAAATAAATTACGTGTGTTTCATTAACGTGTTTTAGTCAGTTGACAACTTATTTTAAGAAGATGGTTTGAGTAGGATGGAGTTAAAATAAATAAGTTAGAATATCTTAAATAAAGTAGTTAGACCACTAAACGTCAACATGACTTTAAATATAAAGTTGATTCAACTTAATTAAGCTTTTCCAGGTTAAAGTAAATCATAATATTTGTACTAAACTAACTGAGTTGGTCAGATTATAAAAGCTTGATGGGACTGACTCAATAAATCTCCTTACGAATTGTTTTCTTAATTTTTTAAAAGTTGAATCAGTGGATTAATTTGTGCAGATTAAAAATACAAACAGCCCCAAAGTTGTGTTTTGATCAGTGATATTATTTTTGGAGCTTTAATGCATGAATGCAAAGACAGATTATTACATTGGAGGCTTTTTGTTTTTATTGTTAGGCCTATTTTTATTTTTGAAATACGCATATACTCTTTATATTTAGATTTGAGGTTATTAATAAAACATTTGGGTCTGAAGCCTTGGACGCCCAGGACTAACAACACCACTGAATGACTGGATTTAAATGATGAAGATATTACAGGATGATCTGCCGTGTTCCTGTAGATGAAGAAAGGCATCAACTTTCTACCTGGTATTTTTTAGCAAGTAGAATCTAAAATCATTTTTTTGATTCCAGTGTTCACATTTACACAGAATAAATTAACACCGGTTCATACAGAGGATGTTACACATTGTATTTATGCATTAAAAAGATTAAATACAGCACTATAGAGGCTTCATTACAACTAAAAATCATCTCATAAAACACAACACACAGTCAGTATCAACAGTTTACAGTTGTAACTGAGAATCTGCACGTGTTGGTTTAAATGTATAAAGATGTGAATATAATTTAAGGAAAATAATTTGTATCTCTCTTTAATGACCACTTATGAAACACATCATTTTGCTCTTTTACAAATGTCGACACACACATGTGGATCTCATGCTGCTGCCTGTAAATCATCAAGGGTTTAAACACAAGTCTTATTTTGTTTAAATCCAGATAAATGACCTCAGTGTGAAGTTTATGACACGGCAACATGTGAAGTGATGCAGTTATCTGTGGTGTTGTTCTCTTCCCCCTGTGATGCACATTTATATAACCAAACAGATGACATGATGACATGTAGAGTCCAGCTGTGATGGGTTAATAAGGGAAAACCTTTCATTTGATCGGAAACATCAGGGTTTCTTGTTTACATCGCAGGACGATAATGTACTGGAACATCTTAGAAACAGCAGAGCTATGAATTTCACATGCACGGCTTAATGCAACACAACTTCACACGCTGTAAGGAAAGGGCACGACTCTCTCACAGTTATGATGATATCAATAATAATGACTTTATTTCTGCAGCATGAATCTAAAAAAGGTCTCAAAGTGCTTCATGAAATGCACGAAAATAGAACATTAGGAAAAAGACTAATAATTCAGTGACAATAATAAAAACTAATGTCAAGAGCTGAGAAAACACCGAGCACAGAGGCCCTGCAAATGATTTCCACAAAGTAAATGAGACTATTTTCACCTTAAAGGCTACAACTTGGATATTTGACCATATTCAGAATTTAATTGTGAAATTCACGCAGGTAAATAAAGTGATTTTACAGAAGTATTCTGCTAAATCACAGTAATATATGGGGTTTAACGGTGAGGTTAGGGTGAAATAACTGCATCATTTTAGCATACTGCTAAATCACAGTAATCTAATGTACATAAACTGTGAAGTTACCGTTAAATTCAGTAACTTTACAGGAACATACTGTTAAATCAGTAATTTAACAGGCTTTAACTGCGAGATTACAATTAAATATTGTGACTTTTCAGAAGCATGCTGCTAAATCACAGTAATATACAAGCAGAACTACTAAGATCACAGTAAACAGTTGTCAGTTCACAATAATTTACTGTAAACACGATACAGTAATTTACTGTCAATGTACGGTTGAATATTTTAGTGTGAACAAAAGGGAACACCAAAGTTACAGATCACAAGTCAGGCACTAAAAGGGAAAGCTTCCCGATAAAAATTTGTTTTACCCAATGATTTAAAAACAGGTAACGTCCTCGCCAGTCTGATCTCCTCAGGCGGAGAGTCCCAGAGCCTTTAGGTACCCGCCCTGACCTGAGGACGGCTAGTGAGGCTTGAGACTCTCAGGTCACGTAGGACCATCATCAGAACCATGGGGAATCATGTTGAGCTTTAAAAGTAACTTAAAGAACCTTAAGATCAGTTCTGAAGTTAACTGGTAACCAGTGGATGGATTTGGATATCTGACCTACGATTTGTCCCGTCCTGCACCAGCTGTACCTGAACCACCGAAGATCTACTGAGGCATGTACACAGTGCGTCACAGTGGTCGAGGCGTGAGAATACAGAAGCAGTAAGCATTTCTAGGTGAGAAAAAGACACAGCTGATTTAATTGTGGTAACATATCTCAGGTGGGAGCAGCGTGAGATCGTTGACATGTGGGTCAAAGTTCAGCTGAGAATCGCTGAGTCCACAAACCTGACTTCGCTGCAGCTACTAACCCTCGCTCTGTATCAACCTGTCCACGGTTTCTCGTCGCTATCACTTTATCCCATATAAAACCAAAAGCTGGTTGAAACAAGTCCGGGCAAGGACTCGCTTGGGGTGTCGAAATACATTCTTGGAAATGTGATGAATCACTGAGGTAGAGGAGGAGGAGGAGGAGGCAGGTTGAGGTTTGACGGACACCGCAGAGAGCTGACACTTCATCGCTGAGCAACTTCTGGAATGAAAGTCATCGATTGATCGTTAGCAGCACACGAGAACACGAGGGTGGGATATTATGCTACATGTTCACATAGAGAGACTCAACATAACGTGTGCTGTGACGTTAGCATGATGAGTCTGACTTTAAGTGCTAGCAGGGAGCCTGTAGTGTGCTATCATACAGTATAATGTGTTAGGAAGGGTTAATATGAAGCCTTCTACCACTCAACACTGTGTATGCTAACATGTTAGCATGAGGCATCAGCTCCCAGAATAGTGGACACCTACACGTTAGCTTATTGTATACCAGTGCTACATGTACCACACATGGTGTTACTATGATACCTGCTATCAACATGTCCTGTGCCATCACTGAGGCCTAGCACAGCATGCTAACGTGCACAGTGTATGCTAAGGTGTTAGCATGGAGTGTACATTCACATAGAACAGTATATGCTAAAGTGTTAGCATTAGCTGTGAAATCATTTAGCATGATGAATGCTAAGTGATGGTATATGCTATCACTTAGGGACTGTTTGTTATTTATGAGGTGATGCAAAAGGGTGGAAGCACGTCACATAACTTTTTAAGCACTTATGTGAGGCATACGTGTTTAAATTGTTTTTTTGTATTAATTTTACTTCAGATTTTTAAAGAAAACATGCTGGGTTACTCCGTTAATAGATGCCAGGAGCTGTAAAAACAGAAATTATTGATTGATATTGAAATTTGCAACTGTCCTTGGACACATCATGTGTGAAGAGCGCTTCCATTGGAAAAAAATATCACCTAATCTGAGCTAGAGATAGTATCTTTTAATTAAATTTAATTAAAACCACCAAAAATAAACCAGCATGCACTGCAAGAGTGAAAACACCGAGGCTTTTTTTTTTTAACTCTGCAATTTCATCTTCAGCTTTTAATTTTCAAACATCAAAGAGTACGTTTTAAAAAATTAATTCATGGTGGAGGGAGGGTCATGGAGGAAAATTATTTGTAGCATCAGGGAGGGTCAAAATTACAAAATAAAGAAAAAAAAGTGACACCTCTCCTTTCATAAATAAAGAACAGTCCCTTATGAATCTGAATATCTTTCAAATACTGGTGTACCAAGAATAATACAATGTTAGAATAGTGCACTTCTTGAAATAACACAAAAGAATGACATTTTTAAAACACATTTTATTTACATCAAACATTTCTGTATGACACGTAAAACACATCTACAGCGTCACAGTATCTCATATCATAGCATGTGTGTGTTTGGGCAGTTTGAAGCTTGCGTCAGTGTGGCTGTCAGATCCGTCTCATGTTCACGGACCATTCCCCGACATGTCCTGACCTGGTGTGATCGGCTGGAAGAGAAAGAAAAGAGAAAAGCTCTTTAACAGCAGTCTGAGAATGTGCAGCACATACAGGACGCTAGCTGTACGTTGATATTTGCAATATTAATTAAATATTTCACATGTAGGTCTAATTACTACGACACATTGATTAATAATGTATTATTGTGCAATAGTGACCCATTGAAAAAAACCTACACACACGTATACATCCCATTCTGATCATATGGACTAATTACTGCAAACACACCACTACTGCGAACGTCAGCTGTCTTTATTAACGTCTTTATTTTGCTCCATTTGCTGTGCGATGTCTTTGCGGTCAGCACAGAGGATGTTGTAACACGTCTTGGCAGCTCTGCAGAAACAAAAATCACTCCAAAGATTTAATCTGGTTGAAACCGATTCAAGAATTTAAAAAGGTATAAAAATACCTCAAAAGATAAAATACAAAACATGTCAGGCGACATTCAGAAAAAAAAAAAATCCCACAACTCATTCAGAGCTTCTATTAATAAGCGTGACAGATGAAAGAATTGACAATGACAGCATCATGGCTTCATTTAGACACGACTGTAAGACGGCTCTATTTCAGCAGCGGGGCTCTGAAGAGGACGCTGGGCTCACTGTACTGCTCCCACATCACTGCTGTATTTATGACAGGGAATAAACTGTATTATTATACATTTTGATGCAGTTAAATTTAATATGTAGTCATGATCCTCATAAAGCAGACAACTGCCAAAATGCCATTAAAGTGTAGAATAAAAGCTTCCTCCAAATCCTCTGATGTCAAATGACAGACATGCATCATCTGTGCACGATGAACCATATAGATTCATTTTATATTGAGATGTGTTGGCACTGCAGCTTGGGTCATGATCTCTGGTCAGCACGTTATAAACTGTTTTATTCTTTAATTCGAGACGTGACCTAACAGAACACGCACAGAAGCAAAAAATTAAAAATGGTTAAAATCTCATCACTGTTCCGTATCTTAGCGTCACACAGGCGCCACAAACATGATGTTGACATCAGAAAATAAATAAAATATGAAAGTGACAAATTAACTTTGACTGAGAGTTCAGAGGCCTCGACCAGGTGACAACATACAGCTAAAACTTGTGAATGTGAATTTATTTGGACTTGAATTTTAAACATGACAAAGAGAAGTGGAGCTGAAACACAGGAACAGATGAGAAGAGGGTGCTGTAGGAAGTGAGACGACAAGGGGTTAAAAATCAACACAAAAAAGGCACGTGAGTGACTGAACTGTGCTGGAGTGTAAAGTGTGACTGCACAGTGTGGCAGGGGCGTCTCTAGAGTTTGAGTCCTCTGTACGGGGGTCCAGGATGATCCTCCTTTGACGAACAAGCTCTATTCCGTTGCTCTTTCATGCACCATCGCATCTTATTGACCCTTAAACATTTTTTTTCCTGAGATTAATTACAAAATTTGCTTTTTAAATATTAGTTGTTGTTAGAAAGAAGCATTGAGTAGAAAACTCTGCAGCTGCTGTTATTTAAATCAAGAGAATTGTGAGGTGCTTGTACTCGAGTATTTCCATTTACTTTATACTTATGTCTCTGTAGAGGAGCGTACTTTTTACTGCACTACATTTATTTGTTTGACTCACACTAAAAAAAAATGACTTAAAATAAAGGAGTTTTTCTGCAAAAACAAAATTACGTTTTAGTCAGTTGACAACTTATTTTAAAAGTTGGTCAAAACCCAAAACATTTTTAAGTGCGATGGAATTAAAATAAATAAGTTTGATTATCTTAAATAATCTAGTCTGACCACTAAATGTCGACACAACTTCTGGATAAATATTAATTTGGTTAATTAAGTTTTTTGAGGTCAAAGTGAATCATGTCTGTCTAACAGAGATCATAAACGCCTCATAGGATTGACTCAATAATACCAGAGTTGGAACGATTTATAAAGTTGCATGCAAATTGTTTCCTTAATTTTTCAAAGTTGAACCAGTGGATTCATTTTTAGAGTTCAGATCGGAACGACAAAACTTTTGATTAACGATGTTGTATTATTTTCAGGGGGTTTAATGCATGAACGAAAAGACAGATTATTACATCAGATGCTTTTTATTTTTATTTTTATTTTTAGGCCTATTCTTATTTTTGAAATATACAAATAGCCTGTATATTTAGATTAATGAAACATTTGGGGTGAGGCCTCGGACGCACAGGCCTAATACGCCACTGCAGTGCGGTATTTAGTCGCATTTATTTAAACTTCCCAGGGTGGGGTCCAAAATTTTATTTACTTCTTAATTATCTGTATATTATGTTGCTCTTGTTCCATTTACAGAATCTTGTCAGATTTAAATCTCACTGAAGCACAGCTGCGACCAGCGATTTTCAAAAGCGATTCATCGTTCTGTCAATAAAATGTGATAAAATGGTGAAAAATGTTTGTCGTAATTTCCCAGAGTCTTTGGTGATGACTCCAGAAGCCTTGTTCTGTCTGACCAACAGTCCAAAACCTTTAAATATTCAGTTTAGTCGAATGCATGACGAAGACAGGCGTCAGATTCTCACATCTGAGCAGCTTAAAAACGTCTGAAATGATTCATTGGTTGAAATAGTAGCAAATGCATTTTTGTCGATTGACCAGTCAATAAATAAATTAATTGTCACAGCTCTCAACAACAGATTCAGATAATTTATAAAAAAGTGATTTCCATTGTAGTCACAGTGTCTCATGGCTCGTTACAGGAGCCGTGACGTCTTCTCAAAGGCCTCAGATTCAGTCTGAGATCTGCTCATGTTATAATATCTGGTGCTGATCCAGCTGCTGTGTGACATGCCCATCATCATCATCATCGCCATCAAATAGCTTACAGATACAGTCCTTCAGGAACTCGCCAGCTTGGTTGAAAAAAGGATGAGAAACCAAAAACCCCCAAATCAAATCTGTGTGTGTGGACACACAATCACATGCGCACAGCTTCCTGGTATCGAGGCTGTTGAGGCAGAAAATGATCCTAAATGTTGACCGCAGCCAACGTGCTTAAGCTCTTTTCCTTCAAACATCCAAAAAAAAAAAAAAAAAAAAAAAAAAAAGTGTTTGCAGCTTTTTGGGTTGACGTGGCAGCAAAGTGTTAAATGTTGATTCATCAGGGGGATTTCCAGCCTGTCTTTAAATCCAACATGACCCGGAGCAGGACGACACCGACACTGCGGAGGAAACGGGCTCTGCCTCGGACCTCCAGTCGGCTCTACCTGGGCTTCTGTCAGGTACAGACAAAGGGGACACATATAAATGCGTGTGTGTGTGTGTGTGTGTGTGTGTGTGTGTGACTGCTGACACATTGTTGGTGACATTAGTCTCTCTCAGATTAATGAGGTTAGTGTGTAGTCTGGTTAATCTGCTGGTGTGATGTGGCTGTGTGCACAATCCCCAAGCTCCTTTAAACTGGCCTTAGCCTGAGTCAGAGAGGACACACACACACACACACACACACACACACACACAGACAAATCGTGCTGAGAACAAACTCATCGGCCCCACCTGCACTTTTAAAACCAACCAGATTGCAGACAAAAGTTTGGCAGCTGAAACACAGACAGTGAAAAAACTAACAAGAAAAACAATGAGAGACTGGATGTGCCCCAAATTCTAAATCTCTCCAAGTCGGCCGAGCTACAGTACTGAGAAGCGCCTCAGCAATTTCAGCTATGTGGCGAGTAAATACGCCCCAGGTGCACCTATGGCTTCCCGGTGCCATAGTAATGGGCATTAACCAGTGCGGGAGGGCCCACGTGGAGCTGCGACGCCATCTTGTTTCACCGACAGACTGGAAGGAAGGGGTAGTGAACCCCTCTGCAGTGGGAAGAACCGCTAAACACACACACACACACAAACAGACATTACAGACATGCTGACAGATACTGTAGGCAGCACACACACACACACACACACACGCTGACCAGCTCTGATTATTGATGAGTGTGCTTCACCCGCCTGCAGCTGAGCCGAGGCGGGTGGTGTGTTGAAGGGAGTGGCAGGAAAAACTGCAGAATGGTGACTGTAAACTCAACACGGAGAGAAACCACCCCGCTGCCGCAAAGAGACGTCTAGGCTCGTCGCCAGCCGTCTGTCGCCTCATTTGGCGCTTTTTTCTCGACGTGGCAATCGATCTTTCCGATCAATAATTTATCTTTCTTATTTACCCAAACGGGCTGATTCCTTAAACGTGTTCCTGAGGCGCTTTGGGCGTAACCCTGCAGCAACTCATCGTACACACCCTGCCCACATACACTGTAACTATCACACACTCAACTCCCATTTGACCAGATTGAAGTCGTCCACTGGGAGTCTGCTGCAACTTCCACAGTCCGCCTTAACAAAAATCCACCTTAAAAGGGACTTTAATCAATCATCAGCTGCCTGCTCGCGTTTGGAATCAATCGATATTTGAGTGGAGGATATTTTGAGTCACAAAAGCTGCATTTACACAACTCTGGGATTCAAATACTGAAATCTGTGACACTGGCTGCTGCAGGATCGCAGGTGTCATCACAGGTTTAACTGCCTGCCTGACGCACCTGAGGCCGACGGCTACAAAGTGCCCACTCAGTCAAAGATTAACATTTTCCTTAAATCCCCCTTAAATGCTAGCTCAGGTCAGAATTCAGCACACAGGCTCTCCAGATGCAAACCGTGTCATCTCCATCACGTCAGGAGTCGACGGCGCTGATCGGCCTATATCTTTTTTGGTACACAAAAAAATTCAATCAACATTTGGGCCGATGAAGCAGCTGTCTGTCTGTCTGCCCGTCTATCCTCCATGTCTGCCTCGGCCATGGGGACACAGTGTACAGACAGTCTGCGGAGCAGCCGAACAATGGAGAGCAAGCCTGCAGCCCCTTTTCGAGCTTACCGGCTAGACACTAACTCGCTCCAGGTTAGTGTTTGTTCACCGAACTGAACAAATAAAAAACGATTTTGAGGCGGGGAGATGGCAGAGACAGAGAGAGACGGGGCTGACAGAGGCGTTACATAAGAGAATTGCTAAAGCTTCAGATTAGCAGCGCAAAGGGGGTTCAAGTTAAAATCCAAATTAGTTCATTAACATCAGGACGGAAGCTTCTCCACACGAGCCCGGCTGATGCAGAAAAACAGAATGAAGCATCTTTTGCAACAAACGAGCACGACACATCCAGCTGCCATCAGGGCGAGAAATGGCGCCGAAGGAGGGAAAATGATAAATGTACTTTTCAAGGCGGAGAGCGACGTCGAAAAGATCAAACTAAATGAAGCCTCAGGGTCACGATGATTTGAGACGACAGCCACAAAGAGACAGAACTCAAGCATGTCTGAAATCTTAGTCGTAACATCTGACACAACATCATCTAACACCCCAAAATATGTTTTTCATATGCATCTCTGCAGACCCTGACTGCACACATCAGCATGACTAACCTCCCAGCACAATCCCCACTTCCTAAAAACTCAGATCCACAAGTGCATGGAGTTTAGAATCCAGTTAAACAAAGGGGAGCGTCCATGGAGAGGAGTTATCGTCAGTATTCACGCTGCGCCCCATTAAAACCAGATATTAGCGACGGTGTGATGGGCCTAAGTCAAATATCGATGAATCATGCTCTCAAGGAGCTGCTGCTCAAAAATATGCTGCAGATGGATCTCAGGAGAGTGAGGGCCCCCTGAGAGTCTACTGCAAGGTGCAAGGGGAGGATGACATGCTGATCTAACCCTTCAACAACCTGTTGGAGAGAAAAGAATCTCAAGGCTCAAACGAAAATGTGCCGCCATGTGCCTCTTCACCACTGTGACCAGCTGAATTGTTCTCAGTCAGTGAGTGGGGCCGTTGTTAGTCTCAACAGCACCGTCAATCAACAGTCATACAGATACATTTCACACATGGATGATGGATGGCGGTGATGTCGTCGTCGTCTGGAGGCAAAAGGCGCCGCCAGTTGGTCACACCAGACGCCGCTAGCTGCTCTGTGAGTGTGTTCCCACTGCCACCTTTACATTTGTGTTAGCATGAGTGAGTGAGCTCCGACATCGCTGAGGGTTCACTGAGGTCAAGCACATAATGTACAGAGCTGTCATGGTCACGCTCTCAACATTACTCTGTGCTGCTCTCAAGTCAGAAGGGTACACACACACACACACACACACACACACAGATAGCCGACAGGCCCGCTGGAGAAACAAAGAGCTATCACACCGACAGAGGCGTCTTTAGCGAACAGTGTCCACCGGGATGTGAAGCTATCACAGCAGCATTAGCACCTCTCATTAGCTTCTGATGCTAACCAGCTGTTGAGCTATTTCTTTAGCACCTATGGTAAGCTAGCGGCTCAGGAAGCTACTGAGCGTTGGCACTGGGTTCAATTAGCATCAGACTTTTTGTGATTGTTATCAGTATGCTACTGCTTTGCTAAATACTTAGCATGGATGCTTAAATCTGGACGTATTCAGTATTTACCAGACGTCATCCCTCTGAAAACATTTAGACCGCCAACATTTAAACTATCCATTGAAAAGCAGAATAAAAGGCACTGATGCTACGTTAGCATGAGACTACACCAAATGCTTCAGTCTATATGTGAGCAGCTTTGACATTAAGGTTGGCGATGCTGACTGACTGATATATGAGGTTCAATTCAGGCAAATATAAAAGGCTGATAATTAGTTTAGCCGTCGGTTCGAGGCTTCTGCTGCTAAACGATTGTTTCCTGTCGTCCATCGAGATGCCTTAGCTCATCTCGCCTTAACTTTGTCACATGACCCCTAAAACAGCATCCCTGCCACTACATCCGCATCCTCTAGACCCCAGAGATGTACCGCTCCATCTGCACTATCCACTCCATCTACATTTCATCGTATGCGGCGGTGCAGCAGACGGAAAAGAGATTAGCCCAGGTGACATGCAACATACAGCAGGGTGTGAGCCAAAGTGAAATGTGTGACATGGTGAGCGTGTGGTGAACGCCTTAGCTCACTGCGCCATGGCCTCCCGCCTCTGATCGCCATTGTTCGAGGCGGGAACGTGTGGGAGACAGTGCTGGCCGTGCATCCCTCTCAGCTCCCGAGAGCCTAACCCGTGGACATGAAAGCACAACGTCACAAGTTAGGGTCTCAGGGACGGAGAGAGATACGTCTTCACACGGACTCCTCCACCTCCTCACACAGCTGCTTTCAGCCCTCCCTGGGTTTCGACTCGCTCTTTGTTCGCCACCAAAAGAATTCTTGCATGTTCCTGAACAAGAGAGCTCCCGTGTACCGAACTCGTCTTCAAGTCAAATGAGGACTCAGAGCGTCTGAGCATCTCCTGCATACAGAGCGAGCTCTGCCCGGTACAGACATGCAGCTATGCATCCGACACACACTCTTAAATTACATGCATTAATTGAGCACACACACACACACACACACACACACACACACACTGCCATCTCCACTGCCCCCATATGTATTGGTGAACATACAACAAGTGCAAGCCTCAGCCAGACACAACATTGGCCAGCCTCCCCCCAACTCTCTCTGTGTTTCTCCCCCTCCCCCACCTCAGCTGAACAATACAGCACTTTGAAAAATGCCTCCTGCCATCAGGTACAGAGCCTGCTGCTGTACAGGATGCAGAGAGATCTCCCGCCGTTGCGGGGAAAATCAGAATCAGACCATGATTGCTAATCACTGCTGCGGACACACGAGACAAAAACCCTGCGTGGACGCATCGATTACAGCGTCGAAATCTGAAACAATCCCTCTGACATGATGACTTGCATGCTCGTCCGACTGTCACATCTTTCGCTGTTAATAAAATCATTCAGTGCATGCTCTATCATTACCAGCATAAATCCCCTGTTCAGCATGGTTTCTAAATCCTCCGGAGAGGCTGCACGGAGAAAAGACGAGCCAGATAACAAAGCTCCACGGCTCCTTCATGCTACCATGGTGGTCTAAAGCTTAGGAAACAGATGGGTAGCTGAGAGGGAAGTGGAGAGGAAGAGTATTCGTTAGTATCGACTCACCCTCCCCTTCGGATCCAGGATGCCCCTTTTGCCCGTTGTTCTTCTCGCTCGTTTCCTGCTTGGGAGGGGAAGAAAAAGAGACAGAGAGAGAAAGAGAAAGCTCAGATTTTTTTAACTTGCAGCACGCCAACAAGATTCCAGTTATGTGCAGAGGAAGAATTTTTTTTTTTTTTTTTTTTTTCACAAGAAAGCAACACAAGGAAGAGGTCCGTCCGTCTGTCCGTCCGGCGAGCTGCTCAGAGTCAGGCGAAATAAAACGGCGTGAGAGCGACGGACGGAGACAAGAAAGAGAGGCATGAGGATGGGTGGTAGGACCGAGCCGGAATGAACCATGTGCATGCTCTCTCTCCCTCTATCTCTTCGCTCTCTTGTACACACACACACACACACACACACACAGAGCGACACACACACACACACACACACACACACACACAGTGAGAGTGAGCAGTCTGGGGAAGAGAATCGCGAGACAGAGTCGGCGAAAGGATTCCTCTTCCCAGAAAAGGCTGAAAGGGAATTGTGATACTTAAAGGTTAGATAGAACAGGTACACAGCAACGGAGAGTGTGTGTGTGTGAGACGGAGAGTGCGTGTGTGTGTGAGACGGAGAGAGTGTGTGTGTGTGTGTGAGAGACGTAGACGGAGAGTGTGAGAGGTAAAGAGAAAGAAAGGTAAAATAAAAGAGCGAGCATCGAGCCATGGAATCAGTGCTTGCAGCCGGGGCCACAGTGCCTGTGAAGCATACCAGTATGCTGCCTCACCGAAGGGAGGAGGCGGAGGGGGGGGGGCTGCACACACACACATACACCACACACACACACACACACACACACACACACCTACTCATACACTTGCATGCATTGCATACACAAAACAGTGCCACACTCATTTGCCTTTCTTGCACTCGAGCCTCTACTTACTTTTTTTACCCAAACCTGCAGGTCCGAGGCAGGTTGGCGAGGGAACAAATGCACACACACACACACACACACACACATGCACTTTCACACACGCACACTCTCTCTCTCTCTCTCTCACACACACACACACAAATCCAAGTTAAAGGACAAAACGAATGCGCCTGCTGATCTCTTGTCTCGCTCCGCTTTCTCTCTTCCTCGCCCTTTTCCTTCGCATTGTTTTCTCTCTCTTTCAATCACATGCAGAGCTGGAAAGGAGGGAAGACAGGAAAAAACCATAACCCCCCCCCCCCCCCTCCCCAATATTAGTACTCCACCTCTTTCTCTCAATCTTTCCTTTACTCTTTCTTTTCCCCCCTCTGGCTCTTTTTTTTTCTCCTCGTGTTGATCGGCAGGAGGAAAAGCATTTTTTTTTTAAATGAAAAAGGGGGGAGAGAAATATCATCCATTAATTTGCCTCACAGCTGTAATCGCTTACAGCCAGAGGCCCACTTTTCCTCTGTATCAGACGAGAGAGAGAGGGGGAGAGAGGTGAGGAGGAGGAGGGGAGGGAAGGAGGGAGGGAGGGAGGTAGAGAGAAAGTAGTCCTCCTTTCGTTGTTTTTTCCACCTTGCCGTTGTCCGTTTTCCACCCATAAAACAAATCCTCTGTTCTCTTCTGCATGCATGCAAAAGAAAAAGAAAAACAAAAATCCACTTTTCCAGTCCTCGCACTCTCTTTCTCCTTTCTTTCCCTGAGTGTGTGTCTCACACGAGCCGACATCATTCACACTATCGCTTCAGAGGAGGACGGAGAGACAGACAGACAGAGAGAGACAGAGAGAGGGAGAGAAAGAGTGTGAGAGAGAAGGGACCATAGAAACATTGCTACATGATGTGCTTTGGCTTATAGAGGCTACATTTAATCTCCACTGGCTCCCCCAGGCTTTGGTATGAGAGAGAGAAAGAGAGAAAGAGGGAGAGTGAGAGAGAGGGAGGGAGGAAGGAGAGAAAGAGGAGAGATGATGGGGGGAGGGACAGATGGAGCAGAGAAGGAGAGCGACGACGTACAACCGGCTGGAGGCTCAAATCAGCGACGGGGCCCGGAGAGACTGGGAAGGGGGGGAAGAGAGAAAAATCCCTGAGACCACACTGCCCTCTTGCTTTTCTTCGGCTCCCTCCCTCCCTGACTGACTGATCGACCGACTGTGTCTGCACCCGGCTAATCTCCAATCCTCTTTGACTGCTGTCTGGCAGACGGCGCATTGTGCCGTTTCTCTATCTCTATACAGCTGCAGTTGCTGGAGAAAACTGTGCATCTGCATCTACAGCCCCCCCCCCCCCCCCCCCCCCCCCCACACACACACACACACACACCCCGAAAAAACACTGACGCCACCACTTTTAAAATCTCCCTGTTGACACACATGTACACACACACACACACACACGCAGGCAGTGCAGCTATCCTCATTTACCACCTGCTTTGTGTCCAGATAGAGCCAGTCTTCACTAATATTAGCCGGCTTTGACGATGAGCTCCCGCAGCAGGCAGACAAAGGCTCACACACACACACACACACACACATAGGTGCAGAACACCAACTATGCACACAAACAGGAAATACATGGCTGTAAAATATCAAGATTCATTTTGGTGCAAAGCTGCATGGCGAGCGATAAACATCCAGGTGAACGACAGCTCATCGCCGCTGATTTACCGATCCCATTTCACTCTCTATAAGTATTTGTTATCTGCTGGTAATGGCCGGGAATCAGCCCCAGCTAGCCAAGTCGTACATCAAGAGAGACCCAGATCTGTCACGCTAGCCCACGCATCCGAGAAAACAGCAGCAGGACTGCAAATAAGCACACAGCAGCACTGGGCCGCAGAGCCGGAGAGGTAGAAAACAAATATACAGTGTGGACGCCATGTGTGTGTGTGTGTGTGTGTGTGTGCCGAGCAGGGCAGGCTGACAAGCAGAACACACTCGCTGGATGGCTTAAGCACGATGCCGTGGCCTCAGTGACTGACAGCTGTCACATCTGATTGATGGGACGATGGGGACAGGCGTTGCACAGGTCATTGGGTCATCGCTATGGCAACGCCGATGATGAAAATGAAAATAAAGGCTCAGCAAGAAGATGCGTGTAGTACACTGTAATATGCAGTGATATGTCATGTAGAGCCGGGCGATGTGGCTGAAAATGTGATCACCATAGAAAACTCAAAACAGTTTATATCGATAAAAAAGTCAAAATCATTTTTTGCTCCTGAGTGAACGCTGAAAATGATAAATTGAGGTTTAAACTATCATTTATTATCAGAACGTGACAAACAAACAGCACAACATTTCACAAATCTGAGGGAAAGATTCAAAACAATTATAAATTACCTTCAATAAATAAAACAACAAAGAAATCTGAGTCCTGGTCATCAGATCAAACTCTGTGTGAAGATGCTTTAAAGTGTTTTGGCTCAAGATGGAGACAAAAGAAAAGGCCAAAACAAAAACTTCCGGTCCAAGTTTTGAGCCTATTTTATGCAATTTCTGTCTTTTCTCGACCAAAACAACAACAGACAGACTTCGATGACGTCGTGAGGCAGCGTGGGCTCAATTACTGTCAAGCAAAGTTTTATAAATGTACCTTTCGTCATGTTGTGTCGTATCATTCTGATTAAACAGCTGCGAGTCAGTTACGTTAGCTCGCTAACTTTCATCAGCACTATATAAGCTGACTGTAAAGCTACTGTAGCTAACGTAACGTGGTGAATTCAGTCGTGGGCTGAGCTGAGCTGTTATCTGTGACCGAAACAAAAAAATAACGTTATAGCGTAACTGTACGTATTAGTGGCCGCAGGTCTGGTCTGTTGCTGCAAGACAGCTGCAGACACATTGTAGCGCACACGACCATCACATCCGTTTGGTCATGGACTTTCCACGTCCACATATGACGTCCAAGGTACCCTGGGTGTGTTGGTTGTTGACGTTCTGGGACGCTGTGTCAACTTCAGCCTGTTACATGCATTGTCTGTTTTCAAAATACACTTCTGTTTTCACAGGAAATGTACAGTTTGCATACAGTCTTTCAAAATAAAAGCACCACAAAGTGACGTTGTTTTTCCCTTCAGCAACAAAAGTATGTGGTTGGGTTTAGGAACAAAAAAGAGGATTTGGCTTTACAGTCTTTCGAGATGTCGATGGTTGTTGGACCCTAACTGGACTTCTCGTAACTTTCTTTCCACCCAGTGCCACCGGACACCATTAAACTAAAACAGCTACTGGCCACACATCACGTAGACGTGAAAGGATGGCTTTTTTCGTCAGCATCTGACGCCACAACTCACTGACCAACAGCTGGATTTTGACGACTTCAGAGTGAGACCAGGTAAGGTATCCTTACGCTAACCTTAACCGCCTCTCTTTTAACGTAAAACTTCATAGCTGATTGATAACTTATCAATTTTATCGGGAATCTGGGCCGAGGAGCGAAGGGGGCTGATCGGGAACTGACGAGGGAAAGTCACGTAGCTGCTCCAGCTGCAGGTATACCAACTGCTCCTTCTTCTTCTTCTGGTTAATAGCAAGTGGTGTTTAAGGTGCATTACACCCCCTCTATGGGGGTATGGGTGGTTTAATTATATGGAGGATTTATCAGACTTTTACCTCAATCAAAGAAAATGATATCAATATAACTGTTTAATGCACAGCCCTGATATCAGGATATGAGACTACATATTTGATTTTGGATATCGTTGCATCTTAAATGTTGTATTTTCCTGTATTACAGTAAAGTACTGTCATTTTCTGAACACGCCAGACTGTTTGCTGTTGTTTGCCGTCATGCACTTTGTCATTACACATTACTGATTATCATTTATCAAAAAGCTAAAGCTTTATTGTCCACATGGTTATCAAAGCATTTGATCAAACATGTGATATTTGATTTGACATGTCACCCCGCCCTAAGGTAGACTGATCACTGACTATGACTGTATCTCTGCAGGATTTGTTGTTATTATTATTGCTCTTATCAGTGGTATTTAATACAGAATTTAATATCTGTATATTTTCCCTTTTTTGTACAAAAATAGCAATAAAAACAGTCTTTGTGTGTGCGATCGAGAGAAAAAATAAGGAGGGCACTGAAGGACAAGACAGACCGCACAAACCCCACAGAGCTGGACGCTCTCACTTTCTGCTCTGGTTTCGATTAATGCATCACGCCACACTCACACAGTCTCACACGCAGACATGTGCGTGCACACACAGCCATCTAAAACACACACACACACACCTCACTTTAGGATGGCTGTGTGTGCCATTAAATCACTTCTCTGGTGTTCTCCATCATTTGCCAAGTCACCAAATCTGAACCTGCAGCAGCAGGACACTTCACAGAGGTGACCAACAGGGGGCAGTCTTTTGCTCCTCTACCTATTACCTCAGCCGCACACACACACACACACACACACACACACACGTCCTGGTAGACAGGGAGGCAGGCGACTGCCAGGCCTTGGTATGTCCTCAGTATGTACCATGTGAGGCAGACACACACACTGTGCTGCTGCGCTGGGAGAGTCAGCGGCTGTAGCTGCAGCAGAGGCCGGCGTCATTATCATTCCTCCACCAGGAGATTCACAGGACAAAAAAAACAGCATTTCTTAGAACGAGGAGAGCAGATCGAGGTAAAGGAGGAGCTCTTATTGGTAGCTAAATGTCAGCTGAGTGAGGAGACACAGAGGGAAGGGAGTGAGCACCAGGAGCTGCTGTGATTGATCTCAGTTTCTATTAAAGTTAAGTTTGAAACGAGCAGAGATTCACTCTGAACACAGACAATCAACAAATAGAGGATTTCAGCCGTGAATCAAATGAACGTGTTTAAAAAGCCAATCCCACGTCATGATGTATTGTTTGAAGGATTTTCTGTAATTTCCTATTCCTCCCTGAGTGTCAAAATATTTCACATGTCAGATATTTTGACAGCAGTAGTTTCCACGCAGTCTGCGTCTGCTGATTGGAAATATTGTGACAAGAATTGTTCGCAGTGACAACTGATTTTACTGCGTGTAAACGGACGCCGCCGTCTGAGGCTCGTGTTCGAATCTCAAACTCTGTTTTCTCCCTTTGTGTCTGATATCCTCTACAAGAGCTATCTGTCAGCACACAAACAAGCCTGCAGCAGCAGCCGGACGTGTTGCACACCGAGCGGCGGCATTAATGAGGTTATCACTGAGCGAATAATAAAACGTCACCTCAGAGTGGGAATGAAGTGACGTTACAGACGCAGAGCGTGGTGAGGAGTGCTCACATGTCAGTCCCATCAGCTCTGCATCAGTGCAGTGCTTCTGATCACCTGCCTGCTACACACACACACACACACACACACACACACACACTTACAACTTTACCGACTTCAGATCAGCTGGAGCTGAGTATACTGCTCTGCTGACAACTGACACACACACACACACATAAACACACACACACCTCACAGGTCAGAGCCCTAAAACACACAGATAGATTTTGATTTGGGTCTTTTGGTAATAAGCTGATTCACGTCTAAAACATGTCACCACATCACGATGATACAAAAGTTATAACATATATGAAACGATTAACGATTAGTCGACTGCCAGAAAATTTACTGTCAATAATTATTAATTGTTAGATGTGATTATTGCAGCTTTTCTGCGTCAGTAAATATTCATATCTTTGAATTTTGGGCTGCAAGTTTAACAGAATAATCTACTTTAAAATGTAACTTTGGGAAACTGCGACAGGCATTCCTCACTCTTTATAAACAAACTTATTAAATCAATTAATTGAGAAAATAACCAGCAGATTTATTGATCATAAAAGCAGTAGTACGCATTATAATGCTGGTTGTTTTTTAGACAAAATGAACATGATTTAAAGAAGCTTTAAAAAATATTTTTTGGGCAGATAAACTTTTGGGCGCTATTGTTATTGTTTATAATTTGAATTAAATTGCATGTAATACTCATGTAAAATATTTAAAAGTTTAAAAATAAAGCCATTTCAAATAGAAAAATATTAAAAATGAACTCTTTGTGTTTGTCTGAAAGTTTCCCAGCCCACAGGAACGAATGTGTGAAAGAGTTTAAGCACATTTCTGCAACTTTACATCAACAGTTAATGAAACTAATCTATCTTAACTCTCTTTAAAACAAAACAGTGAGTTATGTTTCAGAGTTTGATGATTTGTTTTACATTTAAAAGCCTGTTGTCAGCGTCCTGCTGTGAGTCTCTCCTCACACACTGTGTCTCCACTATGTGTTGTGTTGCTGCAGCTTGTCTGATTCATCCTCACTAACATCGACTGAAGAGCTAACTTTAGCTTCGTCTTCTCTGAAGAGTCGGAGAATAATAAAGCAATTATTCTGTAAATGTCAGAAAGATGTGTGTTAAATAAGAGCATACAGTGTGTGCTGCAGAGAGGACGCACACAGTGCACTGTTACAGTCGACTGCACAGAGTCACAGCCTGAACTTTATCACCACTGACACTGTTAAACTCATCTGAGTTCATCTGTAGAGATAAAAAGAAAATTATGATGACTGTTATGTTTTTAAACAGAAGAGAAATCTAAATACACAAAACCAAAACCTGCCATGGTGACCCTATAAACAAACAATTTTCTTTAACTTAATTATCAAATAAAGTAAATAAAACAATTAAAAATTAAACTTCACTCATGTGTCATCGTGCATCTAATTTTTTCCAAATTGTAAAAAGACTTTTTTTTTTTTTTTCAGGCTGTTTTGTAGAGATTTGAGCTGAACCACGAGAGGAAGACCCCGAAAAAGGGACTCAACACGCCCTCCAGAAAGTCCTGTTAGAATATAAACAGCACTGTTGGTTTCTGGCTCTTTTTAAAAGTATTAAAAGTTAATTGAGGATGTGCTGTGTGGGTGTAAACAGCGAGGCAACACCACAGAGGATTAAAGGAGGTAATTTAACTTCAGCAAGAATGAAAATCTCAGGGAAACACCAGCAGCAGCGTCTGTTTTAAGATCATATTTAGTCCTGTAAAAAGGTCACATATAACACTTTGAATATTTATATATCACCCCATAAATATCAGCATCAGTCTGCTAATATCCCAGAAACACAAAGACACACACTTCTCGGTCTAACACGCCGGCGCCACAGACCCAGAAGCAGAAACCCTCCATCAGCAAACAGCCTGGATTGTTACTGACCACGTGGAGCCACAGTATCTCTCTCTCTTTTTTTTTTTTTTTTTTTTTTTTGTTTGGTTTGTATTTTGGTGTGACTGGTGCAGCACTAACGTTTGATGGTATTGATCCAGCTGTGCAGAGCGCCATGCATACCTCAGGGAAAGCTAGGAGGTTGTACAGTTATCTCCCGGGGTGTAATTCTCAACTATACAACCTACTACCTCAACCTGGGAGCAAGCAGACCTGGACACCAGGGCTTCATGGCTCGGAGGGGAGGGTTTTGGAGTAAAAACATTTCGACCACAAAAGGAAGCCAGTCAGGAGGAAAATAAAAATAATAATACATGTTTAACATGATGCTCTTTGTTTTTTATCCCATCTCAAAGTCATCGTAACATATTAAAGGGCAACTTTGGTGTTTTTCAACCCTGTTTTCCCACATTTGTTTCTCATTGACTGACAGGAACAACAGTTTTTTAAGCTGATCAAATACTGAGCAACAGGGCTGAACAGGCTGCAGTGTAACCACTTGGGGCAATTGCGCACCCTCAATGAACTTCTACTACAAGTGTTTCTTTTTGTCACTGACAGGCTCAGATTGTATTCTAAGTGTCCTGAAGGATCCCTACAGAGATAGAGCTTTGTCTTAAAGAGTAAGATCCTTTTTGTTAAACCAGAAACAGCCTCGAAATCGCCATCACCAAACCCACCAGACTGCATTTAAATTAACGGTAATTTTATCAGCATATCACACAAAATTAAACTCACAGAAGCTGTCTAGGTTTGTCCTTCCACTGTTCCAACAGTCAGCAGCTTGGTTGAATGAAAACCTTATTCACTCAGTTAGATGTGAAAATGTGCTGTTTTTTTACACACTAAAATTACAGTGTTTTTTAATGGAGTTTGGTGGTGGTTGGTGGTTTTTGTCACTGACAGGCTCAGATTGTTATTCTAAGTGTCTGACAACATTACGAAAGGATCCCTACTGAGATAGAGCTTTCTAGTAATTGTTGAGATCCTTTTATTTGGATGGGACAGAGCTCTGAAATTGCCACCAAACTCCATTTAAATAAGCAGTAATTTTAGCGTGTGTAGAGGCAGCATGTTGTCACATCTAACTGGGTGAATTAAGGGTTAATTTCAACCAAACCAGATATGCTGATTGATGGAACAGTGAAAAGACGAACCAAGACGGCTTTTATGATTTTTATTTTATTGTTGGTGGACTTTGAATGAAGTGTGTTTAATGCTGATAAAATAACTGTTTTTTTTAAATGGAGTCTGGTTGAGTTGGCGATGGCGATTTCAAGGCGGTTTCTGGTGAAACAAAAAGGATCTTACTCTTTCAAAAAAGGTCCGTCTTTGTAGGGATCCTTTCCTTTACATTGTCTTACACTTAGAGTAACAGTCTGAGCCTGTCAGTGACAAGGACAAACACTTTAAGTAGATGTAAATTGACGATGCACAATTGCCCCAAGTGGTTACACTGCAGCCTGTCTTGCTGCTGCCAGCTGCAGCCGTCACACTCAACACTGGACCAATATCAAGAACTGTTGTCGCCATTCGTCACTTGGACACAATAACATGAGACAAAAGGGTCCAGATTAAAACATACTTGAGTTACCCTTTAAAGCTGCATCTTAGATACAGTCTCTATACACAGAGCGGATAAACACCAAATCTTCTCTTTACGTCACCGACCCTAAAACACACAAACGCACCCCAACCTTCCCCCAAATGTTGATCAGACTTTCTGTCTGAAAGAAAAGCCACGCAGTTGCTCATTTTAAACTGTTAACATGTGGGAGGTAATGGGCATATGTGAGAAAACAAGCGTCGCCACCATGCATCCTCTAATTGGGCCGATGTCTACTTCATTAACACTAGAAAGGCCAAGCTGCAGCTAATTGACTGCTGACTGAAATAGCTCTGTCTCCTCCAGAGTTTTCCACAAACTAACATTTGAAATACACACATGGAAATGGTGGCTATAATTACATTTTCCCTTTTAATTGACTCGTCGCTGGCCCTCCCTTAACCCCTCGCAGCCCAATTACGTTTTGGAGAAGACGAACTGAGCTGCGTGCAAAGTGTTCAAGAACCTGGAAGAACCAAACTCGACTCACATACATCGATATTTGTTTGAGATGTTCTTACAGAGGTTTAGAGTGAGTTTCAACAGGCTGAGAGAACATGTTCTGGAGAATTCAGGTTTTCAATAAGAAGCCTAAACTTTGTTGGAAAAAAGTTGGATCCCAGAACAGACGAAGCCTTCTCCACTATTTCCTTGATGAGAGGAAAGCAGAGCTGCTGGTATGTGTGACGGGGAAACAGTTAATAAAGTTGGTGAGAGCTGGTGAGCGGCCCCCGCTGTATTTCTGCTGATGCTGCTCGGGTCGCTGGAGCTGCACAGACGCAGACCTGTAGATACAAGCTTGTGGTGTCAGTTAACACAAGTTCGGATCTACGGGTTCGGGGCCGTGAGCAGATGACTTCATACGTCCATCAGTGTGACGGGACGGAGGAAATGAGCAGAACCTTTTATACTTGAAGCACCTTTCTCTCAGGAGACATTTCACGTTAGACTCTAATGATTTAAACCTTGACTCACACACCTTAACACCACTTATTGCTGAAAATTAGATGCAGTTAATTCGCCTAATATTCAACAAAAATGATGAAGCCTCCTGCTCTACCTCACGACTGAACCGTTCACAGTTATTTCAAAGACTAGAAATAATCACGTGCTGCCATTTGAGAGGAAAAACTAAAATAGAAATATAAATAATAAAAAAGCAGAAGTGACAGAGAGATGATTTCCCCCAATTATAAAATGTTACTCACGATATAAGAGACATTTTTCTGGTGGTCATACGTCACTCACACAGTGTCCACAAACTCAGCTCCTGATCCCACAATGCACTGCACAATTTCTGAGCCAACACATACTGAAATTTGTATCATGATTTGCTCACAGGTTGGAATTATTATGCCAACACTTGTTTATCACAGTTTCCTCACCACGAGGGAGTCGTCTCGCTGAGTGATAGGTGGAAAAATTCGAGTGGTATTTTAAGAGGCACGTGGCCGAGCTCAAATGAGACATAAGTAATGTAAACTGTTGAAAATAAATTGCAGGAAAATTGCTCTCCTAAAACGCTGTGTAGGAGTTTAGCGTCATTAATGCCAGTGGATATTTAACAGGCTGCGTGATGACACGAGGACGCCTGACTGTACAGTAAACACTGCGTGAATAACATCAGCTGTCTGAAGATAATGAAGTGATTCTACGTGACTTGTTTGATTTGTGACACTGACGAGGTCAGCTGGTTTATGAGACTGAATCAAAGATAAAACCTTTGGTCATGTTAACAGGGGCAAATCACTAGGCTCTGGGCCCTGTGCATCAGCGGTCTGTGTGGCCCCCGCCTGCCCGTCCTCGCTCTTGATCCACGTAAGAGTCACTTTGCTTTCTTTCTTTCTTTTATTTTTTTTGGGACCCCTTTGTTGGGGAAAGACAGGACATGGCTGCGTTTAGAGATTAATTCTAGGGACTGTTCTGTATTTATCAGAGGAGGGTGTTGCTGGGTAATGACTTGTTTGTAGTTTTATTCTGACCCTCCCCGAAGCTACAAATATTTGTCCTTGAGCCTCCCTGAGTGACTGACGAAAATACATGACCCTCCCTCCAACATAAATTTAGGTTTGTAAAACTCACCCTCTGATGTTTGAAAGTTAAGAGCTGAAGATGATTAAAGTCGTGGTTTTTCACTGCTGTCGTGCAAATGGTTTATTTTTGGTCAAATTTCAAATGAGTAGTAGAATAAAGTGATGTCGATTAAATATCTCTATTTTAAGATCAGATTTTTTTCCTGAAAGAAGTGTTTTATGCGCATGATGTGTTTAATGAATGTCGGAAATTTGAAATTCCAATGATAATTTCTGTTTTTACAGTTTCTGGCTGATAAATGAGGTAACTTTGGCGATTTTTGAAAGACAACATGCCCTCCAAACCTGCGGTCAAATAAAAACAAAATACAGCCATTTAAATTTTAATGTCCCTCCCTTCAGTCTAAATAAAAAATATTAGTCCCTCCCCAGTGCTTAAAAAAAATATCTGACATGCCTCCTCATTTTTGCACCACCTCCTCCCCCCTCATAAATAACTAACGGTCCCTGAGGGGCGAGAGAGGAGCCACTGTTTTTTAAAAATACATATAGTTAGGTTTTTTAACATTTTATTCAGCCAATTTTAATCTAGTTGAGGCATGAATTAATTAGAGATAAAAAACTTTTTATTTCAAGCTTTTCAAGGGGCCTCCTTTCACTGGGGCCCTGGGTAATCTGCCCCACTTTCCGCCCGACTACGACATAAATTGACAAGGTGTATAACTTTCGCACAGATCCGTAATATTGTTATTTCATGACAAAAATAACTGTGTGATATTACACAGCTAATAACAGCAAGAACAAAAATATATTAAACTGACAAACCACCGAAACTTCACAGGACTGTTATCTTGGAATTTTTACAGACTGATAAAGTCATTATTGATATTAAAACAATTCTCTCTTCACTCACTTCACATCAGCAGCTTTTTTTAGGCTTTCGCTCCAATTTTAAAACTGTTTCAGCACATTCCTGTCTGATGTGATCAGAGTCGTCACTCTGCAGCACAAGTGACAAAGTAAAACTTATGAAACTCGGAGATAAAAAAAGGGAGTGAGTCGTCCAATTTCAACTTTCAGAGTCCATCTGAAGTTCTCTTTCTCCTTCTCTTCCCCCCGCCTGAATTTAAATGAGACGTCTGACTTTGAAGCTGTTGCCAAGTTGCTTAAAGTATGTCAGTGGGTCTTTGCCAGCGAGCTGAAAGACACCTTGAGATTGGCCGAACAAAGAGGTCAGCAGGGTCCGCAGCACCCTGCCAGCCCACGCTGCCACCTCTGTGTGTGTTTTTGTGTGTGTGAGGAAGACTCGGAGAGCGCGCCGACAAAACTAAGACCAGCTAAGGGCCGCCACCTGCATTGTTTGGTGCTGAACAGCACCGGCGGCCAAACTCAGCGGCGCTACCCGCCCTGCTCGCCCAAATCTACCCAGCAACAGAGGTGGTGTGTGTGTATGTGTGTGTGTGTGTGGCAGAAGGGAGGGGTAGGGGGGGTTCAACAGAGGTGAAGAAGGTGAGGAAGTGGTATGTCGTTAGCACTTCATAATATCACGCAGTGTAAACAGATAGCCCCGGCTAGCCCAACAGGTAGCGTTCAGTTTAGGGCCCTTTCACCACGGCGAATATACAGTAAACATCCCAGCAGAGCTCGGCCATGTGACAAACACAGCAAACACACAGCTGAATATTGAGACAAGCAAAGAGAAGAAACAGCTCGGAGCACATTGGTAGCATGAGAACTTACCCATTTGCCTTTATGTTTAGTTTCCAAATGTTTCTTTTCTCTACTCTGCAGGGCCTACGGTGCTTGGCAGAAGGTATAGGCAGTCATGTCCACTGTGGCCCATCAAAAAAAACCCAGCTCAAACATGCAACTACAGTAACAAAACCTCCCCGAAAGGGAGCTTGGGGAGAGGGTGGGAAAGAGTGAGACAAAAGGAAAAAAGCAAAAAGGGAAGAGGGAGAGAAAGTGCTGGTGGGGGGAGAGAAAAGGAGGGAAAAGTAAACGATAACAGAAAAACAAACTAGTTTTTTAGGTGTTTTTATAATTTCGGTTCACCGCACGCTGGTAATAATAACTATAAATAAGCGAGAGGTAATCTTTCAGCCTGTAAAAACCTCTGCAATCTACAAGCTGCTTCCCTGCACTACGAGCAAATGACAAGCAACATCTGTTTGTAAGACAGCCAAAATCCCAGCCTTAAAAAAAAGAAGAAGAAGAAAAATCGGAAAAAATTGGCTTGATTTTTCGTCTTTTTCAGTCTTGAAACTGCAAACTCTCCTTGTCTGTTTGACTCCCTCACTCGCTCAGCTGAATAAGGCAAACAAAAAAGGGAAAGGGGAGTGTGGAAATTCAGCGAAGGGAAAATGCAGCCATGAAGCCATCCTCCTGTCACCCCTGAACCTCTCCCCTTCCCTTTCCTTCTTCTCCTCTCCCTTTTTTCCCCTCCTCCTCCTCCTCCTCCCTGCACACTCCTTCTTCCTCTCCTTCTTCCTCCTCTCTCCCCCCCACCTCCCAAAACGCAAGAGACAGTCCAGGTATAGCTACTACTCACTCAGTCCTTCTCTTCCCAAAACGCCCCACTACTCCGACACATAAACACTTGGACACACACACTTGTATCCTCGTCTCCCAGAGCGTCCCACACAGCCAGAAGCAGACTGACTGGCTTGCACGTACACACTCATGGATGTGCTAACAAAAGTGCATACACAGAAATACACACACACACACACACATGCACACATTTCTTGGAAAGCTTCCATGCACCAAAAACAAATACCAATCTTTAGTTAGCCTCAGCTGCGAATAGAAAAGAAGGAGTCATTTCGGGACTTGGCTCTGGTTTACTGAGGCACAGATACAGACCATTTCTCCATATGCCTGCCTTTCACAGCTCGGGAGCAGCTCCAGATTTCACTGTATCATAATACTGCGAAAAACCTCCTCTGTCACTGATATTTGCTGATAACTTCCAGCTCCGGTAATAGGACCGTGAGAGCGGCCGACATTCGGCAAACCAGAAATGCTGGACTTGTTTGTCGTGTTTTTAGTCTTGGAATTAATAGGTAGGGTCGTGCAGTTCGCCAAACGCTAGTGACAGCACATGAGCTCTGTTCCATTATAGGACATAAGTGGGTGCCAAGTGAATCAATACAGCACTCAGAGACAGAGAGACAGCTTCAATTTAAGCTGCAGGAGCAAAGACACACACACACACACACACACTCTGCTGAGGTGCTGCAAGTTTACCCTGTTTGCCCAAATTAAATTCAGGTGGAAGGAAGAGATATCTCGCCGAATTAAAAGCAAGAAACAAGCGGGTCTTTTTAGAGCAGCGAACGAGCACAGAAAGCCGGACGCACTAAAACGAGCTCTTTTCCTCCCTCATCTCTTTGGTATTCTTTGGTATGAGGCGTCACCGACTGGCTGGTTTGGTAAACAGGGCATGCTGCATGCTGACATCACATGACAGGAATTCTGTCTATTCAAGTGTAAGGAATAGATCGCCCAAAATAAAATGTATCTACTCATCTGGATAATTATGGATTCTATTGCAGCCGTGGGTAGAAACCAAAGACTCGCCTGCATTCGTTACCAAATTTTAACTCAACCAAACTTTTTCCAGACCACAGCCCTATCTCACTGTGTCATGCTGAAACTGAGCTGCCTCAAACTTTAACTAATCATGACCTTTTCTTTTATTCCAAAACCCAAACTGCCTGTTAGTTGGGCCAGTCACAGCACGTCTGCTGCTGTGGGATCCATCATTTTGCCAAAGATTCTGCAGTCAGCACCAGTTTATGCCTCTCATAAATGACTATTGCACTGAAATGACTGAATACTAGAAGATAAACACTGGACGATCTTCAGCCGCTTCCCCTGCTCAAAGAATATCCAGCACGTTCTCACTGTGACCTCGTCACGTGTCCACGTTTGGTCATGGACCTTCTACATCAACATACGACGTCCAAGGTACCCTGGGTGCTGTCGCCGTGTCAACTTCAGCCTGTTACATGCATTGTCTGTTTTCAAAATACACTTCGGTTCTCACAGGAAATGTACAGTTTGCATACAGTCTCTTTCAAAATAAAAGCACTACGTCGGTACAACACTAAATTTATATTACTTTTGTTCCACAACACACGCACATGGTTGGGTTTAGGAAAAAAGAGGGTTTGGCTTTACAATCTTACAGGAAGTGAACACCGGTCACCAGGGTGAAAGCCTGTGGTTGTTGGTTCTATCCTCCACCTCTCCTGCTAGTCTCTTACACAGACGCCGATGACGTCAGCACGCTGGCTGACTCTGTTGTCTGTGGACATTCCCATAGGAAAGTTGTAACAGAGCTAGCGCTGGCTCCCAGCGGCAGTGATGTGATTGGATCCAAATCCGTGTACTTCCGTACTTCGTTGCCTTACATCCGCCTGCTGTTCCCCGAATTGTTGTCTGTAGTACAACAGAAAAGGAAGTGTTCAGTGCATCGCAAGAAGAGATTAGAATGGATATTATTTAATTTGGTTCAGCTATATTGCAGAGCTGCAACGTCCACAAGATTGGAGAAATTAAGGATTTACAGCGTGCCGTATCTATGGCAACGCCGTCACGTGGTCTGGATATCCCCGCCCATTTCTATTTCAAAACTAACAACGAATGTCCCCAGACTCCCATTCTGAAGTAAGGGAGGCTGGTCACGCGAGACTACCCTCCTGCCCGCCTTACTCAGACTTACACTGTCTTAATTTCTTTGTTGTCCAGCCGCGATGCCACTAGGCTCCATTAAACAATAACGGCAACCAGCTGCGTATCATGCCAACATGAAAGGATGGCTTTTGTTGGTGCCTGACACAAAGCGTCACTTACCAAGCGCTGGATTTTGATGACTTTTGACATGAAAAATAACTCCAGTGGAATTACTGAAGATCAGTTTTACTGAAAGGTAAATACTGGACAATCTTTATCTCCTTTTATAGTTTACAGTTACAGTTTATGTTTCCTCTCCACCTTATATATAGGTACAGTCATGGAATGGGGGCAAAGAGTTGTCACGCCTTTAATCTGCGCCGGGAGGTAGTAACAGCGCCAAAACAGTGTCTGTATAAGCGGCACATGCCACCCACCGCAAGAGATTGAAAAAGTAGCTGTTAGCTGTTAGCTGTTAGCGGCTAACACAAAGTAGAAGAACGGCAGCCATAAATGTCCACAATTTGGGAAAACAGTGGCTAAGTGCACACATGACTTTTTTATGACAAACATACAAGTAATTTTTTTTACCCTCTGAAAATGGACCTCGCGGGCGACCACGGGGTTCGCTGTTTTTGTAATCGTGTTTAAAATCGATCTAAAATAAAAATAATAGTAAAAAGAAAAAAAAACATAAGAGCCAAAGCTTCCGTCTTTTGCATCATCAAGTTCCCTGTGTGCCATGACATCATTACATTATGCTACAAAGATGGTGCACGTGCTCAGCGATGCCACAGTACCGTCCCATCATGGGCGAGGGAGAGTGTGGTACACATGATCCTGATTTTGCGCCATTGTGTTGTTTGCTTGTGATGACGTCATCACGTTATGTTACATGTGCTTCAAAAGACGGAGAAAATGTGCAGTATGTTTCAGAGGAACAGAGAGGCAGGTCGATACGAACGCTTGATGTATCTTTTTAATGTATAACACAATTTCAATACTTTTCAATACTGCTGCTGGGTTGATGCCCTTCTACGGCCCTGTCCAGCTCTCCTGGTGTAACGGCCGGTCTCCTGGTATCTGGTATCAACCTGATTGGGCTGCAGGTACGGCCTCATGCTACCAGTAGTGACAAGGACACTAGCAGAAGACAAAACTAGAGAAGAATCAGTGAGGAAGGATAAGGAGAGAGCAACTGTCTGTGGACACCACATGTAAAACCATTCCCTGTTTGTCTCTTTGATTTGACCCAAAGCAGCTGAAACTGATTCACAATCACTTGTGTGTCCTGAATGGACACATTGATATCCCTGAAGTTTAACTTACTTCCTCTTAGAATGTGACCATCAAGTGTTCCCTGCTATGACATTTTGCCGTTACATCTTCATCAGGTAACACTTAGCATGTAACAAATCAGGATGTGAATAAGAAGCTCCGTATACAGTCCACATGTGGACGATGAAGGCTTTGAATGAAGAAGCTGAATCATCATAGTTAAACTCAGACTTCAGAAATGGGTTCAATCGGCGATCATAGAGGCACAAAATGAGATGATGACCAACAACCATGGACTTTCACCCAGGAGGCCAGTGTTCACTTCCTGTAAGATTGTAAAGCCAAATAAGAGACTTTATATAAGCAGTACATTTCCTGTCCCAGAATGTCAGCAACCAACACACCCAGGGTACCTTGGACTTCATATGTGGACGTGGAAAGTCCATGACCAAACGTGGACATGTGACGAGGTCGGAGTGAAAATGCTCTAAACGGGTGCTTCACAGATTACTTCATCCTTCACTGGCCTTGACACACTGACTCCAATACGACCTCTGGCTCTCAGATAACTAGCATACAGTTTCCTTCAGGGAATAAAAAACAAATAAGTGCCTTAAACTCGAGGTAGATCCACAATAATCTCGCTGTAATGAAATTTTACTGTGTCGAGCCTTTAGCCTGAGTCGGGGTTCAAAGGATGTGTTTGCTGCAGTCCTTGTAATCCCTTCAAATTGCTTCTCATACAGAAATGAAAGTTGCATGGTGCCATTTCATAGATCAGGGATTACGGGTTCTGCCTCAAACGCACGCGGTGGACCAGACCTGAGTTTTACTATCCTGGACTGTAACTGTGGCTGGTTGGTGAGACTGCAGCAGCTCTCTGCAGGCTGACTACAGTTAAAACATTACAGGACGATTAGTCGAGCCCGAGTGTTGTCCTCCTACTTTAAGACTTCACGATTAGTCCTTGTCCAACTTTTAATTTACACAGCCCCTTATAAACTAAACTCCATGCAAATGAGGGCTCTATAAGTGGGCTGTTTTACATTTTTGTTGAAGTTTACTGGCACTTTCTTTCATGCGGCGAGAGCGGCTTGTCTTTAGTGTCTTCAGGCGTAGAATATCACCCCTTTCCAAAATTCTGTGTCTGCACCCTTTCCATCTTCTCTCCTCTCTTCTCTCTCTTCTCCCTGCGTCTGATATTCTGCTCACGCACAACTGCGGCAGCCCTCCTCCAATCGCTGGCATTAATCCACACCTCAGACCCCCCAGACACACTGTCTGCTCTCCCACAATGCACCTCAGCTTCAAAACTTTCCCAGACACATTTGGCCTTCTCTCTATCGCTTACCTCTCCCTCCCTCTTGAGCCCCTTTTCTTTCACTCGGTCTCCCCATGGCTCTTCATCGTCCAGTTTCATTTGCTCTGCCTCTTTTCTTTCTCAAACTCTCTAAATTTCCCCTTTCTCTCTCTCTATTCAGCCACGGCCTGTCTGACAAAAGTATCTCCTAATCTTCCCCAGAGTACATTTGACATAAAATGGCGGCACCGCAACAGACCAATACCGCCCGTCTAACGTTGGAGAGCAGAGCTGCAGTTTTGCATTCGAGATGCTCAAACATGTTCATGTCCCGGACCCCCAAGTCGACCAACAGTAGAGTCCCAGAGCCCATTTATCAGGATTTGTTCAAACCCAGGGCAAAGTCTCTAATTGTGATAATTAGAACATAGGTTTCTCTGACATATTTCTGCATCTGGATCTTGTTTGGTTGTTCAATTTTCTCTTTCCCCCCCAAATCCCTTTTTTCCTCATTTTTATCAGGTCTAATCATTTTACGCTGACATTCAACAGAAATCCCACCATACAGGAAGCAAAGAGACCGACCGCTCCACCGCAGAAGCCTCAATAAACCAGCATGTGATGCAGCAACAACAGACCTGCAGGTTATACCGCAGAATTTACAGTAAGTAAGAAATCCCTTTTGGAAGTAGACGAGGCAGGTTGGGGTAATGTACCTTCCTCACCACATAAAACTTTTGGAGCGTCCCTGGTTGAGTACATACACCAGTCAACGGCTCCTGGGGGTGAAGAGAGCACCAGCTGCCAATCAAATCTTCAGAATACGAGCAGAAAAGACTGAAAATCCAAAAGCAGAACTGCTGTCGGGATTCATCCCTTAAATATTTACCAAAGGAGGATCACAGATGTGGGTCATAAAAGCAGAGGAGCACCTGCTGAGGACCACCACAGAATGAACTTATCAGTTGTTTTGCTAATCTCCATCGGGATGCCAGGCTCCTTAACATTCTTGTACTGCACGGTCACTAATTTATTGCACGGTCACTAATTTATTCTCTGGCAATCGACCCCTTGGAAAGAAAAGAGCCCTGTGCAAAGGCCGCTAATCAGCATCTGTTGGCTTGGACTGGTCGTCTCCCCTCTGACAGTGTTTTCCTCATAAGGGTTTTAACATTTATCAGTGATCTGGTTTGGCTTCGGTCTTGGGAATGTTTCTGTTGTGCTGGGAAAAGACAAAGCTAAGAGGATTGAATTTGGAGCTGCAGGCGGACACGATGGGAAGTGTAGATAGAAACTGGAACAAGTCAGTCCTGGAAGATAAAGATTCATCCAAGACAGAACTAATAAGGAACAAATTGTGTTTTATTGAGATGTGATTATGAGAAACATTCCACCTCCCTCCCGCCCACATAGACTTTATTCAGTTCATTACAAGTTGACCAAGGACTTCAATGCTACATGTTAGCAACACAGACAAAAAACAGCTCGATATCCTGAAAAATAATCTACACTGCATGTGTACAGTACAAAGTTGTGTGTCCTGTGTGTAAAACACTGTTGGCATTGTACATTTCTGCAAACCACAGAAATGTTACATTTGTATTTATCATGTAGCGAACATGTTCAAAAATTTACAATTCAACAAGGGCTGGGTGACATGGCTGCTAAATAATAATGCAATATTTCTAGGCTACACTGTGATACATGCATATATCATATTTTGAAATCTCCTCTAAACTACTGCAGACTATAATTATATACTATACTCTCAATATATACTATATTAAGTGTTGTTATTGTTATAATAAAGGCACAGCACTGTTTTAATAAAGTTTAAAAAGAGCCCTGCAGGAACAAAGACACTCTTCCTCTGCTCACGCTATCATTAATCTGATTGAGTTAAACTTATTGTGGCGCCGTTAAACGCAATTGCTTAAAGGGATAGTGCACCCAAAAATGTAAATTCAGCCATTATCTACTCACCCATATGCCGAGGGAGGCTCAGGTGAAGTTTTAGAGTCCTCACATCACTTGCAGAGATCCAAGGGGAGAGGAGGTAGCAACACAACTCCACCTAATGGAGGCTGACGGCGCCCCAGATTCAAACGTCCAAAAACACATAATTGAAGCCACAAAATATCTCCATACTGCTCGTCCGGAAGCCCCGAAATACGCACACACGTGAGCGCGGTGCCCAGAGAGGCAGTCAGAGCTACAGGCTACAATGAGGCTAAAAACAGAGTTCAAATGAGGTTTTTCCAAACAACTTTTTATGTCGGGGCTTCTGGACACTTGGATCACTACGGACGAGCAGTATGGAGATATTTTGTGGTTTCAATGATGTGTTTTTGGACGTTTGAATCTGGGGCGCCGTCAGCCTCCATTAGGTGGAGTTGTGTTGCTACCTCCTCTCCCCTTGGATCTCTGCAAGTGATGTGAGGACTCTAAAACTTCACCTGAGCCTCCCTCGGCATATGGGTGAGTAGATAATGGCTGAATTTTCATGTTTGGGTGCACTATCCCTTTAACTCTCTGAAAATAGACCTCCTGTTTGCAGCTGAAAAGTGCATGCTGAATTTTTTAAGAATACCTGATTTTTTTTAACCCTCTGTAAACCGACCTCCCGCGGGCGGCCATGGGGGTTGTTGTTTACATGATCCTGTTTAAAACTGACCTAAAATAAAAACTGCAATAGCAAGAGTGTTCTTTTTTTGCAGCAGAAAGCTAAGTATCTTTCATATCATGTTGTCCATGTGCAATGATGTCATTACGTTATGTTACAGTACAAGAGGTCCGTAAGACGGTAAAAACGCACAGTGGCGCCACAGTATTGCCTCGTCATGGCTGCAGGGGGTTGTCGCTTTCATGATCCTGTTTAAAACTGACCTAAAATAAAAACTGCAATAGCAAGAATGTTCTTTTGTTTTGCAACAGAAAGCTACGACTTCCGTATTTTGCATCAGCATGTTGTCCATGTGCGATGACATCATCACGCTACAAGTGATCCAAAAAATGGTGAAAACGTGCGGTGGAACCGAAGGAGCAGAGCAGCAGGTCGACAGGAATGTCTGCTGTATTTCTTTTTAATTTATGACACAATTTCAATACTTGTATCAATTATTATGGTTTATTGACTCACATGAGCTTTTAGATTTTAGGTTGTATAGATTTTAGGGTTAGAAAATGCCAAGAAATACCAGTGTAGGCACTGGGGAAATATTTCTTTTCATTGCACTCTGCTCAAAAAAATAACTTACAGACGGTTAAGAAATATTTTGATCATGTTTCTACATTTAGAAATATTTTGGATCAGTATGTTTTGTGTGTTTATTTTTTAAATTCGACGTAAAAACATTTTTTCTAGGTTCTACAGATTTTGCAGATTTTAAGAATATGAAGCATTTGAAAATACTCCATGAAACGACATCACAATAAGCACAAACACCAACATGTGCACTGAGGAACTGTTTCTATGGCAGAGTTCAAAAGGTTCCACAAAGAATTTGGCTGCAGTCAAATGTTCAGGTGTGTGACAGAGACGCCTCCACACCCTCGCTCATCACACTGCTACATGTAGTAGTTGACACGACTTCCTGGATTGGCACTGAGCATTGACATTGGATGCAAATTACGCGGTGCAGAATCTTCCAGTGAGGAATAATTTCAAAGCTGCAGCAGCCAGAGGTTTCACATGGCTACATTTGTTTGGACATCATTTAACACTGAAGCACAATGACAAATGGGCTCTGCAGAAATACACGATCCTGTTCCTCAGAAGAAGGAACCAGAGAGGATAACTCAAACTGGACATTTGAAGTTTTCAAACACAGAATGCAAAATTTCTCCTCAGATATTATGTAATGAAGGCAATCTGCATCAAATCAATCAAACAGGAGGTGGACGATGATTTCGTGACATCTGTGTTTACCACAAAGTCATTACTGGCCTCGTATATCAGCAAACAGATTCATGGCTCTAACCCTGCCGCCCAGCCTTTTGTTTGCCTTTCTTGCTGTTCTTTTGTTTCCCTCGTCGTACCAAACGCTCCCTCATTCTCTCCTCTCCTCCTCCCTCCCTCCTTCCTCACAAGCCCTTTTGCCTTCCTCGTCTTTCTTCCTCCTCTCTCCATCTCTCTGCCCGCCCCACCACCCAACCTCCCCACCCCCTCCCCCCTCTGTGTTTGTGTCCTCATCTGACCCTGCTTGGCCTGAATCGCTGTCGGTGCCCATTTGGATCGGGCACAGCTGGTGCTGCCGCTGAGAGCCGAGTGCCATTACCGCCGCTGTCTGCTGTCTGTCCTGCCCGCCTGTCTGTCTGAGAGACACATCTTCATAATGACATTAGTCCTGTTTCTCAGATTCTTACGGTTTTAATTCGCTCGTTCCACTTACGCCTGCACGTTCTGTATTCTCTGTGCCGTAGCTCTTATTATTTCCCTGTCGTAATGATCCCAAAGGTCCAGGGGCGGATCGTTTATCTAATTTGCTCTGTCATTCAGGAAATGTGAAAATATTACAAAATAAACACGTAACAAGATGAATATGAATAATAACCATGAACCTTTCAGCCATTTCAGAAAAGCACGACAGAGCGTGGATGAGAGGAAGGGGACATTTGTGCTCCTCTCAGTCCAATCAGATGTCATGGGTCGATAAAGACCAGGAAGTGGAGAGCGTGTGTTTGCAGCTGATTGGACGGAGCTACAGCAATGGCTCACTTTGTGCCAGTTGCCGATAAGCTCAGTGAAAGCAAAGGAGCAAAATCAAAGCCTGCTGTGCAGAGCAGAGAGCCGGAAAGAAGCTCCGATAACACGGTTTGAAGCAGCGCTCATAAGTGCACGATAAGAACAATAAGTATATGCTAATTGTTACATTACATTATAAAATATTCAACGGGGCAGGTGTAGAGTTAATGACATTTTTGTACATAGATACATATGATTAGATTGTGAAACATTAATCTGTGCTCCTAATGGGATTATAATGTTTGAAGAGTGTTTTAATTCTCACAGGAAGTCGCACATTTACCGGGTAAAATAAAAGCTGCGGCTGAGCTGAACCTCAGCAGTCTTCATCTGGCGCTCTGCCATGCCTGTCAGGTAGCATCAACAGCTCCCGTCTGTGGGAGGTCTTTTTATAGCATGTCGAAAATGTGAAAACGTTGCATGTAAATTACAATGCCTTCGATTATCATGACGATCAAAGAGGCTGTGGGGCTGACGGAGGTTTGGAGGCGAAAAATTATGATTCTTGCAGCCATGCATGGGAGTAAGCTCGCTGTCGGTTCAGGGCGTGAAATGGGGATCAAGGCTTTTATAGCATGAACAAGTTACATTTTCAATGTGCCTTTTTTCATGCTGGCTGAACCAGCAGTCTGACTCCGACCTTGTCACATATCAACATGGACTTTCCACGTCCACATATGACGTCCAAGGTACCCTGGGTGTGTTGGTTGTTGACATTCTGGGACGCTGTGTCAACTTCAGCCTGTTACATGCATTGTCTGTTTTCAAAATACACTTCTGTTTTCACAGGAAATGTACAGTTTGCATACAGTCTCTTTCAAAATAAAAGCACTACGTCAGTACACCACTGCAAATTGACTTTTTTTTTTCCTTCAACAACACATGCACAGGGTTAGTTTTAGGAAAAATAGAACAGAGTTTGGCTTTACAAACATATGGGATACAGTTAAAAGATTGGTCGTTGTTGGACCCATGCACCCCTCACTTGGTCACTGACACTGATTTCGGCGACTTCAGAGCTGTAATGACATTTCATTGCTTCACATACTGGCACATTACCTTGTGGAAGTTGACTGATCATTGATCTTTGATGGCTGATATAATAATGATAGTTTTGATTAAGAAAAAAGCCGATGGCCTATTAATCAGACGATTGTGGCTTGCTATTTAATGCTTTTCTATAACCAGCAACCTTATAATGCCCCTAACAAAGAAGTAAAGCCGTCCTACATTAGTTAACTTTCATTTAAATCATACAAATTATCAAAAGAACACATTACCTCCTATGTGCCTGTGGGGTACTCCGTGCAAAAGCCTTACGGCCATACCCACGTGACCAGTGACAGTTGCAGCCATCGGCCACTATCGGAGCCCCCGTTCCGCCATTAACCACAGTCTGCTATGACTCAATCGACCTCATTTACGATGTTATTTAAAGGGAAATTTCGGTTTATTTCAACCTGTCTCCTATCGTCCTAAATTTGTTTCAAGTGACTAGTGACATAGAAATAATAGTTAGCATGTTAGCCGTTAGCCTAGATACAGCCGGGGCGCATAGTAGCGTCAGACCTGTTAAAACGTAAGTGAACGGGCAACCTTCAAGTGCGAAGTTAGTCCACTAAACAAGCTTTTTTTCCACAAAGACCGCCTCATATCGTTAGGATAAATGTCAGAGAACATATAGAAAACGACATGTAAACGTGTTGTCTTACCTTACCGGTGTGCTGCCATGTTTGTTTACCATCTAGCTCTGCTTTCCAAAGCGCGGCTGAAATATCGCGAGAACAAGCAGCAACAGCTGGGCTTTATCTAGAGCTGCTTGTTCTCGCGATGTTTCGGCCGCGCTTTGGAAAGCAGAGCTAAATGGTAAACAAACATGGCAGCACACCGGTAAGGTAAGACAACACGTTTACATGTCGTTTTCTATATGTTCTCTGACATTTATCCTAACGATATGAGGCGGTCTTTGTGGAAAAAAAGCTTGTTTAGTGGACTAACTTTGCACTTGAAGGTTGCCCGTTCACTTACGTTTTAACAGGTCTGACGCTATTATGCGCCCCGGCTGTATCTAGCGGCTAACATGCTAACTATTATTTTTATGTCACTAGTCACTTGAAACAAATTTAGGACGATAGGAGACGGGTTGAAATAAACCGAAATTTCCCTTTAAGTAACTCCATTGACTTTTGGTTCTTACTTGAAAATGTACAGCAGGCTTGAGGGTCAAAGTCCGGTGATTATTTGATGCATCCACCCTCCCTCCCACACTGTGCCGAGTTTCCCGCTCTTTATACTACCGTGGTTGCTGGTGGTGTTTCTGTGCGTCAGTATCTGCTGCCGAGGCAAAGCAGCCGTATTTGATGAGTTGGGGGCGAGAGCGCGCTGGTCATTGACCAACAGCATGCTCTTATTCATTTAAAATGTTTCACTGGATGTAACTTCAAGCAACTGAACTGATCCATTTACTTTCATGGCGAACATACAGTAACCTTGGTTTCCACTCCACTACTATTGTACCACTGTCATTACTGTTGTAGCACACAAAAAGCCTTTTTCTAAATAAGCAATGAAGATGCTTTATAGTCTAATTAAACAGTCTGTGTTGGCACACTGAGGCTAAATTACTAACAACATGTTGATTGCCTCTGCCGTCACACACTGCTGTTCATTAATTACATACTTGTGCAACTGAACTTACTGTAAAAATACTATACATGCACGACCTGGAATAACTCGGCAGTTGAACAAGCAGCACATAGTCAAAGAGCAGGGGTCACTGATGGAAAGAAAACACACTGCATTAACATACGTTTTTCTGTGGAGTGACTGTGAATAAAAGCATTTGTATCTTATGTTGCGTGCAGACGATAGAGCTCACATTCTCAGTTTTTATGACCATGAGCGTAATCCATAACTCTGATGATTTGAGCTGTTTTTATCGGAACAAAGTTTTGGCATAAATTTTCATGGTCAGACAGAGACTTCCATCATTATTTGGAAAATGTAGCCCGTGTTGGCGATAACTGTGGAGGAGGATAAAGTCCAGCCGCTGCAGTAAAGAGAGAGCAGGTGATCTCAGGGCCAGACGGTGACCTGCAGGGAAACACGTTTTCATCCTGCAGCATGCTCTGTGCTACACTACATTCAGGATCACCATGAATTTCACTGCCTCTCTGACGACTTCAAGCTGCTTGCAAAGTTAAATTAGTCCCCCTGTCTGATTGGACGGTGGCGAAAACTCTGCCTGGCGTTTGATTGGTTATGTGCAGCTGTCTGCCTCACAAACTGGTCTGCATGACTCTGCTCACAGGCAGATTTGTCCACAGGGCTGTGGGTTTGCTGGCAGATCCCAGTTACAAAAAAAAAAAAAAAAAATGACAACAAAGGCGAAAAACCACATTTGTTGTGAGCCTTTATTTACATCTTACAGATACTAATATTTAAGTGCAGTGGGCTGAGTGTCTGCAAGAGGCTGCAGCTCTTCGTGCTTATTAAAAGCAAATTGACAGATTAATTTCAATTTGCCATTTTTTGGATGTATGTCATTATATTGTGTAGCCTCTTCAGTAAATATCAAACATCATCCAGGCAGTGTTCAGTGTCCACCAACTCGAAATTCCCTCCCAGAGTGTCAAATACAGCAGCTTGATCAGTGGACGTCTGTTACTGACGCACAAGAAACCCTTTTAGTGTCTGTGTGTGGGCAACCTGGTCTCACTCTCGTCATCAAAATCACTTCTAAATCAATGAAATTTAAGGCTGCAGACGTCCAAGTAGGGCGGGCAGAAGGGGTGGTGGATGGGTCCAACAACCACAAACCTGGTCTCACTCCGAAGTCATTGAATATCTATAATATTGGGCAATGACTTCTGGCGTCAGACACAGATATAAAGATATATAGATTGAAATGCATTACAGAAAGTCAGTTTGTTGGGTTTTATGAGCTTTTTCTGAGATTTGAAGTTTAAAAATGGTCAAACGGTGTGCATGGGGTACATGCAACTCTGACACAAGGTATCCTGAGAGGCTGGGCGACCAGGTGTATTTTTTACACTTTAAACCACATCTCAAGCGAGAAAAGTGTCTCCTTTGGATAAAGTTGTGTGGTAACGTTAGACCACAACATCAACTCAACGTGAATAAGATTAACAATGATGTCTACATCTGTTCTAAGGTAAGTCAACATTGTGTTTGAGGCAACATATTGTCACTTTGCTGGAAAGAAATATAAAGTTATCTTTAACATCTCTAGCTAACGTTAGCTAAAGTTAGCCTAACGTTAGCTCCTAGCTGCGTTGTTCATCATGTCACCTTGTTTGCTGGGAGTTCATTAGCCTATTTTGTTCTAGTTTTGTACTTTGGTGATCGTACATCATTGTTAGCTGTTGTCCAAAGGGCTCTAGTTAAGCTAACGTTAACTTCTGGAGCTTAGCTTCATTAACTTATCTGTAATGGCAGAGATAACAAAGGTTGGCAAACGTTATGCTGAATGATTCAGTGTAAATACTGTAGCACCAAACTAACGGAGAGACACTCTTGGTAAAGATGGTAAAAAGGCCGTTATCCTTTTCTCATATTCTGAGCCAAAAACCTTAACTTCAGTGGCACTTTAACTTGTTGTCTTTGATGGTGACGGCAACCAGATGCGGTTCACAAGCGTACACTGTGACCTGTAAATTTTGGCTTGTAATTTAAGCTTTTCATCGACCTTCTCAACAATAAAATGATGAATATATCCCTCCAATGCGTAGTTTAGGCCCTTTTGGTTACTTCTCAATGACATCTGATCGTTATGTCTCCAAAAATCATCAGCTGCCTCGTGTGAAATGCCGTGTACTGTGACACCTGCCATAGCGCCGCTCACTGAATGTTGATAGTTTGTCCGAGTGAGTGGAGGGGGCGTGGCTTAGCCATAGGTCAATTGGTGGTGTTGTATCGAAATAGTGCTTTTATTTTGAAAGAGACTGCATCAAATTGTACATTTCCTGTGAAAACAGAAGTGTATTTTGAAAACAGACAATGCATGTAACAGGCTGAAGTTGACACAGCGTCCCAGAACGTCAACAACCAACACACCCAGGGTACCTTGGACGTCATATGTGGACGTGGAAAGTCCATGACCAAACGTGGACATGTGATGAGGGCGCAGTGAGGATGTGCTGGATATTATATTAGTAACAACTGTTCTTCTTTCTAGCCAAACCCTAACCCTAAAACTAACTTTGTACTAATGTTGCCTAAACTTAAGTAAATAAATGTAAAAATGACGTGTTTTACATATGTAGTAAGCTTATTTTGAAAAGACTGTGTGCATGTAACGATCAGAAGCTGTCTTTTTCAAATGTTGCTGAATCCTGATCAGAGCATGGAGGTATGTGATTTTTTCCAACAAAGCCCCGCCCACTTCAAAACACTGACAAGACGGACAAAAAATGTTTAGTAACTGAAAATAATGACCAAAATGTTGTATTAATGTAGGACCTCATCACTCGTGGTAAGATTAAGAAAACAGGTTTTGATGCCTTTAAATTAATGTTTTTGTTCTATGCTGCATTTTATTTTAGCCAGTTCTCAGATATGAATGGTGTTGAACTTTAGAGGGTTTTTTATTTTTCATCAGATAAAATCTTTTTTAGTAGCAAAGCTCAGGTGTCACTAGCAGCTGCATTGAAGAGTTTTCAAAGAAAAACCAGGCCAACAGATAAAAGCCATCAGCCAAACACATAATTACTTTTGAGAATCTTACATCAGCTCCTTTTGTATTTTAGACCAGGAGAACGTGAATCTACTGTGACTACAAACGTTGTAATTTTGGCTGCAAACTTTAAAGGACAAATCGACAAAGACTAGGAGGTGACATAAATCATTGTCTCCTCTCCAAGAACTGTTTCTCTCTCTGTATCTGACCTGCTTCCTTTGTAAGTCTCCTCCTTGCATGATTTCGGGGTGCCTGAAATAACCCTTCGCTGTTTCCCTCCTTCTCTCCTCTCTTTCTGTCGTTTTCATTTACCAGTCCCCCATGAAGGACAGCCACTGTGAGCTGAAAACCTGGCTGCCTGCCATTCGTTGCTCTGCCAGTCGATTTTTCTGCCACTCCCCACCCCCCCCCCCCCCCCCCCCCGGCTCTGCACGCCCTACACCAGTACCCATCATGCATTTGTCAGACACTGTCTGGGTGCTGCTGCTGTTCCTGCTGCAGAGTTGTGAGATGAATACAAGAGAGAAAATCAGTGCTTTTGTTCAACCTTCTGTTTTAAGATGAGATTCTTTCATCACTTTAGAGCCCACTACAGACACCGCCCATACCCAAAAGGTGTCCAAAAGTCTGCTCGCTCCCTGGCCAACCTCAGATTATTACAGCAGTTTGAAAAATACCATCAAGAATCAGTGGCGTTGGCATTCGTCAGAGGGAACATTGTGACATTTGCGCTACAAGTTTGCTGACAAAAATTGGAGAGAGCCAGCAGCAAGGGAGTCTGGCATTGACCCAGAGAGAGAAACACAAAGAGAAACGTCTGATTGTCAGAAAGGAGAGACTTGGATTATTACAAGGCCAGAAGAAAGTAAAATGGAGACAAGCCTTTCAGAAGAGGAAGCAATCCTTGCATGCAATCATCCCACAAAATGATCGAGATGAATGCCAAGGAGCTCTTTCCACTGTGGAAGATTGTGACCCCTGTTATGTGGGTATGCAATTCCTGGTTGTTTCCGTGGCTGCTCAGGACTGTACTTTAAAATTAAGTAGATGCAGGGCTCCGTGCTGTAAGATTTACCAGAGCTAAAAGAACCAAGCTGAGGTTGTCTGTCAGCATCGTGGAAGCTGTGAACGATGCAGGGGGCTATCAGCAGAGGGTCTGAAGGCAGCCCTGTCACCACAAGACAGAACTACAAGTAAAGAACTACATTACATCTTGTTTCAAACGCATCACATTAACGTCTCTAAAGTGATGTACATTGACAAGTTGCCTGCCAAGCTGAGGATTAGGGATGCACGATAATATCGGCACGTCATTGGTATCCGCTTTAAAACGAACGATCAGCATCAGCCAACATGCTTTTTCTTATTTTACACAATGAATGAATATTACATTGAAAAGTATTCTGTTTCATGTCTCCATCTGCTGCTGGGCCGTCACGATAAGAGTATGCCTGTATAATATGATGTTAATTCCACCGCAGAAGAGACTTGAGGATCAAAAGTGGATATATCGATGTCAGCATCAGGTATTGGCCAAATAAGTTGTTATGTATGGCCAAATCGACTATCAGCAAAAAATCCAATATCCGAAATCCCTCCTGGGGATCACTGCAAACCACAGTTTGAGACCATCAAACAACAGTGGTTGGTTTTAGCAGCCCATACTCTTTCTGAAGTTGTCGAAAAAAAGCCACATTACCAGTCATTTCAGCATCTGACGCCACCTTTGATACACCGTTGGACAACATCAGGTTGAAACACTGTCGGTAAAGATGTAATATGAGGTGCTGAAAAGTCCTTATAGGGCAGGTGGGAGGTGTAATAGATGGATCCAACCCCAAAGCCCTGGACTTTCACCTAAGAGCCCAGTGTTCACTTCCTGTAAGAATGTAGAGCCAAACCATGATGTTTTAGTGCAAAGAAAAGTGAGCTCTGACTTCGTCACATGTCCACGTTTGGTCATGGACTTTCCACGTCCACATATGACGTCCAAGGTACCCTGGGTGTGTTGGTTGTTGACGTTCTGGGACGCCGTGTCAACTTCAGCCTGTTACATGCATTGTTTGTTTTCAAAATACACTTCTGTTTTCACAGGAAATGTACAGTTTGCATACAGTCTCTTTCAAAATAAAAGCACTACGTCGGTACAACACCACAAACTTTGTTTTTCCTTCAGCAACACATGTGGCTGGGTTTTGGACAAAAGAACAAGTTTGGGAGGGTTCTTCTTACCTACTGTGAGGGTCCAGAGGGATGCTGATGCTGTAAAACCCTCTGAGGCAAACTGTGAGTTGTGATATTGGGCTTTATAAATAAAACTGAATTGAATCGAATTATCAGATTACAGTTTATTAACCTGAATGTCACTAGCATGATTTTGGCAAAGCACCAGTTCCAGTCTCCTGCACCAAAGTCAGACCTGATACAACGGCATTTAATGTTCTTTACACACCAGCCTAATTTGACGCTTGTTGACCTGGTTTGCTACGAATGTCTTCTGTACAAATGGCTTTTATGTTCTGAATTCAACTAGGAAACATTTGATGGTTTGGTTTTCCTTTACTGCACAAAATCCTACCAGTAAGATGGCTGCTATCTGGAACATGATGGCTTCATGTTTCACTTTAAGGCTAGGGGCCGATTTTGTTGGCACCAACACAGCGATTAGTGTGCCGTGGTTCGTCTTGGGCACATGAGACTGCGTTGGTGACTCCAAGCACACCTGTTACTTTGTCTGAAATAGGCACAGGGGCACAATGAGCAGAAGGGCTGGGTGAAGAGTATAGATCAGAGGGAGTGGCAATGACTCATTATTTTCTCAGTCATTCGCATTACTCGTCACATCGCTCTGCAACAGCTGTGCTAATCACAACGGAGCATGACAACAAAAGCCTCACAGAGGGTTTCTCAAGGAAAAGTAATCCAGTCTGAGACTTAAGTTCCACCACAATACCAACAGCATCCTTTGAACTGGCTCATTTGCATGGAAGTCAACTTGTTTGGGCCTCCTCTATCATTTTAACTCGATGTGAGACACACAGGGAATGACAATACAACGTGTTCATCCTCACTGTGACCTCGTCACATGTCCACGTTTGGTCATGGACTTTCCACGTCCACATATGGCGTCCAAGGTACCCTGGGTGTGTTGGTTGTTGACGTTCTGGGACGCCGTGTCAACTTCAGCCTGTTACATGCATTGACTGTTTTCAAAATACACCTCTGTTTTCACAGGAAATGTACAGTTTGATACAGTCTCTTTCAAAATAAAAGCACTACGTCAGTACACCGTGACTTGACGTGTTTTTCCTTCTACACAAACACACATGATTACGTTTAGCCAACACACAAGTGGTTGGGTTTGTGTAAAAAGAAAAGGATTTGGCTTTACAACCTTACAGGACGCAAACACCAACCTCCCAGGTGAAAGTCCATGGTTGTTGGACCCCTCCACCACCCCTCCCATCTGCCTTACTTGACCTTTCTTGAGTTAGCATTTTTGCACTACCAATACCCTCGTTTTTAAGTCAGTGGGTTTTTGAATGCATTTTGAGTAGATGCCTAGTTAACACAAGCTAAAGAGACTTTCATGATTTGTTCTACCACATAAAATACGTCAGTAAATACTCGTGAGCTTTGAAACTTTTATGTGTCTTAAAAAAGGCAGTTGTTAACAAGTGGCTAAATGAGACTACAGAACGTTATCATGTAGAACAGCCTCATGGTGGTCGAGATGTTACATGCGACCGCACTGTAGTTTGTCTACAGCCTAACATTAGCGTTTTATTTCAAGCGATTGCTTCAAAAATCATAAAAGTGGTGTTCATTTGCGAAGATTATCTTGCTGAACACAATGTGTAAGTATCATAAATGTTTGTTTGCCATAGAGCTTATTTTCTGCAATTATCCAAAATCCAACAGAAAAACCCAGCAGGCTTTTTGACGAGGGAACCAGGGCATGGCTAACTTCTTCAGAAACATGTCATCCCTGAAACACGCTATGGAGACACGTGAAGACAGGGTTAGCATCCTGCTGCATAGAGAGGGGGAGATGTGATTATTTTTCAAATAAGGATAACGGTGCAATCAGCACCTCCAAGTCTGAGGCCATGGTCCTCAGCCGGAAAAAGGTGGATTGCCCACTCCAGGTCGGGGGGGGAGGTCCTGCTTCAGGTGGAGGAGTTTAAGTATCTCGGGGTCTTGTTCACGAGTGAGGGTAGGATGGAGCGGGAGATTGACAGGCGGATTGGGGCGGCGTCAGCAGTGATGCAGGCGCTTAACCGGTCCGTTGTGGTGAAAAGGGAGCTTAGCCAGAAAGCAAAGCTCTCGATTTACGAGATTGTGAGTACAAGCGGCCAAAATGAGTTTCCTCCGCAGGATGGCTGGGCTCAGCCTTAGAGATAGGGTGAGGAGCTCAGAGATCCGGGAGGGACTCGGAGTAGAGCCGCTGCTCCTCCACATCAAGAGGAGCCAGTTGAGGTGGTTCGGGCATCTGGTAAGGATGCCTTCTGGACGCCTCCCTTGGGAGGTGTTTCGGACATGTCCAACCGGGAGGAGACCTCGGGGCCGCCCCAGGACACGCTGGAGGGATTATATCGCCCGGCTGGCCTGGGAACGCCTCGGGGTTCCCTCAGAAGAGCTGACGGAAGTGGCTGGGGAGAGGACTGTCTGGGCTTCTTTGCTGAGGCTGCTGCCCCCGCGACCTGGACCCGGATAAGCGGAGGACGACAAGTACGAGTACGATAAAGGTGCACGCTTTTGGAAAGTGCTGTTGCCCTCACTTGTACACACAAAAAAGTCATTTAAGTTGTTAAAAGTACAACAATAATAAAGCTTCAAAATAAAAGTTCAAATCTTCACTATTCTGTCAGCTCTACACACGCGGCCCATCACTGCTAGGAGAGGTCATAATTGTTGCATTATCCGTTTTGGAAACTTACAAAAACTGTTGGACGCAGCACAATCCGACTTCAGAAAAGTGCGGAAAGATTCTGACTTTCTAACAAGCACTTTGTTTGTTTGAATACTGGGCTCTTAAATTATTCTCACTACCTGATAGAGTGAGAGTTACTCTGTTAGTAACTAATGATGCACAAGTTGGTAATATGCTAATTTTGCTAAAGTCTTTTTTTATCTAAGTGAAACATTATTTCAAAGGAACCTTTGCTTAAAACATCAAAATTATCTGTAACAAAATGTGTGTTTGCATAAGTTTGATCAAGAAGCCAAACACTGACAAAATGAACTGTACAGTAAGAGTGTGGTGGGGCTGCTGGGCTTCTTTATTTATTTTTATTTTTTTGATAGAGTCAGTGGCGCAGATGGGAGTTTAAACTGCAGTACGCAGAAAATTAATTGCATTATTTCAGCACAACTTATCCCTGATTCTACCCACACTAGTACTGTCCACTGATAAACGCTTGCTGCTCCTCCTCAGTGATAGATCCTAATAAACTTGCCTTCATGATGTTCCTTTTATTAACTGAGACAGAAGCCTGAAGAGCGAGCAGAGGTGGGGGAATGTCACAAAGATGGACGGCTCGAGGTGCCTGTGTGCTGCCTAATTTGCTTCATGGCCTGTACTCTCAAAAAGACAGGGAATAAAATCTTGCTCACTGTCTGTGTTTCAGTGTTACAAATCCTGTGCATACACTATGTGCAGTCTGTACAGCCTGAATTATACTGTAGGGATGGGAGAAAAAATATTTTAATTACATATTCCAGTTATTATTTTTTAAATGATTTTTAATCAATTTTTTTTAATGCCTGAATCGACAGAATTCAAATTTGCAGATGGAAAGAGGTTGCCAGGTTTTATTGGGGTAATCTTTAGTAACATGACATCATTTAATTCAAGAAAACTAAAGCCAAAGTAAGAAAGCTAAAAAAACTGGCGGAAGTTCTCAGGACATTGACCTTTAGTCTCTGGCAGCTCCAATTCAGCAAACTTTCTGTTGCTGCCTTTACACAGGTTAGACCTGCATGAACACCGGTGCTGGGGTTTGCTCAAGCTCAACTGTTACAGCTTCTACTGATGGTCAAGGACATTACAAAAGAAAGAAAGGAAATGATGTCAGTGAGCATTCGAATTTTGCCAACCCAGTCTTACTTCAAAGTTGTTGAATATCAGCACTTGGTCAGTGACTTCCGGTGACAGGGACCAACGAAAAAGCCATCCATCATAATGTTCTGCATAAACCACTTGCTGAAACACGTGCTGATTGTACAGATCTATTGTGCTGCCAGGTGGAAGATGTGTGAAGCATCCATGTTTCCACAGACATGGATGTAAACTATAAGTGCAACCTGACTTACAAACAGAAGGCGGCAATTCTCATTAACTATAATTTAGTAAATCCATGTCAGACATTATTTGAATCACCCTCACCATATAAAATTCACCACAGAGACATGTTACTTTGCTTTTTTCTTTTATCTTCCTTTGACGCTGAGCCATACAGATGTGTAGCATCTTTGCATGTGTTTCTGAACAGGCCCCAGCATGTGAAGTTCATTACTAAATAAGTAGCCATCCATGTGTTATTCATTTTTTCTCCCCTTCTCCTTTGTTTTATTTAGCAAAGGGCCACCCCTTTCGCTGTAATGGCAGCCTGCTAGCACATCCTGTCACCCTCTGCTATTTAGATGTACAGGGTGGGCTTCCTGGCATGACTTGAGTCAGATCTCCTACTGTATTGAGCTGTATCACAGTTTGATTAAAGCAGACCTGATGTGAATTAACCAAGAGACTGTTCTCATTATGAGGATGGTTACAATTAAAAATGCAACTTTAACAGTGAATTTTGCTTCAACCAATTCAGTGATAATATCTTCACCCAGAGGGGTTTTTGTTGCAAGCCTGAAATCTTTGCCAAACTCATGTGGTTGGTACCTGGGTGCTGGTTTGATTTGTAATGTGATTTTTATGTATGGCAAAAAAGTTGGTATTTCTGCAGCATCGTATACTGCAGAGAAAAGTGGACTTTCACCACCTTAACTTTTGTCGTCGTCCCTCCGCGCTTCCACCTGACGCTGATGTTACAGAATAACAGCGACTGGCCATGGATCACGCCAACGTGAAAGGACAGATTTTTCATCTGTGTCTGACACCAGAAGTCACTGACCAAGCGCCGGTTTTCAAAGACTTTGGAGCAAGACTGGGTTGATTTTTGTGGCACTATCCCCGCTGGTTAAACAGCGACAGGTCCCTAAAGAATACCCACGGTTTGTGGCTGTAAAGCTGCCGGAGAGACAGCCATGACTTAATAAATCACAGCAGGTTTTGATGTTTGTTGGTCTTGAACAGTGGTCTGCAGCTTAGCGGGCATCTTGCATCGGTGACACACCATCCACCATCCCCTCCACCTCAAGATGAAGTCAGCTCATGTGCCTCGTCACTCTGGAAACGTCGACGTGACACGTTTGAAATGTACAAATGTAATGTTGTCATGGTTTGCAAAATCACATAACATTTCTTTGGTGCCTTGGCTGGTATTGCTTGTGCCCCTTTTTATGAATAAAAGTGCGTTCACACTGAGAAGTATGGAAAAATGCAGTGCACTATGAGTATGCGGATGGTGCACTCAAAACTCAAAACACTTTTCAAACTGGAAATAGCGGCCGAGGATTGTGCGCCTGTGAATGTCGCTGCATTGTACAAATTCACGTGTTTTTTGCACTAAGCACCACTATACTGTTGTCAGGTATAAGCCAGCAGTATGTTTGTTGGGTTCATTTAGCAGTCTGTAATGATTTGGTACCACGAACGATAACGCGAATGCTAATGCTAGTTTGCTAACTAGTTCATTTGTGGTCGTCATTTCCGATGAGTGCACAACTGCCGTGTTTGGGTTGAGACAACACTACCCTGTTGAAATTTGCGCACTATGCCAATGAGTACATAGTGCACATAGTATACTACATGGAAGTGTACTAATGGAAGTATGTGATTTGAGACACGCGACAGGTTAATCTAATCACTTCATCATTGAGTCCAAGTGGAAGTTTGTGCCAAATTTGAGGAAATTCCCTCAAGGCGTTCTAGAGATAGAGTTCATAAAAACGAGAAAGACGCAAGGTCACAGAAGCCTTGACCTTTGACCACCACATTCTACTCAGTTTCAGTTCTTCATTGAGTTCAAGCGGATGTTTGTTCACGAGAATGAGATGGACACAAGGTCACTGTGACCTTCAACCACCGAATTCCAAACAGTTTATTGTTAAGTTCAAGTGGACGTTTGTGCCAAATTTGAGGGTAATCCCTGAAGGTGCTCTTGAGATATTATGTTCACAAGAATAGGGTGGACGGACAGATGGACAACCTGAAAACAAACTGCCTCTGGCCACAGCTGTCGCCAGCTCTGTTGTTATTGTTGAAATAAATTATCTTTCTACTAAAGCCTCTTCAGCCCTGTATCTGCTATTATGATTTCCTGAAGTCAAACATGGCGATAGTCATTAAGAGACTGTAAGATGGCAACGTTATCTAATGCAGGCTGATGATGTGTAGCGCTCCTGCCATCACTGCCTCTAATAAACACACACTTGAGACTAAAAAGCTGCGCATCAACAAACACGACTGCTCCTTTTGTTTAGTCTGGAAAAACACTGGCTCGTAGAAATTCACAGCATATAGTGTGCGCCTCACAATCTAACTGTTTGCATAGGTTGTGTGAGGACACAGCGTAATTTATGCTGCTGAATCCTGAGTGGAGACAGCCAGCCGGAGGATGCCTGGCCCAGAGAAGAAACATGCCAGGAATTTTAGAAGATGGCTCAGCAGCAGCTCCAGATGCAGGCAGAGTGGGAGGCTGCATTACTTATAGAAAAGGGAGTATAGCAAGCTGCTGGTGTGAATGGAAGAGAAAGGAGAGAGAGGGAGACAGACTGAAAGAGGAGGGCAAACTGTAGGAGAGGCAGAGGAGGGGAGAGGAAGAGGAGAGAGGGAGTAGTAAAAGAGGCCTTGGAGACAGGAGGTAGGCAAGGAGAGGAGAAATGATGCAATGATGAGTGATGCAAACATGGAGAGTCTCCCTGGGAAATATAGTTTTGGAAGGCTTACAGCAAACACTATATTTCAATATCTTTATATTAAATAATTCCACATAAGTCTTTCCTTAAAACAGGGAAATCTAGGCTTTATTTCCAGTCTGACATTTTGCACTGTGACAAACTAAAACCAGGAGCAACAGGCAAGAAACACGAGCAGTCAGACAATGACACAGTTGTAAGACAAAAGGAGGGCGGACGGCAGAATGATTATCCCAGCTGTGTGTTTAATCAACCATCATCTTTTTGAAGATTAAATTCATTGTTCAACTTTGACCTACCAAACTCGCCATAATCACGAAACCTCACACTTTTCCTGTGCAATGAGGGATCATTAGCAACATCACAAGTGCACCCACTGTCGGTTTACCTCCTAATGTGGGGGTTTGGATAATTAGGCAAAACTGTCGGCTGCTTTATAACCGGTCCCATCGTTTGACTGATCAAGTTTCTCCCCCCATTAGACATATTTGTTAGAGGCTGCCGCCTTCTCAGATCTCAGCAATTACTCAGCTGAGCAGCTTTAAGAAATCCGTCCATATTGGGCCGTTCCACACCTCATCATTTGTGTCCAGTGTAAACTCTCGATGCAGGACGGAGTGTCCCCTGCATGTGGCGAAGCATAAAGTAAGATGGGGAGCTTGATTATTTTGATTAGTACAATTTTATCATGAGCGACAAAACTGATGGCCAGAGCTACAAAAATTAAGCCCAAATTGGGGTTTGCCGAAACTGACACATTTGAATTTAGCTTCTGCGTCCACTCTTTAAATATATTGATGCGTACTAGCTTTAACCTGGCTGACATGAGACCAGTGAGGATCCTTTGCTATGTTGTTTAACCCACAATAACTGGGTGTCATTTTCATTGTAGAATGTATGTATGTATACATATATATATATATATATATATATATATATATATATACATGTAGTATTGGTTAGACAGTTTTCATTTGATGAAACGAAACTTGCATTCCTCTATAGCTGTGCCAGAAGCTGCTGTGGCTTCAGAATTGTATCGACACTGTAAAATATTTAACTATTTATTTACATTAAATTGCTGGCTACTAATTGCATTATATTTATGGTAAATTATTGTGAATGTATAGAAGCGTATTGCATTCACTTGACAAATTAAAAAAAGCCCTGTTTTTCTGAATAATTTTTTCTGTTTTTTGTGGGGTTTTTTTTCCTGAACGAGGAGACGAGATACTTCAAAATCTCGCGAGAAGCTCCCACCTGGCACCTGCAAGTGACCCCTGCATCCATGGTGACTCCTGCTCATGAATGTATTTTTTGCATATGTGTCCAACTGATTCTGGAGAAACACTGCAATGTCCAGCAGATCTGAATGGGCTTTTCGTCTGAACAACCGCAAAGTCTTAAGGTGCCTGCGTAAATGGACAAACTAATGATAACACCATCTATATGACTTAAAAACAAGAGTATCTCCCAGTGTCTCAAACCCAAAACAAAGTAAAACTGGGTTAAACTAAACAAGCGGGTCATGTTTGCTTCCATTATATCGAGCTCTCAAGAAAGGAATGAAAGTGTCTGTTGTTGTATTGCTCTCTTAACTTAAAAAAAATACTCAGAAAAAAAAAAATCACGATAAACAAAAAAACAAAACACGAAAAACAGAAAAAAAACCCACGAAAAACAGAAAAAAAAATTACCATGAAAATCAGAAACAAAAATTACCATGAAAAACTAAAAAAAAATACCACGAAAAACAGAAAAAAAAAATTACCATGAAAAACAGGAAAAAAATTACCACGAAAAACAAACAAAAAAAAAATTACCACGAAAAACAGAAAAAATTACTCAATAAACAGATTTGTTTTTATTTGTCAAGTGAATGCAATACGCTTCTGTATGAATGAAAGCTGTATACAGTAGTTGACTATATTTACCTGCATACATTTCACAATAAAATTCTGAATATGGTTATCACAGTTGCAGCCTTTAAAGTGATAATAATGTCATTTATTGTTAAAAATTACTGTTAAATGTTGCTGGTAATAATTTGCAGTGTGCATACAGCTGGCCGACCACAGTGCTAACGTCGAGTATATATGTAAGCCGGGGGGGATCCAGTCAAACGATGCATTAATTCAATGGACAGCGCGATACAATGCATCACTGCGATCTTATGGACAAACAGTAATGACTTCAACAATAAATATGCAATCAATAAAGCTGCATCACACCTATCATTTCAAAAGTGGCCAACGCCGACTGGATGACACACACCTTTTCATAAAAGGTCGATATTAGCCCTTTATAATAGAAACACAATTTATCACTGAGGAGCATTCTACAGCTGTACTTATTCTCCAACTGTGAGTCATTTATCATGCAAAGTACTTGAGCTCTCTGGTGCATTTGGCCATATGGGAACATTGTGATGCACTTTATTTCACAGACAGATGATAACGGGTGAGGGAAGAAGGCAAAGACAGGAAAGAGGAGGGGGAACAGTGCTGTCTATGACTTCCTCCAGCTCTTAAAGCCCTCAAGAAGAACAATGATTTCTTCCCCTGAATCTGCTGCAGCACTCCAGCACAGACAATACCACTGAGAGGTATTTGGCAAGGAAAGATGGAGGAAGAATACCCCATGTGTTACTGAATGCATTAACTTCTGTAGAAATGTGTCACATGGAAGTAGCAACTATCCACTCAATGCACAGCACTTGAGAACCATTGGCTTTCAAAGGAGTGATGGTAAAGGTTAACATAACGTTGATGACAAGTATTGAAGTGATTGAAGAACTGAAAAGGCTTATTGTAAGAGACTATTCAAAGTGACAAATGTGCAAGGCAACGGAAACAGTGGTAGTCAAAGTGAGCCATTAGGAAAACAAAATGTCAATCTCTCCGTCGTGACGACTGAACACACAAAGAGAGGACGGTGGTGACGACGTCGGTGAGAAGAGACAAACGAGAACCAGTAAAAAGAACCAGTTTGGAGGCCTGAAAACAAAAGTTCACAATACATCCATCATATCTGAGCAGAATAACATTCAGTCCCCTATATCTGAGACAGTTTCAAATTTCTGTCGTCAGTACAGTTATTGGAGGCAAGTTTTCAACAAGTTCTCCAAACTAAATGACGTCATCGTTTAGTGCCTTCCAAAAAAACTGTTTTCTGATCCAACACTCCAAACAACAGCCCAGTCACCAGAATAAAATGTTTCTGCAAACCACAGATATGCTACAGACATACGTTTCATATGGATCATTTCAACATTTATAAACATAAACATAGTTCAGAGGTCGATGCTGTAACAACTCTGCAACAGCTGCCAACAGCAAGGCCAATACTTTCAGCAACATCACGGGATTTATATTTCATCTTTTTTTTTATAAATAAAACCTGAGACATGTGAATGAGAGACATTCAAAGAGAAACTCTCAGTATTTTAGTTTTTTATTATTTCTTCAACTTCTTTCCGTCCTCTCAGTTCTCTAATTCTTGCCTCCATCCAGCCTCTGCGTGGATGGTTTAATGTTTTAAATGGGACTAATGCCGGATCCTTATTGCTCCCCAAGAGGGTGTGGGCTCTTAATGCCCCCCACCGTACGCTGCTTCTGTGCTTTCTCCCAGGGAATGCCATTGGCATGAGGTGAGATATCTTTGTACTGTACAGCACCTTTGGGCCACACACACACACACACACACACACACACATGGTCACGTGACATCAGTGTGCTTTGTTTGCATTGTGAACATTTTCTAACTCTTCAGAGCAGATTAAAAGAGAAGTTCCAGCCTCAGACGTTTCACTGAATGAGCTCCAGTCGCTGCAGCAGAAAATGTGTGCCGTGTGGAAGAATTCAACATTTACAAGAATGTTTTACAACGTAAATTTTGTAATGAGCAGAGCACTGACAGATTCTAAGTGGCTACTGCTGTCTCTTTAAATTGTACTCTGTCATTACTTGCTCTACACGATTGTTAGGAAACCACAAATTGAGCTGTTTTCGCCTTTTTGTCAATTGTCAGCAGGTGTTAGTGTCTGTCAGTCGTCAGCAGGTTTCGGCTCAGACACATCCCGGGACAGGAGGGCTAATGTTCCAGGCTGGAAATTAATCCTAATTTTGTCCAACTGCCTCACATTAAACAAGTCTGCAAGCACATTAAGAAACGTTTAACTCCACAGACCAGTCGTACATGCCTTTGTGTAACCAAACTACGATGGGAAAGATGTGTGGGTGGTTCAATTGAAGCAGAAATCCATTGATTTTCATGTTTGTATGAGCCAGTATTCAAAATCAATGAATACTGTACTTTCAAGGTGGAACGCCTACATGGTTGTGGATGAGGTACGAGCTCTCGAGGTGGACTTTGCCGAAGAGTTTCATAGCCATTCAGTATGGTAAAGGTAATTGCCTTACCTTTTGTGTACCTCCTCACAGGCGTTCGTCTCCAGCAGCAGAGTCCTCCATGATCACTGCTGTGAAGAGAAACAATTGTACTTGAAACACTCAAACAAGAGACAGCACATGAAACTCACATCTTGCAATGTACTTTCCATATCCAAGGCCATCTTCAAGCTGCCATATTGTAAATGAAAATCTGATTTCCCTGTCTCTCTTTTTTATTATACAGCAGGTATACGTGTGAACACAACAGAAATACACAGAGTCTGTATTCAGAGACAACCTCGTCGAACTCTGAAGTCGTCGAAAACCACTGACTTTTGGTGTCAGACACCAACGGAAACAGTCAAGGTAGGTAGGCGGAAATGCGGGGGGACAACAACAAAAGTTAAGGCGGTGGAAGTCTGAGTAGAGTGGGCGGGCGGGGTGGTGATGGGGCCAACAACCACAGTGTTTGCTTCTTGTAAGATTGTAAAGCCAAACCCTGTTCTTTGTTCCTGAACCCAACCACGTGCGTTTGTTGTTGAAGGAAAACATCAATCCGTTCTGTACTGACGACGTAGTGCTTTTATTTTGAAAGAGACTGTATCAAACTGTACATTTCCTGTGAAAACAGAAGTGTACTTTGAAAACAGACAATGCATGTAACAGGCTGAAGTTGACACGGCGTCCCAGAACGTCAACAACCAACACACCCAGGGTACCTTGGACGTCATATGTGGACGTGGAAAGTCCATGACCAAACGTGGACATGTGACGAGGTCACAGTGAGGATGTGTTGAAATTATAGGAAAGAACTTCATCTATTTTGATGTAGTTGCCGAGCAGGACACCATTTTTTAACACTGCGTTACCACCGACCCCGACCGTACCACCCATCAAACAAGCTACCCTACTGGCTAGAAACAACAAAGCTAATAGCTGACAAATATATCAAATGACAGATTATATCAAATTACAGATTACAGAATGGTCATCAAAACTAGACGGACTTAAATCCATAGACATTAAAGTATGAGGAAAATACTATAGATGAAAGCATGTACCTTCATACCTCAAAAGTCTTAGCAGAAGAACTAACGTCTCAAGTGTGACGTCAGATTGTCCTTTGGCAAGCAGAGGTTTCTCTAAGTTTGTGTCATGGTCTCACCTGCTCCATCTTCCTTTCCCCCATCCTCTACCTTCAGTGTCTGTCCATACTTGTCCTCTAGACGCTCCTACAGATGCGGTCAACTTGCCTGTCTCGCATTAGCAAGTCAGCATACGAGGAACTTCCAGTCATTTGTCAGATGCCAGCCTGTTACCAATATCCTGCCTGTCTGTTCTAGACTCCGGACACCACTGTGACGGGTATGTCAACATTGATTGAAACTGAAAACCCTCCATCCATTCATTTTCCACCGCTTATCCCGGTCAGTGTCACATGGCAGCAGGGAACTCTTTGACTCTTCCTTTCTTAGTATTTGTCACACAGCATCTTAATCAGTGATGGTCTTTGCAGATGCAACATGTACTCTGAATATCAACTGTCATCCTTTGTAACAGGTTAGGCTAACTGCACTGTAGCTAACTTAGTGCCTCAGTGTCGACTGAAAAAGACACACTTGGCTGGATACATCAATCACACACACACACACACACACACACACAACGATTAAAAGGCTAATGGCAAAGGCGTACTGAATAATGGAGTGGGAACAAAATGGCAATTTAGTGTGAATATCCGGCTAATATGGAACCGCTAAAGGGCTCGATATGGTGTTTATGTGCACAAGGTTACCGGCTGATACTTTGTGCTTCAGAGCTGACCCCTGAAGTGACACTTCAAACCACTCAACAGCAATAATAAGAGCGGATCCATAAAACAGGGACCATTATATTAAAGCAGATAGAATGAGGACGAAACACAGTGCGAAACCCGTATATTCACAATCAAAAGAGCAACGGTAATATTTTTAGCTGTGATGAAAAAAGCACCAAGTCCATTATCTGGCTGAGTATAACAGGAAACAAACAGTCCTTTAAAGCCTCTGAACCCTTTCATGTTTCCTACAAGAAGACTAAATGAACTCTGCTGACTTTGTATTCTTTAAAAAACCCAAGTGGAGGTCAGCAGCGGCCTGCTTTCTCCCGTCCCCTGTCCCTTTAAAGACAATGACCTGACTAGCAGGGCAGCTTGGCTGGAGATTAGAAAGCAGTTATTTCCAGCACCCTCCTCATTTATTTGTGTACGTGTTTTAAGAGACCTAAAGCAGCAAGCTGCATGCCTGGGTGCCATGCTGATAAAGCAAGAAGGGGACTCTGTGCACTTTTACCCAGGGCCCCTGAGCGAGTGGAGGGGCAGCATGGGGGGGCTCGGACAGGGGATCAGGGCTCTAAGCCAGGCGGATACACTCGGGTGGATAACATGTCTTTAATGCTACTGATGGACTGCCCAACTGGCGCCCCGGCTGGCTGGCACCGTGCCCAACGTTCTTCCACTGGCTGAGCGGCTGTATAGCTTGGATGACTGTTGTGAGACAGAGAGGGAAAGTCAGGGGTGACACAAACAGACAGACAGACCGCAGACAGACAGACAGACAGACAGAGGCAAGCTCACAGGACACACAGAGGCCACAGGCAAAGACAGTCTTACAGATGGGGAGAATCGCTGACGGACAAACCAGCTGGAATGTAGTGCATACAGGGCGCATACCTACACACGATCATGCTCATTTTAAATAGAGCTATGGAGTTAATTAATGTATCACACAGGTAGCTACAGCATCACACTACAGGTTAGGTGTTTGACATCCAGCGTCTCTTTGTAAGACTCTAGAAAAGGCATCAGGCTGGTAAAATACGATTATATCGTGTGCACTCAACTGATGCCAGCCTCTAAGATCTGCTGATACTTATCTGTCAGAGCACATCCATCTTTTTAGTTTAGCATTAAAAGCTCCACTGTGTAGGATTAGGAGGGAGATATTGTCAGGAACTGAATATGAAAGTGTTTTCTTTGGTGTGAAATCACCTGAAAATAATAATGGTCATGTTTTCGTTACGTCAGATCGTTCGTTACTAAGATAGGGACATTCATTTTTTTGTGTCAGCCTCTATAGTCAGCAGCCCCTCTGCAACAACTGCAGAAACACAGCATTTTTTTTTTAACATAAAACTGTTTTCTTCAGTGTTTTTACAGGTTTAAATCACCAGGTCCATTTGTTTTGGAGAGGTGAGCAAACATTAGGTTATCAGAGGAAAATGGTGGGCACACAGAGCAGGTGCTGAGCGAGCGGCTCGTCTGTGACGTGCCGAACAGCTTAGAAAAAACACTGATTTGTAACGTTAAACTGCTTCATTCAGTTTTTATACCAATTTAAATCACCAGGTCTGTTTGTTTTGGAGAGGAAGGGACCTCTGTGGATCATTTGCCTCTTAGTAAAAACCTCCTGAGCATCCGGATCAGAAGTTATCAGACAAAAAAGATGAGCACACATTAGCAGATGCTAAGCTAACGTCCAGTCTCTGACATGGCAAATGGCATCGTAGAAACACTGAAACAATTGGGAAGAAGCAGCGGGTTTATCGGGCAGCTGAGTGAAGTGGAGCCTGCGGAGGAAACACCGGGACCGTCTGGATGTAATAGTCCGTGGAGGTGCTGCGGTGCTCGGCTGCACAGATAGGAAACCCCTCAGCTGACAGGATGTACCACTCTCTCACTCCGCTCTCTCTCACGCAGGTGCAGAACGTACGTGCTACTTGGCCGTCGGATGTAGTCCGTGTAGTGTGTTCAAATGCAACTGACACAGGGCGACGTGAGGCGACGTAGACGACGCAACAGTTGGCTTTCGTCGCCGCTAGTTCTTTGATGTCAGTTTGGTGTGTGAGCACCTTTAAGTATGACACTTAAGGCCTAATTTCTACCTAGCTGAGGGACTTGCACAAAATCTCTTAAAAGGTTGCCTTTGTTAAGGAGAAATGTTAACTCTCTTTCCATGAAGATTGTTTGTTTGCTTGGACTCAGGCTTGTGACGCCTGTTATCACCTCACAAAGTTGGCTCATCATGAGATAGTGAAAAAATGGCAGAGGAAAAGACGACAAGAAAACCATTCTGGTCAGAGATAGAAGATGAAGATTAAACATCTGGAGGAACACAATCATAGAAAGAACAAACTACAAAGTACCAAAGTTCAAATACCAGAAAACAAAACAACTGTAGGAAGAAACAACGAAGATGATTCAGTCAAATCTAAAGTGTAAAATCAGGAGTGTATCCGTCGGGTTCTCCTGGTCACAGAACACTCTTCTCGAGGTGTGTGATAATTTCATTCATCACCATAAACTCGGTCATGTTGCAGTTAAGATAAAGGCAGGGGGACCTGAAGGTTTGTTTGACCTTGCTTTAATGTCTTTTGTGCAAATGTCTAAAGATTCCTTAAGTATAAGACCAAGACAAAGAGAAAGCCATTAATACTGTTTAATACTTTTATTTTGAGGGAACCTTAACTTAAGGTTTTTTTGGTGAGCACACATTAGCAGGTGCTAAGCTAACGGCCTGTCTCTGACATGCTGACGGCATCACAGAAGCACTGATTTGTAACAAGAATCTGTGATGTTATCAGTTTGAATCATTGGGTCTGTTTGTTCTGGAGAGGGGGAGACCTCTGTGTATAATCAGGCTCACAGTCAAAACTTCTTGAACATCTGGATCCAAAATAATGTGAGCACACATAGCAGGTGCTGGGTGAGCGGCCAAACAGTGTAGAAGAAACACTGATTGTAACATGAAACTGATTTATTCAGTGGTTGAAATCAGCTGGTCTGGTGGTTTTGGAGAGGAGGAGAGCTCCGTGGGTAACTCAGCTCCTGGTAAAAACCTCCTACACCATAAACACTGAAGGAATTCTTAAAGGGAGAAGTGTCAGCTGGTTGAAATCTGCATTCCTCACCGCTAGACGCCACTGAATCTCCCTAAAACTTAGACACAGCTTCTTTAATCACCACAGCACATGAGCTCCAATTCATTTTCCTGGTTTCATTTGAGATCCCGGGGAAACCAATCTGTTAGAAGTGTCTGGCGATTCAGAGGAAAGCTACAATATCAGTCTCCTGGCAGATCTCATGCTAAATGTGCTCAGTCAGCCTTGAGCTGCAGTCTGAAATAACAAAACAAAGGAAAAAGGAGGGAAAATGCAGATTTCCGAGGCTGGACTGCCGTGTATCAACTGACTGCCATTAAGTGAAAACTGAACCAGTAAGGTTTACTGCAGCATGTCAAACATTTCAACTCTTTTCCGGCTGTGAAAGGAGTTCTTCATGGTCCAATACTTATCTTAATTAGTACAAACGGGTCTCTGCCTGTCCGTCGAGCATCATAATACTGCTTTTAAGTTGTGACTTGAGTCAGATAAGGTTTGCACTTTGTTTGACTTGACTTTTGTTTGAGTTGTTGCTTTCAGTAGGAGCTGAAGTGAAACCGTAACTTGTGACAAGAGAAAATGCAAATAACAAAAACCCAGCCTCGAGACACGACCTTTCTCAACAGTATGTGGTTCAGTCATATGTCGAGATAAGGATGGTATTTCTCACAACACCACATGATATTGTTGTATATACAATATTTCTGATTTAAACGAACACCTTTTCCCAGAAGCCCCGAGACATTTGCGGCCAAAACGAGACAGGAGAAAGCAAGAAAGATGTCTGGGGATAAAAATTAAAGTGAGATTTTGAAAGCACTGGTGAACATCGTGGATAACGGAGAAACCTAAAGGTATAATGGCTTATAAGGTGCTGAATACTTAATCAGAGTTGTAGTTTTTTTTGTATGCTAACAAATGAATCATTGTTTAGCTTTAGCAAATGCTACAGCAAACTATGATTTATCTTAAAGGGATAGTGCACGCAAAAATTAAAATTCAGCCATTATCTACTCACTTGTGCGAGACCGTGAGACATGGTCACGGCCTTCATGTGTGTTCACGTGCTTTCACTGGTCTCGCTCAAGCACACACACATGAGCGTGGTGCCCAGAGAGGCAGAGCTACAGGCTACAATGAGGCTAAAAACAGAGTTCAAATGAGGTTTTTCCAAACAACTTTTTATGTCGGGGCTTCAGGACACTTGGATCACTACGGACGAGCAGTATGGAGATATTTTGTGGTTTCAATTATGTGTTTTTGGACGTTTGAATCTGGGGCGCCGTCAGCCTCCATTAGGTGGAGTTGTGTTGCTACCTCCTCTCCCCTTGGATCTCTGCAAGTGATGTGAGGACTCTAAAACTTCACCTGAGCCTCCCTCGGCATATGGGTGAGTAGATAATGGCTGAATTTTCATTTTTGGGTGCACTATCCCTTTAAAACAGTGGTTCCTAACGCAGGTGTCAGATCCCTCGATGGGTTCGCTTCTGGAAAACGAAGATTTTAGGCCAGCGTTGGAAACCTCTACATGATATCTGAAGTATCCACTGACGGCGGAGCTTTTTGGACATTTCTCACCTGGAACTATCGTCAGCAAGAGTCAACAATGCAAACACAATTTTAACGTGGACAAATCTGACATCTAACTGAAAGGATCTTCTGTCTAAATAAGGACGCTCTATCCTACCATGACATCACATATCACTCCTTTGTCACGTCTACATGTAACGTTCAGTATTCTCCTACATGTGCTGTTGATGTTCTACGATGCTGCAACCAACGCCAGGACAGCAACAACACCACGTGGCTAGGTTTGGGCAGTAAAAACTCTACATATGGGAAGCAAACACCAGGCTCCCAGGTTTGTCTCCCAGGTCCAGGGTTTGTTGGACCCATCCACCCCCCCCCACCCGCTCTATAGGGACTTTCCAGCTCCTTATATTACGTCGTTATTGGCAGCGTTTTAACCTGACGCCGTCCAGCAGTGGATCATTCCGCTGCAACAGGTGCTGTCTGGCTGCATGCAATCTCCTCCATTTTACATAGCCTTGATTCAGTATACCATGCATCCCTACATTTTATTAGAGTCCCTGACTCATCACTGCATTCTCTATGGGTTGGACACCATTGACCACTCACAGACAGCAGCACTGGTATATTTTTATCCATAAAGCAATACTGGGCAAACTTCCAGCTGACCTCTGCTCCCTTCTGTGTGTCAGCTCTGGTAGTTTCCAGCTACGCTCCTTCAAGTGCTTGCTTTGTAATGAACCCTCCTACTGTACTGTACACCTTGGACATCTTCAAAAAGATCTAAAAAGTAGAAACACTTACATCCATTGATGAATTTAAGGGCTTAATAAAATAATGTGGTGACAGAGACAAGTGCTTGTTTTTCTCGCGAGGCTACAGTGTTTGAATAGTTGTTGTTTTATTGAGGATTTTTGTTTTATATGTTGTAATTGTTGCATTTTAAATGTGTTTTGTTCGGCTGCTACCTCGGCCAGGTCTCTCTTCAGTCTCAAAGGGACTTCCTGGTTAAATAATGGTTGAATTAATAAATTAAGATAATGGACTGATGCCACCTGTCCAACATAGTCCCACGCCGACGTCATCACGTATCAATGTTTGGTCATGGACTTTCCATAAATGCACAACGTTGGTACAAAACCGCGAATTGACCTTTTTTTCCCTCAAAAACAAACGTACTTGGTTACGTTTTGCAAACACACACAGCTGGGTTTAGGACAAAACAACAGCGTTTGGCTTTACAATCTTATAGGAAGTGAACACCGGCCTCCCAGGTGAAAGCTGATTGTTGCTGATGTTGTCCTGTTGCGTTTCTCCCTGATACCGCCAGGTGCCATTAAACAGTAACAGCAACCGGCTGCATATCATGCTGGCATAAAGGACAGCTTTTTCGTTGGTGTCTGACGCTGGAAGTCACTGACCAAGCACTGGTTTTTCACGACATTGGAGTGAGACTGGATTGACCCGTCTGCGAAGCAAACTGCTGTGAAAGGCTGCTTTTGGCGCTGGTGTCCGACACTGAAATCACTGACAAAGTGACGGTATTTGATGACTTTGGGATGAGAACGAGCTGGTTGCTCGTGTTGGTTGGTGGAAGGGAAAGGGGTGTGTGTGTGTGTGTGTGTGTGTGTGTGTGTGTTGGGGGGGTCGCTGGATTAAAAGGCCCTGACACACCAAGCCGACGGTCGGCCGTCGACCAAAGTCGGGCCGTCGGTGAGCATCTGTCAGCCTAGTTTTTGCGGTGTGTCCCGCACCGTCGGCACTTTGGTGCTGGCGGCTTTTCAGCTGATTGAGCATGTTGAATCGGCGGCGGAGCTTGTCGGTGAGAGAGATCACTCTGATTGGCTGTTCAGGTTTTATTTCCTCGCCGCTGTAGCGAGTGAATCTGCCTGTAGTGAAACCAGGGCTAACCGGTGCTTCCTCCTCAGGCTCCACTTCACTCAGCTGCCCCACAGACCCGCTGCTTCTTCACACTTTAACCTGAATAACAAACCGGAGCTAGCTGGGAGCAGCTAGCGGAGCGTTAGCCGCAGCATGACCGGAGGGAAGCACAGCCAGTTAGCCTCCGCTAGTCTCTGAGCTAGCTCCGGCTCTCCGTTTGGATCCAACCGGAGCACCGAGCCCTGGTTTGTTATTCAGGTTAAAGTGGGAAGAAGCAGCGGGTTTATCGGGCAGCTGAGTGAAGTGGAGCCTGAGGAGGAAACACCGGGACCGTCTGGATGTAATAGTCCGTGGAGGTGCTGCGGTGCTCGGCTGCACAGATAGGAAACCCCTCGGCTGACAGGATGTACCACTCTCTCACTCCGCTCTCTCTCACGCAGGCGCAGAACGTACGTGCTACTTGGCCGTCGGATGTAGTCCGTGTAGTGTGTTCAAATGCAACTGACACAGGGCGACGTGAGGCGACGTAGACGACGCAACAGTTGGCTTTCGTCGCCGCTAGTTCTTTGATGTTGGTTTGGTGTGTGAGCACCCAAACAGTTTGGTGTAATCAACAAGTTTCTATGTTTGTGTTGCAATAAAAAATAAATTGAAATTATTGTTGACTCAAGATTTAAATGTATTGGTAACACTCTTCAATGCTGTATCATAAAGCAGAATATATTTGTTTTGGTGAAGAGTCACTGTTCAGACATCCTCAAATATTCTGTGAATAATCTTCATGTCATTGTAGTCAGATACGGAGGATCTGGACATTATGGTCAGATTTATTTATCCTCATGATCCCACAGAGATTAGTGTAACCAAAGCAAAGGATGCTTGTTCTTTGGTTCTGGTGGAGGTTTCCTCGATGGGCAGAGCCTCATTCAATAACTCTCTCCTCCCCAAAATGTAAACACAGCATGCTCAGGGAATCTGAATGGATTCAATCTAATGATACCTACTGCCACAGAAACTAATACACAGCTTTATTTCAAATTATTTACTCATGACCAGCTGATCAGCAGGAGACTTTATTTAAAACAGGGTGAATAAATATACTGTATACAGTTGGCTCTAACAGGATGGGCTGTTTATGTTTGGAGGGATCTTGAGGAAATCAAACTGTGTTTAGATTATCAGACATTTCGAGTGCCGGCGGCTGTTTAATAAATAAACAGCTGAAGCTCTGGATCTTAGATTCTGTTATGTGTTTGGTTCAACATCATTTGAGTGGTCTGGTTAAGCGTTTAGCATATATTATTATAAACCCTTGTCGTGAGAGTCTGATACTTGATAGAAACACGAGTTCGATCTGTACTATTTGTGTTAACGTGCAGAGTCTGAACTGAAATACAGAGTCAACACAACAACGCTGTACTAACTGAATACGAAGGATATCTTGAGCCAACACATCCTCACTGTGACCTCGTCACATGTCCACGTTTGGTCATTGTCCACATATGACGTCCAAGGTACCCTGGGTTGTTGACGTTCTGGGACGCCGTGTCAACTTCAGCCTGTTACATGCATTGTCTGTTTTCAAAATACACTTCTGTTTTCACAGGAAATGTACAGTTTGCATACAGTCTCTTTCAAAATAAAAGCATCGGTACAACACCGCAAATTTGAATTTTTTTCCTTCAACAAACACACACGTGGTTACGTTTCTCGTCGTGTGACTCACACCTGAAGTCACTGACCGAGTGCTGGATTTTAATGATTTCAGAATGAGACCAGGTTGGAGGGACGGGTGGTGGAAACACAGAACTTTTACCCAGGAGACCGCTGTTTGTTTTCCAGGTGAAACTATCTTTTATGTATTTATAAGGTGACATAGTTAACATCACATGTAGTATACAGCTTTTTTCGTCTGTGTCTGACGCTGGAAGTCACTAACAAAGCTCCGGTTTTCGACGACTTTGAGCTGATGATGGCTTGTTCATATACATGATCTGATACAGATCAGGCACTATTTGTTCTTAAGGATCATATATGATACATATGGTATGGGTTAAGAGTCTTACTGACTACCTGGCCTACAAGTGTAGCATTTCTATAACATCTTCAAAATATTCTGGTGAAATGTTCTTTTCTATTCTGTAAAAATGAGACGACGGGGAAACTTTGTGCTCTCTGTGTGTTGCTACTACTTTGCCTAAGTATCTGAAATTGCACACAACCAGGGATATGTCAACCTGTTCTCATTCCCAGCTCATGAAATACCGAAGATTTGTCAGTGATGTTGACGTCAAACACTGACGCAAAAAAGCACGTTTTGCAGAAATGTACCGGACGGCAGCAGTTGTTGACACAGAGAGCAGCAACAAAACTGTGCCTTGTTGCCTTGTGTCTGTTAGACACAAGGCAACAAGGCACAGGCTGGTTAAAGTGACCAACTCAGTCTAACCACAGGCTGTATGCAACACGCCTGGTGGTAGAAGCTCCGCCTCCTGGGAGTTGTAGTTTTTTTTAACACTTAATGGCAAACTGTGAGGCACACAAAAGGAAGCCATACTGTCTTAAAAAAAGGCGTGGAACACACTGAATACAGAAAAACATATGAAATCAAAACAAATCTCATAGTAAACGGGGCTTTGGAAGGATCAGGCGAAAGACATCATTAATCCAAGATCCCCAAATCTGTGTGGAATTAGTGATAATTCCACACAGATTTACCACGCTGGGTGGAGCAGTGGTTGTTCTGCATCACAATAAATATGCGATAAAATTATTAGTATCTGATATTATTGTTATGCTTTTGATTAGTGAGGGTGAACCCTGATGAGTGGGTTTAAATGTACACTGTTTGTGCTGACATGCGTTTGTACGTATATTTTTATGTGTGAGCCGTATGAAGTTTTTAGACTTAACTTTATTCCTACTGTCATGTATACCATTTCTTAAATTTTATTGCATATGTTTCATTTTCTGTCACTTAATGTGCAGGTTTGTCACAGTATATAATAATTATTTTTTCTATTTCTCTGTTGTTTTTTTCCTCTATATCTGGAGTTAAACCTCTTTTTTCTCGTCACCAGACGTGTGAGTCACTCAGTGTATATTTATCTCATCTCCATTTGCAATTTCTTACAATGTGTGTTGTTTTTTTTTTGTCATGATCACATGACTTCTACATGAGTTTTTAAATTGCACACCAGTTTCCAATGCATTTTAAACCATGATGAAGACTCTCCGGTAGAAACATGTTGGTTTACCTGTGAATCAAGGATCAAGGACAATCTTTAACTGCAGTCGGATGTGTTTTGGACTCCCTGGACTTTTACACTCAGTGAGCTGACCAGTCGTTTATTTAATTGTTTATTAAAGAAAAAACAAACACTAGTAGTATTTTAATACAGTGACACTGGGATGGTTTTTGGGACAGAGACAGCTGATGATGGCGTCACAGTTCTACCCCGCCCCCCCAGTGAAGGAATATTCTGAGCTTGACAAACACAATGCACACTGGCTGGAGCCCAACTGGCTCTGCACTAACATGCTCTCTGCAATATGGCAATATGCTAACTGCATGCTAGCAGAGTGACACCGCCTTCAGGCCGACTGCAATGCTGACTATTTATCAGAAGACTCACATGGGCTTAATGGAGTAAGTGGGCCTGGACCTATTGTTGTCATTGTTACTGACATGGGGTCATGGCGTGTAGAAGGCCAGTGGGCCTGTCGGCTGGTCGGTTGGGACAGCTGAGAAGTGGCCTCAGAGCTGTGGGAGTGGCCCGGCCCAGATGGCGGTCCTATACAGCCCAGGGACTCAATACCTTTCTTGCTCCCCCCTCACAGGCCAGATGGAGACCATTACAGTGGCCTGAAAGACCTGAGCGAGAGAAAGTGTGTGAGACAGAGAGGGAGAGGTGGGAGAGGTGGGGTAGGTGGTGGTGGTGGGGGTGTCTCGCCTTTCCAAAATCTCTAATTACCACAATTGTTGAAATCTTTTCAGCCTGCTTTTTTCTTGCTTTTCTGATACAAAAAGCTCCCTCCCAACATGCACTGCAAGCCCTCCTGAGAATTCCTATAAGAGACCAGACTGTTTCACACAAGACAGAAAGACAGAGAGAGAAAAGGAGAAACGCAGGGAAGGGAAGGAGAGAGGAGAAAAAAGCACATTAAAGAGATGCAAATCCAACTGTCTGGGGTGAGGAGCATTAACCAGCGTTAGTAGGATAGCTGCCTCTATTTTTAGTGTTTGCATGTGTGTGTGTGTGTGTGTGTGTGTGCACGCACAAGTGTGTGACTGTCTCTCTCTGCCGAGGTGTGTGATGACTTCCTTAAGCCCGGGCTTTCATGTTCTAGTGAGACAGTCTGGGCGTCGAGATATGTCGGCAGAAATATTCTGCCTAATTGAGACACTTCACAAATGAAGCTGTCAAGCCGGGCTTCAAACAGAATACACAACAGCAGTTGAAAGAGAATTTCTAGGACAGCAGTGTGAAGGAGTTTCTTTTTTTTTTTCTAAACAAGTACAGTGCGTTAAATGATTACAGGTTGGTTTCAGGACAATCATCAGAGTTGCCAAGGATTTTTAAAAAAACTTCCACAGGGAGTCAAAAATAGCTGCCAAGCCAATCACGTCTTCAAGTCAAATAAATGAGTGGAGGGGAGGGATGCATTTAATTCATTTACTGAGAACACCCAAGGCCAATGTCAGAGCCATGCAGAGGGCTTCCAGGTGATGTAACGCAGCGTCTGGCAGCCATGTTGGCCTCTCTTAGTTCCTGGAAGCGGCACGGTTATGTCCAAATGTGCAACATGACGATATTCAGAGCCCGTGTTTCAGAAACAAGTCACTGCACTGTTGTGTCTTATTTCTCTGCCTTCAACACTCAAACAGCTTTGTAACATTTTTTACTGTGATTTCGAGCTGTCTGAGGAAGTGGAAGTTGACAGCTGTGAGAGAAATGTTGGTTGTCAAACCAAATTCTCACAAGAAATAAGCCAACAACACATCCTCACTGTGACCTCGTCACATGTCCACGTTTGGTCATGGACTTTCCACGTCCACATATGACGTCCAAGGTACCCTGGGTGTGTTGGTTGTTGACGTTCTGGGACGCCGTGTCAACTTCAGCCTGTTACATGCATTGTCTGTTTTCAACATACACTTCTGTTTTCACAGGAAATGTGCAATTTGCATACAGTCTCTTTCAAAATAAAAGCACTACGTCATTGGTACAACACCACAAATTGGCTTTTTTTCTCCTTCAACAACACACTCACGTCATTGGGTTTAGGAACAAAGAACAGGGTTTGGCTTTACAGTCTTACAGAAAGTGAACACCGGCCTCCTGGGTGAAAGTTGGTGGTTGTTGGACCCATCTACCACCCGTCCCACCAGCCCTACGTGGACTTCCACAACCTTTACTTTTATTGTCTTGCCACGTTTCCCCCAAACACCGCCTGGAGTTATTAAACAATATCAGTGATCGGCTGCGTATCATGGCAACGTGAAAGGACAGCTGAATTTTTTGGTGTCTGACGCTGGAAGTCACAGACAAAGCACCGGATTTCAACGACTTCGGACTGAGACCGGGTTTCGAGCTGAGCCAAATTCATGTGTGTCATTTTCCTTTCTGTTGTTTTTGGTATTGTGTTTGGTTCTAGACATCCCCAAGTTTGTCAACGTTGTGTAATCAGAGTCCAACTTGTATTACCTGGGTATGAAATGCGGGGAGCTTTTTTGGTGACCAGCGTGCCATCTTCACCTGTCACCTCATGTGACTTTGTGAAAATCCTCTACTTAGAGTCACACCCCAGAAACCCAGGCTCCTACATTTCCCATGATGCATCTCAACAGTAACTCCATTTTCACACCTGCATTTCATGACAGGCTTTTTGTCTTGAGACAAAATATGGATACAGTGACTTTGGTGACATCACTGTGATATCATCAAGGTTATTTTCTCCCTCCTCACCTAACCACAGTGATGACACAAAGAAGGGACCCCCTCCATTAACTACACTGTATCTATTCACTATTAATGATAGATAGATTATTTGCAGTAGTGAGGTCAGTTATTTTCCACGTACGTATGAGACAGCACACTGTGTCATACTAATCTAATGTTTTTAACTGTCTGTATTACGGGAAGCCAGATGGATCAAATCATGTCGACATTTACAAGTTTCTCACATCAGAAACATGTTTGGAAACCAACGTCTCTCTCTCAGACCAGTCCAGTTCTTTTTATTTCCTATCATCTGCGTTCCATATGTTGAATGATGACAACTTTATTATAACACATTATAAAGGACTGTGCGTTATAGGTGGAGTTTCTGTGGATTTTGTACATTAAACACTGATGTTGGCTTTGATACTGAACTGACAATTTTATTGCAAAATACAGCAGATCAAATTATTTGAAAAAATAATAAAGGTAGATAATTGCCTATAAAATTTGAATTCAAATCTTGTTAGTGTCAGCAGAGGTAACAGCATTTTTGGTTTTATTTTGTTTCACAGAAACACAAAAAAAGGGCGTCTTCTCATGTCGGCATGACACGCACCTGGCAGCATCATGGGTAAATGCAGTGAGGCGACAGCAAACGTTAAGGCAGTGGTCGTCTGAGTGGGGTGATTAATGGGTCCTACAACCACCAGCTTTCACCCAGGAGGCCGGTGTTCACTTCCTGTAAGACTGTAAAGCCAAACCCTGTTCTTCTTTCCTAAAACCAACCACGTGCGTTTGTTATAGAAGGAGAAAAAACATTCGTTGGGATGCTTTTATTTTGAAAGAGATGATGTCTGGTAGTTCTCGTTGGTGTCTAACGCGTAAGCACTGACCAAGCATCTCCTTTGCTAGTTCTCCAATCCAACCTCACGCTGGAGTCGTTGAAATCCAGCTCTTGGGGAGTGAGTTGCGGCTTCAGACGCTGACAAAATAAAGCCATTCTATAGTAGATAGTGATCATTCAATTGTTTTTTGTGTATGGAAGATTAAATTATCTAAATTACCCCCTAAATTGATTAAAATCAGACAATTTAAAAAATTGAACATTGATCTGTTTATTAACGATCTGATAAACACTAATTGGGATAGATATCAACTTATTCCATATGTTCGGGATGCTTGGGATTTTCTGCACAAAGAATTTTCTTAAGTCATGGACAAACATGCACCCTGGAGAACCGTTAAAGTTAATGGCAAACACCTCCCTTGGATTAATTCCAAACTTATCAGTCTCTTCAGAGAGAGGGATAAAGCACGGGCAACTTATCGTCGAACACGAGATAATGCTGACTGGGAAGTGTACCGGCAACTATGTAATATGAGCAAAACAAAAACCTGTAATGCAAAATCCAACCACTATAAAGAATCTCTCACCTCTGATTTTAAGAACCCTAAACAATTTTGGAATAAAATTAAAACTATTACTAGTACATCTGATAAACATACTATTAATAAAATAAGAGCTGATAATATTATACTTCATGACTCCTTATCTATTGCCCAAACCTTCAACCAGCATTTCTCGACTGTCTGTTCCTCACTACTACCTGAATCCCATCTGTCTACGTGCACCTCTAGCAATATTTCAGCATGTTCCAGTTCTTTTTCATTTAGGAAAATCTCTCCATTAGAGGTCCAGAACGCCATCAATGAACTGAAAATGGACAGTAGCATAGGACTTGATGGTCTAGAGAACAGGTTCATCAAACTAGCTTCAAGTTATAATACATCCACTTGCTGATTTATTTAACCTTTCACTGTCCACCTGTGAGTTACCAGCTGTCTGGAAATGGGCTCGCGTCACTCCACTCCATAAAGGTGGCGATGTACTTGACACCAATAACTACAGGCCAATTTCAATCATTTGTTCCATTGCTGAAGTATCTGAAAAGTTAATTTATAATCAACAATCAATACAATTCCAGCCTGGCTTCAGGTCTAATTACTCAACAACAACTGCCCTCTTAAAGTTTACGAATGATGTGTACTCTGCTGCAGATAATGGTGAGCTCACTGGTGCGATATTCATTGATTTAACTAAAGCCTTTGATTTTGTTGATCGTTATTTGCTGCTAGACAAACTTTACAATATAGGCCTTTCTCTCAATGCAATTCAGTGGTTTAGCTCATACCTTCACAACAGAAAACAGTGTGTTGTCTTGAATGGATTTCAGTCTGATCTGCTTATTCAGCAACGTGGTGTTCCCCAGGGGTCAACTCTCGGCCCGCTGTTATTTCCTATTTATGTAAATGATCTACCATCAAGTCTTGCTACGTGCCGTGTTCAACTTTATGCCGATGACACGTCATATATACATCCCGGCCTGACATACCACAAATTCAATCCTGTCTTCAATCTGATTTCACCTCAGTTCAGGAATGGTTATTTTGTAATAAACTTCTTCTCAGTAAATCAAAATCCTATATCATGATATTTGGTACCAAGCAAAAATTGAAATCCAAACCTGGTTGTTGTGTTATAAACTGTAATGACGACTCATCATTGCATGAAGTTGACAGTTTTAAATATCTCGGTGTATGGCTAGATTTTGAACTTACTTTTAAACTTAATATAAATCATGTTCTACAGAGAGTCAACTTTGGTATTAATATGTTATATCGCTCCCGTAACTGTTTTACATTCAATGTCTGCAAGAAACTTGCCACTCAACTGATACTTCCAATCATGGATTATTGTGATGTCATATATCAAAATGCTCACAAATCTGATCTTGCTTCACTTAACACAACCTATAATAGACTCTGCAGATTTGTCCTAGGTTGCCCTTACTTCACCCATCACTGCACAATGTATAATAGACTCGACTGCCCATCATTGAATGTGAGAAGACATATGCACTGGTTACATCTTATATATAAATGTATTTATTTTAATTATCCACCTTATTTACAGCAGTTTCTTATACCGTATACATCAAATTATCATATCAGACATTCTACCCATCTCTATTTTTCTGTTCCTACAGTCAATAAATCATTCGGCAGAAGATCATTTATGTTTAAAGCACCAACAGATTGGAATAATTTACCAGCTAACATCAGATCTATTTCATCATTTATTATTTTCAAGAGTCATTTGTCTCCTCACTTTAAGGTGGAATGTTCTTGTTTTCATTGAAACTGTGTGACCTCTGGTGATTTAATCATATACATTATTTGCTGTTGTTTCGGTGTTTCAGTGTTGGCCATTGTGGCCTTCTTATGGTTGTATTGTCCTAATGTTGTCATGATGTTAACTGTGGTTTGTCTTCTATTTTTTTTTCTTTGCTGTATATTGCTGTATTGTTTGTTTTGTCTATTGGTTTCTGTTTTTGTGTATTGTTGAGTCCATGTTTGTTATATGTCTGGAACCCCTCGAAAACGAGATGATGCATCTCAAGGGGTTTATCCAAATAAATAAATTTCAAATAAATAAATTTCAAATTCGTTAATCTTAGTATGATACACATAGTATTAACGTCATAGTTTAACAGTGATTGGAGGCTTCAGGGGGAAAGTTAAGGTTGCGATTGTCTCAGTTTGGATCGACAGGAGGGGTGGTGGATGGGTCCAACACACACCAACTTTCACCGGAGAGAGTGGTGTTCACGTGATGTGAGATAATAAAGTCAAACCCTGTTCTTTTTTCCTAAACCCAACCACGTGCATTTGTTGTTGAAGGTCAATTCGTGGTGTTGTACCAAAATAGTGCTTTTATTTTGAAAGAGACTGTATGCAAACTGTACATTTCCTGTGAAAACAGAAGTGTATTTTGAAAACAGACAATGCATGTAACAGGCTGAAGTTGACACGGCGTCCCAGAACATCAACAACCAACACACCCAGGGTACCTTGGACGTCATATGTGGACGTGGAAAGTCCATGACCAAACGTGGACATGTGACGAGGTTGCAGTGAGGATGTGTTTCTGTGTCAGACACCAATGGCAAAGGCCACCTTTCCCAGTGGAATGACACGCCGCTGGGTGGCGTCAGCTTGAAACGCTGCCTGTAACAATGTAATTTAAGGAGTTGGAAAGTTCCTATAGAGCGGGCGGGAGGGAAGATGGATGGGCCCAACAAATCCCTGACTATCTCCAGGGAGCCCAGTGTTGGCTTACCGTATGAATGTAGAGCCAAGTAATTTTTTTTTGTCCTAAACCTAACCATGTGCTTTTGTTGACGTCCTGACGTTGGTTTTGGGGTCCCAGAACATCAACAGCTGATGCAGGAGGACACCTGATGTAGACGTGAAAGTTGTGAAAGACGTGTTGGCGTGTCATTCCTTTGTTTTACTGTATATTTAAATTTGAAACCAGCATACGTAGCTCCACTGCTGCAATTCATTAGCACTGTATTTTAAAGTGCATTGCTAATGCATCGCAGCAGTGGAACATGCACACTGATTTTCAAAGGAAGCCTTCCTTGCTGATGGCCGGTGGCTGCAGCAGAGCTCGGGGCTACTGTGATGGAGGTGCATAGCTGTGTGGAAAGTGAATCAGTAAAACAATATGTGAGTCTCTGCTCTGAAACTTTCATCATGAACTCTAATACTTTACTGTGTTTGTCAGTGCTGTCTTTGTTTGGACAAGAAGAGCCGAGCCCTGAGAACAGCAGGCTACTGAGGGCCTGCCGCAGAGCGTGATACCTTTGGCTACGGATAGCATATGGCACTGGGAACTAGATACAACACAAACAAACACAGGACACAGGGATGGGCAGTCACAGACGATGGGATTACATAGGCTGTATACTGTGTGTGTGTGTATGTGTGTGTGTACTGTACAGTGTGTGTGTGTGCAGTTGAGGATGCGTAGCTTAAATTTTCACCACTATCAGTGTTTTGACGATGTTGAAAAAGACTGAATTTATGTCAAGTGGTGTGAACACTGGACACTTTCAGTCGATGCCTTGAAGAAAGAAATACCATGCCAGTGTCACTCAGGGACTCCTTCCTCTCCTCCACTGAAAGTTCAGTCTTTTCTATTTCATGTATTTTGTATTTTTTATTTTGGTGCAACATAAATAAACATGAATTTCTTCAGAGCATAATCATGTGGATAGGGACGGGTAAAATATTAAAGCGAGGGATAGTAACAGACACATCAGCCTGTGGCTTATGACACTTGATGCATCAAATTTTTAACGCACAACCAAGTGTCCAGGCAGAGGAAAATAATAGACGAGGACGAGTCAAAGAAATCCTATGATGCAAGGTGATGTGCTGCTTCCCTGACACATTGTCAGCAATATAACCTTTAAAAAAAAAAAAAAAGAAAACCTGGGACACAGATGTTAGTCTATTGGGTAAAAATTCTGCATTTGTTTGACCACCCATCCCTCCAACCAAGGGGGCAAGGCCAACCCAGTCTCACTCTAAAGTGATCGAATAATGGCGCTTGGTCAGTGACTTCCGGTGAAAAAAGCAGGCATGATACGTGGCTCTTACACAGCAGGAGAACAGTGAAAGTTAAGGGGACCAAAGTTCAAGTAGGGCAGGCAGGTGGTGGATGGGTCCAACAACCACTGAAAGGTGACTTCAGGTGTCAGTGCCTGAGCCTGAAATCACTGACCAAGCATCAGTATGAGAACAGGCTGGACTTTCTCACTCTTTATACTACATTATTGTCAGAGATGGTTTTACGCCAGACTTTCGACGACTTCTATGTGAAGTCGTCCAAAACACCTTTGTTAGACCTCAAGGACACACACAATGCATTTTGTTTACAAACTGTGTTACCAAGAAAACTCCTGGGGGTACCTTGAACTGTTTACCTAGAGCAATCAATTTAGTTGCTATGGTTACTTATGTGTATTTCCTATGTACAGTATGTTGAATTGCCTTTTTGTTTAAAAGTAGGCTACTATACAAGTCAACTTCCCTTGCCTTAAAGCCTGGTATAGAGCTGCAGACAGAAGGAGCTGCTCGTTTCTGGAAGAATTCTTTCCCATTTCTAGTTAACTTTAAACTGTATTCTTAGTGTTTTTCAACAGATGTGAATCTCCTGGATGAGTTAATACCACAATGTATACTGTAGGTTTATGTTGTGGCCATCTGTTTGAACATTTCAACTTTGTTTATGAGAAAGCACGTATTACGAAATACTAAATGCCACAACACCTCTGCGCCTTACAGTAGGTGTCATAGAGGTGTGATGCAGAGCTGTAGTGATTTAATCCTTCAGTCTGAAACAAAATACCAAACGATAGTTACAAAATTCAACCAAAACTGACCTTCAATCTGAAAATGAAGTGATTTTAAGGTTCAGTATGTAGACTTCTGTGGAATCTAGAGATAAGGTCGCAGAACTGAAACGTCTTCCATATGCCAAGTGTGCAGGAGAAATACAGAGGGTGAGACACATGTTTTGTGAGGTCACAGTGACCTTGACCTTCGACCACCAAATTCTAGTCAGTTCATTCTTGACTCCAAGTGGATGTTTGTACCAAATTTGAGAAAACTCCCTCAAGGCGTTCTTAAGAGATAGTGTTCACAAGAATGAGGCGGACGGACAGATGGACCAAAGTTCATTGTTAAGTCCATGTGAACGTTTGTGCTAAATTTGAAAAACTTTTCTCAAGGTTGTCTTGAGATATCCTAGACAGACAAGGTTACAGTTACTTTTGACCACCAACATCTAATCAGTTTATTCTCGAGTCCAAGTGGATGTTTGTACCAAATTTTAGGAAAGGTCTTCTTGAGATATTACTTTCATAAGAATAAGATGGAAGCAAGGTCACGGTGACCTTGACCTTTGACCACCAATTCTAATCACTTTCTGTGTCCAAGAGAAACTCTGTGAAAATTTGAAAACAAAAAAAAAACCCTTGAGGCTTTCTTAGGATGGATGTTGTGAGGTCACGTTGACTTTTTGAACAATGGACACCAAAGTTCATTGCTAAGTCCAAGTGAATATTTTTGCTCTAAAAGTGGTCTTGAGATATCGCATCCACGAGAATGAGACAGACAAGGTCACAGTTACTTTTGACCACCAACTTCGAATCAGTTCACTCGAGTCCAAGTGGATGTTTGACCCAAATTTGAGGCAACGCCATCAAGGCCTTGAGATATTACATTCAAGAGAATAAGATGGACACAAGGTCACAGTGACCTTGACCTTTGACCACCAAAGTTGTATCACTTGATTTCTGAGTCCAAGTGAAACTTTGTACCAAAGTTGGTAAAAGAAAATCCCTGAAGGTATTCTTGGGATGTCATGTTCACAAGAATGAGACAGACAAGGTTACGATTACTTTTGACCTTTGACCACCAACATGTTATCAGTTCATTCTTGAGTCCAAGTGGATGTTTATACCCAATGTGAAGACATTTTCTAAAGGCGTTCTTGAGAGATCACACTCACAAGAATGGGACAGACAACACAAAAACGATGCCTCCAGCCACGAATATCGCCGGCACGGAGGCATAAAAATGACAGTGTTTCTGCCTGAAATGGATCCAAGCCAGTCAAACTGGTGCCAGGAGCCAAATCAAGTCCAAGTAAAGTACCTAGACTCATTACTGATGTTTTTCTTTGTTGTTCAAGAGACAGTCTATATTTTATACTAAACTTTTGATCTGTCAGCTCGTAACAATCCTTTCTTCATGCATCTCTTGGAATCCAATTGAAAACGTTGCCTTCACGACAGCAGTGGTGGAGCTGTTTTAAGGAGCTGTCAGGAGAAGGATTAGCATTAGCTGCAGCAGAAGTCTGTGGATCATAGCCAGAGGAGAGAAAGGCGAGTGGGGTCTGACAAAAAGCAGAAGGCCTAAAGTCAGCCCGGCCCGGGGCGAACGCTGCACTCCACAGGGACACAAACACTGAACTCAAGCTCGAGTCTCTTCACATAAACACTGAGTGAGAAAACACACACATGTGGGCAGCACACATGAGCATACATGAAAATACATGCAGCACACATTGTGTTTGTGGAGGAGACGTTAAAGCCACGGGCCTGTTGTACAAAAGGATCCTTTGTTCTGTTACTGCAACACACACACATAAAGTATACACACACAAAAATGTACACACACACACACACGAAAAACATGAGTGCTCCATGCATACCAGGCGGAGCGGAGAGAGGCTGCAGGTTCAAGGCTGTCGGGGACGGTTGAAGTCTGAAAGTTGCATCTATCTCATACATCTGTGTTTTCTCAGTGGAGTGCAGCTACACTGCATATCATCCTGTACATGCATCTAGTGTTTCATGTCAGTGTGTGTGTGTGTGTGTGTGTGTGTGTGTGTATGTGTGTGTACACTAGAAAGAGAGACTATGAGTGCAGGCTGTACGTGTGTCGGGTCACCTTACAGCAGGTTCTGTCAGGAGGTGAGGATGAACTGTTAGCAGAGAAATGTCTCTCTGTGTCAGTGTATCAGTCTGGCAGCATCAGTCCTCCTCCTCCACCCTGACGCCGCTCACGTACACTCCATTTATACGTTGATGTCTCTGTGCAAACATGGAGGTATCATCTGCATATATATATATATATATATATATATATATATATATATATATATATATATATTAGGGCATTAACGACTTTGATTTTTTTCAGGTTGACTTATCTGTCAATAAAGTTGAGTCGAGTCGACAAGTCATTTGATGATGTCATCACATTGACACGGCGGAGGAAAGTGAAGTATCTCCACACATGTGATGTGTGTCTGTCAAGGCCCGAACATACTCGGGCGGAACATACGCGGAATGGACTCTGCGGAGGTCCACGTGGACTCAAAGCGGACGTCCGCAAGCCCTGTGCGCGCAAAGCTCAGATTTTACGACCGTGTGGACTCCGCTCCGCGCACCAGTGACTGCTCGGCATGTATTTTTCACATCGCGGGGACTTTTCACGGACATTTTTACAGGAAACTATGACGCGGAAGTGCGCTCGACTATGAAAGCCCGAATGACTGCGGACATTCCTCGCGGAGTCTGCTCCGCTTATAGTACGCCGTCAAGGTTAAAGTATCAGCGTAATCAGAGGCAGCGATTGCATTCCATACACAAGCACACAGAGAGAGAGAGAGGGAAAAAACACATGACTTGTCGACTCCTCCCGGGGGGTGTCAACTTGTGCCACTGACGTCGACACGTCGACAAATCGACTTTTCTCTTAATGCCCTAATGCCTAATATATATATATATATGTATACAATGTATTTACAGTATATATACACAATAGACAAAATTAAATTTGACAATTTAAAAAATGTGTCATTGCAAGGTAAAATCTGCAGCATTTTATCAAACTAGGGATGTCCATGCTCCTGAGTCACTTAATATTGAGTATCTGCCAAGAGACCCTTTTACTGTAAACAGTATGATGTTTTTTGGTGGGCGGGGCTTAGCTGGAGGCAAAACACTTCTCCACAGACATTAGCTAGCGCCGGCTAGAAAATTCTGTTGTCTTGTTTTAGACAATGGAGGAAGACGATGTGAGTGGTGCGTTCAGAAATACTCATTCTGAGTGTGGGAGCGCACTCTGACACAAACTGGAGCGATTAACTTACAGGGATAATCGAGGAATGCACACATAATTTCAGGTGGCCAACAGCCTGGTTTAATACATCCCAAGATCTACTATGAAAAGAATGAACTACTTGGCGACCAGACCAGGCGTCTAATAGAGACAGCGGTGTATTTGTCAACATATGTAGTCACACCGGGCTGGTAAGAGGAACTGAACTAGACTAGGATTTTAAACAAAGTTTTACAGTATATGAGAGTGGACAGATTTCCTCGCACAACAAGCACCCGTTTTGTTATCTGGAGGTGCAAACGCCACCAACTGGACTGGAGTGGTGAACAACAGATTGTATTTGTAACTAGAACCTGTGCAGTCGGCCAGCTCGCTATGCATACAGTCCACACGTTCAGAATAAATGGGCTGCACTCTGGACGTCCACTTAAGGTCGCTCACTGTGATGAATGGTTTTATACTCTCAAGAAAAAAACTGAGAGCACAAGTAGGCTATTATACTTTAAATATCTGCTCCCAACCAGGGAAGTCAAGGTCTTTTTTTTCTCCTTACAGTACTTAATTAAAGTAATAAGATTGTATATTCTGACCTCTGACTGTCAATAGATATGGTGCTTCACTCTCTCTTTAAGAGGCACTAAATTGAAAAGAATATCATTCATCTTGCTTCGTGGAGAGCTTTAAAGTCTGGACCTGCTTTATTGTGTTTTTGTTCCCAACCAGAACAAAACATTTTGTCATAAAAGCCGTCTTTAAATGCTCCATATTCTCACAGAATACTGACAATACATTTTGTCTATGTGCAGCTTCAAACCATTGGACCACAGTTCAAACACGCTGTATATATTCAAGCTTTAGAGATACATAAATCAAATCACTGTAGCTTTTATTCCCTGTTGGCGGATCAAAATAGCACGAGCACGGCTGTGAGCTATTACTAATAATATAGATGGGATAATACATCTGGGAATGTGAGTTGCTGACAATCAAAGAAAGACCACTTACAACAAGAGTGTGAGGTAACGCCTCTCTGTCTGACTGTCTGTCTGACTCTGTCTGGTCCTCTTATTCTTCTGCTGCCTGCCCCACCCCATTCACACACAATCTCTCCTTCTTGCTCAAATAAAAACCACAGAAAACAATCTAATATGAATATATGCATGTTTATGGATGTGCCCACATTTATATATATTAAAAAAATAAAAACATGTTCGTGCATATACACGAATATCTGTGCTCTGGGCAGCTGCTCTCAGTCTGTAATTACCTTATTTGACACTCAGTAAATGGCATTTGCTTGCATGCATTCGCACCCGCCCACACAAACACACAAGCAACATACCCATATGCATCGAAGCAAAGGTGCACACACACATTCACACTCTGCAGCCAGCCTCGGCAGCCAGCTCTGAGACGTACGGGAGATAGTGAAGGTCAGACAGAAAGAGACATGCCATTAAAATTAAACAGCTCGATCTAATTATTATTGGATGATTATCATTTCATCGCAGATTAAAACTGGTGCTCGTCCTGTTTAAATTGCACTGGCAATCATAACATGTTTATGTACACACTCCGATGTTTGAGTTAAACCCTTACTAATACCATTATGGTATTTTTTAAGCATTAGCTATTCAATTTATTTGCATTCTGTAATTATTATTAAAAGTTATCCTCATGCTGCGTTTACCTCTGAGGTTGGACGTCTGAGCTGGGAATGACATCATACCTGAGCTGTTTGCGTTCAAGTACAACAAGCTGAAAAACCTAGATACTGTTAACAGTACTAGTTCTGGCCACGTTAGCAGTAACAGTTGATAACAATGCATTATGCTGTATTTTGCACATACAAGCACTGTGGCAACATGTCAACAGAGAGAAGTCTGACAGGACTGTGTGTATGACTGTTTTAATGTGACACAAATAAGACAGAAGTGCTAATAAACAGTAAATAACTTAAGTTTTTACTGCTATTTTTAGGTCTCAGTTGGTGAGGTTCCTTCAACTTTCTTAGTCAGAAATTCAACTTTAGAGGGAGTTTCAGTTGAAATTTTCAACCAGGAACTTAGAAATTTTGACTTCCTGGTGCAAATGGAATGTACCATTGCTAGTCAAGTCTGCCTTTGCACAAGAGATTTAAGCCTGGTATACACTGTGCAATTTTGGGCTGTCCCAGACGAAAGGTGCCCAACGTGAGAGAAACATGGCGATATCTTTGGTCATGGTCATGTGTAGGTATGTCTGGAACTGCTTTTAAATGGTATGAATCATATTTCTCAGATAGATAATCTTCTGTGTCCACTGGGATTTTGTATTGAGTTTAGCTCCACTGATGTGTGGGGTGCCACAGGGATCTATTCTTGGTCCTCTTTTGTTTTCACTATATATGTTTCTATAATGACACATTATCAGTCATTTTAATTGGGTATCCTACCACTGTTTGGCTGATGGCACCCTAATCTACCTGTCCTTTAAGCCAGGTATCATTAGCTCATTTCACTGCTGTTAAGAAATGGATGACTTGTAATTTTCTCCAGGTAAAGTCAGACAAGACAGAAGTAATAATCTTTGGCACTGATCACCAAGCTAGAAAATTAAAACCGTTTATTGGTCCTCTGACAACTATTATTAAATCTATTTAGACATCACTTTTGATTCTCAGTTGAACTTTGAGCTGCATGTCAATAATCATTAAATTCTGCTTCTCCCACCTACGAAAAATTATCAAAATTAAATCAGTTGTGTCTTTCCTGACCTAGAAAGTCTTATTTGACTACTTAGACTACTGTAACACATTGTTTACATGCCTCGGTAAATCTTCAGCAGCTCGGCCTCAACTGCAGTTGCTGCAGCTCGTATTTCGGCTGGGACAAATGGTATGTCATATATTAACTACAGATTTTAAGATTATATCAATAACTTTCAGAGCTCAACATGGTTTCTGACTACCTATGCTCCAAGTCATGACCTGAGATCCTCAAGTCTACCCTCACTAGTCATCGCTCGGTCAAAGCTGGTAACTAAAGGTGACTGGGTTTTTGCCAAAGACTGGTGCGGACATTACCTGTTCTTAAATCATTGCTTAAAACATATTTGCATAGGAAAGCTTTCCCTTTCAATGCCTGATTTTGTATTTTACTTCCTTTTGTTCTTTTTTTGCTTCTGTACAAACTGTTTTTCTTGGCTCTTAACATTTTTTAATTATTGTAATCTTATAGTTGTCTTATTTAATGCACTTTGTGAAGTATTTGTAACCTCGTTTACATAAGTGTTATACAAATAAAGTTATCATTGATATAGTTAAGACATATGTAGGTAAAAGCAGCTCCAAACAGGAGACTAACAAAGCTAGTGGTTAGCATTTTGCAGCCAAAGACATAGACATTTTTCTCAGGAGCTGGTGGAGACCCAAACAGAGCTGAAACAGACTGAGTGTTGGAGTTAGATTTGCAGGTGTCAGGAGGCACAAACTCATTCAGTCAGTTGTAAATGATTATAGTTCATTGACTCTTGAGGTAGACACTGTCTGATAGCTCAGACAGCAAATCAATCCATATTTTGGTGGGTCCCTCTCATACTTTAACTGCACTAAAGCAATACGATCAATGTTTCAGCTCTTGACAAATACTGTGCGTCTCCTTCTGCTCCACTCATCAGCACAGAATCCACTTTCCTCCACAGTTCTGCATGAAAAGTTTGCTTCTTAACTTCTCGAGTTATTAGATTTGACTAGCTCATTTTTCATCTTGACAGCTTCATTAAAGCACCCTGAAAAAGCTCAAAATATTTGTGTGTGTGTGTGTGCGTGTCGGTATGTGTGTGATCGCGAATACAGTCTTCTCGCCCATTTCCCTCAAGTCTGCTCATCCCCGTCGCTTTTTCAAAAGCAGTTTTTTTCCTTCTTTCTCGTATTTCTTCCCATTTTTCTCTTTCGATATCTCCCTCCTTCACAGCCATTGTCCCTCTCTCCTCTGTCATCCATCTCACCGTGCTTCATTACCCTTCACTCTTCCCATCATTTTCTTCACATTTCTGCCCCCCCCCCCCCCCCTTTTTCATCCTCCATCTTATCACTCTTTCTTCTACTCCTCCTCCATGATACTGTCTCTGTCTTTTTTTACCAGGGGAGAAAAAACCCCCACAACAACACTTGTCTGCTGGCTGCCGGTTTGTCTCCAGCCTCTCCAAACCTTTCCCTGCTTTGGTATTGGCTGGCTGGAGCATCTGCTGTATTGGTATTGGCTGGTTGCAGCAGGTGAGGCATAGCTGTGCCACTTAATCAATGCCCTGCAGTGGGGGAAGCAGGAGCCAGACACAGTGCAGCAGCAGCAGCAGCAGCCGTCAGCATTGGCAGCTCTCCATGAAGCTGAGCATGGGGATGGCATGACCTTCAGACGGCCGGGACCAGCAGGAGAAAGACACACACATACATATATACACACACACAAACACATGCCGTGCATATTTTCCTTGCAAATCACGTTCTATCCCAAAATGTCTGCAGGCCACGCCCAGAACTCCACCTTTCCTCTGCAGAGGCGAACTTCTCACAATGGGAGAACGACTGTGAGCGTGGCAAGTGGGCATGGCGGTACTTTCTGAAGGTCAAGAAACACACACACAAGCACAAACTGCAGACGCTTCCAGATGCATGAAACAGAACTGCTATACGGTCCATTAAAAGGGGAACACATCATTATAACAACTAAGATATTCCCGAGACAACAGCCTGTCTTTAATTTAACTGTGCGCAGAGAAAAATAAAAATGAAAACGATGTAATGAGTTCAGTTCAGTTATTATTATGATATTTTACTGTGGTGGTTTTGGAAACTGTTTTGAAGTGATATCCAGGAGATGCTGAAGTCCTTGCATGACTAAAGACTACAGGTAAAAACCATTAAACCATTGAATATGATTCAAATATACATGCTCAACAGCCGATACTCTCCTTGTTGACTACCATCAGCCTATCAGCAAATAAGATGTCATTCACCGATGGCAGATATTTTTGTTTTGTCACTTGAATTTTTTGCAGGCTAAAAAGCGGGAACCAGCTGCACAAAACATCCTTACAGTAAGTATTCTCTTTAAGTTTTTCTCCTTATCTTGGTCTCGTATTTAAGGGATGCTTAAAGGGATAGTGCACCCGAAAATGAAAATTCAGCCACCGCGTTCACGCGTGTGCGCTTGCGCAAGACCGTGAGACATGGGCACAGCGTTCATGTGTGTTCAAGTGCTTTCACTGGTCTCGCTCAAGCGCACACACGTGAGCGTGGTGCACAGAGAGGCAGTCAGAGCTACAGGCTACAATGAGGCTAAAAACAGAGTTCAAATGAGGTTTTTCCAAACAACTTTTTATGTCGGGGCTTCAGGACACTCGGATCACTACAGACGAGCAGTATGGAGATATTTTGTGGTTTCAATGATGTGTTTTTGGACGTTTGAATCTGGGGCGCCGTCAGCCTCCATTAGGTGGAGTTGTGTTGCTACCTCCTCTCCCCTTGGATCTCTGCAAGTGATGTGAGGACTCTAAAACTTCACCTGAGCCTCCCTCGGCATATGGGTGAGTAGATAATGGCTGAACTTTCATGTTTGGGTGCACTATCCCTTTAAAGTTTGTTAAACCGTTGCACAGAGGACCTCAGCAACCAAAGTAAGGAAAGAATCATCAGGTACATTCTGACTACATTTTAACCACAACATGGCCGAGTTTATGGTAATAAATGAGGAAAATTAAGGCGTCCTGAGAAGAGTGTTCTACGACTGGGAGAACCCGATGGACACACTTAATGATGAACAACTGATTTTGCACTATAAATCTGACCAGAGGTCAATTTATGACTGATTTCAACATCTAAAGTTGGATCACTCAACTTTCTGAAGCTGCACTCTTCAAGCCCCATTGATGCAATGATTGCTCTGCAATTTTATCCAACAGGATCTTTCCAATCAGTCATTGGCGAGGTATTTCATGTACACAAATCAACAGTGTGCCACGTAATTCTCGAACGCCCTCACCAGTCTGCAAACACCGTGGTGAAGTTGCTGTCCCAACAAGAGAAGGATGAGATAGCGGCGCACCTCTTTGGTGTTGCCAGCTTCCCAACAGTGTGCAAGGTTATAAACTGGAAACATCAGGATACAAGCGCCCACACAACATGAGGATCAGTCTGTCACGCACATGCTTGGATTTATCAGGGTTTGGCTTTACAGTCTTCTGGGAAGTGAACATGAGTGAAAGTCAGTGGTTGTTGGTTCAATCCAACACCCCTCCCACCAGCACTACTCAGACTTTCGCACTCTGAACTTACGTTGTTCTCCTCCCCCTCCCGCCACCCGGCGCCGTTAAACAATAATGGCGACCGGCAGCGTATCATTCTGCTTTTTCATCAGTGTCTGACGCTGGAAGTCGCTGACCAAGCACCAGATTTCAACAACTTGGGAGTGAGACCAGGTTGGATTCAGTTTGTGCTCGTTCAAAGTAGTGTAACGAAGGGTTTTATGATCATGAACAGATCAGTTATATTTTATACTACAGATTTCTTTGTTCCCCTGGGCGAATAAATAACAATATAAAAACATCTTATCGTCACCGGCCCAGAACTTCACAACCCTACCCTGCTCCTCTCAGGGCTCGTCATATCATAGAAGAAGAGGATATATTCTATTATCTCCTCTTATTAGAATTAACACTGTAACAGTCTGTTTTTGGCCCAAACAACACAAGTTGCCACCACACCTGTTCAGATTAATGGTGGCTATGTTTTGGGGTTAAGTCATGAGGCAACAATACAGCAGGAGGTGAAAGGAACAGGTGCATGCCAGAAGTCTCAAAACAACAGGAAGTGAGTTATTGTGATTTGGCTGATTTTGCCTGCTTACTAAAAAAAACATTTGGAGCTGCAGCTTGTGAAGAATATTAAAGGACTCCTCAGCATGATTAGGGGTGTAATAATCCATCAATCTGGACCAATACATCAATTTAATGATCAGTGATGCAAAGTGAAAACATCGATCCATGTCATCATCTTTAGGACATACTTTTATTTTTAAAGTCTGCGTCACAGCAGCAGGCTGATAATTCCAAGCAGCCAAGAGAAAGACGACGAGGATAATGTTGTTTTCTTGGGAATAAATCACCAATGTATAAATAATTTTGGATTTTGGAGAAAATACAGGTCAACAGACGAAACACATGTCGTAACACAAGTAAACAATGCCGATGTTTCCTTCAGTGCCAAGGTAACTCAGAGATAGTTGTCTGTGCACTCACAGAGACATGAACTGCGTATAGTTAATTCAGCAACTTCATATAGGCTGACAGAACAGAGGTCAGGTTATAACACACATCAACTAATGAATACATGGCAACGCCGCACTTCCTGTTTTATTCCCCAAAGGCCCCGTACTATGGGAACTACAGTTCTAAAACTTAAAGTATGATTATTCCCCAGATTAAAACAGTGAATGTAACAGGAATGATTCATTTGTTCCACTGAATCCTCTTTTAGAAATATGTGATGTGATTTCTTTAGTATGGCTTCGTTGTTTGGTTTTGTATTTATGAGTATTTATGTGAAACAGCTGATGTCCTGGGACGCAAGACAAATGTCCGATTTTTTGTTTTATCACAAAGTGAAACAAATTAAAATAAGACAATTTATAATAATAGGACTTCCAATACTGTTGGCACAGTTGTCTTTATTGTGCATGGGGGGTTCACACTTAAGCCCCGTTTGCACCAAGCAGTTTGTTTCGGTACAGGTCAGTGCACATTGTTTCTGTCTCCACAGTGAAAGTTGTGGATGGTCCCAACAGAAGCGTTCCTTAGCGTCCCCATGTTTGGTCCCCCCTCTGTTGGGGTACCTAGCACACAGATCTGGGACTAAAAGGTGGAGCTAGAAACCCTGCAGTCTGATTGGTCAGTAGAGGACGGTCACTCTGGTTTTATGTAACCTCTGTTCATACATCAGTAAACTACAACTATAAAATGAAAGAGAAAAAATAACTTCATTCACTGGGCCGACTGCCGGCAACTTTTAAGGTGGAACGTTAACTTGTAATGTTACTCAGTGCATGAGTTGATGACGTGAATCCATCAGCACACCTTAAATTTCACTGTGACAACTTTGAGCATCACTTTAGTTTTTATATGACACACACTTTTAGTAATGAGTGACAACAACCCCGCCCACATTTAAGAGGACTGTCTGAACACACCGAGGGTATAGGTGCCATGTCTGAAGGCTTACTGCTGGTTCCAGAGGGTTTGGTGGAGACGGGACTTAACATAGTTGAAACCCTGGGTTTAAAATAAAAATAGTATATAGGATTTTTAAACCATAGAAGGAGCTGCTGTGATGCAGGCGTGTTGCTTCAGGTAGTGATGAGACAATCAAATACAGGACGGCCAGCCTGATTAGCAGATCCACGTGTTTGGAAAGTTATTGTCTGACCTGAGGATGAAATGCTGAGCAGCAGAATTGCTCATTCAATAACACGGCAATCCACCAGGAATTTTCACTTGCACGTATTAAGCAGGTCAAAGCAGTGTGTTGCTAGAAGACGTCACACTGATGAAGTTTGTCGAACCCAAAGCTTATTTGTTTCTACAGAATCTTTACAAAAGTCTCACAGATACAGACTTTTATTACTATAAAAAAAGGCAGAGTGATTTCCCAAGACAGCTGGGCATTGTAGTTTTTAGCAAACGTTACTCAAGCAGGCGTAAATAGTGGACTTGTCGGAGACTATTTACAGCCCACACCTTCAGTGAGTATTTCCAGCAGCAGGATGGTGTATGTGGGACACACTCAGAATAAACTACAGTGGATGTATTCACGGTAATGAAGTAAGAATAGGTCATGAGTTCACTGAGTTCCAGGAAATCAAGACTCGACCCTGAACCCAACCCTGGACCCAAGTCAGGCTGGGTCTGAATTATTTTCAGTCTAATGAGGTCAGGACGGGTCCTGCTGTGCTGCTGCAGGTCTCGCATCTGTGTCAATATGTCAACCCCAAGCAGACCTGCGATCAGCTCTGATCACACGGTGCGGTGTAACCACCAGCTTAGGTAACGTGTTACTGCTGCTCTCCATGGGAGCTGCTCGTTAAGTGCTTGTTATTCTGCTGCTGATCTCTGTATATGAGTTGTCTTGGGTTGGCTACTTATTGGACGGACTCCAGTTATCCTCTTTTAGATCAAGTCTATTTTAAATATTTTCGTCAAGCAACATTCAACTTTATACAAAGTTAAAACATTTATATTATGTAGGTTCCATGTGTTGTGGCCGTCATGGCAGCGAGTGGATCGACAGACACTTTGAGCCAGTTAACTCATCCAGAGTTTAAACTCCTCCTTTGACTCCTGCGACCCTCCTCCACCCAATCCACCTCCATCCTCATCACAACCAGTCTTCCCAGTTGACCATTCAGTGAGCTCATCAGCAGTCCTTCGCTCCTCACCCCTTCACCACCACAACCACCAACTCCAGTCCTGTACGTCTCATGGCATCACTACCCTGTCACAGTGCTACGTCACAATGGGATCTAACTGCCAAAGACTCCTCCTTTTCTCCAGTGGCAACCTCTGAGGTTAAAAAACATGAAGCCAATGCAGAAGTGTCAAAAACTGCAGTTCCTCTAATGGCCACAAGAGGCTGGCTCCAAAACTGAGTCAGTCCCCACAGACCCCCATCTTAGATTGCACAACTTTACAGCACATATAACTACAGACAGATCCACCCCTCAGTCCTCCACAGCTCCTCCCTCTTATCCAAAATATGTTCACTTCTGGCTCCAAAAAAACAAGATGGTGACAGCCCAAATGCCGAACTTCAAAACCATCCCATCCTCACTGTGACCTCGTCACATGTCCACCTTTGGTCATGGACTTTCCACGTCCACATATGACGTCCAAGGTACCCTGGGTGTGTTGGTTGTTGACGTTCTGGGACGCCGTGTCAACTTCAGCCTGTTACATGCATTGTCTGTTTTCAAAATGCACTTCTGTTTTCACAGGAAATGTACAGTTTGCATACAGTCTCTTTCAAAATAAAAGCACTACGTCGGTACTTAACTGTGAATTTACCTTTTTTTTCTGTCAACACCAAAGCACGTGGTTGGGTTTAGGAAAAAAGAACAGGGTTTGGCTTTACAGTCTCACAGAAAGTGAATATCGGCCATTAGTTGTCGGTCCCATCCAACGTCCTTTCCACCATCCCTGCTCTGACTTCTGCCGCCTTAACTTTTGTTGTTGTATCGTGGGGTTATATGTAGTTTTTCCACATAAAAATGTCTAAAAACGACTAAATCAATATTATATATTTTGTTTAGTTGTGTACTTTAATTATCAGAAATGTTTCCAATAATTTTTCAAACCCAGATAAATATGAAATATTAATAAAAGTTACGGACCGTGTCATTAGGTCGCAATGGCGACGTAACTCCAGTTACCATAGCCATTAAATGAAGGAGAAGAAGAAGAAGCAGACCGGATGAGACGTCAGAGAATGAAGGTTACTGTTGCTAGGCTAAGCTAACTCGTCATGGATCATGGTTATGCATTGACGGTTGCTGCACCTTCTGACACCGAAGCTGTTCCGGTAAACAAGCCGGTAAAACGGAAACGTACGGGTCAACCAAGCGATCCCAGAAGAATTTGGGATAAGAAGAGAGCTAAATCAAGGATAAATATTGGTGTGGCCTTTCCGAGATGGAGAGAGCATCGTGAAAATCTAGGACTACAATTCGACGCCAACCTCGCATGTGTTCTACTAGACAGGTAAGCAAACATCTGGCTGATGTTATCGAAATATTAATCATTTCCACCAGTGTATTGCAAGCACTGCTGCCCGCCGGGGCACCAGCGCCGCTGCGGAGCGGTGTGGAGCGGAGGCTGGCTAACCACAACATCTAACGATAGGTTTCTATAATGCTGAGCTGATGCCGGTAAATTCACAGAGTGAGGAACGTCAGATCTGTATCTGTTATATGACTACAACTCCCATGATCCCACGCTACTTTGTGACGTCATCCAACTCCGTCTTCTGTTATTGTTTTGGTTTGAGACCCCTAGCGGCAGAAAATTACATATTGCACGTTTAAACAATAAAGTCAGAGTGGCTTTGTCCATAGTTTTATACAGTGTAAGGATCTTCTTGGAATTTCCCCATAGTGCACTATGCAATTAAAGTTATTTTATTATTAGCATCTCTTTCAGTTAAGTCTGTCCTGATTAACCCTCTGAAAACGGATGTCCCGATGTGTTGGTTGTTGTTTTCATGACCCTGTTTGAAACTAAAAATTTATAAGAGCTTTTGAAACAGAAAGCTCAGACGGCTGTCTTTTGCACCACCATGTTGTCCCCTTTTGATGACTTCATGACATTATACTACAAGCGGTCCATGAGACAGTAAAAACGAGCGGTGGCAAGTTGATAGGAATGTCTGCTGTATTTTTAGGGAGGTTGTTTGTTTTTTTATTTATGGCACAATTTCAATACTCTAATCAATTATTATGTTTATTGACTTATGTGACATTTCAGCTTTTAGGTTGTGCAGATTTTAGGGATATGAAATACCAAAAAAATCCATTGAAGGCACTGGGGAAATATTCCTACTGCAGATGAAACGGCTGTTCACTCAGCTCATGAAAATAATCATATCTCAAAAAATAAAAAGTGTAGATAGTTTAAATAACTGCTGGAGTGTTATTATCATTATTATTATTATTATTATTATTATTATATATTATATATAATATTTTGATCATGTTTCTGCACTTAGAAATCCTTTAGATCAATATGTGTGTGTGTGTGTGTGTGTATTTCAAATTAGATGAAAGAACATGTCCGACTTTTATATTTCTTACGTTTATGACATAATTTCAGTACTCTAATCAATTATTCTAGTTTATTGACTTACAAAACCTTTTAGCTTTCAGGTTGTACAAATGTTAGGGACGTAAAGCATTTGAAAATACTCCAAAAAAAAAAAGACATCACAATAACCAAAAATACCAACATGGCTGACCGTCTCTATGGGGTGTCTCTAGATGGCCCTGTTAATATTGTAATTTTGTTTTCACATTATAAAAACTGACTTTATTGTAAAATATTGATTATAACTTCAAGATTAAAACACCGTATAGGTTAAAATATTTTGACTGACACGAGGAGCTATGGACGGATGCCTCAGCTTTCATTTTGATCCTATACCTACGCAGGTCTTCACCGCGGCTGCCAACACAACATCTATTCATCATCTAAATGTTTGCTGGGTTTCAGCCATTTCACAGCAGAAATTGGCAAGCAGTCGCAGATCCATTCATTCTGTTTCATTCAGGAAAGATAAAAATACACCCTAACACTGTACACAAACTCCTTTTCACTGCGTCTCCCTCTCCGCCCTGCTCGTCCTGTCCCAAACACTCCTCCCACGTCTTGTCCTCCTCCGTAACCCCTGACCTCTCCCGGCTCTCCCCGCCCTCCTCTCCTCTCCCCTCTCGTGAGCCCCGTGCAGAGCCGGCAGGCCCCCCACGTCGCGGGCCTATTAACAGGCCCCGCTTTGCTGTAATGATGCCTCTCCTTATGTCTGTGCAGCTGCTGCGGTGCTGAATAGGGAGGATAAATGTGGGATCCTCAACATCCGCATCATTGTTTCACTGCCACTCTGCGCTGTCAGGTGTGGTCGACACAGCACAGACACACTGCCACTGGACTTTACTGTAAAACTGGCTCAAATTGATAAATCAGGATGTTGTTTTTAAAATCAGATATCAGAGATTTAAAGAAGTTCTTGCAGTGAATCATCTCTTTTAATTAATATTTCAGACAAGAACAAAATTTCTCTGGGATACTTTAGACTTTCTTGGAATAAAACCGGCACGCAAAAAATATAAAAGCAAAAAAATTACTGAATGAGACTTCAGACTGACATTATTATTAATCAAGTGAGTGTGTTTGTGTAGTAAATTATAGCCGATGATAAAACAGGTGAAACTGAATTCTGTCCAAAGAAAGAAAGAACTGATGCTGGTGTTGGATTATAACATTGGATCTCCTCCTACTCGAAGGAGCCCGCAAATTCTTCCACAACAACAACAAACCTGCTGCGAGCACATTCGTACCCGTGTGTACATTATGTGTCCACGCTGTATGGGACAGCGGACAGCTGCTGCAGGGCCCATCAGTCAGCTGCTGTATTTATAGGGTGATGACCAGCGAACGCTAACAGCTGCATCACACGGGGACAGAGACACAGAGTGAGAGGACACAGGGACCTGACATGTTCAACACTTGAGCTCTGCCGCTGCTCAAAATGACCGTCCAACCTGTGCAAAGTGTGCGTCTGCGCAGGGTTTCAAACAGACTCAGAGAAAGCAGCAGAGACGTACAGGACACGTCCGCTGCAGCACCGAGGTGGATAAAGTGTCGGTCACAAATAAAACGTTTTAAAAAAGGAATATGTCGCTGCTCGTGGTGATGTATCGCAGAGGCCACTGCTCCTGAGCGGGGCTTAGATTTCCCTGCCATGTTTGCTTCCTTACACATAAGTTTGATCATGTTAGCCGAGCAAAGGCAAAGAATGGATTACAACCTCAGTGTGTGAGAAATCAAACTAGAATAACCACCCCAAGTCCAGTGTCTCTGACAGTCTCCATCCATGTCAGTGAAAACATCAGTTCATCCGAGTTAGTTTGTGCCAAATTTGACGAACTTCCCTCAAGGCGTACTTGAGATATCGTGTTCACAAAAATGAGACGGACAAACAACCCAAAAACACAATCCTTCCAGCCGCAGCTATCACCAGCACACAGGCTTAAAAATACAATACAATTAGTGCACAAAAATCAGCAGCATATGAAAGTTAAAGAGATAGTTCCAATTTTTTCAAGTGGGGTTGTATGAACTTCTTATCCACAGACATTATATCCCCAGTTTGTGGAAGCAAGCTGGAGCTCAACATGGAAGCTAAGCAATCTGCTGCTGCGGAGGGGTCAGCAACAAAACAGATTTTAGACACTTGAACAAAAAGTCCAACCTAAAAAAAATCAATATCACTGTTAGTGTGCCTTACATTTAGAATATTTCCACTGCTTCACCTTTATGTCAGAAATCGATTTCCAGCTGGAAAACAAAGTCATTATGTCGCTCTCGTCAAAGCCAGAAAACAGTGAATTAACCTTGAACACAGGAGCTGCTGGTCGACTGCTGCCTCCATCAGTTATTCTGTTTGCATTATTGTGTGACTTCGGTGTTTAAGCACTCCACCCCCATTTTGCAGCAGAAACGCCTAAAATGACATACCCAAATTAAAATGACTGTAGCTTCTGAACCGCTCTGACTACATGCATGCATGTCACAAAGAAAACTCTCTGAAGTTTCTTGTGAAAGTGTCAGAAACACTCTAGGTGATACAGAGACAGAGTAATGGGCCTCTGAAGTCAGTAAAAAGTTGAAGATTTTGCCTAAAATAAAGTAAAAATGTGTTTCAGGATGAATAACTGTCTGTGGCTTCATCTGAGCAGGTAAATGACACTGTGGGGCTGTAGGCACACTATCAATGAACACTTGTTTCAAATTTGAAGAAGACTGCTCAAAGTATGACCATTCTACAGTGTTTTTACCATGAAAAGATCCAGGCGGAGCTCCAAATGACAGAGCGCTCACTCGGCAAAAACAGTCCTATCAGTGATCAAACAACACTCAGCCAGCTTCAAACATTGTACCTTATTGAAATCAGGTGTGATTATGATAGCTGATGCTGTTTATGACACAGAAACACCATAAAATATCACCAAATAAAGCCATATGAAACGTGAAAGTTATGATCCCACTTTCTAGACGGTGTATCTCAGCCAAAAATAGTGGTAGGAGTGAGACTCTTACCTTTTATAAACCAGCTAAGTCCCCGCTAACAGCTCCACATAAGATTGCGAGTAATCCTTTAACTTTTCCCGTCAAAAAACGGCATGACATGACTTGTTACCACTCATCGCGATTTTGGACTTTGTGTGTTTAGGCTGCTCTGGTGCGAAATACATAATAAATAAAAGAAAACAATGTTATTTTTGAAGAGTCGAGAGCTTCCTGAATCCAGCAATACCAAACATCACATGGTTTGATGACGTAGTACGCCTGGGAGATACCATTTAACAGAGGAGGAGGGGGGAGCAAGGACGTCGCCGTCCTGGCGGAGTTAGAGAGGTTAAAAAGGTTCGTTCAGATTCACCAAAGTCACACAATGACACAAACTAACTGACTAATCAAAGCAGCAGTCGACCAGCAGCTCCTGTGTTCAGTGAGCTAAAATTACTGTTTCTCTCAATGGAGTCTGGTGGGTTTGAAGAGAGCACAGATGGGGAACTGAAGCTGTTTACAGTTGTCGAAATGGGCTGTCTGAGCAGTGACATTACTCTCAATACGGTGTAAACTTAAACTGATATGGACTCTTTTAGGTGGGACCTCTATTTTACAACCTGGTCTCACTCCGAAGTCGTCGAATATCTGCGCTTTAACGGTTTAACGGTGCCCAGCAGCATCAGGGAAATGCAGCGGGATAACAACGAAAGTTGGTAGTTGATGGGCCCAACAACCACAGACTTTCACCCAGGAGGCCGGTGTTCACTTCCTGTAAGACTGTAAAGCCAAACCCTGTTCTTTTGTCCTAAAACCAACCATGTGTGTGGTCAATTCACAGTTATGTACTGACGTAGTGCTTTTATTTTGAAAGAGACTGTAAGCAAACTGTAGATTTCCTGTGAAAACAGAAGTGTATTTTGAAAACAGACATGTAACAGGCTGAAGTTGACACGGCGTCCCAGAACGTCAACAACCAACACACCCAGGGTACCTTGGACGCCATATGTGGACGTGGAAAGTCCATGACCAAACGTGGACATGTGACGAACGTTTTGTTGCTGACCTCCGTCCACAGCAGTACATACCTCAGCTTCCATGTCAGACTCCAGCCTGCTTCAACAAACTGGGGGCGTGCCGACTAACATCTACTGTATGTGATACACCTTCTACTGGAAAAGAACTCGATACCGTCCCTTTAACATTCTCTTTATTCAGACTGCCGTTAAATAAAAGAAAGAGAAGCAGCACATCTTCACAAACCGAGACACTGGAACTACAAAGTGTTTCTTATCACCAATCAGCTGCTACATAAATCAGCTGACTGTTTTCAGCTCCAGTCACACGTACAGTATTTCACTTTGTGTGCTGATGTCAGTGTTTCCTGTAAGCCCTGTGCCATCTGCATCACCTCCCCTCTCCTGCTGTGTTACCACCTTACAGTGATAACGGTCTCTACAACACACGTCGCGCTGTAACACAGACCACGACCAGTCTGTCCTCCCAAAACCTCAGACTCCGTCCTACACACTCGCTTTCATCTGCTCAGCTATATAAAGTCTGTGACACATCAGTACTTACAGATCTCTGCCAGGTGTTTTCTGTAGGCTCCAGCTCCTGAGGAGAGGAAGACATAAACCATGTTAATATCTGCATCGTTAGAGGCTTTATAACGGAGCTACACTGAGGAGGAGTATTCTGCTGTTTGGTTAAAGGCTGAGTTTAAACCTTGAACTGTCGACTGACCTGCTGTGTGTCTGTAATGTTTTACTTCTACATTAAATTACAGCAGTTTTTGGGCTGATATTAAAAACCATGTTGTGACTGGCTCGTTCTCACAGGTGCAGCTCATTTCATTAGTGATGTTACTCTCAGGTGTGCCAGTCTGCCAGCATGCACCGTGCCAGAGCTCTGGCACAGCTCAGTTAAATGCAGCAATTATTATGGTGTAAGTTACACAGTATTTAAGTATGTAGTCAACTCAGCTTTACTTATACAGCACCTCTCATACAAACAGTTAACCTAAAGTGCTTCACGTGGCAAAACTGGACACAGACACAATTTAAAGAACGACACAAACAATTTAACATAAAGTTTTGCGAGATGGGAAACTGACAACAGTGAGACAATAAAATATTAAAAAGCAAACCAAACAAAAAAGACAAAAGTCCGTAGAATAAAAAGAAAGCAAATAAATATGAGACACAGCAGGGATAAAATGAGGTCAGATCCAGTGCTTAAAACTTAAAAATCAAGACTGTAACGTTACTCCACATTAAAACGCCAGATTAAAAAGACAAGTTTTAATTTACTTTCAAAAATACTGAGAGTGTTTTTCCACAAATCCACAGTTTAGGGCACAGAAACTGGTCCGTGCATCACGTTCAGTAGATTTCAGTCTGCACGCTCCCACATTAGAGAAGCAGGCTGGAGTACAGACACAGAAGCTCAGCAATGTCAGGAGGAGTCGCCTTAAATGTTACATCTGCAGCACGCACGTTTTCTCTTAGCTACGTTAACGCCATCATGATGTGATCATGCGGACACGTGGCCAGTGCAGCAGTAAACATCTCAGACACAAACTAAGTGAAAATTAAGACGCAGAGGTATTTTTTTAAATATGAATTTGTGTTCTTCTGTTGTGGAGCTAAAATCCTCACGGCTGTCTGCGTGTATCTGTCTCCATCTCCACCAGTCAGTAAAGTTTTCACGTCAGGCATGCTGGTTGTGGTCTGTGAGGAACGCCAAAGCACGGGTGCGTCCAGCGGCTCGTTTGTAACACGTGTTACATTTTTAATTGCCAAGTTTTCCGCAGAACCAGATACAAAACAAGTCTCGCATTCTTCTTCTTCTACGTTTTCTGGCGGTTGGCAACCAGCTTGTAAATGCATTACCGCCTTCCCGAGCCGGAGTGTGGATATCACCATGGAGAGAGGTGCGCTACGTCAGACTTAATTCCAACATAACTGTTTCCATCCCCCGTTTTGCGAATCAACATTTTTTCAAATCAACCAAAACCGCGGGCGTATTTTAGTTTGTGCGAATCAAGGGATTTTAATTCAAATTTTGGTGTTTCCATCATAATTTTCCGATGCGATACTTCTAGATGTGCATCTGAACAGGCTGATGGAAACATGGCTACTGACTGAGAGTCACTGCATGTAGTGAATCATAAGATTGAGGTGTACAGAGCAGGCATCGCATGATCCAGAGGTCGACAACCTTTCCTGTCATATGAGCCATTTTCAGCCAAAAAAGAAAAGAAAACGTCTGCAGCCACAAAACATTTACGCCTCTACTTTTCATTATTTGGTACTTTGACTTTGCTGCGTTGCTGACGAAAGCAAACATATTTGTCCACACAGTAAATTCTTTATCTTCCTTTGAGACTTTTCCCCTGATGGATTTGGAAATCCACGTCCAGCCTCGCCAGGGAGACTCACGGTTGCTGTCCATCGCTGGTGATGTTTTTAGAGGAAAAGGTGCCGGGCCGCAGACGTATGACGCACATTTGGACGAAATATTAAAAAATGTTTTAACAGTTGAAGAATGTAAGAATCACTTTAGAATTATAATAATAAATGAAAAAGAAAAACACTTTCCGTTGAATTTACTGTCAGCGCCGCAGGGAGCTCCTGGAGAGAGGCTAAAGAGCCACGTGCAGCCACATATGAAGATAATGTGTGTGCCGCAGCGGCCGCAGGCTTGATTCCAGCCTGCAGTCCTTAGCTGCATGTCATCCCTTTTCTCTCCTTTTGTGCTCAGTCTGTCATATCCAATAAAATGCAAAAGAAAAAGATTAAATCAGGAGTGAACCATTTTTTCCTACGTTTATTCATTCAGTCTTTAAGAGCTACTTGAATCAAACATTGGTCAAACTGTCCGCAGAACTGAGACAACGCACAGACTATATATCTGTCAGCTCTCCAGTCAAACCTAATTTATGTAACTCACAGACAGTTCAGGGACCCGCGTGTGCAGAAATATGAAAATACACCATTTTGAAAAATTTTCCTGTTTCCCTCGGCAAAATGTAGCATAAATCTGGAGCGTTATTTGGCCTCCTTTGTGACGAGGTAGCATAACATGGTGTGTGCCAATGATGCCTCAGGTCCTTTGGTTTAATATTAAACTCATAACATTTGCTAACATCACTCTGCCTCACTCCTCACCTTCAGCTCCGCCTCTCGCACCTGCTGCTGCGTCACGTTTGACCATTTCCTCTCGTCTCCTTCATTTTCTTGTTCTTGTTACTTTTCTTTTAGGAGCTCCTGATTTTTGGAGAGACATCCTGACTCTGCTCTTCAGGCAGCAGTCTGCTCACATGTTTACACCAGCGGCACCTGACCCTCGTCAGATGGAGGAAGCATCAGATGGCAGGTTGAAATGTTTTTCAATCATAAAATGTTTTATTTATCATGTAAATACATACACCTTGTGTTGTCAGTGATCCCATTTAAGGCTCAACCACAGACCTTTTCATGGGCCCAACCTTGGCCGTGGGCCGGGGTCGTCTGTGCCCTTTGACCCCTGCCTGACCCCTCGCCTGGCTGCTGCCCACATCCACAGGTTGCTAAGCTTGTCTGCTCCTCCAAACTGGGGACATGCCGACTAACATTTGCTGTTTGTAAAACACCGACTGAGGAAACCCACCCGTATAACCTGACTTTAAAAGATCCAAACTGTCCCGTTAAGCTCCCCATTGGAGGCAAAGCCGGTGCGACACATGCTCTGCTGCCACCTAGAAATTAAAGGAAGGTGAGCCAGCCTGTGAGGGAAAGTAAAACTTCATGTGGGCTCATGACTGGAGTTAATTCAAAGCACCAAATTATCTGAAGGTGTGAGAGAAGGAGGGTGAACTGGTGCCGTCCACACGCTGACAGATACCAAGGTGCCCTTCAGCAGGGCGTTGAACCCCCGGTGGCTCCTGCAGAGCTGCTTCAGACTGTGGGTCTGTTCAGCAGCTCATGTGTGTACAGCCACACGGCAAAAGAGCGCGGCGTTCAGTCAGATTTCACCACGAAATAAAGGTCGTAAACAACAAATATTGTTGCTCATCTCAGAGTCACAGGCCTGCTGACGCTGAGTGGATGTTTCATTTAAGATGGAGTTACAGGTTGATAAATCAGTGAACGGCGGTCACAGCAGTGACGCTAATTGATTTCTAATCACAGGCTGCTCCTCTGCGGAGGACACAGCCTTTCAGATGAGCGTGGCGCCGTGTTTACGATGTGTACAAGAGTCTTAATGAGGCTGATTACAACCGTGTTGCTGCTGCCGACGATGACTGCAGCACAAAGACAAAGGCAGCCAGCGAGGAAACGACTGCTCGGGATTTCATTCGAATCCCGTCCCGATGAATCCCATTAAAATATGATACATCCCATCGCACACACACTCAGTCTACTCTGCTTAATTGCCATACGGTCAGAAGTTGGCTTTGAAGCGCTTTAAGGTTGGCAGAAACAAAGAGGCAGAGGGAGGGAGGGGGGGAGGGGGGTTCATCCTGAGTTTGAGCTCAGCTGTGATGTAACTGTGGACGATGGCTGTGCCGCAGTCAATTTAGGAGGCGATATCCTCAAACGGCCCCGACTCCCTCCCTCCCCTCGTTCCCCCTCCTCTTCTGTCTCTCCCTCCCTCCATCTCTTTTTTCTCTTCCCTTCACGCTGGTGCCATTTATCTCCTCCACACCCTATCTTTCTTGCTTTTTTTTTTTTTTTTTTTGCTACCCTGTTCTACCCTCATGCAGGCTCTAATATTATCTCCTTCCCCTGCTCTTCCCCCTCTCTTGCTGTCAGCTCGTCCATGCATCACTGCCTCTGCTCTCCTGCCCAGCATCCCTCCTCTCCTCTCAGGCTGCAGCGCTAACCTACACACACACACACACACTTAAGAGAATAATATCTCCCGCTAAACTCCCTTCAATAGGACTCTGGCGGCGTGAAATGCGTTAGCACGTTGCAAACTGTCCACCCCCACAGTAAAGCTGCTTGTTGGATAACCTTGCTGCTTTTAATAACAGTATATCCCCCAGACGTATTTAGCTCTACTATATGTTTATGGCCCCTCCACACATCTCAACCTCTCCCTGCACCACTCTCATCATCGCTCGCCTTCCCAGCTCCCTCCCTCCTTGTTTTCTTTCTCGCCTCCTTCCTCCCTCTGCTGTCTCCTTGTGCTCGATTCAGGTTTTTTGTGTTTACCGCTGTGGCTCGAGACAATATTGCTAATGCAGAAAATGTTGGGGGAAAAAAAGCTGCCCGGCACCAGAGACAGATTCAAACTGATTCTTCAGGATGTCAGATCCTTCAAATACATTTAGGATGTTGTGTAACATCATGTGTGTCTCCATATATACACACGTGTGTACTGTATACATGTGTGCTCATCCCTCTCTCCTCTCCTCCTCTCCTCTCCTCTCCTCTCCTCTCCTCTCCTCTCCTCTCTCTCTGACTGATGGAGGGTGGGGTAATCTGCACCGGTTGCCATGACACCAGACAGCCCTTGCTTGGCGAAGGCACGTAGCTTCCTCTCTGCTCTATTTCCCCGCAGCCCTCCGCTCAGGAGTGTGTGTGCATCTGTGTCTGTGTGTGTCTGTGAATCTGGGAGAGTCATATATGATGCACATGATGCACAAAGCTAAGAGGAAAAAAAGAGAGCATATTTGTTGTGTGTGTACCGAGGGGGGGGGGGCGTGAAGCACACATCACCTTTCTTAAGGCAAATAAAGGTTTTCAGTGCACATATCTCAAATACATGTGGGTTCAAACTGGAATATTTTACAGTCAGAGTCGTCACATTTGATTTCCCTTTTAGAGGCAGACATCCCGGTGAATTAAAGCGAGGAACTTCGTCCTTTCCTCGGTACGCTCGGACTCCCTGACACCGAGTCAAGGACTCCTGGACTTCCCGCTGCAGACGTTCACCACAGATGCCTACCACAAATCTTATTTTACGAACCGGGTTGTTTCCCGCTCTTAGCCATTTTTCATTTTTATTCGACCTCACTGTTGAGACAACTTGTTCTGAAACCCAAACTGTCGAGGGCAGCTGGGACGTTTGGGCTCCTGGCGTTTTTCAGACAACACACGGCGTCCTGAATCACCTCATAAGAAGTTAAGCACTACGGCATCTGTATGAGATTTGTCTTCCGTCTTTTTTTTTCTTAATTATTACACTGCATCAGGAAATAAATGACCGAAGCTGCGGAGGGCTAAATCTTGGGTATAATATACCGTGCACGTATCTGTCCTTATTTTGAAGTTTCATTTAATACAAGAGATTTAATTCCTGCAGCAAATAGCTGTTCCCAGACCTGATGCAATTACTTTTCTTGGTCTCAAAAGGCAATCACGGTGTTTTGAACCACTCTCCTCACAGCTCTTGGAATCCTAATAAAAGTGTCCATGCCAGCTCCTATCCATCTATCTATCTCCAGACTCCAGCCTAGATGAATAATTTAGCAGGCTATATTTCCAGCCATCTGCTTCCCTCTCTCTCACACACTCACTCACTCTGTCGCTTGCTCTCCCTCCATCATTCTTCTTCTCCCCTCTCACTAAAGTCTCTCGGTTCGGCTTCTGCTCTCTGTCTTATGTGTGTGGTCAATAACGGGGCGCCACGTGCAGAATCCAAATTAGAAAACATGCAGAATTAGATTTTTTTGATGCGTTTACACAGAGGTTTGTTTAATACTGAAGAAGCCTGATGCTTCATCACAGAATTAACTCCATATTTACTGCTGCTGCAGCGATGCTCTTTGCTGGACGACGGCAGGATGCAGCACTGACTCTAATGAACTCTAAAGGCATTGTGCGGCTAATAGAAGCCAGAGGAAGCCTCGAGAACACATATACATCCTGGATCAAATCATTAACCGTGATCAACATCTGCAACACTGCCTGTCAGAGCCCAGCAGAGGTCAGCCAAGTTCCTCTTTCCTGTCAGCATAATGAGCAAACAAACCACATGTTCCTCCACCAGCATCGGTTTCATTATCTGTGTGCAACAATTACGCCACCTGAGTAATTGGCGATGCTCTCGTGCTCGCAGCCACAGCGCCAGGATCACAATCTGAAGGGAAAGTGAATACATAATTACATATATAGCAAGCGCTTGATTACGCGGCGTCTGGGATTTATGTAAGCAAATAAAAGCAGCCAGGGCGAACGCAAGGATGGTCTCAAATCACTGAGGAGGAGGAGGCAGGGAGGAAGAAAGATAGGGGAGAGCTCCAGTGAAGGTTAATGTTAATGGAGAGGAGATTACAGGAGAGAGTGAAGTCAGGCTGATGATGCAGATGAGGATGAGGAAGAGGAGGGAGAAGTTTAAAGTCCAACAATTTCACCGAGTCCATTAATTAGATCTGTGTGACCTGACTGTCCTTCATTTGGACCACAGAGACAGAAACACAGGATGTTTTGAGACATGAACCACCAGATGTTGTAAGTCGCACACGTTGAGTGCAGGACGTGAAAAAAAATGTGTGTTTAACTTGTTTTCTATGAGTCAAATGCAGCTGTTCTCTTATCTATGGTTACCTGATCAGTCACCAATATTATCGTCATCCTTTAATTAAAAATGTCGTAACTACTGTGTTTCGAGGCCTTCTTGATTTTAAGGAGTGCAAGAAAACCTTTTATATCGTTCGTTTGTTTTAAAGAAAACCAAATGAAATTGTCATTTTAAAAATTTAGATTATTATTGAAGATGTAAACTTTGAAAGAAAATCTCTCAGGGCCGTCGCAAAAGTTGTAATCTATAAAAACAGACCTGATCGGAGAGACTGTGACCCATGCTTAATGCACATTGTAGAGACGGGACATTTGTGACACAGACGGTGAGGTGATGGTAGACATACGCCACTTTTGGCTTTTGTTCGTACGTACATTTTTAGTGTGGAACCTACACATTGTTTTATAAATGAGACCCGTGAACATTAGGTGCGTTCTTTGGTAAAAAAAAAGTTCACAGTCGAACAACTGGAGCGAACAGAACAACAGCCAGGAGTCAGGCAGAAGGAAACACTACAGAAGCAAAAATACGCTCACTAACTTTGTATGATTGTTAGAAATTTTAAAAATATATAATACAGAGAATTCCACAAAACGTTCTGACAAAACTCATCTCTGAAATATAAACTTAATATTAATCTGTCTTACACACATGTCCTGCAGTTATTGTGCTCACTATTTGGGTTTATTTTACAGTTTATCAGTTGTTCTGAGCTGCTGAAGCTACTGTATGCACTGAATATGTCACACAGTCATCACTTTACTCACTGATAGAGAAGAGGTCTCTGTAAGTGACAATAAAATTAACAATATGTAATATCACAACCATCTCTTTGAACTGCACTGTGTGTACAGTCAATATGTTGTAAGCCTCAACACATCCATCTGTTTAGTACAGTTGTAGTTGCTCTAAAATAAATCTTTTGAAACCAGCTGCAGGTGTGATTTGTCAGTTTCAAAGTGTCCTGTTGCATCTGTGACAAACTCTTAATCCTCATGTACCTCAGAGAGGAGCAGAGATTGGATGATTGCAGCTGGAGAGATCTCCTTCCTCATCTTATTGTACCTTTATCTTCTGCTCTCCTTTGATTGTGTTTGCTGACGTGAATAAATCACATTGTACAGAGAGGAGTTCTGCAGTGGGATTTATTTTGATGGACTAAAGTGGCAGAGACTGTATTTACTCGAGCAGCGTACTTCACTACAGCTCAGGGGTACTTTTTACTTTACTTGAGTATTTCAATGTCATTTTCTGATTTCAGAACGTCATCTGAGAGCTGCAGCTCCAAGTTAAAGGGATAGTTCTGCATTTTTGAGGTGAGGTTGTATGGGGGACTTATCGATGTCAGTCGGAGTGTTGCCATGGAGTCTAGGCAACACTGCTGCAGAGGGGTCGGCAACAAAACTTGGTTTAACCACTGGAAAAAAAAAGTTGCACCTCATCAATATCAGTTTAAGTGTAAGTCACACTGAGAGTGTTTTCACCACTTTCTGTCAGACAGCCTGTTTCAACAGGGAAGCAGTTCACGGCTTCACTTCCCCATCTATGCTCTCGTCAAACCCACCAGACTCCACTGAGAAAAGCAGTAACTTTAGCTCACTGAGCACAGGAGCTGCTGGTCTACTGCTGCCTCCACCAGTTAGTCTGTTTGTCTTATTTTGTGACTTTGGTGAATCTGAACGAACCTTTTTAAACACCAAAGTCACACAAAAATGCAAACAGAATAACTGGTTGAGGCAGCAGTAGGGCAGCAGCTCCTGTGCTCAGCAGTGTTAAATCACTGGTTTTCTCGGTGGAGTCTGGCTGTGAAGAGAGCGACAAACTGGGGCCACGCAGGCTGACATCTACTGCAGGTAATACACTCTCTATGGATAAGCACCTCACACAACCCCACTTTAAAACTGCTGAACTATCTCTTTAATGTTCAGTTTAAGCCCTTGAATCTTTGTAGCTACAGATCTTTACCTCATTTACACCTCAACATGTAATATGTGTCTGGAGAAGCACAGTCAGCCTGCGATGGCATCAGCCAGAAGATGGTAATTAAATGACACATTGTTCAGGTTAAACTTCCACACAGTCATTTATATGAAGCAGTTTGAAGCTAGCACATCAGCTCGCTATGAAATACTCCTATATGTAATGAATCCGGATAAAATATATGATACAGTCGCATTACAGTGTCCTTTAAAGACTTCATTTTGTTGCTCATATTTCTGTATTTGTAAAGTAAAATTGTGAATGCTGGGTTTTAGTTTATGACAGATTATTGTTACACAGATCTGATTCTTGTCCCAGCACTGACACTGGCCCGCGTCATGCTGTGTGTGTGTGTGTGTGTGTGTGTGTGTGTGTGTGTGTGTGTGTGTGTTCGAAGTTGGAGAGAGTCAAATTAATATAAAGATGTAAAACCGTCCATGCAAATGTGAAATGCATGAATTTGCACTGATGCGGATTTGGTTTGCATGTTAAAAATGGCCAGCACACACACACACACACACACACACACACACACGAATGCTCTCTCCTCTGATCTATCTATATTCATGCTATCTGTGCTTATCTGCTGGCTGCCTGCTGACCCTGCTGCTCAGGTTAGTTGGCAGCCTGACAGACAGACAGACAGACAGACAGACAGACTGGCTGATTTGCGGGCTGTGATGGTGCTTGGCCCCGTGCAGCCCTGCAGCACAAGCATCATCTATTGCAAATATACAAACAGTCTCTGATTCCGCCAGACGTTCTCATTCAGCGCGACCTGCGATGACCGTCTGCATGTATTTATAATCCGCTCTGTCCTGCAGCAATTAAACCCTCTGAACCTGGGCATGTTGGAAACGCCACAGTCAGGAGAAACTGCAGCAGCACATGTCTGCTCTGGTCATCTTGTCACCTCGGTAATCACACCGGATGCACTTGTAACCCCTTCGCTCTCTGTTCCCTCAGACACCTCGCGGCGCAGAGACACTAAAGCCTCTGGCTCTTGGTATCCTGTTTCTAGGAACCGCAGTCCACTGTGGGCTGAGGTGAGAGGGGGAGGGTGGGAGGGTGGGGGTGCACATGCACAGCAGAGGTGGGCTGTACATGTACAAGGCTTCGCACACAATGGCGTCTGAGCAAGGTGTGTGCATCTGACATGTGTGCATGTATCACGTCTGCATGTTGTCAGACTTTAAGGTGGGGGTGTCACGAGTGCTCCAAGGTTTCATGTCAGTTTGATTGTGATGTGCCAATCAGGAGCTGAAGCTAAAGACGAGGATGGAAAAGAGACACAATCCGCGCTGTGAAGTGACGGCGAGGTGCACGACACAAGTGGAAATGGGAGAGAAAGAAATGGTGGTGGTGTTGAGGTGGGGGTGAGGCGAAAGGGGAGAAAGGAGAGAACAAGGGGAGGAAAAAAGAGGTAGGGGAGGCGGCGGCGGTGGCGGCGGCGAGGGACAAGGACAGGGAAGAAAAAAGGGGGTAAGAAAGAAAAGGAGGAGGAAGAAGAGGAGGCGAGACGAGGAGAAGGAGCGAGGCAAGGCAGGGGAAAATAGAGAGAGTGAAGGGGTTCTGGAGGGGGAGGTGAGGGGGAGACAGGGAGGTGGGGGGGCTCTGCTGCTGCTGCTGATGCTGGAGCACAGCGCGGCCAGGCTGAACCGAATGAACTGCAGTGGAGGTCAGGGAGTCCAACATTCCTCTGGAACACTGTGTTTACACTGCGTAGCAGAGAGGAGAGGAGGGGAGGGGGGGAGGGGGCCAAGGGGTGGGGGGGGGGCGCGAGGGGGACGACGCGCAGGGAAGGAAATCATCTCCCGTAGACACTCCTTGCAGGGAGGGAGTGTGTGTGTGCGTACGCCTGAGCGAGAGTGTGTGCCGCTTATCCTGGAGCTGTATAGTGCGCTGCTAAAGCACCGGGGTAACTCGACTCCAACCCCCCACCCGCCCTCCACCCCCCCTCCACCCCGTCCTGCATCCGACACTGTTTAAATCAACCTTAAACTTCATCAACCTACAGCGGCGGAGGGCCGTGTGGCACGTCCGTCATGGAAATCAAACCACTGAAGCTGAAATCTGAAAGTGTTGAATCAGTCCAGGTGTGATCTGGCCTCCGCTAATAACAGATATAATTTCCACACTTTTAAAAACATGCAGCAGAGATAAAAAATATATAATCTCTGAGTTGTTCCAGACGACATCTGACGGTCTTGTGCTTTGAAATAAAGGGAAGAAAGAGCAGAAACTTGGAAGAGATTCTTTGAGTAAAACCTCAGAATTTTTAGAAAGATTTAATCAAATAATAATCAACAATACTTTTTAATTCAGATTAAAATGACAACAATACAAAAAAGTAAATATGTGAATTACAACATCATGTTTTAATCACTATTTCAGACCCAATAACTCGCAGCTCTTGATTGTAAAAAACTTATTTTTAAGTCTGTTCGTTCCTTTAACTGTTTAGAAACAAGCAAACTTTTTTAAATTGCTGTAATTTGATTTTTTATAATGACAATTTTAATGAGTGAGTTTTGAAGATTTCCTTTGATTCATGTTGAATTAACATTTGAAATAAGGAGAATTACAACTACAAGAAAAAACAGTTTCCTCAATTTTAAAAACCCAAGAATGTTTAGTCCGCAACACAGTATTTAACATTAAAATTACACAACAATAATTTAACAAATAAAAATAAATATATATTTGAAGAGTTTTAATAGAAGAAAATGTGATCTACATTTTCTCATTTTTCTTAACTGTGAAACATCAGGAAGTATTCTGTAACAGCAGGAATTATAAAGACAGAAATATCTAAATACCTCCTTTTTTAAAAGACTTCTGAATTTCACATCAACCTCATGAGACAAAAGTTTTGTCTCAGGAAACATCAGCAAAGCGGCGAGCGGCGGCAGACACAGCGGAGCTCTGCAATCAGCCCTGCTGCACATGCTTTGATTCATCCCATTAAGACGTTTCCTTTCCCCATCTGCTGGTACAGGAGAGAAACTACAGTAGAGCATGCAGGCTGCTGACGGACGCACAGTCACTGAGAATCACCTCAGTCTCAAGCTTTTATGACAAAAACCTGCAGTGTTAAATGCAGATGGGACGTTTTGTATCTACAGTATACATTTACTGGTTTGTTCTAAAATTAGAGACAAAGGTGAGAAACAGTGAAACTTTAGTTTGTAACAACACAGAAAGTCTTCAAACTCAGTGTTGTGTCAGATTAAAGTGACAGAAACCAGACTCGTCCATACGAGATGAAGAAACTACTAAACATAGAAAAGCCTTTTCTGTTTGTTTGCCACCACGCAGCAGACATTTATTTTTTCAGACCACTTTGATACAAATATTACCATCTGAATCAGATTTAGCTGCTGACTATTAACCCTCAGTAAATATTTAGTGTTTACTGCAGCAGTGAGGAAATTATCACCGCTGGCATCAGTCAGAATGACATTTCAGCAAATCAAAGCAGCGCAGGAGACAATCGGCTGTCTGGGCTCCGGACTGAATAATCAGTTTGCTCTCAGACTGCTGCATAGCAACATGCAAAAGAGCAAAAAATATGCAGAGGCAACAACGCCAAACCAAAGTTTGGGGACCTGAGAATCTTTAACCCTTTAATGTTCTCCTAAAGCAGGGGTCGGAAACATTAACTATCAAAAGGGCCAAAAATAATAAGAATAAAAAAATCTGTGTGGAGCCACAAAATATATTTGAGGTTTTTAATGAAGGTAAAACAGAATATTAAGTCTCAGTTATCATTTATACAAGTTTAACCACAAGGTGGCTGCTCTGCAGGCACAGCTCATGAGTGTTTGGGACTTTAACTTTGCAGAGGTGAAGGTGACAGCAAACAATCTGTCCACACACACTGTTAAATTCTCTGTTTTATTCTGAGACTTTTACTTTTTTGGGATTCGGCATCCAAAACTAATCAGCAAGGAAGACTGAAGACGAGCCACTGCTATCGAGGTTCAAGGAGCAGGTGGCAGGCTGAGATGTTAACCTCCAGAGACCTCAGCTTTTGTTTGGTATGCACTTTGAATTTCTCCTCGCTATTTAGGATGAGTAGGACCTGATAAGTATAAAAAACTATTCACTGTCTTTTGAACAGAGAATAGTTTTTGCAAAAAAACACAATGTCCTCATATGAGGATGATGGGTTTATTGTCAATAGTCACAAGTGTGTAATAAAGTATAAAATAGTTTATTTCAGTACCTGAACATTGTTGTGCAAAAACTAAACTGAAAACGGTGCCACATTTGGTAACTCTGTGGGTCAGGGGCCACTGTTAAAGTCTAAAACCATTCACTGTTTATTTCAATGCCTGAACATGACTGTGCAAAACAAAATTGCAAATAACACAACATTTCTAAAAGTCTTGTGTTTATTTTGTAGCTCTGAATGAATTTCCCTGCTCCACAGTCCAAGCTAGGAATGTCTGTATAAAAGCTGCGATAATAAAACAATAAAGTCCAAATGTCCTCACGTGAGAGCTGTTTCATTATCAGCGTCTTAGCTTTTTACTGTTGCTAGAATTGGTCAAATTTGAATGCAGTTTTAAACTACAGATGTTATTAAGCACAAAACACAAGTTTCAACCACAAAATGTGATCAGGTTATGTACCTTGTCCACTGTTGTGTCAGGATTGGCTGATGTAAATCTCTCAAGCGTGCATTTAAGATCTCTGCAGCTTTACTAGGTGACTTAGCTGGTGCCTATATGACCGAGGTATCTGTGTGAAGCTGGCAAACTGCATCTTGGCAGGGAGCAGGTTACTAACATCAAATCAAATCAAATCAAATCAAATCAAATCAGGCTTTAATTGTCGTCTCAACAAGTGCAGGTAAAATGAAACAGTGTTTATACGACAACGATTTCAACTGAAAACGTTTAGTTACGCTTTGGCCGATGGTTTACATGACAGCGGCGTTTTCGGTGCCTGAAAACTTAACGTTTTGAAAACGGGTTCCAGAGTGCAATTTTTTTGGAAACAGCACCGTCTCCGTTGTTCCTCTGAAAGTTCCTCTGAAAACAGAGACGTTTCGCACATGCTTATTACAGTTCCAGTCACTAGGCATGTGCGAGAAGGTCGACCAACAGACTAATTGTTTAATTGTTTTAATTTATCAACGCTTCTCCAGCAAAGCAAAGATTTACTGTAGCAACTTCACCTCGTCGTCCGTCCAGACAAACAGTCGTGCGGTCGCCATTTTAGTTGCTTACCCATCACCGCTCTGTCCAAGGAGGCGCATGTTGTTTGATTACAAAGTCACACCGCTAACTACTGGCCTGGCATATATACTACAGTGTTTTTAGTCATTTTGCAGATTTGTGTGCACAGCCACTGTTATCATATTATATTGTCGTCTGAACATAGAACTTTTTTCAAAATGAAAATGAGAAACAATTCCATTTTCAGCGTATCGTTTTCGTGTAAACATGGCCTAAATTAATAATACTAATACCATAAAATAGACCTAAATAAAATACAATAAAACCCAAACTATCCAGCAATGAATCGCAAACTAAAAGTCCAGTATGACACTCACACATCACACATCATTTAAAGTGATCATGTTGAGGCTGTGTAGGATGTATAAGGTGCTGTTTAGCATCCTAACAGCCTGTGGGAGGAAGCTGTTGAGCTACTGGTCCTAGATTTGACGCGGCGGTAGCGTTTGCCTGATGGCAGCAGTTCTGTGTATAACAAACATTATAATATTTAGTATGTGGTTTGTAATTCTGGTTAATTTGATCTATTTTATAATCACCATGAAGGGTTATCTCAACCGTTTGGTAGAAGCCTATATTGTAGAAACAATGAGGTCTGTTTTGTCATCATTAACCCAGAGAAATAAAAAAAATACAAAGAAATAAATCCATAGCTTTTGTCTTTGGCCATTAAAGGGTTACAGAGATTAAAAATCAGTTCCTTGTGTTGTGTCCTGATGCTGACACAGCCGGGTTTTATTTCTGAATATGTATATATGCACAGTAACAGCTTCAGCTTCAATATTCAACTAATCATTCAAAGAGAGAGCAGATCAACTACAGTTTGACACCAGCTGTCAGCTCCGCTTTGTCGTCTCCGGTCAAATCAAAGAAAAGCTGAGTCATGGCTTGAACTTTTGTCTCAGAGAACCGACTCTCATCCGACAACACACTGACTGAAATATGACCGAGATTTCCCCCAAACTTTTCAGACTGAACGACTGTTGCACAAATGCACGCTGACAGCAGGAAGTCAAGTTACTGTAACCTTGTAAAAGTAAAGGCACTTCTGTGGAGTATTAAAGACCACAGGGCTCGTATCTGCTGCGTGTTAACATTTTCTGCAGACTGCCACGCAGCATCGCCGTCATATCCACTGCAATGTTTCTGTTAAATCTGAAGTGATACAGTTAAACACATATGACGCAGTTTTTTAAGCCTGATTCTGATAAATGTTTGGAAGAAATGTGACTTCAGTATAATCCACCACAAAGTAAAGAACTTATCTGCCACCAGAACATTTTGCACATTTGGTAAAAATGATCTTAAGTGTGTGAAAGCCTCAGAGAAAGTAACCGCAACTGAAAAAGTAAAATGTCAAATTTTGTGATTTGTTTTAAATATGCCGAATATTTAACAGAGTTGGTTTGTTGTGTTCTGAGAGTGGGGTAAGATGAGACAATAACCCCAGGGAAAAATAAGACAGAGGAACAATGAGAACATCTACCCTTATTTTAAGATGTCTTCTATCAGCTGAAATGATAAAAATGCATAGAAGACAAAGAAACCTAAAAATATGGCCTCAGAAAAAAAAGTGCGCTTGTGGCTCAACCTGCACTGGGTAAGGGCTACGTTGATCCGAGTTGGTGGAGCTTTTAAGCAAAATTCAAAAGATAATTTACCTCTTTTAGTGATTCAATTATACATTTTCCTGTTCCAAATGCAGTCTCTCCTTATAGCAAACCTATAAGCTACCAAACAGTTTAATATTCAGCGTTTTTTAACCTTTGGTGACGCCACATTAAAAGTTTCTGTTGGATGAGGGCAGTCATGCAGTTTGAAAAGAGCCAGTGTATCTCTGAGGAGCAAATAAAAAACAAAAAAAAACAAAGCAAATTATTCAAGAAAATCTGTCATCTCGGCACAAATAATAAAACAAATACGTGTCAAAACAAATAAGTGTTTGTCAGAGATAATAAAGAGAGATGGTGGCGTGCCATAAAATTCTTGAACAAATCTCGATCCTAAAAGAATATAATTTATTCTATTGTATTTAACTACTTGAGATACGCTAGCCTTTGCAGATCTACTGAATCCTATCATTTCCTGCACCTGATGAAACCTCCTTTTTTCAGTTGTTGGAAACAGGAAGTTTATTTCTTCACATATCTGCTGCCACTTCATAGCATTTCTTTGGAGTAAGGCAAAAAATCGAGCCAGACTTTTACATGTGGTCTGCAAAATCCTTCTGTACAGCCAACACACTCTGCAGCCGTGTCAAGCATCGACGTTTGGTCGTGGACTTACACGTTTCAGGAAACATAGTCATCCGCACCTATCAGAGCTGTTTTCAAGGCTCTTGAATGAAGATGAAGTTTTCAGAGTGCTAGACTAAGTCACGCCTCATCCCCAATACTGGGTGTGAAATGTCCCAGAGGAGACTTGATGACCAGTAAAACTAGGTCGGGAAAAAAGATATATCGATATTGGTTACTGGCCAAATAAGTAAATATGTATGTTCGAATATATCGAATATTGGCAAAAATATCCAATATCGTGCATCCCTTGTTTTTTCTTCCTTCAACAAGACACACATGGTTTGGCTTTACAATGTTACAGGAAGTGAACAACGGCCTCCTGTGGTTGTTGGATCCATCCACCACCTGTCTAGCCTACTTGGACTTTCTCCCCTTTAACTTTTGTTGTTGTCCCGCCGCATTTCAAATTAAGTGGAGGCAGAACCTTTCTGGCTATTACGACATGCAGATTGTAAAACTATGGATACAAAAATGACTCATCGAATCAGCTGATAAATATAAATGTCGTAGTGCTTTTTATATTTCATTTGGCGCTCACACCGACACCATTACTGTCCCTTTCCGCCGCCAGTTCGCCCACAAAGTACATCATCACAGTTTAGAAACAAAAATAGGGTCTTTATATACAGCTAGCTTTAGTCCTGTGGTTCCCAACCTGGAGGTCTGGGCCCTGCAAAGGGCCACACGATAAGTCTGAGGGGTCGTGAGATGATTAATGGGGGAGGAAAGAAGAAAAAGTTCTGAAATTGAAATTTACACCCAATTTTTTTTCTACGATCTGTAATATAATAATTTATTATTGGAACATTTTGGCTCAAGCAGGTTTTTAAATGGAACGATCTGAGAAGTTCAGAGAGGAAACCTTTGTTTGAAGATTAAGGTTTTTTTTTTTGTGATGGGTCACGAGCCACAAGGATCAAAAACATTTGTTTATCTATAAAAACATGATGTAATCAGATTACCATATGTTTTTAAACACAGTCTGATCAGTAACTACACCTGTCACAGGCATGTAGTGATGTAGAAAGTACAATACTTTCTCTCTCTTCTGAAATGGAGTACAAGTATAAAGTAACGTACAGTGGAAATACTCAAGTAAAGAACCACCGTGTTGTACTAAAGTGCACAACCTGAGTTAATGTGTAGTTATCTTTCACACAACAGCACAATGTTGCATCACTCACACACAAAGACGCAGATTTTATCCTCCACCTGGAACCAGTCTTCGTGTATCAGCAGACTGTAAGAAGAGACAACACTGAACTGCCCAAAGTTTGCACCCTCACTGGAGGCATCAGCACCTCCCCTGGGGTATTCACAACCAGCGCCACCAGAGGAGGAGCAGACGGCGCGGAACGCCACCGAGCTTGAGGCAGCCACGCCGCTCAACGGGCAAACGGCTTCATGCCAGACATCTGTCGCATTTCCCCCTTTTCTACATTCCCATCCCTCGCTCCGGAAAAAGACAGAGGCCCGGGAAAAAAGGTGGACAGAGGAGGAATCAGAGAGAGAAGAGATGGGCGAGGTAGACGTCGGATCAGGAGCGAGCCCAGAAGCAACAATGGATAGTCACGGCTTTGACAATGCCTTTCCAACCCTGACACCCGGCCACCCCTCCACCCCCCACCTCCCCTCCGGAAAGCCAAGACCTTTGCTCTTTCTCCATGACAGGCAGCATTCTTTTGTCTGGGTCCGCCAGACTCTGGCCGGACCCAGACAAAGGCAAGAGCGCAGAGGGGACAGAGAGAATGACAGAGCGGACAGAGGGGACGATGGAGGGGGGTGATAAAGGGAGGGATAGATGAATGGAAGGGGTAAGATCGGCAAACTGTGCTCACCTTTTGTCCGACACTCTCTCCCTGTCTTTGTGTGTGTGTGTGTGCGTGTGTGTCATTCATTTTCCGAATTTGTGCACCGTAATCCAGAAACAAAGTTTTTTTTTCCTTTCTTTTTTAAGTGAAGGTCGCGAACGCCCACAGGGTGGTGATAATTATTAATTTTGTATTTTTAGCATTCTTACTTTTCGCCACAACTGCGAAGTGTTTCTCTTTCCTCCTCCTCCTCCTCCTCAACGCTGTCTGCTGTGCCCAGTGCAGTCCACTCCGGTCCTGGTTGGTAATGGCAGAGGAGAGGAGAGGAGAGGAGAGGAGAGGAGAGTCAGGTGATGTTGTTAGGTTTTTGCTGTCAGTACTCTTCTTTCTGTTTTACCACCCAGTTACATCATCAAAAGTTTCCTCGCTTCCATCTTCCTGTGTTACATCCAATACGACACTTTGTGAGTGTGTGAGAGTGTGATTATGATAAAGAGTGTTTCTTATAGCACGTGGTTTGTTCCTGAACATACAGCAGGTACAAAGTGTATCAGATCCAGCAACTACCTCTTAAACAATGACGGCAGGAAGGAGCCAAATCTGAACCAACTCAAAGGATCACAAACTTTTCACTGTAACCACATAAACAGGGAGTTAAGTAGAGATTCTACCTTTACCTTGAATGAATAATTTTCACTTAGTATAAAGGTAAATCCTGACAGAAGTCTCTTAACAAGTCGAGCCATTTGAATATACGAGCATCTTTCACTTCTCTTGGGTGAAATATTTTACTCGTTACACGTTACATTTGCATGTTTCATATCAATGTTTCATAAATCGGGACGGTGGACCGTGGGCCTGCCAAGCTGCAGACGACTGTTTGAGACCAACAATCAACAAGAACTGGTTGTTTCTTCAGTGACCCCTCGCTGAGTTGTCATCAGGGATAGTGCAACAACACAAACAATAAACTGTTGTTTTATTCCCAGATATTGCTGCAGTGTTTGCCAGAACAGTGCCATAATCAGCGGTTGTTTTATACCCAGGCATTGCTGCAATTTCTGCTGAGATGGTGCAACTAAGAGTGGTCGTTTTATCCCCACACACCCTTCCGCAAAAACCCCATCATTCTATACACAGATATTGCTGCAATTTTTGCCAGAATAGTGCCACAACAAATGATTGATGGTTGAGATATTGCTGCGCTTACGATGTGTATGGTTAGACCAACAAATATGCTTTTTAGCAACACGAACACCTGTTTTTCTTTTTGTTTGTTTGTTTGTTTGTTTTTAACACACAGAGACATTGCATTTGCTGCCAGGATTGTGCCACAAAAGCAACTGACCTATGGCTAAGCCACGCCCCCCTCCACTCACTTGACAAACTATCAACATTCAGTGACTGGCGCTATGGCAGGTGTCACAGTACACGGCATTTCAAAGGAGGCAGTAGAGTGTGCCAATAAACCCGGTACTCCGTTAGCGCTATTAGCACTTCTGGTTCTCTCGTCTAAAAGTCAATACATTTTTTGAATGGGATTTTGGTAAAATGCCTCAAATAAGGTCTGTGGTTAACAAAAGCTTAAGTGAGTTTCAGGTTTTGTTCTACGACATAAAACACGTCAGTAAATACCCTACTTGTGAATTTTGAAGCTTTTACGTGTCGTAAAAAAGGCGGTTGCTAACACGTTGCTCAATACGACTACAAACCCTGTCGGGGACATTAAACGTCATCGCCCCTGAACAGGCGAGAGTGCTGGCAGTCCCCCATTACAGCTTCTTATTTAGCTTAAACAGTCCGATTTCCCCATTATACAATGTTTTTATAATAAAGCGGCCGAAATCAGTTGAAAGCTTAGTGGCGGTGATGTCAAGAGTCATGCGAACGTGGGGTAGTCATGTAGTCCGTTAAAGCCTAACTTTAGCTTTTTACTTCTGGCGATCGCATTTAAGCTTCAAATGCGGTATGAAAGGTGTTCATATGTGAAGATTATCTCGCTGAACAAAACCTCTAAGTATCATAAACTTGTGTTAGCCACAGAGCTTATTTTCTGACATAATTCAAAACGCAATGCAAAAATCACATTCGCTTTCTCTTCGGGAACCAGCACGATGCTAAACTTCCGGGTTTTGACGTCAGCCCTGGCACACTCTATTGATGATTTTTGGAGACATAACGATCAGATGTCATTGAGAAGGGGTCCATGTCATTGGTTCGACATCCCATTACTCCGACTGTCCGCGGTGCTGAACGGCTCGCGGCGGGCGTATGGTGCGCCACGACCAGCTTGAGGTGGAGCAGGCTCACGGCTTATGTGTTTGTCACTTTCTTTTTCATTTTAACCCACACCATGATCTTTTCCTGACCCTAACCAAGTGGTTTTTGTGCCTAAACCTAACCAGACCTTAACCACAGGGCATCACGATGATTTCGGAACAGACTTTGGAACAATGGGTTTAATATGGTCGGAACAATGGGCAGTTCCCATTGAGAAGTAACCAAAAGGGCCTAAACTATGCATTGGAGGGATATATTCATCATTTTATTGTTGAGAAGGTCGATGAAAATCTTAAATTACAAGCCAAAATTTACAGGTCACAGTGTACGCTTGTGAACCGCATCTGGTTGCCGTCACCATCAAAGACAACAAGTTAAAGTGCCACTGAAGTTAAGGTTTTTGGCTCAGAATATGAGAAAAGGATAACGGCCTTTTTACCATCTTTACCAAGAGTGTCTCTCCGTTAGTTTGGTGCTACAGTATTTACACTGAATCATTCAGCATAACGTTTGCCAACCTTTGTTATCTCTGCCATTACAGATAAGTTAATGAAGCTAAGCTCCAGAAGTTAACGTTAGCTTAACTAGAGCCCTTTGGACAACAGCTAACAATGATGTACGATCACCAAAGTACAAAACTAGAACAAAATAGGCTAATGAACTCCCAGCAAACAAGGTGACATGATGAACAACGCAGCTAGGAGCTAACGTTAGGCTAACTTTAGCTAACGTTAGCTAGAGATGTTAAAGATAACTTTATATTTCTTTCCAGCAAAGTGACAATATGTTGCCTCAAACACAATGTTGACTTACCTTAGAACAGATGTAGACATCATTGTTAATCTTATTCACGTTGAGTTGATGTTGTGGTCTAACGTTACCACACAACTTTATCCAAAGGAGACACTTTTCTCGCTTGAGATGTGGTTTAAAGTGTAAAAAATACACCTGGTCGCCCAGCCTCTCAGGATATAGGTCAATTGTTTTATACCAAGACATCGCTGCATATAGTGCCACAAAAAGTGGTCATTACATTGCTTTTTGGCAACCAATTGCCATTTTTACTACCTAGCCATCATTGCATTTGCTGCCACAATTGTGCCACAAAAATCTGTTGGTTTTAACGGAGCTATAGCTGTGCCCACAGTGAGGACTGTTGGGGATCAACAATCAACAAAACTGGTTGTTTTTTAGTGACTTGTTGCATTGTTGTCATGTTGCAACAACACAAACACTATTCTTTTTATTTTGCTGACATTGCTGCCTTTTGTTTGCAAGAATACTGCCATGAGATGTGGTTGATTTTAAACAACATATTGCTGCACTTACAGTGAGGATTGTGTCACCACAATTTAAGCCCAAACCTGATCTTTTTTTAACCACAGCTGAGAGGTTTTTGGTGCCTGAAGCTAACACATCATAAACAGAGGAGTTTCAACATATCTGCTACATCATAATGTACGAATGGTTTGCAGAAACGAGTAATGCCAACATTTATTCTGGTGCCTGGGTTGGGATATTACATGGCCCATATTTGCTCAGTACTGGTGTGATTTTGGACATGACACACTGAGCAGTGATGGACCAGAGAAACTTGAGGCATGACTTGAGCCTAGCACTCTGAAAACTTTCTCTTAGTTCGAGAGACTTGTAACCAGCTCTGGTCGGTGTCTCCTCAAACTGTGACATCACTGTGTGTTGTCCTGTGAGCTGCTGTCGGAGGACATGTTTTCACCTGTTCAATAACTTTTCTCAAATCAATCAGCACTGTCTCACAGGGCATGGCAAACTGGACGACAGACGCATGGGGTCCAGAGGGTAACGTTACACCCTGTACCCACACACACACAGTGCAGTGTCACCTCCTCTAGTAGGTACACCTCCAACGGAAGACGCCCCCTCCCCTCTCCTTCCTTTGAGTGTGTTCCAGCTCCAGGCTCTCTTGCAGGGCTATAACTCATAAGTTGCTATAGTCGCCACAGTATACTGCACCTTCTGCTGGGGCACATATAGAGCAGCACAGTTAGTGTTTTTTAACGGCTCAGCAGAGAGAGGAAGCTGAGAGGAAGTGTGTGAGAAAAAGGGCACGCGGACGAGAGGACGTTTTTTCCACTGATGGCAGCTGAGGAGAGAATGGGGGCGACATGACACAATGAACCCGATGAACTTTAAGAGGAAAATGGCCGCTTGTGATCAGCGTGTGATCTGGCGTGGAAAATCTGAGAAAATGAGGTTGTTGATTGATGTGAAAAGGAGATAAATTAACAGGATTCAACAGAGGAAGTGTTTAACTCTCTGATTGTAGGACACATATACGGTGCAGGTTTAGGGGACACAGAGAAAGATATAGTGATGCAGTGAGAGTAAGTTGTCTGTGGAAGAAAAATTGAGAGAAAGAGAGAGAAAATGAGTTGTCTGGTGCCCAAAGGAACTGAAGAGCTCGATATTTCTAAAGCCTTCACTTGTACAGCATGTTTTATTTATGCTCTCCTCGGCGGCTCTCTGCCAGACTCACTGGCTGCCTGCTTGCTCGGCTGAATCATGAACTTACTGACTGAGCAGATGAAACACTGACTGACTGGTTGGATGACCTGACGGCTCGGGGAATGACTGACTGATGTGTGAGAAAGTTGGTGTAAGAACACCTGTCTGCCTCGCACTGACTCACACTAAAAGAAAAGGTGTTTGTTTGGCTCTGAGGCTCTCTGTCAATCATACACACACCGCAGGTTAACAAACAACTCTTTTTCCTCATCCAGCTCTGCATCTGTGTCGTCTCAGGACATTACACTTCCACCATTATACACAATCATACAACAACCTCTGTGGGACTGTAGACATCATCTTGTTCATGCCCTATGTTGCAACATGTTTAAAGTAAAATATGGCTCATAACAGCTACGATAACACACTCACAGATGTAATTACTGAGATCTGGGAACAAGGCGACATCATAGGTCCACTGGGGCAACAAACACAAGCAGTTAGACAATAGGGACAGGATGTCAACAGCCCGGCCGCTCAGTCTGACTAATGTGGAAGACAAAATGAAGGCAAACACTTAAAAGTTGTTTCAAATCATTTCTCATTACTACTTGTGTTTCATGACCCACTACACCTGCAATATTGCTGCATTCTGAGATTTCAGCAATCACTGAACTTTTATTTTCTTGATTTTTTTTTTTTTTTTTTGAACAGCACCCAGTGCAGCTACTATTGCAACTCAGTCTCACTTGAAAGTTCTTGAAATCCAGCTTTCGGTCAGGGACTTTGCTGGACGCTGGAAAAACAGCAACATGTTCTTACAAAATACCCACGTTTGGTGCCTGAAAAGCTGCTGAAAAAACAGTGACAGGTTGCTACAAAACACCCACATTCAGTGCCTAAGAAGCCACTGACAAGTTGCTACAAAAAAACATGTTTGGTGCCCAAAGAGCTGCTGAAGAAACAGTATCAGGTTGCTACAAAACACCCACATTTGGTGCCTAAGAAGCCGCTGGAAAAACAGTGACAGGTTGCTACAAAACACCCACATTTGGTGCCTAAGAAGCCGCTGGAAAAACAGTGACAGGTTGCTACAAAATACCCACATTTGGTGGTTTAACATCTGCAGGAAAAACAGCCACAATTTTCTACAAAACACCTACATTTGGTGCCTAAAAAGCTGTGAGAAAAACAGCAACAGGTTGCTACAAAACACTCACTTTTGATACCTAAAAAGCCACTGGAAAATCAGTAACATGTTGCTAGAAAACAATCATGTTTGATGCCTAAAAACTTGCTGGAAAAACAGTGACATGTTGCTACAAAACACCCACATTTGGTGCCTAAAAGCCCCTGAAAAAACACCCAAAACAGTGACAGGTTGCCACAAAATACCCACATTTGGTGGCTTAACATCTGCAGGAAAAACAGCCACAATTTGCTACAAAACACTCACTTTTGGTACCTAAAAAGATGCTGGAAAAACAGTGACAGGTTGCTACAAAACATTTACATTAGGTGCCTTAATGGCTGCTGGAACAGAAATGGCTCTAAATCACAACTGGTTTTGATGTTTGTTGGTCTTGAACAGCGGTCTGCAGCCTGGCAGGTGTCTCGCCTAATTGTCACGCCGTTCCCTCCACCTCCAGAGGACAAAGTCAGCTTGTATGAAACATACAAATGTAACATCCTCATGGTTTTGCAGAAATGTATAATGCCAACATTTCCTCTGGTGGCTGGGCTCAGGATACTCATGCATATACAGGCAAAAGTGCCAAACTCATTGTGGACATTCTGTCCGTCACACATACAGTACAGGCCAAAAGTTTGGACACACCTTCTCATTCAATGCGTTTTCTTTATTTTCATGACTATTTACATTGTAGATTCTCACTGAAGGCATCAAAACTATGAATGAACACATGTGGAGTTATGTACTTAACAAAAAAAGGTGAAATAACTGAAAACATGTTTTATATTCTAGTTTCTTCAAAATAGCCACCCTTTGCTCTGATTACTGCTTTGCACACTCTTGGCATTCTCTCCATGAGCTTCAAGAGGTAGTCACCTGAAATGGTTTCCACTTCACAGGTGTGCCTTATCAGGGTTAATTAGTGGAATTTCTTGCTTTATCAATGGGGTTGGGACCATCAGTTGTGTTGTGCAGAAGTCAGGCTAATACACAGCGGACAGCCCTATTGGACAACTGTTAAAATTCATATTATGGCAAGAACCAGTCAGCTAACTAAAGAAAAACCAGTGGCCATCGTTACTTTAAGAAATGAAGGTCAGTCAGTCCGGAAAATTGCAAAAACTTTAAATGTGTCCCCAAGTGGAGTCGCAAAAACCATCAAGCGCTACAACCAAACTGGCACACATGAGGACCGACCCAGGAAAGGAAGACCAAGAGTCACCTCTGCTTCTGAGGATAAGTTCATCCGAGTCACCAGCCTCAGAAATGGCAAGTTAACAGCAGCTCAGATCAGAGACCAGATGAATGCCACACAGAGTTCTAGCAGCAGACCCATCTCTAGAACAACTGTTAAGAGGAGACTGCGCCAATCAGGCCTTCATGGTCAAATAGCTGCTAGGAAACCACTGCTAAGGAGAGGCAACAAGCAGAAGAGATTTGTTTGGGCCAAGAAACACAAGGAATGGACATTAGACCAGTGGAAATCTGTGCTTTGGTCTGATGAGTCCAAATTTGAGATCTTTGGTTCCAACCGCCGTGTCTTTGTGAGACGCAGAAAAGGTGAACGGATGGATTCCACATGCCTGGTTCCCACTGTGAAGCATGGAGGAGGAGGTGTGATGGTGTGGGGGTGTTTTGCTGGTGACACTGTTGGGGATTTATTCAAAATTGAAGGCACACTGAACCAGCATGGCTACCACAGCATCCTGCAGCGACATGCCATCCCATCCGGTTTGCGTTTAGTTGGACGATCATTTATTTTTCAACAGGACAATGACCCCAAACACACCTCCAGGCTGTGTAAGGGCTATTTGACCAAGAAGGAGAGTGATGGAGTGCTGCGGCAGATGACCTGGCCTCCACAGTCACCGGACCTGAACCCAATCCAGATGGTTTGGGGTGAGCTGGACTGCAGAGTGAAGGCAAAGGGGCCAACAAGTGCTAAACACCTCTGGGAACTCCTTCAAGACTGTTGGAAAACCATTTCAGGTGACTACCTCTTGAAGCTCATGGAGAGAATGCCAAGAGTGTGCAAAGCAGTAATCAGAGCAAAGGGTGGCTATTTTGAAGAAACTAGAATATAAAACATGTTTTCAGTTATTTCACCTTTTTTTGTTAAGTACATAACTCCACATGTGTTCATTCATAGTTTTGATGCCTTCAGTGAGAATCTACAATGTAAATAGTCATGAAAATAAAGAAAACGCATTGAATGAGAAGGTGTGTCCAAACTTTTGGCCTGTACTGTACATCCACTCTATTTGTCGTTTTTGTGTCAACAAGCCCCTCCTCCCATCAAATTTGCTCCGGAACAGCCAGACATGGTTAATGAAATGCATGAGCGTTAAGAAATCGTCAAAATCAGGATGCAGAGTAGAAAGAAAGACGGTGATGGTCCAGTGCAAACGTTTGTTGACAGAACATCAGTGGCAGTGGTGCATGCTGGAGACACCACAGCTCCTTCCTTCTGATGGACGTCTAATTAGTAGAATTATGCCAGTTACAGAGGCATGGCTGTATGAAAACCTGATGTCCCAAATGTGCCTTTTTTAAGAAAAGGAAACATAACCATGCATTCACATCACGTTCACAGCACAGAGGTTTTTTACAGTGGTGTAAATGCAGCTGAAGGGGACGGCAAAGATGCACCAAGGTTGTTTTGTGTTGGTGCACTCCACCAGTGGAACTTTAACTGAACTGCAGAATCTCTTCACATCCTCGAACACAGATTAAGATTCACTCTTCAAAAAGTGACTGGACTGACAGCAACCACCACAAAAAGTAGAAATACTTCCTGCTGTCCTACATCAGGTCCCTAATGTTTAAAATGGCACGTATCACTGTCAGCCTTGCTTCCATTTATTCTTGTTGTGGCACTGTGACTTCACTTTGTGCATGTCGTGTTTGACTGTGGTGTTTTTCTCGTTTGACTTTGTCGATCGCCTCTGTTGTTTGACTTTGCACATCAGTTCAGGTATGTCATTTGCATTTATACATAACTTCTACCAACTGAAAGTACGGACGTCAACGCACACTTAACAGTGAGGACATCAGTCAGATGCAAATACAGTGTATGCTGTGAACCCAAAAACTGTAGCAACACTTTGGGCACAAACAAAACCTCACACAAACCTACAGTTATGTTCCTGATGTCCCAAATATAGAGAGGGTGACTTGCTCACACACAGCACTAGTTTCAAAACATTTGACTTTGTTTCATTATTTCAGTTAAGTGTGTCTGACAGAAAGCAATATACATGTCTTTCAAACCACGATTTTGTACCATTAAAATTCAGCCCAGCTCTGTGCCGTTCATCAAAAACTGCCACGCTATTGTCTTGTAGCAAGGTGACTAAAGCACTGCAATAATTAGCATGAGAAACCACTGAGGTGGCCATCGAGAGCTGATTCCATGCAGTGCTGACCTGCTTCTAGCTGCACCGAACAATCGATACTAAAAGATAAAAACACAGGAGCCATCTGCAGGTGATGAAGCGTGTCTTTACCTAAGCCTTGTGTGTGTGTGATTCTTGTAGTACACATATGGTAATAATGCACATATGTTTTGTCTTATGTGTTGTTGATGGGCTGGATAAAGCAGGAAAATGAGGATCCCAATTATGTCTCTTAATTACAACACCAGCTAAATCTAATTTAAAAACTGTAGCTTTTATATTTACAGATCAGTTTCTTCTCTCTGCTGAACTCTTGTGTTTCCAGATTGTCAAATAAATACAAGTTTCTGCATTAGACCAGGTTTTTCTTCCATCATGTTACCAAACAAATGCAGCTGATAAAGCTCTCAAGTGTCTTCTTCATCAAATTTGCTGCATCGAAATGAGCTCTACGATCAAAGTGCAGCATTGACTGTACTGTATGTGTATTATGTGACTATCACAGGGCTGACACACAGAGACAGACAACCATTCACGCTCACATTCACACCTACGGACAATTTAGAGTCACCAATTAACCTGCATGTCTTTGGACTGTGGGAGGAAGCTGGAGCACCTGGAGGAAACCCACGCTGACACAGGGAGAACATGCAAACTCAACACAGAAGGGCGTCACCACCCTGGGTTCAAACCAGGAACCCTCTTGCTGTGAGGCGACAGCACTAACCACTGCCTAAAGACGTAACATCATTCGGGGGCACTAATTCACAGGGTATTGTTCAAACATTCTCTTGCGTTGTTATACTGATGCTTTTATTTTGAAAGAGACTGTATGCAAATTGTACATTTCCTGTGAAAACAGAAGTGTATTTTGAAAACAGACAATGCATGTAACAGAAGGCAATGTTCTTTGTTGGCAGTTGAATATGTAAGAAGTTCTTCTTCGTCTCACGAATGTTGTGAACAGCATTTTTGGTGACTTCTAAGTCTTTGTGAGCTCGACACTTGTATTTACACCAGACACTGAACAACATGACTTCATACTAGAGCGGAATTTATAAAATTCTCATCTACTTCCATACAAGATGTTCAGTGGAGCTTTGATTAAAATGTGATTCAGGTGTAAAAGTTCATTCTTGACCTTGGAGACATGAATGAGAAGAAATCCTAACTCAAGGTGAACTTTTTGTTCAAACTGCTGAGGATAGATAAAAGAATAAAAAGAAGGTTTTTGGTCAAAGTTTAATTTGCTTTAAAGATAAAATCCGAAGTCCGTTCCGAAATCATCATGATGCCCTGTGGTTAAGGTCTGGTTAGGTTTAGGCACAAAAACCACTTGGTTAGGGTCAGGAAAAGATCATGGTGTGGGTTAAAATGAAAAAGAAAGTGACAAACACATAAGCCGTGAGCCTGCTCCACCTCAAGCCTTTCCCAGCTGACCCAGAGCCGGTCACGGCGCACCATCAAGGCAGAAATACGCCCGCCGGGAGCCATTTGGCGCCGCGGACAGTCGGACTAATGGGACGTCGGACCAATGGGCTGTCGGACCAATGACATGGACCCGACTGTTCCTGCATTACCTCACCTCAAAGTTTTCAGAGACATATTTTAGTGCACTGTTTAACTGTAATACAAGACTGTTTGTTACCAGCTGGCCACCATTTTGTTTTATGGACAAGCAACTTGCATTACCAGCACATTCTCTCTCCGACCTCGTCACCTAACAACATTTGGTCACACACTGTCCAGTCTTTCAAAATAAATGCGCTACGTTGGTACAACACTGGGGATCGACTTGTTTTTCCTTCAACAACAAACACACGTGGTTGGGTTTAGGACAAAAGAACAGGGTTTGGCTTTACAGTCTTACAGGAAGTGAACACCGGCCCCCTGGGTGAACGTCGGTGTTGGTTGGACCCATCCACCCTACTCGGACTTCTGTCCCCTCAACTTTTGTTGTTGTCCCGCTGCGTTTCCCCCTGATGTGGCTGGGCGCTGAAAAAATAAAGGCGACAGGCTGCGCATCATGTTGATTTCATCAGTGTCTGAGGCTGGTGGGCGAGATGTGGTGGGTGGGTCCAACAACCACTGACTTTCACCTGGGAGGTTGGTGTTCACTTCCTGTAAGATTGTAAAGTCAAACCCTGTTCTTTTTTCCTAAACCCAACCATGTGTGTGTGTGTTGACGGAAAAAAACATCAATTCACAGTGTTTTACTGACGTAGTGCTTTTATTTTGAAAGACACTGTATCAAACTGTAAATTTCCTGTGAAAACAGAAGTGTATTTTGAAAACAGACAATGCATGTAACAGGCTGAAGTTGACACAGCGTCCCAGAACGTCAACAACCAACACACCCAGGGTACCTTGGACGTCATATGTGGACGTGAAAAGTCCATGACCAAACATGGACATGTGACGAGGTCACAGTGAGGATGAGTTGGATAAATTCTACACACTAGACCTATAATGCGATGGTTGGGTAATGTACCTCTGTGCTGGAAAAACATGATCTTTACAAATCTGGGTCTGCAACAACCTACATGTCAGAACTGGTGCTCATGTCACTCACACACACACACACACACACACACACACACAAACAGCCACCACCTGTATCCGACTCCTCCACAAACCTCCTGCTGTCTGCCACGCCCTCCTAAACTCCCCTCCCTCCATTCTGCCATTATGTTGGAGGTCCGGGTACGGCCCTAGCCTCCAGGATACAAGCTCCAGGCAAGCCCCTCACATCACAGCATGGCTGCCCCACATTCCTCTCACTTATCTGGGGTAGCTGAGCACAGATGGTCCCCTGAGAGAGGTGCAGATATCGGGTTGGCAGGGAGGCTTTGGGGAGGTCTGCTGGCCGCCAAAATAATTACCTGTCACACGGGGTGATAGTTTGTGGTGAGAAGCAGTCATTTTTACACCAGGAAATAAAGTAGTCTTGGGGATAGTCTTCTTATCCCCCCTCTCTGTGGCTCTGCTTTAATTTACTGCACTCTTATTCGCCTATCTCCCCTCACTGCACTTCCTCTTGCTGTGCTGGTCTCTCACATTTCTCCACAATTCATTACCAGCTGTCAATCATCTGTCCGGTGAGGCAGGCTTACACATGAAACACTCGAGCAACTACTTGCAAGAAGTATGATGAACACGAAGCAAAATGGGACACATAACTGCTCCTAACCATGTGTGTGTTATGAAACAAACCTCACATTGCTGCGTTCTTTCTCTTCACAGAGTTTGAGTGTATTTTGTTGCTCCAGGCTTCAGTTGACATTTTATCTAAATTAACATCTGGTTCACACAGTTGGCTCCATATCTGATCATGTGATACAGCTCTCCTCATCTGTCAAACCTATAGACTGTATATAAAGATGATGACATGTGAGCTCCCTGAGAAATGAAGCCAAAACATCTGGATCGCCCCCTGGTGGCTGGCTGCGGTGCACCATAAAGCTCACCTCCTCCATGTTAGCAGATAGGACATGAGCCAAACTAGATTATGGCTCCAGCTGATGTCACCAGCTCAAGATGGTGGCAGCTCAATCCAGTATTTTGCCATCGTCCATCTTAACACAGTCTATGGTCAAACCTGAGAGTCCTGCTGAGTGAGGAGCAGGGGGATGGAGGGTTGGAGCAGTGGCCGAGGAGAAACAACATTGATCCCAGCTCGCACGCACCTCTCACACGCCTCATGACAAAATAAACACTATCTGTGGTGCTTGGCCTCATGCCAGCGTTCAAGGAGAAACAGACAGCAAAAAGAATAAATAAATCTATCTCTCTCCATCAGCCCGGGTCACGCTGCTGCTCAGGGCCTGTCACGTTAAGTTTCACTCAGCACAAACACTTTGACTAAACATCAGACACAACTCAGTCACCTCACCTCAGGTGGTTACAGTGTGTTGCTACTGAGCAGGTGTGAGGGCCCTGATCCATCATTTTAGGCCCGTTTCCACCACAGGAACCACCCCTGAAGGACAGAGTTCTGGAACTTTTACAGGGGCTAAACAAGTCTCTGCCTTGGGGTAGGTACTCAGAACGGCCCCGAAAAACTCCTGGCTGGGGCTTGGGGATTTACTTGGTGCTGATTGGATATACTCAAGGAGGGATGTGATGTCAACAGAAAGCAACAAAACCCAGCCGGCATTTTTAAAACTCAGCAGACGAGGGTTAGCTCGTTCATAGCTTCCACCGCCACGCAAACAAACTCAATAACCGGTCCGTGAAAAACATATTTTTTCCGGCGGATATCTTAGTTACAACATGATTGAGCTAGCAAAGCAGTTTTGTGTTGATATGTGTGGTATTTATTCAGTTTTGGGAAATCACGATGTCTAGAAAGCATCAGCTGACAGGGACAGCTAACAGCTAACAGCAGCAGCAAAGCTAACATCAGGACGTCATCTGTTAAAAGCCTCCCGTTGTCGGAAATGACATGAAACTACTCCAGTTAGCTCAATCATGTTGTAACTAAGACATCCGCTGGAGAAAATATTTTCTTCATGGGCCACTTTGTGAGTTTAGTGAGTTATTACAGACACCGCTAACGGCTAACAGCTAACAGCGTCCCTACGTCGCCCCGGTCAAAATGGTCACGCAATGATTACATCACATCCAGAGCCCAGTAACTTTACAGGAACCTTCCTCATACTCCGCTCTCTCAGTGAAGACACGGCGGTTGAGAGGGCCGAGCGAGAGGACGTTCCTGTAGTAGTTCCTGCCCCCCAAATAGTACCAGGAACTTCTTCAGTGGAAACGGGCCTAATGTCATTGTCACTGTCCGTTTGTCAACAGCCAGTATGGAGGACAAGGTTATGGGCGGGGGGTTGTCCTACAGACCGTTTCATTGCTATTCTGTTGCTAGGGCAACAACTGTGGTCCTTGTTTACTTCCTGTCAGCTTCTGCAATAACATACATTCAAACAGGAAATACAAAGGGACCCATTTAGATTGTTTATACAAATCCTACCTAAAACAATGAGTTCATGAAAAACACCCAGGTCCTGTGGCTCACATGCCTCAATGTGTCCATGAAAAACACTCAGGTTTTGTGGCTCAAACGCCTCAATGTGTCTGTGAAAGACATCCAAGTTCCGTTTCTCAAACAATGCAAGATGTCCATGAAAAACACCCAGGTTCTGCAGCTCAAACGCCACAATGTGTCCATGAAAAACACCCAGGTTCTGCAGCTCAAATGCTGCAATGTGTCTGTGAAAGACACCAAGGTTCTGTGGCTCAAACGCCACAATGTGTCCATGAAAAACACCCAGGTTCTGCAGCTCAAATGCTGCAATGTGTCTGTGAAAGACACCAAGGCTCTGTGGCTCAAATGCCACAATGTGTCCATGAAAAACACCCAGGTTCTGTGGCTCAAATCCACAATATGTCTGTCAAAAAAACACCCAGGCTCTGTGGCTCAAACGCCACAATGTGTCCATGAAAAACACCCAGGTTCTGTGGCTCAAACACCTCAAAGTGTCTGATGAAAGACACCAAGGTTCTGTGGCTCAAACAATCCAAGTTGTCCATGAAAAACACCCAGGTTCTGTGGCTCAAACGCCTCAATATGTTTGTGAAAAACATCCAAGTTCTGTGGCTTAAACGCCTCAATGTGTCCATAAAAAACACCCAGGCTGTGTGGCTCAAACACCACAATATGTCTGTCAAAAAAGACACACAGGCTCTGTGGCTCAAATGCCACAATGTGTCCATGAAAAACACCCAGGTTCTGTGGCTCAAATCCACAATATGTCTGTCAAAAAAACACCCAGGCTCTGTGGCTCAAACGCCACAATGTGTCCATGAAAAACACCCAGGTTCTGTGGCTCAAACACCTCAAAGTGTCTGATGAAAGACACCAAGGTTCTGTGGCTCAAACAATCCAAGTTGTCCATGAAAAACACCCAGGTTCTGTGGCTCAAACGCCTCAATATGTTTGTGAAAAACATCCAAGTTCTGTGGCTCAAACACCACAATATGTCTGTCAAAAAAGACACACAGGTTCTGTGGCTCAAACACCACAATGTGTCTGTCAAAAAAAACACACAGGTTCTGTGGCTCAAACTCCTCAATATGTTTGTGAAAAACATCCAAGTTCTGTGGCTCTAACACCTCAAAGTGTCTGATGAAAGACACCAAGGTTCTGTGGCTCAAACGCCACAATGTGTCCATAAATAACACCCAGGTTCTGTGGCTCAAACACCTCAATATGTTTGTGAAAAACATCCAAGTTCTGTGGCTTAAACGCCTCAATGTGTCCATAAAAAACACCCAGGCTCTGTGGCTCAAACACCACAATGTGTCTGTCAAAAAAGACACCCAGGCTCTGTGGCTCAAACACCACAATGTGTCTGTCAAAAAAAACACACAGGTTCTGTGTCTGAAACGCCGCTGGGAAACACTGCGATGTGCTGCAAAAAACACCCAGCTTTTGGTGACACAATCTGTGTTGTTGCCTGTTGGCCTTGAAAAGTAGTCTGCAGCTTGGTGGACATCTCATGTAAGTGACTCACCATCACCTCAACCTCCTGATAACAAAGTCAGCTGATGTATCTTGAAAAACGTTGATATGATACACAGGCAATGTATCATATCAAATGTAACGACTCATGGTTTGCAGATGTGCAGTGGGAGCATTTTCTTCTGGCGACTGTGTCCGTCAGCAACATCATTGTTCCCCTGCCTTTATTCAAGTCATTTCCAGCAGCTGCCTTAAAAAGCCCACCACACACTTCCTGTCCAGTACCAAACAACACACAGACACAGTTAGCAGCTAGCTAATAAACATAGTGGAGCATTAGCGGCTAAGGTCAGTAATAACAAAGTGTCAGACACATATGGATCAAACCAGGCGCAGGTGGTGAGTAGCAGTTCAGACCTCTGCAGTACCTCTGGGATCTGGCCTTTGACCTCCTCAGCCTGCACAAACCTCCACCCACACCACATTTGAGATTCAGGGTGGTTTAATCATATTTAACAATACTGCTGGTTTACTTTTTTCCCGCCCGGAGCCAAATGTGACCGCCCTGTAATTGCTTCCATACTCCTGCTGCACTGTACATGTGTAAATATGCTCGAATGACAGGTTGCTCGGGTTCCTCCTATAGAAAACACAGGGTCCTACTGTAAACAGGATTTTTGTTTGAACCCCATGAACCCTCCACACCCCACGCCCCCGACACCTAATATATAACGTGTGTGTGTGTGTGTGTGTGTGTGTGTGAGGAGTGCTTTGAAAGGCTTGATGGATTCTACCCAGACCGTAACTCCCTTTGCTAAGAAATAAACAAATATGATTGAATTATGATGCAAGGCGCCCGTGAATTTTCCAACACACTTTGGTCTTGTGTCTTTTTTTATCAGTCTGAGGGCATGCTGCTGCTCTCTCTGAGGCCCTCAACAACATTAGTTTGGCTGGAAATAGCCGTCTCCTATTTCACAGAATTACCGCCGTGGGTGGATGTTGAAAGCAGCTTGAAAAATAGCACCTCTCATTTCTTTGTCTTTCCTGAAACGGGACACGTATGCAATGTGCAGACCTCAATCAGGGCTTGAAACTTTCACTGCTAACAGCAAAGTGGTGACATGTTGGTCATGGACACTACTGATTTCCTGTGAAGCTGCTTTTACATTCCAATTAAAGCCTTCGTTCCTTCACCTCTTTACACGTCAAAAACACAAGTTGCTTTATTGAGCGAACGTTTGTGTTGCAAACATGGTTTATAAATGTGACAAATCCAGCTCTGACTCATGCTTGTGGGAGGCCCGAAGGACAGGGAATGTTTTTGAAGGGTTGAATTCACATCTCTGAAGAGTAAACGCTCTCACTGCTTCTCAAGGTTACACACACAGAATGGAGTCTATTCATAAAATTCACCACTACCAGAGCAAGGTCATTCCTAAAATTACCTTTACGTTATCTAACCCCAACCTTCAGTATCTGATTACTCCTGTGCAAACACTTGGTTTGAGATTTTTATGTGTAATTTGTCCCTTTTCAAACATGAGAAGAGGTTCTTACAGAACAGCTGATGGGCAGTTTATAGGCACACGTTGGGTAGGAAATAGTTCACAACAAGGTCTGCACGTTATCAACCATGTTATATTATTAACTTGCTGTTTAGTTACACTGCAGTAAGAAGGTCTTTGCTGTCTATGCAGTGCAACAACACTAATACTTTAAATTTGGTGCTATATGTGCAGAGAACATGGTAAATGATTTGCACTCATATCGCGCCTTTCTACTCTTCCAACCACTCAAAGCATTTTTTACACTACACGTCACATTCACCCATTCACACACTGGTGTCAGAGGCTACCATACATTGTGTCATCTGCTACTCAGTAACCATTCACACGCCCTCACACACCGGACTGGAGAAGCCGAGGATTGACCCGCCAATCTTCCGATTAACGGACGACCCGCTCTACCGCTGAGCCACAGACACCCCGAGACAAAGGGCTGTGGCATTCACTTTTCCTCGAGAGAAAGAAAACCTACAACTAACAGAGTGCTGTGGACCAATGAATGGTCTAGCTAGTAGGGCTGTAGTCAACCAAAAAAATCTTGGTCGACTAAAGTCGCACATAATCTTCAACTAATCGATTAGTCGTGGGGGAAAAAAAAAACTGCACATTATTTTTACTTGTGCGGTGGTGTGTCTGTGTCACTCTGCAGTTACACCTCCAAAACACTAGTCGGTGGTGGAGGACTGTGTTAAGAGCTGTAAAGTTTAGTTCAAATCAAACTTTATTTATATAGTTGATTCAAAACACACATTAAACACACATTAAACACACAAATCAGCTTCACTATAACTCGCAGCATTCACAGACAAACACTTGTCTTTATCTGGACACATTTTCCCCACAAATACAACATGCTAACATTATTAGCACAAGTCTATGGCATTTTACATTGTATAAATTAGCCTAGCGTCTAGCGATCTTTTCCTCTTCTCATATAAAACCAGGAACAACAGCAACATGTAACAAAGGTAACGGCACATAATTCAGCTCCATTACAACTCACAAGATTCACCGACAAAACAACTGTCTTATACTAAACACGTTTTCCAAGCAAATACAACATGCTAACGTTATTAGCGCCAGCCTATGGCATTTTACAATGTATAAATTAGCCTAGCAACGAGCAGAGATTTCCTCTGCTCATATGAAGCCAGGATAAATCACACACACGACTTAAAATGCTATTTTAGTGGAGGCTTTACTGTCTTCACAATTTATTGTTTCTTACCTGTGAAATACAAGTAAATACAAGCTTTGTTTCCACTGAGGGAAATGGTGTCAGCTTACAGAGACAGACAGGAGGTCTGCGTCACCACAACGCTGAGCGTGAGGGTGGGCGAGTTCGACTTTCTGTCAACAATGCGGGTGTTTTGAAAACACCCCCATTTTCACAGGTAACTTAGCCTGTCCCCCCCGCCGCAGGAAATAATGGATTAATCCTGGAAAGCTGTTGATGTAGCACTTTTCTCCTTATGACAGTAACACAGCGATTATTGGACCAATGAGAATTTGGTCAGACGAGAGCATAGCGACCAAATAATCGACTAATCGACCAGGAGACTACAGCCCTACTAGCTAGTGGGTGATGTAATGCCAACCCACTCTCACTCCGATGTCATAAAAAAATCAGAAAGCCTGAGCACAGCAGCACTGATGCAACACGATCTTATCCCAAGTTGTCACATATCACCATTCTGTCAGTGGACTTTCACATCTATATATTAGGCTTTAGGTATCCTCCTGTGACTGCTGGTGACGTTCCAGGATGCCACAACCAATGCCAGGGCACCAACAAGACGTCATGGTAAGGTTTAGAAAAAGACATCATACTGTAGTTTGTCTCTACATTCATACTGCAATTAAACACCACCCCTCCCACCTGCCCTGTAGGGACGTTCCAGCTTCTTATATTACGTTGATACTGACAGCCTTTCAAACTCATGCTGTCCTGTGGCATATCATTACACTGCAACAAGTACCGTCCGGCCGCTATTAACTGACACTGCCCGTCTGCATATCATACTGCTGTGACAGGTGCCGTCGAGTCGACCGGCGGCATTTCCTAACACAGAGAAATGTCCCATCCCGCTGGGTTACACGCCGAAGTCACTGACAAAGCAGCGGTATTTGACGACTTCGCAATGAGAACGTGCTGGCTGATGTTAAAGCTGCTTGCTGCGTGTGTGAGAGAGACAGAGAGAGGAAGACAAGATGAAGGTTGGATTATTATACCACAGTGTTTCTGTAAATTATCAACAACGTACTCAGAGGGCTGCTTTATCACTGTGCGACCCGCCCGCATGAAAGCCGCAATATTTTCTAATGAGCTTAGCCAAACATCCAACCTGCAAGCTGTGGGTCGACCCACACATGACTTCCTGATGATGTTGGTATTGAATGTAATCTGGGGTTTTGCAGTATTGTCTAGTATCAGTGTTGCTGTCTGGCAATAGCATTGTTTTCCTTTGATAGTCTCAAATCAATTTCAGATGCTTTTTCCACCACTTCACTGAAGATCATTCAGCATGAACATTAAAAAAATTGGACATTATTGTGTTTTGGGGACAATAAAATCTAAATTAAAGACACTGATATTTGTGCAAAATATTAAATACTGGTTGCCTCAAATTCAAAAATCATTATGGTTTCATTAAATATGCCAATATAAACCTGAATGATGCTGAATGAGCTCGAGATGGCAAAGTTCCCTTCAGCTCTGGCTCAGCCTCAGGTTTACCGCGCCAACAACGGCCAGACAGAGAGCCGCGGTTTGCATCCTGCACCCAAAGCCAGTCCAGGCCAGTCTGGCACAGTCCAGCCCAAGGCCAGACTCACTGGGGAATTTCATCTGAATTCAATTTCACCTCTTGCCTCTGTCGTGGCAGCTTGAGCCGAGGCTACACAAAAGGCCAAGTTTCACATTGAACGTGAGAACCCCCTCATCTCTTGACCCCTATTACCATATGAATGGGCCAGAAAATGGAACTGGGAGCAAAGAGGGAGACACAGGAGCGAGTGAGTCCAGGCAAAATGGCTCATTTTTAGAGCTCTTGGTTTACCTTTCCCGCTCGCTCAGAATAGAAATTTGTCTCCTCGTGTCGCTCTGAGACAGACATATATGTACAGGTGTCACCTGAAGCTGTTCAATGTCTGGAAGCTTTAAAACCAAACTGTGTTCCTACAGGAAATTCTCACTAACCCTTCGGTTGAGCGTTTTGAGCATCCTCAAACAAAAGCTCATAACACAAACAGCTCTAGACCGAATCAAAAGGAAAAACTCCAACCGCTCAATCCAAGCGTCAGCACCTCAGCGTGTGGTTAAATGACCTCCGAGTTATTTCTCTTTCACAGTTGTTCTTTCAGTATCAGTCTCTTAGTGCTTTCACTAGACCACACTTCTCTCTCCAACCGTCACGTCCCAGCAGCATGATGTGAAAGTATAAAGCTACAGAAAGAAACTCATTATAGACACTCAACATTTCAATTCAAAATCAGACAAGGGCATGATTTGTCATTTTGGTCATGAAAACTGTCACCACTTTTACACTGCCTCTTCAAGGCAGACATTTCACACCCTTATTCCGCACGCTATGCTGTGTCGTAGGTACAAGCGCGGAATGTAGGGACAGAGTTGTCTCGCATCTGAGCCGGAAACGGCGGTAGTAACGGCGCCAATCATGGTGACGTTTTGACTAAGTGTTATGTGTGCTACCCACCGGGAGGGATTTAAAAAGGAGCTGTTAGCAGTTAGCAGCTACCTCAAAGAGAAGAACAGCGGCTGAAAATGACGACAAATTGGGGAAACAACGAGGTCCAGGAGCTCCTTACCCTCTGATCAAGGACAAGATCAGCCGACATATAACATGGATGGTAAATGATTGTTATTGCATTGTTAATGTCTTTTTTATTGTTACTATGAAGTGCTGTGGATGCTTGTATGGCACACTAGATGCCGACGCTAGTGTGTTACATAGAATAGAATAGAATAGAATAGAATAGAATAATGTTTATTTGGACATGTTCAAAAGAAACACACAAGCTTTGGTTAGAAAAAAAAATATAATAATAAAGAAGTAAAAAATGAAAGACATGAATAATCAAGTTGCGTAAAGGTCAGCCATTCAGCAAGTCACAAAGACAAACCAAAGAAAACAAAAACAAAACAAAAAAAACAACAACAAAAAACAATCAAACAAAGAAATACAACTCACTTCAACTACATGTCACACCGTTACGCTTTTTTCGCTTCTGGCATTGCCTTCAAATACCGTCACTTTGTCAGTGATTCTAGCATCAGACACTGACGCCAAAAGCCACCTTTAATGGTGGTATGATACACCACCGGGCGGGTGGGTGAACAGAACCTTTTGCACTGTTATGATATGCTGCTGGTTGGCCGAATGGTACCTGATGTGGCGGTGCCGCTGACGGTGTGAGTTTGAAATGCTGCCAGTAACGACGTAAAATAAGGAGCTGCAAAGCTCCAACAGGGCGAGTTATGCGTGTGACCCACCGTGGGGAATTCAAAAAGGAGTTGTTAGCTTTTAGCAGTTAGCGGCTAACTCAAAGAAGAAAAATAGTGCCAGTGACGACTTAATATAAGGAGCTGCAAAGAGTTACATGTGTGACTCACTGTGGGAGAATTGAAAAGTAGCTGATAGCAGTTAGCAGCTAACTTAAAGAGGAAGTAAAGTGCCTACAAATGTCTGGAAATTGGGAAAACAGTGAGGTCCAGGAGCTCCTTAACCTCCGAGCAGAGGATGAGATCAGCTGCCATATATCAGGGACAGTAAATGATGCTTATGAAGCGCTGCTGATGTGTGTGTTACATGTCACACTAGAGGGCGACGCTGTTGTGTTACATGTCACTCCCATCATGCTTCTTTAGTTCTTCAATGCCGGCATATAATCTATAACACAAATTCAGTGTTTTTATCAATTTTTATTTATTGACTCACATAACCCTTTATCTTTTAGGCTGTACAGATTTTAGGAATATGAAACACCAAAAAAAAAAAAAAAACAAACACTGATTGAGGCACTGGGGAAATATTTCTACTGCAGATGAAACAGCTTTGTATGTATGACATAATTTCAATACTTTATCAGTTATTCTGGTTTATTGACTTTATTTGAAAATACACCAAGAAGAGACATCACAAAGAGCAAAACTACCAACATATGCACTGGTGGACATGGTGGAGCTCAAAGGGTTAAAAGCTTTAGACTTAGTAACGGTTGTGCCAAATTATTCTGCTGCCAATATTTATGGATATATGGATAAATTCATCTTTGTTTTTCACACAGAATGGTCAGCGAGATAAGAGCTAATGAACACTGGCAGAAAATATCAATGATGCGACAGCTTTAGAAAAATATTTGGTTAGCTGGTTTTTATTTATGACAGCCAGCAGCTCACTGTCTCAGCACTGTCCTCCTGTAACCCTGCAGCACAGCTGGCGGGGGGGGGGGGGATGAGCAAGAAGCAGGTGTGCAGTCACACCCTGAAAGAACTGAGCACGCTCAGGTGCCGCCCCCGTCCTCACAGAGAGTGGTTAGACACACCTGTGGTCCGATCACTCATCGAGGACACGGTGGTTTCACACCTGAAGGAGTGAAGGGTCGGGGCCAGTGCGAGGGCTGTGTGTTGGACTGCAGACTGAGGGAAGTCTGAAGTGCACCAGAGGAGGAAGTTCTTGTTTAGTTATTTACTTTAATTAATTCAGCATTGCTTTCTTTCTTTTTTAAAGGAACTGGTTTTGTTCACTTTTATTTTCTTGTTCTTTTGTAAATAAATCCATAACTTTTGTTCATACACCATCTCTGCTTGCCTTTTTCCTTTGTCCTCAGTCTCATTGTTATTGTTACGTCCCTGGTCGGGGAACGTGACCAATAGGCAGAGTGTTAATTTTTTTGTTTGCAACATGAAGCTGAAACTTCTGTCTTTTGTGCCGTCATATTGTCCACTTCTGATGACGTCATTACAATATATGTGTGACAGCATCAGAAGAGCAGAGAAGCAGGTTGACAGGAATGTCTGCTGTATTTTTTAAATTTTAAATTTATTACAATTCTAATACTTTTATCAATAATTATGCTTTATTGATTTTAAGGGTGTGCCTCATCTTGTTCATGATAATACTAGTATAGTTTTTAATATGATATGAAAAATTAATATCTTAATACCAGCGATATTTTGACTTTTTTTTCTAAATTCAATGAAAAACCATGTGCAAATTTTCATATGTAATAAATTTATGATAAAACAATAAAACAATTATGGTTTATAATAGGTTGAGTTCAAAGGTTAAACTTGAAAGAAATAATAACTTTGACTTGGTCAGATAATTATCAATATTGACTGATTTCTGATTGTTACTGTGATGTTTTCAGCCACATCGTCCAGCCTGAGGGTAAATAATAATATCACCTAGACTGAGTTAAACATTACAGAAACAGTTTGTGCTGCTCAGTCCTTCAGTGTGAGGCCACAGGTGACGTACGGCAGCTCAGGAGGGACACCTGATCTATAACTGAGATGAAGACAGTGGACAGACACTGATCAACAGCTCCACCGACACTGTGAACGCACCATGTGTCCTCATTATCTCTCATCTGCTGCATCACTCCATGTCTTCTCTTCTCGTCTGCTGGGCGCCAAATTCATTCCAGACACTTTACATCTCTTTCAACAGGGAAAACTCATCCAGCTGAATAATCCAAACGACCGCTGGGTTTCACACAGACGCTTGTGCCACTTTAAGTTTTACAAAATCTCCCTCCTAATTTGACAGCTGGGTTAAATGTTTGAACATAAATCCACCCGAGTGAGGTAAGACTGATGAGGTAACATATTTTCACTTCACAAACCACAAATTTCAATATCATAAAAAGCCCCTTTTTCGTAACTCGCACAGAAATTTCTGTTTTTGCGAAATAATGAAGATGTTGGTGCCACACCTCGTTTGGACTTTAACTTTAATGTGAGGGATTATTCCCTCAGTCCAAAAATCTCCAGACATGGATTCACAAAAATGTATTTTCATACAAATACCTATGAATTTCCCGTGAAATCTGACCCTGCATTTATTCACAGCTCTTGCTTTTATAGGCTGACATATATCTGAAATACATGCATAATATCACAGTAAGTGTCAGTGAGTAAGCAAAGGTAGAAATGCATTAACTAATATTTTCATGAAAACATGAATGTGATTTGGTGGTGGGCCTCGTGCTGTCGGCTGTCTGGAGGATTCGAGGAAACAGAGGAAGATTTGGAGTAAAGATAGAAAAAGATGTGTGAATACATAGATTTGAATACATGAATAAATTCAGCCGTCGACACTGAAGGTAACTTTTTTCTGCTGTTTCATTCTGCGCGAGGCAAAGTCATTTAGGCAGCACAGTGAGTGATCAGAGGCAGAGCGAGCATCCAGACAGAGCCTCTCCCCTCCTCCTCCTCCTCCTCCTCCTCCTCCTCCCTCTCCTGCATCAGAGCCCGTGGTCATTATTGCCCTCCAGACTGCTTTTATCATCTCTATAAATCTCTGCTGGCTCAGACGCGGCGTAATGAGGAGACCTGCGAGGCTGTCAACCTGCGACTCTCGCCCCTGCCGAGACAGAACGGAGGGGGATGAAAAAAGGTGGAGCGAGGCTGGAGAGAGATGGGCGGAGATGAAGAGTGTTACAAAGAGAGAGGGCAGGAGTCGGTTATACGCACACCCACCGCCACCGCCCACGCACACTCACATACGACACACAGCTTCAGTGTGAGGTGGGAGCACATTCTGACGTTACATTCAGCTCGGAGGCTGCAGTGTGGTCAGTTTGAGAATGATCATCTTAATAAAAGCTTTCAGCACTTAGAGACGCTGACATTTTCATACAGCTGTCCGTTTATTCTCTTGCTATCCATCACCAGCCCTTTTTACACTTAGACGGCGCCATAGACCCTCTTCTTTATGTCACCTTCGCATTTTCACACAGAACCAAACAACGACGGCATCGTGCTGCTCCAGTGTTTGACTTTAGACAGCATGTCGGCATGACATGTCAATGGGTGTGACACATAACACAACAGCGTTGGCTTGACATATAACATACATGTTGGCAGTGTATGTTACACAACATTGTCAGTCTCTAGTGTGACATACACGCACAATAACAATGACATCACATGTCAATAACAGTCATTAACAGTCCCTGTTATACAGTGACTCATCTCGTCCTCTGCTCGGAGGGTAAGGAGCTCCTGGACCTCGTTGATTTTCCAATTTATAGACACATGTAGCCGCTGTTCTTCTTCTTTGAGTTAGCTGCTAACTGCTAACAGCTACTTTTTAAATCTCCCACAGTGGGTTGCACACATAACACGTCATTAACACATCACACCTGTGTCACCCATGATCCCATCCTGTCCCATTTACACAGACATAGTTTTGGCTCTGTCACTTCCTCTGATGTCATCTAAAAGGCGAGACCTCTCAGCCACGCCCATTCCATGATTGTATGTTTTAAACAGAGCGATGAGGCGGCATAACGGCGTGAAATTCCCGCCTTGAAGAGGCAGTGTAAAAGGGGCTACTGATGTAACCTGAGTCAACCTTTAGCCGGTTCATGAGCAGTATTTACATTTGCAGCTCAGAGGCCTTTCCTCGCATAAAATCCTCCGGTGTACAGGAAGTGACGTGTTCTACATTTCTGTTTTGTTTACAAGCAACAGAACAAGTCACGTCCTCACTGTGACCTCATCACATGTCCACGTTTGGTCATGGACTTTCCACGTCCACATATGGCGTCCAAGGTACCCTGGGTGTGTTGGTTGTTGACGTTCTGGGACGCCGTGTCAACTTCAGCCTGTTACATGCATTGTCTGTTTTCAAAATACACTTCTGTTTTCACAGGAAATGTACAGTTTGCATACAGTCTCTTTCAAAATACAAGGACTATGTCAGTACACATGCATGTGGTTGGGTTTAGGAAAAAAAGAACAGGGTTTGACTTTACAATCTGACAGGAAGTGAACACCGGCCTCCTGGGTGAAAGTCAGTGGTTGTTGGACTCATCCACCACCCCTCCCACCGGCCCTACTCGGACTCCCGCCGCCATATTTTTGTTTGTTGTCCCAAAGCATTTCCCCCTCAGGCTGACGTGAAAGTTTTTTGTGTCTGACGCTGGAAGTCACTGACCAAGCGCTGGTTCTTGACGACTTCAAAGTGAGACCGAGCAGCGACAACTCTCATAACTAAACAAAGATCAGCGAGTCACCTGGAAAATAAAGTAGAAACTTTTGGATGCACTCCTGGACTGACAGGTGATCTCTGAAGGTGGTATCATGAGATATCACCACTGATCTCTCAGAGCCGTACATAAATGCTGTTTTCAAATGACTAATTCATGAACTCAATTAATGACTTTGTTTCATCACTTTGGTCATTTATATCCTCAATCACTTGATTAGTTCCCTTGACTTTAACTATTTTACGTTCTCAAATTAATAACTGACTTTATTCATTTGCTTCATTTAACAGAATTAAGTTTTATTCCATTTTCCCTCCACACAGATTTATTTAGATCTTGGACTGAGATAATGGTCTTCAGGTTTTGTCTGTTCGACACAATGCTGCTAATCTTCTCTGACAAGTATTCTCTAGGATTGATTTCACTGTGAAAGCTTTTTATTATGGATGTCAGTTCATAAAACCTCTGCTCCAGTAGAACTTCATTAAAACACACATGCGAACATGGTGTAAATATTACACATGGCACAGTGGCAGAGTAATTTGAGAGTGTTTGAATCACTACAATCTGTCACGGCTCAGGTTTCTCAGGTTATGTTTTTTATTTCATTCATTCATGTTTCCTGTTTTACTTTGAAACTCACATCTCCCCTCGTTTCAGATCACTTCACTTCCTGCCCCTGTGTGTTTTCACCTGTGCCTGATTGTCTGTCCCGCCCTGATCAGCCTCACCTGTGTCTCGTTATCTTTCCCCTCACCACAGTATTCAGTGTCTTGTCTTCTCTCAGTGTCAGTTTGTCTCAGCTCCCTGTGTGTCCAGTGTTGCAGCCTTTTGTTTCCCTGTGTCCTTTGTTTTGTTTTTTGGATTCAGCCTGTTGATTGACTCAGCCTCATCACTATTGGATCTGTTGACCAGTAAAGACTGTGTTACTTTACCAGAGGGGTATTCCAGGTAGGAGGTTCAACAAACTCTGAGTCTGACCCTGAACTGAGTTGATTTACCCTGAGATGGGAAACTCTGAGTATCCGGTTCCAGAACAGCTGATTCGAGTTAGTTCAGTCAACTCTGAGTATGTTCACTCTGAGTTAAGCCGACAATGAAAAGCCATCATCAATGGAGCTCCGACTCCACGATTCACCATGGCAACAGGTAAATAAAAGACAGCGCCTCCATTTTAATCCAGTGGATGTAGAGATATTAATGCATGTGTAGCAGACGGTGCACGTTTATCTTTAAAAGAAGAGCCTGAGTCAGAGCGAGGAAAGTGTCAATAAGTTAACCATAAAGTTAATAAAAAAGTTTATTCATCATTTATCAGACTGACATAATTCTTAATGAAGATAAAGTGGTGGAATCTGACTGTGTATCAGGCTGTAGATACATTACATTATATTAATAATATATCATAATATATTTGTTCAGATTTAATCTGATGGGGAAAAACACAGGAGGCAGAAGATCTAAAACATATAGGCTAGGCTATAGATCAAAGACATAAAGACATGACTGTAAACTCACAGTCTGACCCAGTAATAATATGTTTGGTGGTTTGCACTTGAAAAGACGTTGAGGTTAAAATACAGTAGATTTTAAAATGCTGGACATCTATTTGTATCTTGACTCAACAGCATTCAGTGACTTTATTTCAGCTACAAATGTAGTAAATGTAAAGACAGTGAAATGCTGCACCATTGCTCACTCAGAAATATGAACATATAATCCCCAATATTAGGCTATAGGAATTATGTTCCATCAGTGCGACCAGTGACATCAGTGACAGAGATCATTAGTCATTGATACTACGTGTCTAAAGCTTCATACCAATTTTTAAAATTTAAGTAATTAGACCTACACATTATGTGCAATAAACATTTGGGAGCTGCTCTAACAGACTGACAGTCTGATCCTTGTGCACAGTGTTATAAAAATAATAAATATAAAAAGGACAGAGGTTTGATTCTGAGCTGAGGGTGAATTCTCGCTGTGTAATATTTGAATGTAAAGACAAAAACCGATGTCCAAAGAAATGACTGATGTGCATAAACTCAGTAACTTAAGACAGTCCTGAGTAACAAAGTAATATCCAGCAGGATTTAGACTGTGACAGACGGTAAATCTCCGCTAATTAACGCGCTTCGATACAAGCTTTGACACGGACTGAATGAATGAGGAAATGAAACAGCGTGTAAGAGGGAGGAGACAGAGAAAAACTTAACCAGCGAGCAGGTTAGGTTCACAGACTCAGTTGCCATGGTGATTGACTCAGAGTTTGATTTACCTCTCTTTCTGGAACTGAAAACCCAGAGTTTCCCTCATTTCAGGGTTAACTTACTCAGTTTTCACTAAACCCGCTTTCTGGAATACTCTGAACTGTCTCCAGAGTTGTGTGTTTGAGTCCACCCTCACCTGGTTCACCAGTTGTTACACAATCACAGAACAAAATAAATTCATATGACCACATGTAATATCTAATTATTGTAATTTGGGAGCACAAACGACTCATCTGAGAGAAACACTGAGCCAAATATTTTCTCCCCTCACACTTTACTCTTTTTGAAAGAGACTGTATGCAAACTGTACATTTCCTGTGAAAACAGAAGTGTGTTTTGAAAACAGACAATGCATGTAACAATTTCACGCCGTTATGCCGCCTCACCACTCTGTTTAAAACGTACGATCGCCTTTTAGGTGGCATCAGAGGAAGTGACAGAGCCGAAACTAAGTGGGATAGCCGGCAGGATGGGATCATGGGTGACACAGGAGTGATGTGTTAATGACGTGTTATGTGTGCAACCCACTGTGGGAGATTTAAGAAGTAGCTGTTAGCAGTTAGCAGCTAACTCAAAGAAGAAGAATAGCAGCTACACGTGTCTATAAATTGGAAAAACAGTGAGGTTGAGGAGCTCCTTACCCTCCGAGCAGAGGACGAGATGAGTCACTGTATAACAGGGACTGTTAATGACTGTTATTGACATGTGATGTCATTGTTATTGTGCGTGTATGTCACACTAGAGACTGACAACTTTGTGTAACATACACTGCCAATGTGTGACAAGTTCAGAGTGAGGATGAGTTGGTCCAATGAACCCCGGACTTCACCTGGGAGCCTGGTGTTCGCATGTCAAGCCAAACCATGATGTTACTTTCTAAACCTAACCACGTGCTTTCACTGACAATCTCAGCACTGGTTGTGGCGCCCCAGAACGTCAACAGCAGACGCAGGAGGATACCTAGCGTATAATATGCAGACATGAAAGTCCACTGATAAAGTGGCGATACAGCAGGTGAGCCTTATTTACTGATTGATGTGCTCGCCTGACATAACCGACCGCTGTTGATCAGGAGAAAACAACGAGTCCCACTTCATCGTTTTCTCTGATGCATATTTTTTTACTGCTTTAGTCGTAAATGAAAAACATGCACAATATGTCACTGTGACAGTCAGCAGCGTACACCTGTAGCAGACAGAACAGTGACCCCTACAGGACAAACTAGCATCCCACACAGATTTTTACACCAGGGACGGCTCCTATTGGTGATATGTGACGACTTGGGGTGAGAACGTGGCGTCTTTTTCTAACAACTCAAGAATGAACTGACCAGAATTTGGGGGTTGGAGGTCAAAGGTCACTGTGACCTCACAAAACATGTTTTTGCCCACGCTAATAATGACAACACTTCACACAAATGTCTAACACGATATGACGATGAAGCGATGACATTTATATCCAAAAGGTCAAAGGTCAGCTTCACTGTGACATCATGATGTTCTGCAAAAACACATTTCTGGCCATGACTCAATGTCCTAACTAAAAGTGGAGACATTTAGGAGGAGATGTGTGTGAAACATCCATGTGCTGTAAACTGTCAGAGAATCCTGACTGGAGAGCGGAGGCAAACAGCCGTGAAGCAGCAACTAGTTTTTCCTTTGTTTTGATTCCTGTTTTTTGCTGCAAAGGCTCACTTCACCTGACGTGAACCGCTGCACAAAAATACATCCTGCAGAGTGATGTAGTGAAGCGTGATTATTATCTATGTCCCCAAAAGACCTGCTTCACCCGTCAAACTCCCTTTAAGGGTGAACTAAAACTGTCCTTGTATACTGCAAACATGTCTCTTTTTCCAGGAACTGAGCGTCAACAGCAGCTGGCTGGTACAACTGCTCGGGGGGGAAGTAACAAACAGCTCCAGCAAGATAGACCAGCGCTGACCTCAGTGACAGAGTCGTGTGTGTGTGTGTGTGTGTGTGTGTGAGACAGAGAGACTGAGGAGTGTGTAAGCCATCTGAACTCTTCTACCTCTCCACTCTAAGTGTCGTTTCTGATGTCAGACCAAAGAACCCCACGTCTCTGCTGACGCCCGTGCAGCTGGTAAACCAAACACACTCTCTGACAGCTGATACATAGTACGGACTTCGACCCGCGCCGGACCTCACAACAACAGTCCTGTCATCCAGCGTCAGCACGGCGCTTCCTCCAGTCCAGTCTGATGCCCTCCCACACTGTCAGGAGCCGTCTCCGAGCCGCCCACACTCTCTTATGTAAGGGGATAATCCTGTGCAGTCATTAAAATGATGCACGGTGCTGGAGGTGTAGAGGCACATCACTATTTGATGCCCATGGTGAAATCGGTGCATTAATGTTTGATATTCACATTACCTCGCAGCAGATTACACCTCCACGCGTCGCCCAAAAACATTCTTCTAAATTAACCCGCCACAACCTGGACTGTGTGTAAAATGCAGGGGAATATTTGAAGAGCTGCAGCTCCTCTGACACTTTAATGACCCCTGCTTCTCCAGACTCCCTGGCTCTTTCTCAGACATCTCAATCACCTTCCCCTCTGGTTAAAAAAAAAACTCATTTCACATGAACGCTCGCTGTGTGGCTCCTCCAACAGAAACAAAAAGGCAGCCTCTCCATCATCCGGCAAACCATAAGCTTCCCTTTATCTTCCCTCCCTCATTAAACTCTGAATAACTCAGCAGAGAGGCAGAAAGAGGAGAGAGAAAAGTGATTGAATTCTGCCGGAGGAATAAAAGCCCCTTGAGGTTGCCATTTTGAATGTGTGCCATGTTGAACAGGCTGGATCCAGAGATCACCGAGACAACGGAGCAAGGAAGAATAGTCTATAGACAGAGCTCCAGGCCAGCTGACCCACTGTAGATAATGTACCATGGATGTCGTGTCATTGTGCTGAGAGGCTGGAGTCATGATGATGACCCACCGCGACCTCGGAGGGAGGCGGGCAGAGGCGGAGGAAGGAGCTCTGAAAGGGAGGTCAGAGGGAAATGGTGGCACCAGACCTGATATCTCAATTCAAAAGCTGCACTGGCAACCTGGTCGCACTGAATGCGGCCCAATTATTTCAATGAACCAGCAATCCTGGGAAGGGGAAGACCAGAGAAAGGGGACACGAGAAAAGAAAAATGGCTTTGACATTCAGGCAGGCGGGCGGAGGGAGGTAACAAGTTCACGGCCCTTTCAGAAAGCATGGCCGCCTGCTGCGTGATGGATCATGGAGCCTCAGATGGGCCATCAGGGGTGGGACCCACGGAGGAACGCATGGGAACAGTCTCCCAGGAAGAAGGGAGTCATCCTGACAAATGAACTCCTGATGGTTCTGATATAAGCAGCTTTCTGAGTCGCCCCATATGGAGCAGCTATACTGCTGCTGACAACACATCTGTGCACACAGGACTGATTCCTCCCATTGTCACGGAGTTAATCTCACATTATGGGTCAGAATAAAACAAATCCTGATGCTTGCATGTGAATGCAGTTAAGCTGAAAAGATGGCGTTAAATCCTCCTACTAGCGGACCCCGACGATGGCTGACTGAATAGATCCTTTTAAAAAATAACAATTATCAATGAGTAATGATTTTGAATATTTGAAACAATTAGTGCTGAGCGATTTTCTGTGTTATATTAATTTTTCATATACCATCATACTGCTGTATAGCTGCCGTCAAAGCCGTCATCGAAAACTGATGCTTGGTCAGTGACATCCAGCGTCAGACACCAACGAAAAAAGCACCTTTTAACGTCATCATGATACACAGCTGGTCGCCATTACAACAAAAAAAGTTAAGGCAGCTGAACTCCGAGTAGGTGGAGGATGGGTCCCACAACCATCGGCTGTCACCCAGGAGGCCTGTGTTCACCTCCTGAAAGATTGTTAAACCAAACTCTGTTTTTCTTCCTGAACCCAACTGCGTTCCAGTGTGTGTGTTGCTGAGGGAAAAATGTCAATCCGGGTTGTTGTACCGACGTAGTGCTTTTATTTTGAAAGAGACTGTACGCAAACTGTACATTTCCTGTGAAAACAGAAGTGTATTTTGAAAACAGACAATGCATGTAACAGGCTGAAGTTGACACGGCGTCCCAGAACGTCAACAACCAACACACCCAGGGTACCTTGGACGTCATATGTGGACGTGGAAAGTCCACTGAGAACATGTTGCTGGAGTGCGTCAGTAAACAGGAAAGAGCACTACGTTAATGAAAGGCTGTACTGAACAGCAGAGAGGACCCCTATCAACTGCACACTTCTTACTGATGGTTACAACTTTAAGAACAAGACAAATAATACTGGGACGTTGGCTGCAGCTCGCCAGCTAGCATCTGTTAACAGCTGGGAGAAGCTCCATGGCTACAGCACATAGAGAAGAAGAGAGAAGAGAGGTGGAGGATGAAGAACGAGTAACCGAAGAGGCACCACAGAGGAGCTGTGTCTGCTGTCTGGAAAGTTTTAGGCTTTAAAAATCTGACATAACATTCGTTTGTTTAGCCGCTGGTGGTGAAACTAGCAACTTACTTCTTCCTCCCGTCAGCAGAAACAAACTCATCCTCACTGTGACCTCGTCACATGTCCACGTTTGGTCATGGACTTTCCACGTCCACATATGACGTCCAAGGTACCCTGGGTGTGTTGGTTGTTGACATTCTGGGACGCCGTGTCAACTTCAGCCTGTTACATGCATTGTCTGTTTTCAAAATACACTTCTGTTTTCACAGGAAATGTACACTTTGCATACAGTCTCTTTCAAAATAAAAGCACTACATCAGAACACACACACATGGTTGCGTTTAGGAAAAAAGAGCAGGGTTTGGCTTTACAATCATATGGGAGGTGAACATCGGCCTCACGTTAAAGTCAGAGGTTGTTGGATCCATCCACCACTCCTCGCCCACCAGAGATGAGACACAGATGAAAAAGCCGTCCTTTCCTGTCGACATGATGCGCAGCCAGTCGCCTTTATTTTTTCAGCGCCCAGCCACATCAGGGGGAAACGCAGCGGGACAACAACTAAAGTTGAGGGGACAGAAGTCCGAGTAGGGTGGATGGGTCCAACAAACACCGACGTTCACCCAGGGGGCCGGTGTTCACTTCCTGTAAGACTGTAAAGCCAAACCCTGTTCTTTTGTCCTAAACCCAACCACGTGTGTTTGTTGTTGAAGGAAAAACAAGTCGATCCCCAGTGTTGTACCAACGTAGCGCATTTATTTTGAAAGACTGGACAGTGTGTGACCAAATGTTGTTAGGTGACGAGGTCGGAGAGAGAATGTGCTGGTAATGCAAGTTGCTTGTCCATAAAACAAAATGGTGGCCAGCTGGTAACAAACAGTCTTGTATTACAGTTAAACAGTGCACTAAAATATGTCTCTGAAAACTTTGAGGTGAGGTAATGCAGGAACAGTCGGGTCCATGTCATTGGTCCGACAGCCCATTGGTCCGACGTCCCATTAGTCCGACTGTCCGCGGCGCCAAACGGCTCCCGGCGGGCGTATTTCTGCCTTGATGGTGCGCCGCGACCGGCTCTGGGTCAGCTGGGAAAGGCTTGAGGCGGAGCAGGCTCACGGCTTATGTGTTTGTCACTTTCTTTTTCATTTTAACCCACACCATGATCTTTTCCTGACCCTAACCAAGTGGTTTTTGTGCCTAAACCTAACCAGACCTTAACCACAGGGCATCATGATGATTTCGGAACGGACTTCGGATTTTATCTTTAAAGCAAATTAAACTTTGACCAAAAACCTTCTTTTTATTCTTTTATCTATCCTCAGCAGTTTGAACAAAAAGTTCACCTTGAGTTAGGATTTCTTCTCATTCATGTCTCCAAGGTCAAGAATGAACTTTTACACCTGAATCACATTTTAATCAAAGCTCCACTGAACATCTTGTATGGAAGTAGATGAGAATTTTATAAATTCCGCTCTAGTATGAAGTCATGTTGTTCAGTGTCTGGTGTAAATACAAGTGTCGAGCTCACAAAGACTTAGAAGTCACCAAAAGTGCTGTTCACAACATTCACGAAAAAGAACTTCTTACATATTCAACTGCCAACAAAGAACGTTGCCTTCTGTCCTGAGCTCGACAAAAGATCTGCTCCACAATCTGCTCAGGGTTTTTTTCATAAGCTGCATCCTGAACATCTTATTAGAAACGAAGCACATCTTACTAAAGTCTAACTCTTACAAGTTCACACACAAAGAAGGATAAAGTCTTTCTCTTCAGGAAGACCTTAAGAGTAATGAAAGTGAAGATGAGGTCCTTTAGATGTTTTCTCCTCGTACACGTAGTTTCGTGAAGTACACACAAACTGTGATTTTCAGGGAAACGCTCAGCGTGTCAGTTCCAGGCCTGAGAGCAGCGACAGTATGTGTGGTATGTCAGAGATGACGGCAACAGACACGACTACTGTAAACACATGAAAGTCCTGCTTATCACTGACGAGGAGCTGCCGGCAAACTGGGGGTCATAGTGTGGGGACTGGTTAGCCAGGGGCCTCAGTGGGTGGGGGCCCTCAATAAGCCTGAAATATGTATTTTTCAAATGTTATTTCTACTTATTTAACGTCACGACTAATTTAAAATATGCTGAATAAATCAGTTGAAAGACTTAATTGTCTATAAAAAGAAAAACAACACGTAGAAGCTCTCTGAGGCCTCGCTCACCCCTTAGGGACTGTCTGTTATTTATGAGGGGGGGTGCAGAGAGGGGGGAGGCAGGTCAAGTAATTTCTTTAAGCACTGGGGAGTGACTCATGTGTTTTATTCTGGCCTGTGGGAGGGGCATACACATTGAAATGGCTGTATTTTGTATTTGTTTTATTTCAACATGCAAGCATTTCAGAATTTCCAGCGACCCCTGGACACGTCATGTGCACCGAACAAATCTGAGCTTAAAACACTGATATTTCATCAAAACCACTTTATTCTAAATCTCAAGAAAACACAATGTTTGTAGCGTTGGGGCTGGTCAAATAATAATACATTAAAACATTAATAATAATAATCATATAAAAAATAAAGAACAGTCCCCAGATTTTTAGATTGGCTTAGGGGCGGGGCATACAGATTTTTTTTTTTTTTTTTACAGAAAACATGCAGTCATGTATTTGGAAGCCATTTTTTTCTTTTAAAAAAGTCGCCAAATTTACATTTATCACAGCCAGAAACTGTAAAAACAGAAATTGTCATTGGATTTTTAAAATTTCCGACGACCCCTGAACATGTCACGTGCGCTGAACACTTCCGTCACCGAAAAACAACCCAAAACTGAGCTTTATTCTCCATCTCATAGAAAAAATGTCTGTAGCTTCGGGGACCGTCAAAATAATAATACAAAAATGATAATAATAATAATATTAAAGATAAAGAACAGTCCCTAGTTTGTTTGTTTTTATATTGGCTTAGGGGCGGGGCAGACAGATTTGAATGGTTGTATTTTGCACCTTTAATGGTTTTGGAAGAGAAACCACCAAAATTAAATCATTTGTCACAGCCAGAAACTGTAAAAACAGAAATTATTGTCAGATTTTTAAATTTCCAACAGTCCTTGGACACATCATGTGGGCCAAATGCTTTCGTTAAACAACAAAAATAAAAAAAAATCTGAGCTTAAAATAATGATATTTCATCTAAATCACTTTCCTCTACACTGGAAATTATTTCCAGAAAGTTACAATATATAACTGTAATATTTCACATTAAATTACATTATTGACACCTTAAAGGCTACAACTGTGATATTTAACCAGGATTTTATTGTGAAATTCATTCAGATAAATATTGTAATTTTACAGAAGTGTGTTGCTAAATACTCGTAATATGCAGGCATAACTACTGTGAGCATAAAGCTGTCATTTCATTCTTAATTACTAATAAAGTGTTGCCAATAATTTACTGTACATCAGATCGGATATTTTCCGCTGTACGTCTCATTTAAAATTTGGCCAAAAATAAAACATGTGCACAAACTAAGCAGCATTTTTTCCAACTCCAGGATTTCATCTTCAACTTTTAACTTTTTAAACATCAGCAGAGAAGTTTTAAAAATCTAATAACTAATTTACGGTGGAGGGAGGGTCGTGCATTTCCCCCCGTCACTCAGGGAGGCTCAAGGAAAAATATTGTAGCTTTAGGACAGATAAAAAGTCACACCCCAGCCAACCGTCCTCTGATAAATAAAAGCAGTGCCTTAAAGTCTTAAAGACTCGTCTCTAAACGCAGCCAGAGCCCAGTGAGGGACTGTTTGTGCTGCCGGGGCACCAACGTACACTGTCATGTCGTTCCCCAAAAAAGAAAAGACAGAAAGAAAGCAAACTGACTTTGTACAAATAAAAAGGTGTGTTAGAGAGACATGAAATCAAGAGAGGATGGGGGCCACACACACTGCTGATAGGGTGCAGAATTTGCTGCTACGCCCCTGCTGGCCAAACACGAATCACTTCTGTCTCCATCTATAGTCAAAGCATTTATCGTACATTCAAGATCTGCCGATGATACGTCTGTAAAAAACAGAGGGACTGATGAAGGTGGACACATGAAAATAACTTGATTATTTTTCCATCGAATAGAAACATGTTTGTATCAGAATAAACATATTTGTGAATATTTCAGCTTCATATTAAAGAATTAACAAAGAAACTGTGGCTTTCCTTCCACTTAAAGCACTTTTAACCTTCTACAGGTCTCTGTGTGAGCCTCATGTAAATGACTGTGATGTTATATGATGCAATACCAGGAACGTGCACAGAAATACTCCAGGTGGTGCTCCAGCTCCTGCCCTCGTGGCCTCTGTCTAACTCAGTGCCCTTTCTACAAGACATTTTTTAATATGCTTCTTTTAATACGTTTATATTCTAGTTTTTAGATTCGGCCCATGGCTTCAAAGCACGTTGTATGTCCGACGTCTGCATCTGAGTCGAGCCGCTGCCCCTCCCTCTCCAGCTGACCTTGTCACAGCCACCACAGTTAACACATGCAGACTGAGCGCCCTGCAGAGCAGCATCACGTCTCATGATCTGCCTTCATGGAGCAGACAGGTAACAACTGGGGCTGTTAAACCACCATTAAAACATCTCAGTGCAGCCAGACTAACAATAACCCACCATTAACATCAAGTAAGCTAGTCTGACGTAAAACCACACCGCCTCCATCCAAGTCTGTCAGATTCCTGTTCACCAGCTGCCTCATGCGAGCAGTGAGGGACGCCGAATGCTTCCCCACTTTTACATGTCTTCATCAAGCAGAACGCAACTTGAAATAATGTTTTGTCTCCCACACGCGGCTCTGATAATCAATTTAAACAGATCTCACATGCAATTTGGTGCAGTACGAACACGCAGTGCAAAAAGAGCGCAAAGAAGGAAAGGAGGAGCGCGGAGCTGCAGCCGCTGCATGCATCTGTCCTCTGCAATTCTTCAAGAAAATGTAAAGCTTATTTTGCGGGATGCACGACAATATCAGCACGTCATCATATCATCGGCTGATGTCACCTTTAAAATGATGTATCAGAATCGGCCAACATGCTTTTTCTCATTTTGCACAATGAGTAAATATTACATACACTGAAAAGTACCTCCAGGAAGTTACAATATGTTACTGTAATATTTCACAATAAATTACATTATTATCAAATCACAGCTTTTTACTGTGATATTTAACAAATTTATGAACTTCGCTATGAAATTCAAGCAGGTAGATTAAGTAATTTTACGGCTGAATCACAGTAATATCTGGAGTTTTACTGTCGGCTTACAGTGAAACACAGTAATTCTACAGGAGCATACTGCTAAATCACAGTAACCTCATGTACATAAACTGTGAATTTACAGTTAAATATATTAACTTTGCAGGAATGTTGTGTTATATCAGTAATGTAATGGGCTTTAACTGTGACGTCACAGTTAAATATAGTAATTTTACAGGAGCATACTGCTATATCGCAGTAATATACAGGCATAACTCTTTTCTGTCATTTCACAACAATCTACTGTAAACATGATGCAGTAACTTACTGTGAAAGTGATGCAACTTGTAGCCAGTAATTTACTGTAAATGTACAGCCAAATATTTTACAGTGTACAATGGAGAGTGTATTTCATGTCTCCATCTGCTGATGGGCCGTCACAATAAGAGTATGTACATATAACATGATGTTAATACCACTAAAGAAGAGACTTTACGATGATTAAAATTAGGTGGTGAAAAAGTGGATATATTGATATCTGTATCGGTTATCGGCCACATGAGCTGTTCTATGTCGGTGTATTGGATATTAGCAAAAAATCTAATATTGTGCATCCCTAGCTTATTTAAAAGATAATCATTAGAATTATTACAGTACTATCAAAATAAGAAAGAGGAGAATAAAATGAGCAGAGGAGGGCATACACTGTTTTCTTTGTTGTTGCCTCTCATATTTAACTGATAGATGCAGGAAGTGACGCGCATGTGTCGCAGCTTTACGTGTCCACAGTGTAGCTAGTGAGACTCCTCATACGTCAGCTAGACAGAGATCTCCCTGCTCATTACTGAGCACAACTGCACTGTATGTAGAGTCCTCAGGAGCCCCTCTGGTGCCGGCGGACACATGAAAACCTCCCAGCAGGACACACTTTCAGAGTTCACAATAAAAAATGAAAGAGGTGCCCTTCTTTTTTACTGCAGCACCTGCTCTGCAAGGTGTCTGTGCACGGCACTGTGCAGCACCTCTCCTTGTTATCATGAGAATCAGATTCTATAGAAGACAGTAAGACGTGGTAAACGCTCCCACTGACCCTCTTCTTCACAGCTACAGTCGTCTGAAGCTCGTTGAATTTAACATCTCTCACAGTGCTTGTATAATGTCGTGTTTATGCTCTGTGACCTCAGACCAGCTGAGCTTTCCTCTCATACACATGAGACGGGGAAAAGCATCTTGCTGAGGATGAAGAACTTAAAATGTACGAGCTGAGTTGAGACTGATAACAGTGTAAAAATATTCTGTCTGTGTACGAGAAGAGCCCGAGGCAGCAGTCAGGGGCGGAGCACCAAAATCTGGGCCCTGTGCATCAGCAGTCTCCGTGGGCCCCCATCCTCTCTCGATCCACGTTCCTCTCACACACCCTCTGACAATTTTGTTTTACAAAGTCAGTTTGCTTTCTTTCCCGTTCCTCTTCTTCTCTCGTTTCTTTAAAGGAACTCCAGTGTCGCTTTGCTGTTCTTTATTTGTCAGAGGAGTTGGTGGCTGAGGTGTGGCTTCATTTTTTCACCCTCCCTGAAGCTACAAATATTTTACCTTGAGCCTCCCTGAGTGACTGAGGGAAAGTCCATGACCCTCCCTCCATGAACTAGTTATTAGATTTTTAAAACGTGCCCTTTGATGTTTGAAAGTTAAAAGTTAAAGATGAAATCCTGGAGTTGGAAAAAGTTGAGCATGCTGAGTTTGTTCTGGCCTAATTTTAAATGATACGTACACTCTAAAAAATGGTTCATGGGGCCATATTTAAAATACATATGTTTACCAGCATAAAAAAAATCTGTTTGTTTCATTTGTGTGTTTTATTCAGCTGACAACTTATTTTTAGTGACGTGCGCCATAATGTCTTCTTTTCGAGGCTCTTCCAGGCCTCCATCTTCAAGCTCGCCACCTTTTTCTGTTTAGTTTTCAGCTGTTGCGTAGCTGCTCCCGAGCGCCACGTTTGTCCAAACTGTAACCGGCTCCTTTAACATCTGTAGATTCAGACTTGTTGTCTAAAACTGCACATTTGAGGGAGTGTTGGAGAGCAATTCACAGCGTCTCCTCATCAGCTCAACCTATACTGGAAGTTTTCCTCAGTTATACCTACAGTAGACCGCTTATTCTTATTTACAACTTATTTTAAGAAGTTTGTTAAAATCCAAAACATTGTTGACATTTTTGAGTGGGATTTAAAAAATAGGCATGACCGCAAAATATCAACACAACTTTATGGATAAATATTATGTTGGTTCAACTTAATTAAGTTTTTCAAAGTCAAAGCAAATCATGTTGGTTGTACTAAACTAATTGAGTTTGTCTGATTATAAAAGCCTCGTGGGATCGACACAATATTTCCAGAGCTGGAGCTGTTTAAAAAGATGCTCGCAAAAATTGTTATCTTCATTTTTTAAAGTTGAACCAGTGGATTAATTTTCAGAAAGTGATTTTGATGAAATATCATTACTTTAGGCTCAGATTTGGGCTTGCTTTTCTCTGTCCTACATGATGCGTCCAAGGACCGTCAGACCTTTAAAAATCCAATGATAATTTCTGTTTTTACAGTTTCTGCTTTTGATAAATGGTGTCACTATAAAACATGTCCTTAATGCTCACCTGGGTGGGTTTAAGGCTTTAAACTGATTTATTCAGACAGTTTTATTTGACACTAAACTGATAAGAAATAAAATGAAAAAGGTTTTTATTTCAGTTTTTTTGAGGGCTCCCTCCACATCTCTTCACATTGGTTATTTTTACTGGCTACATGTCTCTATTAACGGGATCTTACCTGTGACGCAAATGTTTAGACTGATGGAATAAATGTCTGAAGATCATTTAGTCGTGAGCATCAGGGTAGTTTTTAATGTTCTTGGTTAGTCATAGGAGTTTGTAGCTTGTAAATCTCACTGCATATTATTACATGCAGCTTCTTTCTCTTATTTTAAAAATACAGTTTGCTTTATGTCTGGGCCCATATTCTCAAGCTTCGGATTTAACAGGGTCTTCCATTTCACATTTCTATTATTTCTCATGAATTGCACTTGTATTTGTTAAATACAAGTTTTTAGTGAATAAAATTGAAGTAAAATTGCAACTGACGACGAATCTTAGTCATCAATTCATCACCATTTTACGTCATTTGCTCCAATGTTTAAAATGATGATTTTTTTTGTCTTATTTGGACAGATATAGGTTTAGAAATGTTGGGCACTGGGAAATTATAAATGATCAAAACAACAGATTGATTAACTGAGAACATAATCAGGATTTACCAATAATGAAAATATAAATGAAACAAAGTGTTTTGTCCAGATTGTTTCGGTGAAACAGTTGTAAAAATAAAATAGTCAAAAGAAAAAATATATGATTATTGCAGGAATGTGAAAATACCCTCTGAAAAAAATTGAAAAAATGAAGGTAACAATTTGCATGCATCTTTATAAGTAATTCAAACTCTGGCAATACTGAGTAAATAATTAGACAACTTAATATTTATCCAAAAGCTGTGTTTACATTTAGGGGTTTTTTTATTCTAACTTATTTATTTTTAATGTCATTCTTCTCAAAAAAAATGTTTTTGAGTTTGACCAACTTCTTCTGTCGACTGATTAAAACACATTAATGAAACCTGTAAAATTTTCATGCTATAAAGACTTTCAGTGTTATCCATTAACCCTGTGAGTCAGCTTCAGAGTGTAATAATAATAATAATAATATAATAATAATGATATAAGCCATTCTTTTCTCCCCTGGTGTCACCGTATATTTAGTGTGCCCCACTTCCCCTGCCTAGGAATAATAAACCTGTCAACAACAGTCTCTTGGGAGGCCGCTGCTGACACTTCGTTGTCAGTGGCAAGGCATGCTGGGATAGCTAATGGGACAGGCCCTCGGGGGTGCCTCAGACGGAGGACAGCCCCAGACAGGTGAGCTGTCTGACAGCTCTCAAACTAAATAAATGGTCATCGATAAAAAACCTCTCTGCCTTTGTTGACTTCAAATCACAAACTGGAGAAACTGACTTCATGTTTCTGCTGGACCACTGTGAATAAATCCAGTAATACTATTGTACTCTGGGACTTAAGGTGAAGCCAAGGTGCCATTAACTGAAGGTAATACATTTGGTAATTAAATATTTTAACAGATTTTGGAAATTTCAGAATGTGAGTTTTCAGAGGAAACACATGAATGAAACCCATCCTGCTGATTTGTATGCACCAATTTATCGTCCCTGCATTAATTCATGGTCTCAATGTTTTTAATTTTGTTTTATTGGGAGACAAAAATGCACGTTCTAAATATTGTCCCCCGTGTCCCCCTGGAAATCTACACCTGTGATGCAACCACTCGAGGGGACATCCTCAAATTAAGAAACAGAAATGTGGAGGTAAATCTGAGTGGCCGTACCTGACGTGCTGACGACTGAAAACACTTTCCCAGCTGTTACATCACTCAACACATCACCTCACTCGGCCTGCAGTAACAATGTCCACACAATAAAAGAAGTTGTGCTACAAATGCATCCAGAAGTCTCAACACTTGAAATTTAATAACGTCTTTGTATACGTCCGCCGCAATCCCCCCCTCCCCAACGTGAGCGAGAGGGAGCACCCAGCCTATGGTGCGTCTCCGTGATTTCTCCCTTATTGTAACCACGTGGCTGCATTCTGCGAGTTTGTCCTCCCTCAACACGTGTACGCATGTGAACATCAGAGCTGATCAACTAAACAGTTCCCACATCGAGAGCAGGAAGGGAGCAGTTTCAGTACTTTGACTCGGCTGTGTGTGACACCGGTCGGATAGTGCTGAGAGGAGACGATGCACGGTCTGTCATTCAGTCTGTCAGTCAGTGCTGTTACACAACCCCTCACCACTGCACACACTATTTGCTACACTCAGAGCACAGGCAGATGTAAAGCGCCGTATGTAAACTAAGCAGAGGAGAGTTTGGAAGCAGAAAGAGCAGGTAAAGGAAAAGAGTTGTTTGGTCTTTCCTGGGCACTGACCTGGACGGAATAGCAAACAGAGCGCCGGTCAGCCTCTCATCTTGCTTCTCTTCTCAGATTTCACACTCCAGCTCCTTCCTGACTGCCTTTTGAAGTTGGTCCCTCCGCTATTTCTGAGGTGAAAGTCGTTGGCAGAGGAGGGAATGAGGGAGAGGAAGAGGGAGACTCTTTTTTCCTCTTCTTCTTCTTATTTTCTTTACTTCCCCCTTGTTGTATTTTGCACTAGATAAAACGTGCACCTCCTCTTGCTCTTCCATAGCAAAAGAAAAAATCTCTCCACACACTGACTGCTGGGAGAGGAGGAGAAAATAACACTGCGAGAGCGAGAAGGAGCGAGAGCAGCAACAAAAGTCTGCTCAGTCACCTCGTCTCCCTCCTGTTCAAATTTAGAGGCTGGATTTCAGGCTGCAAGGCGAACTCTACTGGGCATGCCCATAACCGAGAGGCACACTTTGTAATGAACACTCACTTCCTCTCTTGTTCTTGCCTTCCCCCTCCTCCCTCGCAGCTCTCTCTCTGCCTCCCCTCCCCTCTCGCTTCAGCGTGGATCAGGAATGCTGCTCGGACCAAAGTCCACGGAGCAAGCCCCACTTTGCACACAAAAACAAAACAAAAAAAACAACAACAATCTCACAGTTGAAGCAAAACAGACTGAAAAACAGTTTGTACGAAAGACGAGAAAAATCTGACACCTTTTCTTAAAATCTGAAGAAAACTCCTCGCTGATGAAGAATCATAAACTCACTCCAACTGCCAAAATTAACAATATTGTTGGCTTGCTGCTTATTTCCAATGCGTGTTATTTAATCACACTTTAGATGTGCGTCTAGACTCCAGTGATGTAATACCTAATCCAGAACTAATGGGCATGTCAGTCAAAAGAGCGAGGCAATCACACACAGTCAATTTTGAAAATGAAATGTGCTCCTGTGAACAATTTCCTGCTTCTCTTCTGCTCGAGCGAGATAAAAATATGATCTGGACCCACAGTACATGGCATCCTATCTAAACCCTGTTGTGCCTGATCCCACCAATATGCACAGCGATGTCGCTAAAACTCGAGCAGATACGTCCGACAGATATGTTAGGAATGTGGAATTTGCTGTTTTGAAGCGGCACAGCCGTATTGATTTCTCCAGCCTTTGTAACAGTGAAGAGTGACGTATTTCTTCAGCGAGTCAGCCTGTGCCTGTGCTGCCTGTGCTGCCTGTGCTGCCTGTGCTATCTCAGGCTCCCCACGCTGACCCAGATTCTCCCCAGCAAACTATCAGGACACTATGTATCAAAACCAGGCTATGGAATGAGGACAACGAGTTCACAGAGCGACAGACAGAGAGAGAGACAGAGAAAGTTCCCCCGGCATCTGCATTGTGCTACTCTGGGAAACAAACACACCATAAACACCATCTTAAGTGACAAATTCAAATTCAGGGAAATGTTTCGGAGTAACACAAAGCCTGCTGATGGACGGGATTTAAACACAATCACTTCAATAATTCTGCTGCTCAGACCTGCATCTTTGTTGAGACGGCCTCAGCAGAGAGTAATCCATCTGGACCATCTGAAGGGTGGAGATAGGGGCCAGGTGGAGGAGGAGGAGGAGGAGGAGGTCCAGACGGCTGCAGGCTTCACCCTGAGAGGTCAGAGGTCATGGGAAACAGCGGGTCAGTATGAAGATGAGAGGTCAATGCTACGGCTGGATAAGGCAGAGCCGTATGTGTCCGGGGTCGCAGTCAGTTGATCGAGTGGTGGGGGGTTGGCGTGGGGGGGGGGTGAAAGTGTAGCCGAAAAGCCAAACAAAGGAAGAGAGGGGCCGGTCGAGCCTGAAGGAGTCACAGTCGCGCTTCATGCACAGAGTGTCAGATTTAACTGTGGGAGTGTAAACATGGAAGAAATGCCGAGTCCACAGAACGCAGGAAGTTCAACATGCTGAAAACAAAGTAGATCCGACAAGGTGTTGCCGAATTTTATCTAAAGGTAAAAGTGTCCCGATATGCACCTCAGAAACCTCCTCTTCCTCCTCCTCTGATCTTTCACTACAACTGTGTGTCTTTCGTGTGTCTTTGTCGTCCCTAAGCTATGAACCCTTCACGTGGGGATAAGGGAACACACTTTCGGACAGTCTGTCTCCAAAGACGCGAGGCTGCGCTCACCAGAAGTGACGGAAGTAGTCCGGCTAGGAATGGAAAAGAGAACTTGAAAGAGATTCCTGCGTCAGAAAGCAGGTTTTAGGACATTTTTAGACAATCACACGAACGCTGTCTTTGAAAAATCTTTTGAAAAGACACATGTCAATATCTCTGTGGATCTGTGGTAGATCGAGGTTGCAGAAGCTAGCCAAGAGCTGACGTGAACACAACATGCACACTACTTCAACTTCCTTTCAGTCGTCTGGTTCACATGGATTAATCAGCTTTATATTTGTACGATTAGCAGGAAAACAGCTGCACGAACTCTGAACGACAACCATGCACAAGTTCTTCCATGCACCAAACTAGATTCAGTCTAATCCAGTCGGGAAGGGTCTGGTATTAGACAAGAGTCCTGGGTCTGGTGTAAATATTATCTGATCCCTGAGTGGATCGGAGCGGAGCAGCAATCTGCATGTTCACAAAGTAAAACATAACCACTGAGGAGAAAATGTGCATTCCAGCTTGTGTCACAGTAAATGCTCAGGGTGGGAAAATAATCGATTCTTAGAAGCATCGCGATGCAGATGTGGACGATTCAGAATTGATTCACAAACGTCAGTAATCGATTATCTAAATGTTTATTAATAACATGAGGTTGAAACAAAGAGGCAAAACTCAACCGTGAGATCAGCACAGACACAGCACAGATTAACTTGTAATTCATTCTCACAAAAGGCTTGTGTTAATCTAATGTCTAAATAATAACTGTGGGGTGAACGTGACGGATATCGTGACAACCTTTTACACCATCACCGAAAGTCGAACGTTAATGGAGCAGAGCAGCAATCAGCAGTAACAAACGAGACCAGCTGACCAACACGCTGCAGGATTTAACTTCAACACTGTGGTGACGAAAATGACTCAGCTCAGTCTGTTTCACCTCACAAACCCTGCACCCGGTCTGCTCAGCGTCTTGGCTTTTCACGAAGCTGATGTGCAGCAGAGAGGGGCCAACACAGCAGAGTACGCCACCTACCCCTTATTCTGTTATTCACATACAGGCAGCAGACTGTGAGGGGCTTTGAGATTAATTAATTAATGCAGTTATCTTTTTAAAATAAAAAAGCAATAGTATTTTCATACTGGCTCAGGTGAACCAATATAGTATGCAATATCCCAAAAAAGAAAGGTGAGAGTTACCATAGATGGACCGATCTGACTGGTTTAAAAGTTCGGTCATGGAGGCATTTTGACCGTAAGGTTGAATGGAGAATGGACCTGTACAAGAGCCACACTGTGTGCTAATAATTTCATCTGTCAATTTAATTATGGAGCGCTACAAATACAGTATGCTATGTTTGAAGATTATCAAGTAGTCATTCAGTGAGGAAAATAAATCATGTGTAGAAATCAATGTTTTTGATGCATCAATGATCATTTTATCATCAGATCGTCGGCCTCTGAACTGAATGGTATCGTGAGGTGCCTGCAGTGTCCCAACCCTGGTAAATGCTCTTTAATAAGTGGTGGTGCATCCTGCTGCTGCCAGCGTCTGTGTCTGTGTTCTTACTGCTCAGATGGTGTGAAGTATAGTATTTTGTTTTTTAAAATGAACTGATCTACATTGAATTCAGGTGGGTTTTGGACTGGACCCTCCCAGCCTCAGTCTCAGCCTTCACACGGCCATGAACAGCCCTCCAGCTCCACAGTGACTAAACAACTCTGAGGTTAACTCTTGGTAACAACGAGTGCCTGAAAAGTCAACACTCGATGTGTTATGTGCCAAACACTGGCTGATAAGACTGTACCGTGTCGGCTCTGCAGCCTGCCGTCAGGATCACAACAGACAAATTAGCCTCAGCCGTGTCAGAACCATCACAGCCTGCGGCTGCAGACCACACTGGTCTGCTCCTCTTAGCTCAATACTGACTCATTAGCCCTTTCACCCTGGGTCTCCGAGGACCTGTGACCCTGGCTATTGTCTGGCTCGGGCCTATCTTGACGAAAGCCCCAGCGCCAAACAAAGCCCTGTCATTAACTCCGGCTCGGCTGCCCCCTCGGCCACAACCTGCAGCCCCCGCAGCCTGTCTGAGATGAAATGAAGTGGGTCAGACAAACACGCCGCACTGTTCATCAACCTTAACCCCCCTGACGACCACCAGCCCGCCACCCCCGCCATCTGAAGAGGGCAGGGCCGTGGAGGAACAGTGTCCATCAACCTGTGCAAACACAGCTGTGTGAGATATATTGGTGGACTGCAGCGAGCCAACCCTAAGTGCACAGTGAGGGGGGCTGGAAAGCAATAATGGTGGCAAGACAGTTGTTTGTTTTCTCGTTCTCTCGGTCAATAAACCAATAACAAGTAGCTAAAGAACACACAGACATGTTGAACTTACTAAGCAGTGTGGTGCCTGTATTCAAGTATGACGCTGCCTTGTATCGACCCATCTCACCAGTGCAAAATAAGAAATGAATTACAAATACATTGCTGACTATTAGCTCGCTATGATCTCATTTCTAATGGATATGAAGCAGCTCAGCAGCAATTAAAATATTTTACCATTAATGTAACGGTGCTGCTGACCCAGCATCCATCACCACGTTGTTTCAGATCTTTAAACCAGGAGCTGCTGCTGCTGCAGTGGTGCAAAAGAAATGTTGTGTGTTTTATGTCCTGCTTGTTTCCCAGGAGGCTCCTCGGGCTGTAACAGGCACATTTAAAATTATTAAAAGGCAAATAGTGCGTCGTCACGACCTGAGGATCACTGTTGGCAAAGTAGGATATCCATTAAAACCTCCATCACCACACACCCATGGAAAACAATACATACTTGTATATATAAATGTTTTTAAAGTCAAGTCAGTTTTAATCTCTACAGCATCAAGTCATAACAACAGTGATGTCAGGACACTTTTCATACAGAGACCCAATAATTCCCACCGTGAGCGAGCACTTTAGTGACGTGTTTGAATAACTAGAGAGCGTCTTGCACTGGGACCACACCAGCAGTCCATGACTTACAGGTCTAATAAGTAAGATCTGGTGGCATCTAGCAGTGAGGTTGTTCTACTGCTACTACGGTGGCCAACGGGAAAACACAAACGGCCGTGTTTGGTGAGAACAAAATGGCGGACTCTGTGAAAGAGGACCTGCTCCGTATGTAAACAGGAGCGTAGCAGCAAATTCTGGGCCCGATGCATCAGCAGCCTTATTTGACCCTCCCTAAAGCTGCAAACATTTTTTTTTCCTTTGAGATTTAGAATAAAGTGGCTTTGATGAAATTTATCTATCTAAAGCTCAGACTTTTTTGATTGCGCATGATGCCTCCAAGGACCGTTGAAAATTAGAAAATCCAATGATGTTTTCTGTTTTACAGTTTCATGCTGTGATAAATGGTGTCAATTTTGGAAATTTAACAAACAAAAAAAATCCCTCCAAACCCACCCACATGTTATCTTTAAAAAACGGCAGTAAAATAAAAACAAAATACAGCCATTTAAATTTAAAATAAAATACATAAGTTCCCCCCCTGTGCTTCAGAAAATTGACATGCCTCCCATTTTTGCATTGTATACCATTTCTGCCCGTAGATGCCTCTCAACCCTACACACTGGACCTTTAAATGAATGTGTGTAACTCCTGCTTCTGGTGCAGGTAAAAACAAACCCAGCCCCTCTGCCTCGACGGTTAATCAGTGGATTGAGTGGACTGTCCCTTAAATTAAATCAGTTCGCTTCGGTCTCTGATAAGAACAAAGTCGTTTCCATCCTTTATAAAACATCTCAGCGGCTCAGAGCGAGCAGAGGACGCACTAACATCAATCACATTTTACAAGTTTAACTAATTGTGAGCGGACGTGAAATTCTCAGTCTCCCTCTGAAACACTTCCACCCATTGATAGAACAATTAATTGATTTTGCAGAAGTATTGATCGATTCGTTGCAGGCGTTGATGGACATGGTTATAGGCTATCATATCGACAAAACGCTCGAAGCATCATTAGCAACAAATGTCTGAAGACTTCAACAGCACATGTTAGTCGTCACATTCTCTTACAGCTGTAACGAGGCTCGTCAGCAGAGGCAGCGCACGGGACAGACGACACTGAATGAGTGAAACCATTGAAGACTACGTGTGTTTTAAAACACTGCAGACTTTAAAAAACACTTTAAAAAGACTTTAAAAACTACTGAGACAGGAAGGTGAGACATGCTCCTGAAGATTTCTCTCTTGTGCTTTGCAGAGGCTGTTTAACAGCAAACACACACGGAGCTCTAGCGCCACCCTTTGGACCAAACTCACACTGCAGTCAGTCTGTGCAGAGAATCACTCTCAAAATCCTTTGTGTCTGTTTCTTCTTCTTCTCTGCAGGAGGCAGTCTGTGTTTGAACGTGTAAAAGTGGGAAAATATAGTTTCCTATGTCGACTGTTCCCAGACAAAGCAAAGCACAAAGGAAACGTGAGGTGCTGCTTACAGGCAAAAACATGTTTGAATAATTGCTGATGGTGTTGAAACTGCTGATAAACAAGTTTAACTGGATAAAATGCAGCAGCAAACAGAAACGTTAAGGCCTGAGTGAAAAGAACTGAGAGTTGCAGCAGACTTGAAGCTCCAGTGTGGAGGAGCAGGATATATAGGCAGAAATAGAATAATATATAATCAGTGTGTTTTCTTTAGTGTATAATCACCTGACAGTAAGAACTGTTGTGTTTTTGTAACCTTAGAATGAGCTGTTTAGATCCACACAGGCAGCAGGGCCTCAGTTATAACCACTGCGTACACACAATGAAGGGCTTGAAATGTGCATACGCCACTTCCTGAGCACTAACTGGGATTTACTGTGCGTCAATTTAGGGAAACTATGACCCATGCACATTTTGGCGACAGGGGAAACCAGCCACACAGATGGTGAAGGTGGTGCCAGATTGTGGAAATTAGATGTGAGAGGAATCATTAAACATATCTTAAATATTTAAATTAACCTCATTCACCTGTGTGATGACGATTCAACTTCCAGGTGAAAACCTCATGAATGTCTGGACCTTGGGGCTGTCCCATTTTTCCACACTTGGCTGAGTGCGCTTGGTTACGCACACACTTTGGTGACGTTTTGCCACGCAGAACGTACATTTGCCTAAAGTGTTCAAGCACGTATTAAGTGGCCAAGTACGCAGGGGTATTTAAACAAAATTGGGACAGACTTGACAACGGCCCTTATAGTGCGCACTGGATGTTATTCTCTGCGAACAAAAAACATTATCCAAACATGATTCAGTTTAGAAAAGGGTGTAAAGAAATAATTTTCATGTAGGGATGAAAAAAGGTGTGGATAATCAGCAGGGATCTGCAGCTGTGATTATGTTGAGCTGATGTATGTATATGGATATATGAGTATATTTTCATGCTGGTACATGAACAGTTCATGATATTTCTATTATATGCATTTAAGTAGGTCAGTTAATATGCTGGCATATATAACACTACGTTGGATATCTAAAGAAAAGTTAAAGGTTATTAATTAGTGAATAAAAGGGGTAGGGTTAAATAAGTTAACTATTGTTTTGTAATATTTGTCATGTTCGAAATAAACACATCAATCAAAAGAAATGACAGAGCAAACTACTCACCTGTATCCATCAGCTGCAGCATTTTTAGCCCCAGTAAACAGGTAATCGTTTCTGAATTTGAGCGTTTGTTCCGTGGTCCCTATTTCAGTTAAATTCTGTGGTTAGTAAATAACTCCAGGGCAAAGCTTGATGTGAATTTCCGCACCACAGACACATTAACAAAGCTTCCTTACATGTACCATCGTGACGCTATGATATGAACGGGACTGTGATATAAAGTTAAATTTATAAAACATTTTTCTTACATTGAACTTTCTTCGGCGGCATCTCAGTTGAAATCCCGATGATGGCAGACTCAGTGAACTGTAGTGGGCAGACTCCACCAGCTCGTGATGCATTGTGGGATTTATACTTGGCCAAATACCGCTCAGGTGCGGTCTTACCATAAGTGTGGGTAAAGTACAAATTAAGCGCACTGCACTTTTGGTCGTTGTAGAAATGGGATACAGTTGCGCACTTACACTAAGCACATGGACGCACATGTCAAGTGTCCAAGTGCGTAAGTGAGATCAAGCGCGTATAATGGGACATGCCCCTTAAGTTATTAGAGAAAAAAGGTGACGGCACATTAGCACGTGTTGGACTAGCCGCTCACAGCTACATGCCAAACTGTGTCAGAAATACATGAATTTGCAACGTGAAACTGTTTTATTCAGTGTTTTTACTGGTGTTAATCAACAGGTCTGTTTGTCTTGAGAAGAGGAGACCTCTGTGGATAATTTGTCTTCCAATAAAAACCTCCTGAACCAAGCCGGTCTCACTCCAAAGTCATCGAAACCACCAACTTCCACCCAGGAGGTCAGTGTTTGGGTCCCGTAAGGTCATAAAGCCAAACCCTGTTCTTTTCTCATAAACACAACCACATCCGTTTGTTGTTGACAGAAAAAAAAAGTCTGATTTTTGGCCTAATTTTATATGAGATGTAAAATAAAGTGATTTTGGAGACATATTACTATTTTTTTCTTACGGAAGCGTTCGGCGCACATGATGTGTCCAAGAAGTGTCTGAAATTTGAAAATCCACAGATAATTTATGTTTTCACAGTTTCTGGCTTCAATAAATGGCGTCATTTGGCAGTTTTTAAAGTAAACGAGCCTTCCAAACCTGCATGTTTTCTTTATAAATCTGCAGTAAAATAAATACAAAATACAAAATACATTTCAGTTTGTATGCGGCTCCCCTCAGCCAAAATAAAAAACACAAGCTCCTCCCCAGTGCTTAAAGTGTTTGACATGCTTCCCCTTTTTTGCACCACCCCTTCCCTCTCATGAATAATGAACAGTCCCTAAGGGTCACTGGTCACGGAATGCATTATAAGATAAGACAAGATAGACTTTCTTTTCCCAAAGGAAATTTGTCTTAAAGGGATAGTGCACCCAAAAATGAAAATTCAGCCATTATCTACTCACCCATATGCCGAGGGAGGCTCAGGTGAAGTTTTAGAGTCCTCACATCACTTGCAGAGATCCAAGGGGAGAGGAGGTAGCAACACAACTCCACCTAATGGAGGCTGACGGCGCCCCAGATTCAAACGTCCAAACGCGTCAAACAATCTAAAGGCTGTGCTATGGGCGCGTGTTTTAGTCCTAGTTATGCTGGTCTTTTATGGCTAAATGGGAAGAAGACTTTGTATTCAGTGCAGAGAATAATGTTTTTGCTCATCATATTATATGGTGGGGAAGATATATTGATGATGTCATTTTGATGAAAATTAATTATTACAATTCCATCGATATCTTAACAGCACAAATTCTAATATGAAATTGTCACTTGATTACAGCGAAACTGACATTAATTTTGTAGATCTGAACTTCTGCCTTTAGGAAACAATCAGAGAGAAATACGATTCTCCATGCAAAATCATTTCATACAAAATCCCTTATAGAAAATATTCCCTTCGGCCAGTTCCAGCGCTTGAGACGCATTTGTGATCAGGCATCAGATTATACAGAGAAAAGTGAGGAGATGGAAGCTCGGTTTCTTGATATGGGCTGCAAAAGACAGATGGTCAAACAGGCAAATAACAAAGCCGGAGCCCTTAATAGGGACTCTTTGCTACAAAGAAAACCTGTGAGGGAGGCACCTAAAGGTGTGTTTTTTACAACTAAATATAGCACAGAAGCCTTCAAAATTAAAAATATGAATCCCTGAACCCCCTGTTGTGACCTTTAAGAGGGCACCTACGTGAAAGACAGAGTGTCTCATAGTCATTTACCAGCTGCACGTCCTGATAACTGGCTCAAATCTGAACTTAAGGGCTGTTACAGACGTGGCCATTGTCCTCACTGTAATAATATTGTTTAACCTTTGAAGTTAGAAATAAAACATATCGTGTTCATCATTTCATCAATTGTAAAACCACCTTTGTGATTTACAAACTTGAATGTCAGGTATGCCGACTCTTTTACATTGGCCGTACTAAACGCAGGTTACAAGATAGACTACCCTGTGGCTAAACATTTTAAAGAACATCATGGCCCCTCCTCTTTGTTGGCTATGGGCATTGACCACATCCCTGAGGCAGACAGAAGAGGGGACAGACAGAAACGTCTCAATCAAAAAGAGGCGGAATGGATTTTCAAACTGAAAGCTACTTGACCTTGACCTGACTCCATTTTTGTAAATTAATACTTCCTATGTAAAGGTTCCCTGTTTCGTATATCTGTTTGCATATATTTAGTGTCTTTTTTCTTATTTCGGTTGTCTCTCTTTTTTGTGCTTTATGTATATATTCTATTAATTTTCATGTTACTTCTGCTTCTGAATGCAGTCTATGTATATATATGTTTTTGTTCTCCTTATAGAATTTGACCTATTGATACTTTATTGTGATTTTTTCTAATTATATTTGTTATATTCTCATTGTTTGCCAACTGGCCCTATAATGCAGGTTTCTATTTATGAGTGCATTGTGTAAAGGGAGTTTTGCTTATATGCCTGCAGTTTGGCAAATGGAGTGTTGATTGGCTCCACCCATGTCTGAGTAGCGCCGCATTTAGGCCACCTGTGAACCCTGCAGCTTTATGCCCTGATGAAGGCCAGTGAGCATGGCCGAAACAGGTTGGTGATTTTAATGTTCATGAACTAGCCATTTAATAAAGGCCTTTTAACTTTTGCACCAGAGAAGAGTTGCCTTGGATTTTGTTTTTTCAAGATGTACTGCACTTTCTGACCAAAGAGCACCTTCCTGGATACCATGATACTGCAACCCACATGAGTGCTTCATCTGCTGTTGTCTTTAAGTCCACAAAATATCTCCATACTGCTCGTCCGTAGTGATCCAAGTGTCCTGAAGCCCCGACATAAAAAGTTGTTTGGAAAAACGTCATATGAACTCTGTTTTTAGCCTCATTGTAGCCTGTAGCTCTGACTGCTTCTCTGGGCACTGCACTCATGTGTCCGCCCAAGTTCGACTTTTGCCCCTTAACTTTCGTCCTTGTTCCTTGTTTCCTCCTGAAGCCGCCTGGTGTCATTAAACTATAATGGCACCCGGCTGTTAAAGGGCCAGTGTGTAATATTTGGCATGGTTTATTGTCAGTCTGAATCTGAATCTGAATATTCTACCCATTAATATGTTTATATAAGCGTATGAGCGCTATAAAATAAAATTTGTTTGGTTTTCGTAGCCTTATAATTATGCTTATATATATATATATATATATATATATATATATATATATCAAGGGCCTTGCTTTAGAGAGGTCGCCATCTTGCACCGCCATGTATGTACGGCAGACCGAGCGGACAATCCAGCCAGCCAGAGAACGCGTTTCGCGTGTATAAATAAACCAGCGAAGACAGCGGAAGGAAGGAAGAAGGAGGAGGAAACAGCAGAGAGTGTTAGTAGTTCGTCGATAGAGAGTAGTGAAAAGTTTTTTTAGTTATAAAGTTTGCGAATGGACCACACTTACCACGCAACAGGAGAGAATGAACCCGAACCGTCATCTGCGAGGAAAAGAAGACGCAACTTCACTCCTTGTGATGCACTCTCTGCGGCGCTTTTCCTCCTGGTGATATATCTCCCCAACAATGGCAGCAGTAGCACCGAATCCCATTCTGTGCATTCAGCCTCTCTTCTCGCCCGCTCAGCATCAAACACATGGAGTTCCTCATCTGTGTGCTCCGGCTCAAACAGGTATGGCTCTGGGTCTGTGTCCGCTACAAGAAACTCTTCAAAATCGCGTTCAAAGTCGTCCATTGCAGCTGCTATAGTCCGGAGATATTGCTAGGCTAAATAAACAGCTGAGCTCTGTTTACCGGCTACGCTGTCAGTCAGTGTGCGGGCTGGAGATTGGTGGCGCAGAGAGGGGAGGGGGTCCCCGCTAGGTATTGTAAACGAGTATGTGTGTATGAAGTGTGTGTGTTACGCTAGAAGAGTCAGAGTTTGGGACGGAGTCTTTTACCCCCTGGAGTGTTACTGGAGTTTCTGGAGTGCTCAAATAAACGGGCCTTTTTCCGGAACGCTCCTCTGGTCTCCTGCTCGTGAGGGATTCATTACAATATCGTAACATGGTTTAGATTTCTAAATAAACATTCACCTCGTCGCTAGATAGACCTACTCCTGAAAAACTCGTGTCTGCGCAAGGCTTTTTGTCCCTACGAGGCCACCGTCATTTACCCGACGGGAGGGGTGAGCGAGTGAGCCCTGCAATCTAGAATTTGACCACTGATGTCACTGTTTACAACGGTTTTCAACCCATTTTACACACTGGCCCTTTAAAGGATGCCTTTTTCAATTGGTTTCTGATTTCGACAAATCTGGAGTGAGACCGGGCTCTAACAACAGTGAGGAGACACCAAAATCATCAACCCACTGAGGGCTGGATTCAAAAGCACACCAAAAATCAAAGTAAAAAACTGAAATCACAGACTGATCCAGGTAAATTTTATCACAGCAGCTCGTGATGAGACTCAGTCGTGCGCGCCTGTATACACTCACTACATTTTCCAAGTAGCGTGCCCAACACTGCAAGTGGCACCAATTAATTAGAAACATATCAGGCCCTAATCAGCCCAACTTTCCCCCCACTACAACACCCCTGAGCTTCCAGCCCACACTGACTGTTGGCTGCTGCATGTCACAGCCTGCAGTCTTCTTCAAACAGCCCACACCAAGTTATGGTAGTGACGCACCTGCTCAGTTTGAGTCCTGTCCATGTGGTCCAGCACAGGTTCCTGTTGTTGGAGCAGCACCGCAGCTCTGAGCACCATCAGCACACCAGCCCCACGTTTACAGTCTGATCCTGCAGCACAAACTGAGGGAGTGGATTTCCAAGACAAACCTCCCTCTATTGATCCGAGCTTGAAAAAAATAAATCCATTGCCATCGATGACGCTGTGTGTTGACGCTTCTGTTGGCGGGCTGAGCATTAAGAGACGCTCCGCTCATTACGCACAGGTTATCAGCCCGACGGGTCGAACAGGACAGCTGGTGTCATGTTGAGGAGTGAAGTTAAGCAGCTGACTGCTATGGACATATTTCTGAGATGATAGAGATCATTAGAATATTTACCTGCGCGCGCGCTGACACAGGGCGTCCAGAGGCTCCTCCTTCTTTATTGGGAAAAAGGCCTCGATGATTATTCACACGTCTTGAGCACTATTGAGCTGCCAGAACAAGGCGCACAGTCACTGTTTGAAAGTTATAGCCGCTTTCACGCCGGGAAACAAGAAGGAGGGGCCCGGCTGTCTCCTGGGGGCCCGTCACCGATAATTAGCGATCAATCACGAATTAGTTTAAAAGCTGGAAAAGAACACAGAGAGCACTATTAGACTGCAAAGATTCACTGCTCTCCAATAATTGCTTTGGATTTTTTTTTTTTTTTTTTTACAGGAAACCAAGGTCCCGTTTGTTTCATGGTGTCTCATCAGGAGGGTCCCCAATAAATGTTTACTTACCTGATTTATGGATCAGAGCATATTGATGATTAATAAACACTTTGATTGAGACTATTGAGCTTTAATTTTCACCTCATGGGCCATCATTAGTCTCTTGTTAACCTAACACATTTTAGTTTGGCCTGAATGTTATTAAAACTGTTGGAGATTAATTATTTTTTGTTTTACTCTAACAACAGATTACTGCTACACATAAACAGGTATTGTTTTTTCTAGAACTTTCTTTTATGATTGCACTGAGAAGTGAAACATTACAATGTGCCTACACTGCTCAAAACAAGGAGAGGAACACGTTATCATCACCGTCTAACACCAAGTCAGTTAAAGTTCAAGGAGATCAATGAATCAGTTTCAGCTGCTTTGGGTCAAATCAAAGAGACAAACAGGAAATGGTTTTACATGTGGTGTCCACAGACAGTTGCTCTCTCCTTATCCTTCCTGACTGATTCTTCTCTAGTTTGGTCTTCTGCTAGTGTCCTTGTCACTACTGGTAGCATGAGGCCGTACCTGCAGCCCAATCAGGTTGATACCAGATACCAGGAGACCGGCTGTTACACCAGGAGAGCTGGACAGGGCTGTAGAAGGGCATCAACCCAGCAGCAGGACCGCTATCTGCTCCTTTGTGTGAGGAGGAACAGGAGGAGCACTGCCAGAGCCCTACAACATGACCTCCAGCAGGCTACTGGTGTGCATGTTTCTGACCACACTGTCAGAAACAGACTCCATGAGGGTGGCATGAGGGACCCACGTCCTCTAGTGGGACCTGTGCTCACAGCCCAGCACCATGCAGCTTGAGTGGCCAAGGAACACCAGTTTTCTTCACAGATGAGAGCAGGTTCACACTGAGCACATGTGACAGGCGTGAAAGAGTCTGGAGACACTGTGGTGAACGTTATGCTGCCTGTGACATCATCCAGCATGACCGGTTAGGAGGTTGGTCAGTGATGGTCTTGGGGAGGCAGATCCTTGGAGGGTCACACAGACCAGAGGGTACGTCATATGTGGTCATGGACTTTCCACGTCCACATACAACGTCTAAGGTACCCTGGGTGTGTTGGTTGTTGACGGTTTGCGACGTTGTGTCGAGTTCTCTTCTTTCAGGATACACCTACGTTTTCACAGTTTGCATACAGTCTCTTTCAAAATAAAAGCACAAATTGACGTTTTATTTTCCTTCAACAACAAAAACACGTGGTTGGGTTTAGGACAAAAGAACAAGGTTTGGCTTTAGAATCTTACAGGACGTGAGCACTGCTCGCTGGGTCAAAGTCGGTGTTTGTTGGACCCATCCACCACCTGTCCCGTCTGCCCCACTTAGACTTTTGCCGCAAGTCACTGCCCAAGCACCGGATTTCAACAACTTCGGCCACAAAAAGGTCCACAGGCTGAGATCAACGCCAAAAATAGTCAATTTATTTAGGACATCTGAGCACAAAGAGAAGGTGCTCAAAGTGCAAAAAAAAAAACACAAAAAAAGTGAATAAAAACAGCAGCAAACGTTTCAGTCCTTGACGATCATCAGTGCTTCCCAGAACAGATACAGGGTGTTTTCATCCTTGGTTCCTTTGAGCCCTCTACACAGACTCCGAGAGATGACTCACTTATGTGAACGCTCCAAGAGAACTCAGACGCCTCGAGTTTGGTTCAATTCAAGTCCGCAGTGTGGTTCACTTAACCTGCGCTCCAGGTTCACTTTGCTCTTTGCCGTTGTATTCAGCCCTCTAGATCACACGCTGTTGACCTGGGACGCTTGAAAAAACAGACGAAACCACGTCGGCCTGTAACGCTAACAAGGACGCAGGGCGAGGAGCAGTTTAGTCCACAGAAGATTCTGCACGTCTCCAGATGTGGACTGTAGAATACATCAAACAGCAGCAGTCTACAGCACAGACACACTCAGGTTTGCTCCAGTTTTAAGTTCATCTGAGAGTGAGCGGCTTCATAACCACACTGCAGCACCACGTCAGAGTAAAAACAAAACTATGTCAATATATATTATACATAGTGTGAACAGGAAGAGGACTGAGGCGCCATCAGAGCTGAAGTTGACCAGAGCGAGAACTGAGTCCTCTTTCAAATGAACTGATGTGAACACAATGTGAGCAGTGAAATAGCACCAACTTGAGTTTGATACAGCTTTTATTGTCACAGTGTGCACTCTGATTGGCTCTCACTCTCAGTTAACCCAGTACCTTTCCTCTCACCCCACCTCTCCACCACACCTACCTGCCAGCCTATCACCTGTCCACACACCTCCTGCTCCCGTCCGTCCACCACACCCACCTCATCAAGCCAACTCGGCTCATCTGTGCAGCTTCTCAGACTCTCGTTGCCAGACTATAAATAGATCCACAACTGGACTGAACTGTTGCCTAGCGTGCATGAACACTCCTGTACATGGACTACTTTGTGTGAGCTAGCTCTGCAGTCAGGCCTGAGTCATGGGAGGGCATTTGAGACTTTTGAAAGAGCCTCATTTCCACTGCACAAAAACCCACCTCATGCAATGATGCAATGATGCAATGATGCGTCGCTGCAGGAGGCTGATGCAAACTTTGTTGGCCAACGACACATCATTTGTTTTAATGTATTTCTGGTTTGTGCTCCAGTGTGAGGTGGAGTTCTTCACTCTCACCACTAGATGTCACTGTCTCCTCATTCTTCATGTAATACTGTGCCTTCATAATGCACACACACATTAACATACAACTTGGACTCAATTCAGCCAGCTGCATTTATAGTTCATGATTATCTGTTGTGTTTCTACTGTGCAATAGTGACTTAAGGTACAATTATTGTTACTGTTTGTACTGTGAAATAATTCAACTGTGCAATATTCATAACACCTCTTTAATGTGTATAGTTATTTAACATGCAGTGCACATAACTGTACCTACTTCTTTATCCTTATTCTAGTCCATATTGCATTGATGTATTTATTGTAGTAACCGTTACGGCACAATATATATTTTATATTTTTAATGAAACACTAGTTTATACAGTGTAATGTAGCACAATGCACATATCTGTATATTTTACACACTTACAGACTCAGCAGAATAAAGATGCATATTTTATTCTTAATATCTTAACTGCTAGTGTTAAACATTGACATTTCTATTTTACTGGAGTCACAATTTCGTCTCGGGGATCAATAAAGTATTTCTCATTCTCATTTAAGGAACAATGCTTGATGTCGTCAAGGATTCAACTATAGTTAGTTATAGTTGGTTGTTTTGGTGACTGGAAATCACAAATCAAAATGCCATTTCACTCCATGAAGGAGAAGTTGTTTGTTTAAGCCAGTTTTTAACTTTTTATTTCTGTTGTTTTAAGTTGGAGGGGAATTACAATGTTTAAAGTGAGTCTTTAATCCCTAAATGTTCAACATTTAGTGAAATGTTTATTGTGTTCGTCTTTATTGCTGAGTAAATGTAAATTTATTATTTCATACTAAACAGACAGGAACTCGCCGCCTGGCTCTCTGGAGCTGCAGAAAAAAAGCTCTTTCACATGATCGCGAGCGTTTATCAGTTTGTTTGTACCTCAGTGAGAATGTCAAAGAAATTGCGCAATTATTAACACACGGCAGCGTCCCCTGTAAAAAAAAAAAAAAAAAAGCTGTTGAAGAAGCATAAACACCAGCGCTGTGTGCACATCGCTGTGTAAAGGAAATCTGTGGTTTTGATGTGTCTCAGACAAAGTTACAGAATGCTCCAGTTTTTCATCTCACATTTCATGTTGGCCAACAGAACAGAAAACTCTGTCTGATGCTGGTCTGTGCACATTTCCACATGTTACCTTTTGCAGTGACCTGAGTGCTGCTGGGGTCCAGAAACATCCAGAGCTCAGAAAATAAGAAGAAAAGGGCGGAGTCCCTGCAGATACATACATGGCCACACACTCTTAGTGGGTCATAAGGGTTGATTGAGACAGATTAATGTGTGTTAGGAATATCCTGCATAGTTTAACTACGAGCCACCTATGTTTTCTTCATGGATGTAGAATACACAGCTACTGCAGTCTGAGGTTTGGTGAAGTGGAGTGGTGTAGTCAGGTGTAGGCCCGGCTCCATGAGGGCTGTTCAAGGAGCTAAGCACCCCTCAGTTGTATATTTTGCCCCCTCTCTTTAACACCATCATCATCCTCACTGTGACCTCGTCACATGTCCACGTTTGGTCATGGACTTTCCACGTCCACATATGGCGTCCAAGGTACCCTGGGTGTGTTGGTTGATGACGTTCTGGGACGCCGTGTCAACTTCAGCCTGTTACATGCATTGTCTGTTTTCAAAGTACACTTCTGTTTTCACAGGAAATGTACAGTTTGCATACAGTCTCTTTCAAAATAAAAGCACTACGTCTGTACAATACTGCAAATTGACGTTTTGTTCAGTAAACAACACACACGTGGTTATGTTCAGGACAAAAGAGCAGGGTTTGGCTTTACAGTCTGAACACCGGCCTCCCAGGTGAAAGTCAGTGGTTGCTGGACTCATCCAACACCACTGGAACTTTCAAGCTCCTTATACTATGTTGTTCCTGGCAGCATTTCCCCAGCTAGCAGCAAACAGTGCCGCCTCAATGAACAGCGTTAAACAACAGCAACAGAGCTGACAGTGTTAACCGGGCGAACCAGAGGATGGGCACGACACTTCCGTGATGACTCCTTCCTGAACTCAGAGTTAACTGCTGCAACCCGTACTTCAACGATGTAGCAATTTATTTTATTTTTATTTTATCTTTTTATTTATCTATTACTATTATTAATTTTTATTTGTTTCTCTTTTATCTTATTCTATTCTATGTCCTCTTGTTTTTTGTCTTATGCTGCTGTGATATTTGAATTTCCCCTCAGGGGGATCAATAAAGTATATCTTATCTTATCTTCTCTTATCTTAACATTAATGTAACACAGGGAGACAGGTGGGGAAATATTTGCCATTCCTTAAGAGAGGAGTCATCCTGCTGTCACCGTCTGATTTGAGCAGAACACATCCTGGTCTGTAGGAAAAAGAGGATGTATAAATGTGTGCACTGATGGACAGTGTGCAAGATGAATAAACTGGGTCTTTGTGTTGTAGACAGCAGGTGTTTTCCCAGCCAGCAGGGACAGTTGAGACATTCTCTCTCACCTGTTACAGACGGGACAGGAAGTGCTTTCTCAATCAGACACATTTATGATGTCATTTCATGTCTGTTTCTGTCTGTCATCACTCAGTGTCAGTATGCTGCTTCTTTTATTTACCTGTTTTTACTTATTTTGTTTGTTGATGTCAGGATCATAACAGCTCAGCAGCGTATTAATGACTGCTGGTCAACATAGATTTTTTAAGAGATACGCAGCCAGTCTTGGTTATTGTTTGACAGCAGGGGTAAATGCAACAACAAAAGTTAAGGCAGCAGAAGTCTTTGTAGGGTGGGTGTGAGGGGTGGGGGATGGATCCAACAGCCACTGACTTTCAGGCCGGTGTTCACTTCCTGTAAGACTGTAACGCCAAACCCTGTTTTTTTAACCTGTGTTTTGTTAAGTGGTCCCATCGGTGTAATCCTGATGTAGTGCTTTTATTTTTAAAGAGACTGTATCAAACTGTACATTTCCTGTGAAAACAGAAGTGTATTTTGAAAACAGACAATGCATGTAACAGGCTGAAGTTGACACGACGTCCCAGAACGTCAACAACCAACACACCCAGGGTACCTTGGACGTCTGCTCCATCTGCACCTCAGTGCTCTGTACCTGCTCCCAGTGGACAGTGGGGTGAGGTGTGATTGAGTGGGTGTGTGATGTCCTGTTCTAACCAACGCGTTGAATGCATTTCCTTCTTCATAAAACAATGGCAAAGCCACATTCCTTTGCAGAGGAATGGCATCCAGCCTTGGCTGACACATGCTGATTACCTCAGCCATCTGTTGATCAGTGGAGCAGCATGAAGAGGAGAAGCAATATGTGTTCAATCATCCACATACACGTGTGTGTGTGTGTGTGTGTGTGTGTGTGTGTGTGTGTGTGCATGCGCGCCCATAAACAGGATCCTGTTTATCAAAACTTGTGATCAAATCATCATCAGGATATCTTGAAATGAACATATTTTTGGTATGACTAAAACCTGGATTCACATCAGTTCTTTAAAAAAGGTTCCTCCTTTTGCAGATGATGTGTTTCTGTTGCTCAAAGTGTCTCTTTGTTCATCGCTGTGCCTGTTGTCCTGTGACTGCGAGGAGGAATGTACTGTAGGATGACTCAGCTGGATCTCAGCCTGATGTGTGATGATTGGTTGTTTCAGTATGATGTGATGTGTGGAGGAGAGCTATAAAAGTTACTGAGCAGGAGTCCTTCCAACAGGACCGGGAGCGTCTCGAAGAGGAAGGGTTCTCCATCAGATCTCCTGCTGCCTTACAGGTCTGTTAGACACTAACGGCAAACGGCATTGTCAGATTCATGGATTTGATTGTCTTTAAGAGATCGTTTCAAGGAGGCGCAGTGGGACTGTAGTCGTTTAGTTACAGTTCACACATTTCATCCTACTTTTACCTTTTTATATTTTTGTGGTAAAAAGTCTCAAAGACAGGAGACAGTTTCCAGGTGAAGAATTAGAAACCCCGTCTACTGAGAGATGAGTGGAGTCGAGTTAAACACTGGTTTTAAAAAATGTACAATCTTATAATAACTTGTGGTGTCGGTTAACTGTTTCTGTTCAAACTATTTTACAAGGATGATATTTTACCTTCTTTTTTTTGTCTCTGCAGTGAAGTGTTGAGGTTCAGTTTGATTTCCAGCAGTCAGAATGATGGCTCCAGCTCTGCTCTCTGCAGTCCTGCTGCTGCTGCTGCTTCCTGCAGCTTCAGCTGACAGTAAGCTGAAGGATTTATTACTGTTTTTATTGAGCACAGAGTAATGTCCTCACGCATGACCACTGAGAAGAATTCAGGTTTAGAATTGCAGTGCTAAGGCATTGTTTATCCTCCTTATTCTACTGCTGCATTTTATTATTGACCTGTGTACTGAATTTGACCTTTTGTTTTCAGGTTCAGATCCAACTAACTTCACTATCATGGTCACAAACGCTGTAACAGATTCTGCCAATCAGACCTACTCCACGTATGTGGTTTACAGAGGGATCTTACTGGGTGGAATGAGAAGACTGCAGGACTCAAACTCAGGCTTCAGGTAAGATCATCACATCAGCTGTTGGCATAAATCATCAACTTAAAGCTGGGGCAGGCTGACTTTGAAAGTGTGCCCTCCTCCTGCAGTCCTCCCCTCTCTGTCCCAGCACACAACCATGAGTATACACGTGCTTCAGTAACCCAGCACTTCCCATATATTGATTTATTTATTCATATTTCATTGTACGGTTGCGCGCAGTGTATTCGCTCAGCCCCTCCTTGCCTGGCTCTCTTTTTGTTCAGACCGACATTAAACAAGAATTAGCTGCTAGCCACCAGGCGGCCTCTTAGCCTCACTCCTGTCTTCACTCAGAGGAGAGCGGGCAGCAGCTACTGAGACCAACCTCCGATTAGCGGCTGCAGGAGCTCGAATCCAGCAAGCACAAACCTCTCTGCACCAGGTGTCACAGTGGGCTGTCGGCCACTGGCAGTGCCAGGTCTAAAGCTGAGAACACACTGGTGCCACGGTGATGTGTCATGTGGCGCACATCAAGTGCCGCCCCGAGCACACACTGGACACGCTGCACTGCAGCTCATCAAGAGATCATCACGCAACGTTATTACTACTTACACTGACAGATCTGCACTTCCTCCACCTCTGCGTTAGCTTAAAATCACGTGGACAGCCACTGATTAAACTTGATTTCTCACCTGAAGAGCCGATCTCCAGAGCTGTGACTCACCAGGAAGTATCTTTTTTGTCCAGTGTCGTTATAATGTCGGGACTGTGGGTCGTTTAGCTCGGGATATTTCTCAACCTCAACAACGAGTCCCTCCTCATCCATTCTTCATTAGACGAGACGCAGCAACAGCTACAGAGTTCTCCATATACTTCCATAGTGAGTGGAGGAGTCAAACTGCTATAGGAGCAGAGAAAAAGAGCTGCTACAGGAGCTGGTCTGTACAAGCAGAGAGCGAGTGAGGGGAAAATGTATTTAATTCTGGGGGACTGGAAATAGGACAGTGGCGTCAAGTGCTGCAGAGCGACATGTCCAGGAGCACCGATGCGTGCCTAGTTGCCGCCGGTGTGGGGTTGTACACTGAAAATAATAGATAACAACATAAAGTTTGGTGATGTGGCGGGAAATCAGAGCTGTCTGTTGCCCTGGAGTTGGGGTTTGCACTAGCTGGATTTAAGTGGCTGCAGCTGTGTACACTGTGATTTGAGGCTCTTGCTAACATTAGCCTCATAAACATGAACATGAAGCTGCAGCTGTGAGCCTCGTGTTTTCTTGTGTTTGTCAGACTCTCTTTTGATGAGTCCATCTTCCTGTTTTGGGTTGCTTTGCAAGGTAAGCAGTTGTTGCCAATACTGGTGTTCAGAAGGGTAGCCCTTCATCGCCAATTTCTTTTTGCCTGTTAGCATGGTGTTCACGTGAACGTGCATGGAGCGCACATACACAGTTAATGGCATGATGCGCTGAACCAATCAGAGACCTCTGCTGCACTGTGTGAAGTGTCTGGCGCGAGCCGATGAAGAGAGTTTTATTCACCGCTGCAGTTTCTGGATTTTATTCGTTCATCCCAGCAGTTTGGACTCTATTTAACCTGCAGCTGTGTTTTTCTGGACTCTTGCTTCCCCTTTTGTTGATTTGCTCCGTCTTGTGCGTCCATGAGATTGTGAGTAATACGTTATCATTCTGTTACTGTTCTTTATTATATTCTGTGTGTTATTCGGCAATTAAGTTTATAGTACTGTACTGTGTCTTGTGCATTGGTTAATCATTGCCGATTTCATATTCCAATTGATGTATATGATCCCTGATAATATTGTTATGTTGAATAATGGTGTACTGCTGTGCCGTCAGGTGTTATTATTTATGTCACAGCAGTGTAGTGAGCGTGCCGATGCGTCCATTAAGGGACCGTCCCACATTTATTTGTCTCGCCCTCTGTGCACACTATGCCAGTGAAATAGATATGGGCCTTTCTGAGCTAAGCTGTTGCTTTTGTTGACAGTCCCTTAAATTTATAAACACTCAAATCTCCTCATTTATTCATCTTTTTACTGTTTATCATTACATAGCCTTATTTTTGCATTGTGTAATTTACCGCAGTCTGTTTGTTTATCATTAATATTGCATTATGATTAATATGCACATTTTTGTTTATTTCTTTATTGTAGTAACCACACAGACAATAAATCAACAGAAGAGTTTGTTCACAAATAAATGAGTGGCATCTCAATGAGAGTGTGTGTGAATTGGACATTTTTAAAATCTAACCTGTGCACTTCCATAATTGTGTTGTCATGTCTGAGTGAAGCTGCATGAAACATTAACATGAAAGTCACCTGTGTCTGAATGACAAAGAGCCATCGCCTGTTGTCCCTGCAGTTTCACCTACACTGAGAATCTAAACTACGGCCCGTTCCTGGAGAGCGTGAACGGTTTGGCTGGGAATTCAGAAGAGCGCACCTATTGGGAGCTGCTGGTCCAGAAACCAAACAGCACAGTCATCAGACCTGATGTTGGTGAGTCAACCCTTTCTGTCTTTTTACAACATGTTCTCACTCTCTGTCACATATCCATGTTTGGTCGTGAAAATGTACAGTTTACATACAGTCTCTTTCAAAATAAAAAGCACTGGTACAACACCGAGAATTGACATATTTCTTCCTTCAACAAACGCACATGGTTGGTTTTAAGAAAAAAGAACAGGGTTTGGTTTTACAATCTAACCAGAAGCGAACACCAGCCTCCCAGGTGAAAGTCAGCTGTTGTTAGACCCGTCCACCACCCTGTAAGAACTGGTGAACCAGGTGAGAGTGGACCCAAACGCACAACTCTGGAAACAGTTTGGGTAAAATAACTCAGTCTTCACTGGTCAAAAGGTGCGTTCGTTACACAGAAGGACAATCAGTGGAGGCAAACAAATCCAATAGGGATGAGGCAGAGACAATCAACAGGCCAAATCCAAAAAACCAAGCAAAGGACACAGGGAAACAAAAGGCTGGAACATTAGACACACAAGGAGCTGAGACAAACTGACATAAACAAGGCGCACACTGAATACTGTGGTGAGGGGAAGGATAACAAGACACAGGTGATGTCATCAGAAGGGAGGGAAAACACACAGGGGCAGGAAGTGAAGTGATATGAAACCAGAGAGGTGTGAGTTTCAAAATGAAACAGGAAACAGCATGAATGAATGAAATAGAAAACATAATCTAAGAAACTTGAGTTGTGACACAGCACTCCCCCCCGCCCTACTCGGACATCCGCCCACATAACTTTAGTTGCTGTCCAGCTGCGTTTTCCCTTGACGCTGCCGGGGGCCATTAAACAATAACAGCAACTGGCCATGTATCACACTGACGTGAAAGAACGGCTTTTTTTGTTGTTGTCTGACGCTGGAAGTCACTGACCAAGTGCCGAATTTTGACAACTTCAGAGGTTGCTTTTTACAGTCAACATCCACTGTTGTTCTCACTGTAAATCAATCAGAATCTCGTCTTATCTTGATTTTCTTTGCAGGTATCGGATGCTACATTCCATCTGCAAATGACAAAATCATCCTGAATTTTAACAGATACTGAAGGTTCAGGAGCCACTGGAAATCACCATGCAACTAAAGCCTGACTCAACTGTATGATTATATATTTCACAGATCAGCATTCAACCAAGGTCCATCAAGCTCTTTGGTCAGAGAGTAATTACAGCTTAATAAAAGATCACTGATGTAAACAGTGTACTGTGTGAGGAAACACTATCGTAGTACTGATAGCACTGACAAGGAACGAGCTGACATTACTTTGTCTTTACTTTTGGATGATTATCTCTCACCTTGAATTTCCTGCTTGGTAACCAGATACTTCCTCATAGAGATTTCTTCTTATTACTCAAGCTGTGAGATAACACACTGCTGTTTTACACTTCAGAATACTTTGTGTGAATCTTCTGAAATAATAAACAAAAATACATTTAATCTGTGTTGAGCAAAATCATTTTTTTACTTTATGATAATGATGCAAATTATCAATAAAATTGTCCAAACTAAACGAGTTGGTCTTGCTAATCGTGCATCAGATGCTTCACCTTCAGTCACACGGCTCGTTGGAGACTGTGTTGTGTTTGACATTGTCTCTATTAAGCCCTGTTTAAAGTGTGTTTAATGTGTGTTTTAGGTGTGTTTTGAATCAATCAAACTTTCCAGCACTTCACAGAAACTCCACGGCCAAAAGTGTAACTGCAGAGCGACACAGACACACCACCACACAGGTACATGATGTAATAAGGGAACATCTTCAGGTTGACATGTTGTGACCAGTCATATGTCTCACTGTCAGGTGAACAATAGTCTGACACATGCAGGACCTGTATGAATCAGACAGAGCAACTAGACTGCATTAACTGGGGATCATTGGACGTCAGTGAGTCATCAGATTATATCAGAGTAACGTAATCCTTTCAAACAAACACACACTGTGTCTGACAGAAAGAGCCCTCTGAAGTTGTCTCCGACCTCTCAGTCCTGGTGTCAGACCTCACTGATGTTGCACTGCAGCACTAAAAGTCATTTTATTTGCATTCATTTGATTCCTGATCCAGACACTCTGTTAAGAACTGTTTCACCTCGTAAATATAGACGTCAAAAATAAATACAGTAAATATATCAAACTGTTAAATGTGATTAACTGATATTCAGCCATTATATGTGATTCAAAAAAGAAAAATATTTGACAGCCACAGTATATAAAAATATTTGTCTCTGACCTCCAGCCATTCAGATAGATTTGAGTTCATTTGTCCAGGTTTTGAGATAATTGTATGGAATTTCATTTGTGGTGCTCACAACATTAAAAAATGAACATTTAAAATGTTGATGGGCTTCTGTCAGACCGCTTAGACTACTGAAACACATTCGAGATCATCTATTCAAAACATGATGACAGTATCAGTTTGTTCCCTCAGAAATCATTCAAATCAACACACAGAAAGATATTTTATTCCCAGTGTTTTTTCTTACTCAGCATTAGACATGGATGCATGTAGTGTCACAGACCACTTATGAAATACACGGTCAGTTCCAACACTGGCTCTGATCTCATGTCGATGGTCAGTGGCTGCTGAATCTTCACCACGTTGTAAATCTCAGAATGATTTGCTCCTTCGCACTGGGAATGTAGCATCCAATGCCTGCACAAAAAAGCACCATATATTCTATTTTGATCTGATCCACTGTTAAATTACAACGACAAAAATGTTTGCATAGTGGACTCACCAACATCAGGTCTTATGATTTTGCCATCTGGAGTCCTGACCAGCAGCTCCCAGTACGTATGGTCTTTATCGTTTCCAGCCACTCCGTTCACACTCTCCAGGTACGGGCCGTAGTTTGGATCCTCGGTGTACGTGAACCTGCAGGACCAAACAGAAGAACAACGGAGATCCACTTGGTGAGTTACTTTGAATGTGGGAGACAGCTGCTGTGACTATGAGCAACCGCATTACATTTGGATTGTCAGAAGGGCAACTTATTACTCATTCATGCAAACATTGTCTGGCCCCACTGACTTTGCTCAACTTAGAAATTTCAGATCCAGTTTTTTCTAGTTACTAGTGGTGTTCCTCAGGGCTCTATCTTAGGTCCCCTTTTATTTACAGTCTACCTTCCACCTCTTGGCCATATCTCCAGAAAGTTTGGCATTCAATTCCACTGCTACGCAGATGACACCCAGCTCTATGCTCTATCTTTATGATCTATGGATACATTGCTGCATGTTTTATAACTGTGTTTTCTAAGGTGTCCTTGAGTGCTTTGAAAGGTGCCTATAAATTATTTTTTATCATTATTATTATTAACTATTAGGCCCAAATGATCCTGTCACTTCTTGTTTGGCTAAGTGGAACACATACGGACGACTGATTTTGTAATGTTGAGCAACAGTGCGCTTTAATTTTGAAATAAAGATGATAAATATTAATATTCAGATCACTGTCAGTGTGCTGATGATTCCATTGCATGTGGTAGGCGTGTGTCAGAAGTGCCTTATTTGCCCATAATTATAAGTGATTGTGCTCTGTATTTAACTTGTAAATCCTCCACTCAGTGTGTGATTCAGAATTTTCCACTGAGCCAGAGTCTTAATATCTCTGGTTGAAATTTAAAAGTCGGCAGCCTGCAGACTCGTCAGTGATGACGATGGTTGGGTGTGTGGATATCAGCTTCAGTGTTCCCTCTGTGGATCAGTGTTGTAGCTGAGAGCTTTAAAGATGTGACAGAACAGGAACTTATTCGTCATACTGGCTCAGCATTTTGTGTCCATTTAGCTGTTTTACTCATGTCACTTATAAATACATTTGCATATGGATTTCAAAGACACTGCTGGGCAGGGGTGTCATAGTGGGGGAAAGTGAGACTAGTTACCCAGGGCTGCCCTTCAATGTAGCGGAAGCATGTCAAATATTTTTTTTAAGTACTGGAGAGGGACTTTTGTTTTTTTTTATTTTGGCTAAAGGGAGGGGCATACACATTTAAATGGCTTTGTTTTGTGTTTATTTTTTATTTATTTATTTTTTACTGCAGATTATTAAAGAAAACATGTCTTTCAAACCTGCGGGTTGCTGCCAACATTACACCCTTAATTATCGCCAGAAACTGTAAAGACAGAAATTATCATTGAATTTTCAAATTTCTGATGGCCCATGGACACATTGTGCATGACAGGCGCTTCCAAAACCAACCAAATCTGAGTTCATAATGGTGATAGTTCGTCAAACTCACTTTATTATATGTCTCATTTAAAATATGGCTAATCATAAATTATTTGCAAGAGAAAGAGTGAAGAATTAGAGTGGAAAATTATTTTAAAAAAGAGTGAAAAAGGGAAAAAATAGTCAAAAATTCAGCTTTTTTTACTGCCAATTTTTAAAGGAAACATAGCTTCCAAACCCCGGGTTTGCTGTAGGGTGACAATGCTAACCACTGCAGGACCATGACACCCGATGAACACTTATGTCAGAAAAATCGCTTTATTCTTAGTTTAAATTTCCTACAAAAATAAACAGTTTGCACGAACTAACCAGCATGCATGAAAAAAAGGAAAAACTGAGGCTTAAACTCCAGAATTTCGTCTTCAGCATTAAACTTTCAAACGTCAAACTGTACGTTTTAAAAATCTTATAACTGATTCATGGTGGAGGGAGGGTCATGCATTTAAAACCAGCCACTGGAGTCCAGCCACCCTCCTCCTCTGATAAGTAAAGAACAGTCCCTCAAAGGTCCAAAATTGTTTAGTCCCTCCTGCCATAGGATTTGTCTCTAAATGCAGCTTAGCCGAGTGAGTGGCTGCTTATGCTGCTGGCACCAAATATACTGTCTTGTTTCATGTCTGTCCCCAATAAAGGGATACTGGGGGTCCGAAAAAGAAAAGAAAGAAAGGAAAGGGAAAGAAAGAAAAAGGTGTAAAAATGTGCATAAGAGAGACATGTACCAAGTAAGGGTGGGGGCCCACAGAGACTGCTAGGACCCAGAATTTGTTGCTATGCCCCTGCTGCAGGGTTTGCAGTTACACAACACCTCCTGCGAGGATGTACTCTGAGCACAGATCATTTTGAGAATAAGGAACCCCACTGTGAGACAAATATGTATCACTATTGTGAAGTGCCAGTCAGCAAGTTTATCTACTCATATCAATAAGTTGTCGCTCTCATGTGACAGCTGAAGTTAAGGTCTTACTTAAAGTTTGCATCGGAGCTCATGAGTCTCTTCAGTGCACCCAGCAGGATCCCTCTGTACACCACATGAGTGCTGAAGGTCTCAGGAGCGGTGCCTAGTAAGCTGTTCTCCACCACCACCTCAATGGGAACTGGTTCACTTACTGAATGATGGATGACAAAAAACACCAGAGAAAAATAAGATTTATTTATATCCAGTAATAAAGAAAATCACTTGAAATCTGTTTCATGAATTCTTACTTTCAGTCAGATTCCCAGGGAGCAGCAGCAGCAGCAGCAGCAGGGCAGCAGAGAGCAGAGCAGGCATCTTCATCATGGCTGAGACTTACCTGACTGGAAGGTCACTGTGCTGCCACAGCCCCTGTGTTTTATTCCAGCCATCACTGTTGACACACCTGAGCACAGTGAGCTGTGTTGATCTTAGTTTGAAAGAGCTGATAATGTTTTCCATAGAGCCAAATGTCACTTTGAGGTTATGAAACGATATTTGCACTGCTAACTTTTGTAAACTGTGCAGTGAACACTGACGCTCAAATACACTGCAGCACTCTTCCATCACCTCTTCAGATTGATGTTTTATTGAGGCTGCTTAAAACACTGGGACGCCAGCATGAGGTGGTATTAGAGGGGCCGTGACATGGATGTTAATGTTGACTGTTGTGGTGACACACAGAAAACCTGTCACGTCTAGTTAGGGGGAGATAAACAGGAATGAAACAGTCAGATTCCAAAGGATGATTTAATGCTTTGAAACAAGAGTGTCCATGTTTGAAGAGTCACATGGGGGTGTGTCTAATGCTCACAAAAACACAGAGACTTTTCTCCTTCCACCACATCATTACAGCGTCACCACAGTCACTCTCAGGTTACACTTCATCATGTTTTGGCAGCTACGAGCACATGAGCATTTGAACACAACAATCCCCACAACATGACTGTTGAGTTCAAATCAAAGTTTGGGAGCTAGAATCCAGTTGACTGATATGCTTTTTCCTACACTCAATCTGCTTTCCTGCACCTGGCCTCAATATTAGGATTGGATGTGTGCACACACTTTACTGTGACCTGTATTTAGTGACATCAGAAAACCACATTTCTGACAGCCTACATGATCAGAACAGTAAAAAGTGGGTAGCAGGTCTGATTGTTTATGTTTCACCTTTATTATAGAGACACTTGATTATTGATTGATATAGAGCAGGGTATAATAACAATCATATAACACTGACAACAGCCCAACATACAACAATTATAAATGCATAAAAGGCACCTCAGATTCCTGCACATAGAATAAAAGAATCACAGAATCATTTCAAATCAAACATCAGTACAATAACACAAGATACAGATCAGTCAAATGATAAAAAACAACAGCTGAGGTGAAAGCAATGTTCAAAGATTGATTAGTGAAATGTTCCAAAATATTCCAAACAATATGACATAACAGAGCAGCCCCCTGCTGTGTGTCAGGGTGCAGCCCAAAGCAGTCGTCCCTATAATCACATGGATCCACAACAACACAAAGACAAACTAACTACAATATATATCATATATACATATATATCTGCACCCTGTCAGGATCAAAGCTTGACTTGTAAACTTGTCAACTTTTTCTCCCAACATTCTTTCTATTATTATTCTGATTGTTTTGTATTCATTTGTCTTTTTTCCCATCTTCTATTTCACCTCTTGTACTTTTGACATTGTCACAGACAGACAGTGAGGAAATGAACATATGCATATTAACTGTGTGTCTGAGCTGAAAGCTGCTCTCCTCTCCTGCACCTCTGATTCACAGCCACTACAACAACACAGAGCATCACCAGCAGACCACTGAGCACTGAGCATCTCACTGTGTAGAAGGTGGAGTGAATCCCAAAGGGATCTCTGTACATTAATACAGTTTTCACTGATGACACACACTGATAATTTTGGTAAACTGCACACCAGTACTCTCCTGTGTCTTTCAGTGAGACATTAGAGATAACCAAACTCCCATCAGAGCCAAAGCTCACTCTGCTCATGGTCTGACTCATGTCTATAGAAACGATTCTGCCTTCTGTTTGGTTCGACTTGATGAACCAATCAGGCCACACACCCTTCTTCAAATCTTTGCATTGTAGAGTGACTTCTTCTCCCTCTGAGAAGAGCTCGACAGCAGGAGGACCAAATTTAGGACACACCACCAGATAATAACTTTTCACCCTGAGAGAGGTTTTACAGTCATACAGACCTGTGTGATTTAATGTCAGTGATGAAAACACCAGAGAGTAGTTTTGGTCCACTGAAGGCACAGTCTGGTTTGTTGTGTTGTTTAGTTCAGTGTTGGAGGTGACATTAATCCAACGTGGGGGCTGGTCATCACTGAGGTCAGTGACAGTGCACGGCAACACAGCCGTCTCCCTTGCCGAGTGATAGAGAAACTCTGGCTTCTGGTGATACAGTACACGTTGACTGCGAACACACTGCTGTTGGTTCATCAGCAGACAGGTGAACTCTTTCTTTAATGTTGTTGTGAAGTTGAATACATGTAGATCTGATGAGTTTTTCTCCACTTGGTATCTTCCTCCATCATCGTCCATCACTGATGTCGTATTGTCCCCAAAAACTTTCTTCCATATTTCTTGTTCATATCTAAAGTCACGTTTGAGCCACAGGAAATCCAGATTGTCAGCTGCCCTATAACATGGCAGGTCCACTGATTCTTCAAGTCTCAGTAAAGTCATTTCTTGCTCAGTCCTTATACTACAGATAATGACACTGCTGTTTCTCTCATATGTGACTTTGCCGTCGGTCCAACACTCCTCTTGGTACAGGCCGGAGTCTGAATGGGTCAGGTTGTGGATGATGTAAGAAGAAATATTCTTCCTGCTGACAACTGAGAGTCGTTGTTTCAAGTCTTCAGGTACTGTGGAGTTGTGGGACCAGAGGTCAGAGGTGTTCCACAGGACAAGCTTCTCCTCACCAACAAATCTGGAGATCAGGCAGGAGCTGGCCTCCTTGGGGAGGTGGAAGGTGTAAGAGTGCTCTTCCTCCTTGATGGTGATGAGTTCTTCTGCATGAATGTTGTTGATGAGAGCAAACAGCAGGAAGCAGAGCTCTGTGACTGCAGCCATTCTGCTCTGAGGTCTCCTTGTGAGTGTCGTACAAACACTGACACCACCCACCTTATCAGTTCTGTGTCAACACTCATCAGCAGCTTCTCTTCGTGGCTGTAACAACGTGACTTCTTTATCTCATCATCATCATCATCATCATCATCATCATCATCATCAGTGGAAACTTTGAGGCGTTCTGCTCTCTATCAAGTAATCTGTGTCCTTTGGACGTATCTAAAACCACTGAGGCTGTCGTGTCTTCAAACACAGATTATTGAGAGATGTGGTGAAACCACCAGAGACAAGTGTGTGAGAGAGACATGGACATAATGTGTGTATGTTTCTACATCTGTGATGGAGAGAGAGATGATCTTAAAGAAATATAATAAATATATCAAAGTGTTCTGGTACCAGGTACACTTATGAACCTCTCTGTGCTCCAACATGGTGTTCATTATGGCCGATCCATGACTAGCACACAAGTCCAATAACAAACAGCAGACAGAGAGTGACGACAGTGTGAAGGTCGTCTCATCCCTCTCTGCATGTCCTCTCTTTCACTCTTCACCTGCTTTGTATTTAACTCTCACTGTCTGAGGCACATTTAGCCCATGAAGAGCCCACAACAGCTTTTTGTTCCTATTTCAGCTGTTGAGTGAGTTTTCTTGGGATTTTGTGGACGTTGCTGCAGCCTGATGCTGCTCATGTGGTGCAGGGCCCACAGTGTATTTTCTGTGGTGTGTTCCAGTCGCCCCCTGTGGACCAATGCATGTGTGTCTCAGCCCATGTTGGACCAGTGTGGTGGACACGACTGCTGAAGTGTAGACCGTGATTCAAGCCCCTCCTCAGGTACGCCACACAGGAGTGTATGTGATGAATGTATGTGAGGTTTCATTTGTCGAGACACCAACAATTCCAACTTGAGAATTTCTTCATATGAATTTCCACTGTGGACCAACCAGGAGGAAACAGAGAACACAAAAGTCCATGTGAGCCCGGGGGCTCAAGCTAGCTTGATGGGTATTTTCAAAACTATTTTTCAATGCTTTTGTTCTGACTTGAAATGTTTGTAGTGTGCAGACTGATCAGCTGACTCTGCAGCTGATAGAGGAGCTGATCATGTGACCTTCACCTGTATGACATATTATACAGTAAACCTGCCTTATGAAGACTTTAATGCATCATCTGCAGGCTGTCAGTTAAAAGGGATACATTTTAATGGATAAAATAAAATGAAAAACAAATCACCTTTATTACAAATACATTTGAGTATTTTCAAAGTGTAAAACTCATGAAAATGTGCAGAATTTACATCACAGGTAATTACACTTTAATTTGTACCTTAAAGGGCCAGATTTGTTTCATTCATTCATTCATCTTCTTACCGCTTCATCCTCTTGAGGGTCGCGGGGGGGCTGGAGCCTATCCCAGCTGACACTGGGTGAGAGGCAGGGTTCACCCTGGACAGGTCACCAGACTATCACAGGGCTGACACATAGAGACAGACAACCATTCACACTCACATTCACACCTACGGACAATTTAGAGTCACCAATTAACCTGCATGTCTTTGGACTGTGGGAGGAAGCTGGAGCACCTGGAGGAAACCCACGCTGACACGGGGAGAACATGCAAACTCCGCACAGAAGGGCTCCCACGCCTGGGATCGAACCGGGAATCCTCTTGCTGTGAGGCGACAGTGCTAACCACCACACTACCGTGCCGCCCCAGATTTGTTTCAGTTAAGTTAATTAATGGGCGACTTGATGACACAGCACTGAGAGGACGTGCAGCACCTGGCTCCCGCTCCATACATTTCTAAAAACATATATTTGTGGACCTTGTCAGCCAAGTGTGGTTACAGCTCTTGACGGCTGAAAAACGCAAGTAAGGTTACTGAACCTCAGCATGGCGCAGCTAACCTAGCCTCTGTGTCATCAGACCATGTGAGTGACAAACTTGTTGAAGACATCATCAGTAAAGTCACTGTGGTGCTTGAGGAGAAACTGTCTAAATTCTCTGAGACACTAGACTCTATCACCACACAGTTAGAGAGCGATGATCGCCGTATGGAGGAAGCTGAATGCCATATTTCCACGGCCGAGGATGACATCTCCACCATGAAATCACAGCTAGCCTGGGCCGAGGAGACCATATCCATGCTAACCCAAAGAACTGAGGATCAAGAAAACCGCAACCATCGCAGCAACATCAGGATCTTTGGGCTACAAGAGGGGACTGAGGGACGACAGCTCATTGTCTTTTTGGAATCATGGCTCCCTTCTGTGCTCGGCCTTGACACTAAGAGGGGGACCATCAAGCTGGACAGAGCTCATCGCACACCTGGCCGACCGCAGCCAAGTAACCAAGACAAGCCCCGAGCCGTGGTGATTAAGCTGCACAACTACACAGACAAGATTAAAATACACTGCCTGGCCAAAAAAAAAGTCACCACCAAAAAAAAAAGGTCATACACTCAGCTTTGATTACGGCACGCATTCGCTGTGGCATTGTTTCGATAAGCTTCTGCAATGTCACAAGATTTATTTCCATCCAGTGTTGCATTAATTTTTCACCAAGATCTTGCATTGATGATGGTAGAGTCTGACCGCTGCGCAAAGCCTTCTCCAGCACATCCCAAAGATTCTCAATGGGGTTAAGGTCTGGACTCTGTGGTGGCCAATCCATGTGTGAAAATGATGTCTCATGCTCCCTGAACCAGTCTTTCACAATTTGAGCCCGATGAATCCTGGCATTGTCATCTTGGAATATGCCCGTGCCATCAGGGAAGAAAAAATCCATTGATGGAATAACCTGGTCATTCAGTATATTCAGGTAGTCAGCTGACCTCATTCTTTGAGCACATACTGTTGCTGAACCTAGACCTGACCAACTGCAGCAACCCCAGATCATAACACTGCCCCCACAGGCTTGTACAGTAGGCACTAGGCATGATGGGTGCATCACTTCATCTGCCTCTCTTCTTACCCTGATGCGCCCATCACTCTGGAACAGGGTAAATCTGGACTCATCAGACCACATGACCTTCTTCCATTGCTCCAGAGTCCAATCTTTATGCTCCCTAGCAAATTGAAGCCTTTTTTTCCGGTTAGCCTCACTGATTAGTGGTTTTCTTAAGGCTACACAGCTGTTCAGTCCCAATCCCTTGAGTTCCCTTCGCATTGTGTGTGTGGAAATGCTCTTACTTTCACTATTAAACATAGCCCTGAGTTCTACTGTTGTTTTTCTTCGATTTGATCTCACCAAACGTTTAAGTGATCGCCGATTATGATCACTGAGGATTTTTTTCCGGCCACATTTCTTCCTCAAAGACGATGGGTCCCCACTATCCTTCCAGTTTTTAATAATGCGTTGGACAGTTCTTAACCCAATTTTAGTAGTTTCTGCAATCTCCTTGGATGTTTTCTCTGCTTGATGCATGCCAATGATTTGACCCTTCTCAAACAGACTAACATCTTTTCCACGACCACGGGATGTGTCTTTCGACATGGTTGTTTAGGAAATGAGAAGCAACCAGTTGGGGTTAAATAACTTGTTGCCAGCTGAAAGATAATCGCCCATGCAGTAATTATCCAATAGGAGGCTCGTACCTATTTGCTTAGTTAAATCCAGGTGGCGACTTTTTTTTTGGCCAGGCAGTGTACTTGCAGCATTTAAATCCAGACAGCCTCTGGCTCACGATGGACAGGAGTTTGCCATTCGCTCCGATTTCACAGCAAGTGTTATTCAGCAACGGAGATGCTTCAATGACGTGTGCGGCCAGCTGATCAAGAAAAAAATCCGGTTTCGTATGGCCTTCCCTGCTACGCTCACTTTCATATGGAGAGAAGACCTTTACCTTCACAGATGCAGGAGAGACACAGAGATTCGTGAACGGCATGGGACAGGTAACCCAGATACCGGAGTAAAAAGATTAAAGGTCGGTGATCATCAGATGTGGATTTGTGATACAGACATTTTTCTATTTTGATACATGAAGCCATTTGGACTGCAAGATATGATTTCAACTATTTCTCATTTTATACTCTGTTCTACCGAAGGTTTTGATGGCTGTGAGTTAGGTTAAATTTAGTTGCCTGCAGAGTAATCTGTTATCATACAGAAAGATATTTAATAATACACTGAATCAGTTTTGGTTCTTGAACATATAGGCTATTTATCTATTAATTTATTGTATGTTTTTTTTGTTCATGCTTACTCAAATCAAGCCTTCAAAGTGATTATATAATGGTGGAAGGTTCTCCTCCCAACTATAATTTAAATATTTATAGGAATTATGAAGGTTTGGGATTCTGCGTACCTCCCTTTTTTTCTGCTGTTTTCATATTTTTTACGTGTTTATAGGAGATTTATTGAGTGTAAGCATGAACATAACCTATATGGGTCTTCAGTTTTTTGGGAGCGGGGGAGGGATTTATTGGTTAGGGACTGTTTCTTGGGAGGGATAATGGACTCTACTGCTATCCTTGTGTCGTGGATTGCAACGGTTCATGTGTGGCTTTGCATTCTTTGTCCATTCAGCATCACGTGTCTTAGTTTAGGGGTAATGAGGTTTTTTTCTTTTTTCAGTGTGATTTTGGGGATTCTTAGGGCCACTTCCTTTGGGACTGCCCCTTTATCAATGGGGTTTTCAACTTGCACAATACAAGCTATAATGTGTCTGATAAATTGTATATAATCAGAAGACTCAGTATTATCTATTTTTTTAATTGTTATATAAGGCTATGAGTTCAACTAAAATAATTTCAATCAATGTAAAAGGGGTAAATCATGCTATAAAGCGTAAGAAAATTCTTACATGGCTCAAAAAAGAGAAGGCAGATATCGCATTGCTGCAGGAGACCCATCTGACAGATACAGAACATGAGAAACTTAAAAGAGAATGGGTGGGCCAAGTTTACTTTTCTGCATTTTGTTCAAGTCGGAGAGGGGCCACAATATTTATACATAGAAACACCCCTTTTGATATTGAAAAATGTGTAAAAGATGTGGAGGGGCAATGTGTGTTGATTAAGGGTACTTTATATGGGGAGTCCATCATGATAGGCTGTGTTTATGCACCAAACGTTTACATGAGTACATTTTATTCTAAACTCACATCTGATGTCTCATCTATGTTAACTCCTATCGCCATCCTGGGTGGAGATTTTAATTGTGTGGTAAATCCAGATCATAAGATCATAAACCACCTTTAAAGACTCCCCCCTCCAAAAGGTCAGTAGTTACTAGGGAAATGCGTACAGATCTAAACTTGTTTGATGCCTGGCAGGTTCTACACCCTAAGGAAAGGGATTTTACATTTTTTTCAAACCTTCATCAAAGCTTTTCACGAATTGATTATGTTTTCACCTCTAGACAGGTATTGGATAGATTAGAGGAAAGTGGCATAGGAATTCGCACACTATCTGATCATTCTCCTGTCCATATATGTCTCTCTCCACCCTTTCATGATGCTAATTCTTGCCAGTGGTGTCTTGACCCATATCTTCTGAGCAGCCCCCCTTTCGTGACATATATTAAGGAGCAATTTGAAGCCTATATGACATTTAATGATGTTAGGGATATAAGCCCATCAACTTTATGGGAAGCTGCCAAGGCCTACTTAAGAGGTGCAATAATTTCATATAGTTCAGCTAAGAAAAAAAAAGCTCTTGAGGAACAAATAAGGCTGGAAAAAGTGCTGGCAAATTTGGAAGCTGAACTTAAACAAAATCCATCCAGCAATCTTTCCAGAAGAGTAGATACTGCTAGATCAGCCTTGGATGAGCAAAAGGCTGAATCTGCAATGTTTTATGCTCAGCACAGGTTGTATGAAATGGGGGATAAGCCAGGCCGTTTACTGGCTCATCTTGCTGCAGGGAGACGTGAATCAAATGCCATCTCTTCTCTGGTCGACGCCACTGGCTGTAAACAATTTGAAACCAAAAAATTATGTAATACTATGTTGGAATTCTACAAAAAACTATATACATCAGAGTCTGATGTATATAGTTTGTTGGAATTCTACAAAAAACTATATACATCAGAGTCTGATAGTACTTCAGAAGAGGTAGGTAGTTTTTTAGAACAGGTGAATTTGGTTTCATTGAAACAGGACGATGGAGATGTGTATGTGTAGACCAGTAACTAAAGAAGAACTATTTGAAACTATCCAATCCCTACAAAACAGTAAAGCTCCAGGACCCGATGGCTATGGACCAGAATTTTATAAGAAATTTGCTAAACTGGTAACAGATCCACTTCTACGCATGTATACAGAATCTTTTGAAAGGGGATATCTCCCTCCAACTTTATATACAGCTAATATTACCCTCATTCTTAAGAAAGATAGGCCCGCTGATCAATGCGGTTCATACAGGCCGATCAGCTTAATAAATGTGGACTGTAAACTGCTCTCCAAACTTCTGGCAAGAAGATTGGAGATGCTGTTGCCTAAAATAATTAATACAGATCAGACCGGATTCATAAAAAATAGAGTATCATATACAAATATGCATAAATTACTAAATGTTATCCAGCATACAAATGAAACACAGAGTAAAGGACTAGTTATCTCGCTCGATGCCGAAAAGGCATTCGACAGGATAGAATGGCCCTATCTTTACAAAGTCCTGGAAAAATTTGGTATGGGTGAAGTTTTTATTAAATGGATCAAACTTATATATTATTCTCCTACTGCTAAGATAATGGTTAATGGTACCCTATCTCCATCTTTTCGGCTGAGTAGATCCACATGCCAAGAGGATCCCCTCTCACCCTTGCTATTTGCTGCAGCCACTGAACCATTTGCAGAGGCAATTAGAAACAGCCCTGATATATCTGGTATTAAGCTGGGGCAGAATAGTCTTAAAATAGCATTATATGCTGATGATGTTTTACTTTTTGTTCCCAGGAATCCAGGAAGATTGATCCCTGCCATTCTGTCGATAATTAAGTCATTTGGGCTGGAGTCAGGTTATAAGGTTAATTTAGACAAGTCAGTTGCAATGCCACTAGGGGGTGCTACTGATCCACCCTGTATTATAAACTTCCCTTTCAGATGGTCTACATCAGGACTTATCTAGGAATAACGGTCTCTACTAATCTGAACGATCTGTTCAAGCTTAATTTTCTTCCAGTTTTGAAAAAAATTCAGAGTGATATTAACAGGTGGATGGATCTTCCTATTTTGTGGATTGGAAGAGTAAATTTAATCAAAATGAACGTTCTTCCACGCCTACTTCATCCGATGCAAATGCTACCTTTATGGATCACGAAACAGATAGTTGAGTATACAGAAAGATCTCAGTAAATTTATTTGGCGTGGTAAAAGACCCAGATTAAAAATGAACACATTCGAGCTTCCCATAGACAGAGGGGGATTAGGACTCCCTAATATTTTGTTTTATAACTGGGCCTGTCATGCACGGATCATATCTGACTGGATACATACCGTAAAACTTGGTGTATAAGTCGCACTTTTTTTCCCTTTTTTTCATATAAAAAGCTGGGTGCGGGTTATAGACCAGTGCGACCTATAGACCAAGGTAAATGCTGACATTGGTAATTTGACCCACAAGATGTCCACTTTTCACGTCCCGTCCGGGGCGTCCGGGGGGTCTTTATAAACTGATGATAATGTCCGGTTTTCCGTGTGTTTGTGTGTGTGTGTGTGTTAGAGTGCGGCACGGGCAGCATATTTCTGTCTGCACCCGAACCGAGCCCGACATTATTTAATGACCAAAGCACTGAGTTTGTGTCACACAGTGGTTACAGGCTATTTAACAGGCCGGGCGTGCGCCGTGGGTGCTCAGCTGCAGAGAGGGAGACCTCCGTGTTTGAGACGGGAGCGGGAGGCGCGAGGTCCGACGCTTCTAGCGAGAGGAGAGGGAGAAATAAAACAAAATAAGATAAAATAGGAAAAACCTGTCTCCCTCTTTTATTTAATTTTCAGCGTTTAATCAAGGCGGAGGCGGGCGGCTGGAGGTCCGACACTTCCAGAGAGGGGAGAGGTAGAAACAAACAGCCAATGTGTGTCTGTGTGTGTTATGTTCAGGTGTTGTCACATAAGTAACAGTGCCAAAGCAATAAACAGGACAGATAATAGGATTTTATTTATTTTTACACTACATTTTCACTGAAAGCTGACCGATGTTGTTATACCGTAATTTTATTTCCTGAAGAGGTTGTTTGGAAAATTGCAATCTGAAAAGTAACCAAAGCTGCTTAAGAGGTTATTGTGTTTTGAATGTGTTTCAAATTAAAAATAAAGGGAAACAGTGTAGGAATAACTTGTATAACGTTTTTATTAACAAATAGTAATATAAAACCTTGTTTTCCCTGTTTGAGACCTTAAAAAATAGACTGAAATATGCCAGTGCGACTTATATTCTGAGTTTTACGGTAATTGTCTTAAAGAATGGTGCTGTCTACCTTCAAATCTTCTTAGTTTGTTAATATGTGAAAAAAAGCAGATAACAACCAACCTCAGAAATAACTCAGTTATATATAATACTGTAAAGGTATGGAGAGAGATGGTGGCTTATTTAGGGAGGAAGGGGTTTTTGTCTTCCTTAACTCCTTTAATTGGGAATAAAGCTTTTCCCTCAGGCATTAATAGCAAGATTTTTTCTCTTTGGCACAGTAAGGGCATTAGAGTTATTGGTGACCTATACTCAGAGAACCCATTAATGTCTTTTACACAGATTCAAGCTCAGTTTGGTATACCACGCAGACACTTATTTGTTTTTTTACAGATCCGTCATTTTATTCAAACAGATATTTTGCTACCTCCTGGTGGTCCAGTGGTCAGTCTCCTCGATAAATGTCTTACAGAGTTCACTAAAACTAAAGGGTTTATTTCATATTTTTGTCACACACTTGATTCGTGGAATGAACATAATATTAATCACATTCAGACAGTTTGGGAGAGAGATCTGGGGATTAAGTATAAAGCAGACGACTGGACTGAGTGCATCCTTGCATGTCATGATACATATGGCTGCAACAAATTTAAGGAAACTCAATATAAAATTTTACATAGACAACATAGAACACCCTACATTCTTAATAAATTTGATTCCAGTCGTTCCCCTTTTTGCCAGAAATGCAAAATAGACACTGGTACTTACATACACTGTCTGTGGCAATGTCCCATTATTTCTGAATTCTGGTCATCAGTGACCAAAGAATTAAATTTGATTTTAGAAACCAGAGTCCTGTTGTTCGAAACCTAGATAAGGGATTAAGCAGGGACATGTTGGTAATCCCGGCTTAATTTAGCGTTGATTCGGTTGTTTGAAAGCAGAGGCACATATGTTGCCATGGATATTTATTCTGTGCACTTAGCCTGGTCCCAACCAGGTTAACAACCAGGCTTAGTTTAGCCTGGTGCCTTATCTGTCCAGTCAGCTGTCACTGCGATCGGAAATCAATGTGTTTTACCGTCATTTCATGTTCTTATACGTATTTGCCTCATTTTTGAACAAAATACATTAAGCCTACAATAATAAAAAAAAAACATTTAACATTTAAAACATTCTTTTTGTCATAGCCCAAACATACCTTGACATGCACATATCTTTACCAATAAAAGGATTAATTGTTGGAATAAACATACAAGTAGGTGTATTTGGCATTAACACAATTAGTGGTTATTAGGTTTCATAACTGTATGACCTTCCCAAATTATATTCCCACTTAACTGGACCAATAACTCCAGTGTAGTACTTTACATCAGTGAATGAAAACATGAAGATGAAACCACAATATTCTTTGACCTCATTTTATTTAAATGAAAAATACTGTAATCAGTCAGTGTCCGCTTTGAGCTGTGGAGAGAAAGAGAGAAATAATATTGATTAATACATTGCATCACAGTCATGCTTACAATGTGCATTAAAGTCACTTACTTCTTTCTGTAGTTTCTTAATTTCCAAGTCCATTCTACTTTCAAACAGGCCCCGGATCGATGGGACAGGTTGGGGGAACAGGAAGAATGTTTTGTTTTTTTGTGTGTGTGTGTGTGTTTTTGTCTGAGGTGTGTTTCTTTGTTGTTGGTTGTGTTTGTCTTGTTTATGAAAAAAGCATTACTAGCTAATTTATGTTTTGTCGAAGAGTTTACCTGTATGTACTCAAGTAATGTTCCTGAATAACATATATTTAAAAAAAATGTTAATGGGTCAGTTAATGGGTTGATGTTTTTAAGTGTTTTTTTAACCCTTAATGTGAAATTGTGTAAGTTTCGCAAGATGAAATGTCACAATTCTCCTCTTACAAATTAAAAGTTGAATTGATAAGCAATGAAACACACTCTCTGTCACTTTAATGCACTCAGGAATGAAACAACATCACAGGTAACTACGTCTTAAACCACCTGAATCTCTCAATACAGATGCATTGGTAAATAAAATCTGATTTGTCCTTTAACCTGTGGCTCAGGCCTCTGCTCCAAAATGACATGCCCAAAATAAATGTGTGCAACTCCAAGGTCTATATGAAGAATCTTTGTATGATGATAAAGGTAACACCTGTGAGATTTCTGCAGAGGTGGAAGCATCAGTATAGATGTCTGACATGTTCCCATTCAAAGAAAACCAGAACACACTGGTTGATTTGGACACAACAAGCCTTTATTGTCTTTCTCGTCCAGGACAATCTTGCAAAGCAGATCTTTAATCTCAGTGAAGCTTTTCATGGTTAAATCAGGTGAAAATGTCACAAACTAAAAGGCTTTTAAAAAGTCCTGTGTCAGCGTCAGTTCTACAATTCAACCAGCAGATGGAGACACAGACTGTGGGACCTGCAATGCAACATGTCCTCAGACTCTCTTTCCAGTCCTGCTCACCTGACGTCCCCTCCCACCTACACACCTGTTTCCACTTTCCCTCATCAGCCCTGCAGTTTCTAAGCGGCCCTTTTCCACACACTCCTTGTCACTTTGTCACCATGTGCCTCATGCCTTTGCTTTCGAGCATCTGTCACCTGTTTCCTGTCTGTTATCTGTTCCAGTTGGTTGGCCTGCGTTGTGTTTTTGGATCTCAGTCCTGACAAGATGGATGTTAATGTTGACTGTTGAGGTGACACACAGAAAACCTGTCACGTCTAGTTAGGGGGAGATAAACAGGAATGAAACAGTCAGATTCCAAAGGATGATTTATTGCTTGGAAACAAGAGTGTCCATGTTTGAAGAGTCACGTGAGACTGAAGAGAAACTGGTTCCATTGCAGAATATTCTAGTTTGTTCCAAACAGGTGCATGGTGCTGTTCTCAGATCAGTCTCTTCTACTATCTGTGCTGCTCTCTGCTCCCCCGCCTTCACATGCTCGCACTCTTCACCTGACAACAGTTGTCATGCAGTTGATGTGCAGATTGGATCCTTTTCCACAGACACATGGGGGTGTGTCTAATTCTCACAGACACACAGAGACTCTTCAATCAGGCGTTTGTTCCATCACAGGACTGAAACAGCACTAGTAAAAGCTGTAAACCATCTTAGAATGAAACTTGTTGAAGGAGAGATTTCAGTTCTTGTCCTTCTTGACTTAAAGGCAGCTTTCAACACCATTAATCGTAGCTTCCCTCTAAAGTGGCTTCATACCCATCTGAACATTTCAGGCTCAGTTCTAATCTGGTTCAAGTCTTATCTGACAGGAAGGGACTATGTTGTGTCCCTGGGCGAGTCACTGTCTTCTAAAACTGAGGTCAATTGTGGTGTCCCCCAGGGGTCCATTCTGGGACCCACTCTTTTCAATCTGTACATGTTTCCTCTGAGAAATATCAATAGAGAGCATGACACTGAATTCCATTCCTATGCTGACAATACTCAGCTGTATATCTCATTCTCATCAGATGATAAAATCCCAGCTGAAAAACTGTCTCACTGTATCAGCCAAATTAATACGTGGATGTCCCAAAATTTCCTGCAACTCAACAGGGACAAAACTGAGGTTCTAACCATCGGTACAAAAGAAAAGCAATTTCAATTTAATCTTATTTAGGAAAGCTGAAAAATCTTTAAACAAACTTCAGATGATTCAAAATGCAGCAGCACGTCTACTCACCAAGACTAAACATGGAGAACACATTATTCTTTTTAGAGGCTCATTTTAGAATTCATTTTAAGATGTTGCTTTTTAAATCTCTTCATGGACTGGCTCCTGACTATTAATCTGGTATGTTGGTCAGATACATTCCCTGTAGATCCTTCAGGTCCTCGACCTCTGGTCTACTAAATGTAGTAGAACTAAAAGGCATGGTGATGCTGCGTTCAGTGTCTCAGGCCCTCGTCTCTGAAACAGCCTTCCAGAGGACGTCAGACTCTGATTCAGTCGACAGCTTCTTAATTGGTATCAAACCTAATTTGTAATTGTGTGTGTGTGTGTGTGTGTGTGTGTGTGTGTGTGTGTGTGTGTGATTGTATATTTGAATCTTATTGACTTTATCTTATACCGTCTTCTATCTGTATTTTCTCACGTTGAGCTTTGCTTGCTGTATGAACTGTGCTATACAAATAAAGTCATTATTATTAATATCATTTTCTCCTTCCACCACATCATTACAGCGTCACCACAGTCACTCTCAGGTTACACTTCATCATGTTTTGGCAGCTACGAGCACATGAGCATTTGAACACAACAATCCCCACAACATGACTGTTGAGTTCAAATCAAAGTTTGGGAGCTAGAATCCAGTTGACTGATATTCTCTGCTTTTTCCTACACTCAATCTGCTTTCCTGCACCTGGCCTCAATATTAGGATTGGATGTGTGCACACACTTTACTGTGACCTGTATTTAGTGACATCAGAAAACCACATTTCTGACAGCCTACATGATCAGAACAGTAAAACGTGGGTACCAGAGGGGTATTCCAGGTAGGAGGTTCAACAAACTCTGAGTCTAACCCTGAACTCTGAGTTGATTTACCCTGAGATGGGAAACTCTGAGTTATCAGTTCCAGAACAGCTGATTCGAGTTAGTTCAGTCAACTCTGAGTATGTTCACTCTGAGTTAAGCCGACAATGAAAAGCCATCATCAATGGAGCTCCGACTCCACGATTCACCATGGCAACAGGTAAATAAAAGACAGCGCCTCCATTTTAATCCAGTGGATGTAGAGATATTAATGCATGTGTAGCAGACGGTGCACGTTCATCTTTAAAAGAAGAGCCTGAGTCAGAGCGAGGAAAGTGTCAATAAGTTAACCATAAAGTTAATAAAAAAGTTTAGTCATCATTTATCAGACTGACATAATTCTTAATGAAGATAAAGTGGTGGAATCTGACTGTGTATCAGGCTGTAGATACATTACATCATATTAATAATATATCATAATATATTTGTTCAGATTTAATCTGATGGGGAAAAACACAGGAGGCAGAAGATCTAAAACATATAGGCTAGGCTATAGATCAAAGACATAAAGACATGACTGTAAACTCACAGTCTGACCCAGTAATAATATGTTTGGTGGTTTGCGCTTGAAAAGACGTTGAGGTTAAAATACAGTAGATTTTAAAATGCTGGACATCTATTTGTATCTTGACTCAACAGCATTCAGTGACTTTATTTCAGCTACAAATGTAGTAAATGTAAAGACAGTGAAATGCTGCACCATTGCTCACTCAGAAATATGAACATATAATCCCCAATATTAGGCTATAGGAATTATGTTCCATCAGTGCGACCAATGACATCAGTGACAGAGATCATTAGTCATTGATACTACGTGTCTAAAGCTTCATACCCATTTTTAACATTTAAATAATTAGACCTACACATTATGTGCAATAAACATTTGGGAGCTGCTCTAACAGACTAACAGTCTGATCCTTGTGCACAGTGTTATAAAAATAATAAATATAAAAAGGACAGAGGTTTGATTCTGAGCTGAGGGTGAATTCTCGCTGTGTAATATTTGAATGTAAAGACAAAAGCTGATGTCCAAAGAAATGATTGATGTGCATAAACTCAGTAACTTCAGACAGTCCTGAGTAACAAACTAATATCCAGCAGGATTTAGACTGTGACAGACGGTAAATCTCCGCTAATGAATGCGCTTCGATACAAGCTTTGACACGGACTGAATGAATGAGGAAATGAAACAGCGTGTAAGAGGGAGGAGACAGAGAAACACTCAGGGTTTATTGAAGAAAACCTGTCAGCGAGCAGGTTATGTTCACAGAGTCTGTTACCATGGTGATTGACTCAGAGTTTCAGTTACCTCTCTTTCTGGAACGGATAACTCAGAGTTTCCCTCATCTCAGGGTTAACTTACTCTGAGTTTTCACATAACCCGCTTTCTGGAATACCCCCCAGGTCTGACTGTTTATGTTTCACCTTTATTATAGAGACACTTGATTATTGATTGATATAGAGCAGGGTATAATAACAATCATATAACACTGACAACAGCCCAACATACAACAATTATAAATGCATAAAAGGCACCTCAGATTCCTGCACATAGAATAAAAGAATCACAGAATCATTTCAAATCAAACATCAGTACAATAACACAAGATACAGATCAGTCAAATGATAAAAAACAACAGCTGAGGTGAAAGCAATGTTCAAAGATTGATTAGTGAAATGTTCCAAAATATTCCAAACAATATGACATAACAGAGCAGCCCCCTGCTGTGTGTCAGGGTGCAGCCCAAAGCAGTCGTCCCTATAATCACATGGATCCACAACAACACAAAGACAAACTAACTACAATATATATCATATATACATATATATCTGCACCCTGTCAGGATCAAAGCTTGACTTGTAAACTTGTCAACTTTTTCTCCCAACATTCTTTCTATTATTATTCTGATTGTTTTGTATTCATTTGTCTTTTTTCCCATCTTCTATTTCACCTCTTGTACTTTTGACATTGTCACAGACAGACAGTGAGGAAATGAACATATGCATATTAACTGTGTGTCTGAGCTGAAAGCTGCTCTCCTCTCCTGCACCTCTGATTCACAGCCACTACAACAACACAGAGCATCACCAGCAGACCACTGAGCACTGAGCATCTCACTGTGTAGAAGGTGGAGTGAATCCCAAAGGGATCTCTGTACATTAACACAGTTTTCACTGATGACACACACTGATAATTTTGGTAAACTGCACACCAGTACTCTCCTGTGTCTTTCAGTGAGACATTAGAGATAACCAAACTCCCATCAGAGCCAAAGCTCACTCTGCTCATGGTCTGACTCATGTCTATAGAAACGATTCTGCCTTCTGTTTGGTTCGACTTGATGAACCAATCAGGCCACACACCCTTCTTCAAATCTTTGCATTGTAGAGTGACTTCTTCTCCCTCTGAGAAGAGCTCGACAGCAGGAGGACCAAATTTAGGACACACCACCAGATAATAACTTTTCACCCTGAGAGAGGTTTTACAGTCATACAGACCTGTGTGATTTAATGTCAGTGATGAAAACACCAGAGAGTAGTTTTGGTCCACTGAAGGCACAGTCTGGTTTGTTGTGTTGTTTAGTTCAGTGTTGGAGGTGACATTAATCCAACGTGGGGGCTGGTCATCACTGAGGTCAGTGACAGTGCACGGCAACACAGCCGTCTCCCTTGCCGAGTGATAGAGAAACTCTGGCTTCTGGTGATACAGTACACGTTGACTGCGAACACACTGCTGTTGGTTCATCAGCAGACAGGTGAACTCTTTCTTTAATGTTGTTGTGAAGTTGAATACATGTAGATCTGATGAGTTTTTCTCCACTTGGTATCTTCCTCCATCATCGTCCATCACTGATGTCGTATTGTCCCCAAAAACTTTCTTCCATATTTCTTGTTCATATCTAAAGTCACGTTTGAGCCACAGGAAATCCAGATTGTCAGCTGCCCTATAACATGGCAGGTCCACTGATTCTTCAAGTCTCAGTAAAGTCATTTCTTGCTCAGTCCTTATACTACAGATAATGACACTGCTGTTTCTCTCATATGTGACTTTGCCGTCGGTCCAACACTCCTCTTGGTACAGGCCGGAGTCTGAATGGGTCAGGTTGTGGATGATGTAAGAAGAAATATTCTTCCTGCTGACAACTGAGAGTCGTTGTTTCAAGTCTTCAGGTACTGTGGAGTTGTGGGACCAGAGGTCAGAGGTGTTCCACAGGACAAGCTTCTCCTCACCAACAAATCTGGAGATCAGGCAGGAGCTGGCCTCCTTGGGGAGGTGGAAGGTGTAAGAGTGCTCTTCCTCCTTGATGGTGATGAGTTCTTCTGCATGAATGTTGTTGATGAGAGCAAACAGCAGGAAGCAGAGCTCTGTGACTGCAGCCATTCTGCTCTGAGGTCTCCTTGTGAGTGTCGTACAAACACTGACACCACCCACCTTATCAGTTCTGTGTCAACACTCATCAGCAGCTTCTCTTCGTGGCTGTAACAACGTGACTTCTTTATCTCATCATCATCATCATCATCATCATCATCATCATCATCAGTGGAAACTTTGAGGCGTTCTGCTCTCTATCAAGTAATCTGTGTCCTTTGGACGTATCTAAAACCACTGAGGCTGTCGTGTCTTCAAACACAGATTATTGAGAGATGTGGTGAAACCACCAGAGACAAGTGTGTGAGAGAGACATGGACATAATGTGTGTATGTTTCTACATCTGTGATGGAGAGAGAGATGATCTTAAAGAAATATAATAAATATATCAAAGTGTTCTGGTACCAGGTACACTTATGAACCTCTCTGTGCTCCAACATGGTGTTCATTATGGCCGATCCATGACTAGCACACAAGTCCAATAACAAACAGCAGACAGAGAGTGACGACAGTGTGAAGGTCGTCTCATCCCTCTCTGCATGTCCTCTCTTTCACTCTTCACCTGCTTTGTATTTAACTCTCACTGTCTGAGGCACATTTAGCCCATGAAGAGCCCACAACAGCTTTTTGTTCCTATTTCAGCTGTTGAGTGAGTTTTCTTGGGATTTTGTGGACGTTGCTGCAGCCTGATGCTGCTCATGTGGTGCAGGGCCCACAGTGTATTTTCTGTGGTGTGTTCCAGTCGCCCCCTGTGGACCAATGCATGTGTGTCTCAGCCCATGTTGGACCAGTGTGGTGGACACGACTGCTGAAGTGTAGACCGTGATTCAAGCCCCTCCTCAGGTACGCCACACAGGAGTGTATGTGATGAATGTATGTGAGGTTTCATTTGTCGAGACACCAACAATTCCAACTTGAGAATTTCTTCATATGAATTTCCACTGTGGACCAACCAGGAGGAAACAGAGAACACAAAAGTCCATGTGAGCCCGGGGGCTCAAGCTAGCTTGATGGGTATTTTCAAAACTATTTTTCAATGCTTTTGTTCTGACTTGAAATGTTTGTAGTGTGCAGACTGATCAGCTGACTCTGCAGCTGATAGAGGAGCTGATCATGTGACCTTCACCTGTATGACATATTATACAGTAAACCTGCCTTATGAAGACTTTAATGCATCATCTGCAGGCTGTCAGTTAAAAGGGATACATTTTAATGGATAAAATAAAATGAAAAACAAATCACCTTTATTACAAATACATTTGAGTATTTTCAAAGTGTAAAACTCATGAAAATGTGCAGAATTTACATCACAGGTAATTACACTTTAATTTGTACCTTAAAGGGCCAGATTTGTTTCATTCATTCATTCATCTTCTTACCGCTTCATCCTCTTGAGGGTCGCGGGGGGGCTGGAGCCTATCCCAGCTGACACTGGGTGAGAGGCAGGGTTCACCCTGGACAGGTCACCAGACTATCACAGGGCTGACACATAGAGACAGACAACCATTCACACTCACATTCACACCTACGGACAATTTAGAGTCACCAATTAACCTGCATGTCTTTGGACTGTGGGAGGAAGCTGGAGCACCTGGAGGAAACCCACGCTGACACGGGGAGAACATGCAAACTCCGCACAGAAGGGCTCCCACGCCTGGGATCGAACCGGGAATCCTCTTGCTGTGAGGCGACAGTGCTAACCACCACACTACCGTGCCGCCCCAGATTTGTTTCAGTTAAGTTAATTAATGGGCGACTTGATGACACAGCACTGAGAGGACGTGCAGCACCTGGCTCCCGCTCCATACATTTCTAAAAACATATATTTGTGGACCTTGTCAGCCAAGTGTGGTTACAGCTCTTGACGGCTGAAAAACGCAAGTAAGGTTACTGAACCTCAGCATGGCGCAGCTAACCTAGCCTCTGTGTCATCAGACCATGTGAGTGACAAACTTGTTGAAGACATCACCAGTAAAGTCACTGTGGTGCTTGAGGAGAAACTGTCTAAATTCTCTGAGACACTAGACTCTATCACCACACAGTTAGAGAGCGATGATCGCCGTATGGAGGAAGCTGAATGCCATATTTCCACGGCCGAGGATGACATCTCCACCATGAAATCACAGCTAGCCTGGGCCGAGGAGACCATATCCATGCTAACCCAAAGAACTGAGGATCAAGAAAACCGCAACCATCGCAGCAACATCAGGATCTTTGGGCTACAAGAGGGGACTGAGGGACGACAGCTCATTGTCTTTTTGGAATCATGGCTCCCTTCTGTGCTCGGCCTTGACACTAAGAGGGGGACCATCAAGCTGGACAGAGCTCATCGCACACCTGGCCGACCGCAGCCAAGTAACCAAGACAAGCCCCGAGCCGTGGTGATTAAGCTGCACAACTACACAGACAAGATTAAAATACACTGCCTGGCCAAAAAAAAAGTCACCACCAAAAAAAAAAGGTCATACACTCTAATATTTCGTTGGACCGCCTTTAGCTTTGATTACGGCACGCATTCGCTGTGGCATTGTTTCGATAAGCTTCTGCAATGTCACAAGATTTATTTCCATCCAGTGTTGCATTAATTTTTCACCAAGATCTTGCATTGATGATGGTAGAGTCTGACCGCTGCGCAAAGCCTTCTCCAGCACATCCCAAAGATTCTCAATGGGGTTAAGGTCTGGACTCTGTGGTGGCCAATCCATGTGTGAAAATGATGTCTCATGCTCCCTGAACCAGTCTTTCACAATTTGAGCCCGATGAATCCTGGCATTGTCATCTTGGAATATGCCCGTGCCATCAGGGAAGAAAAAATCCATTGATGGAATAACCTGGTCATTCAGTATATTCAGGTAGTCAGCTGACCTCATTCTTTGAGCACATACTGTTGCTGAACCTAGACCTGACCAACTGCAGCAACCCCAGATCATAACACTGCCCCCACAGGCTTGTACAGTAGGCACTAGGCATGATGGGTGCATCACTTCATCTGCCTCTTTTCTTACCCTGATGCGCCCATCACTCTGGAACAGGGTAAATCTGGACTCATCAGACCACATGACCTTCTTCCATTGCTCCAGAGTCCAATCTTTATGCTCCCTAGCAAATTGAAGCCTTTTTTTCCGGTTAGCCTCACTGATTAGTGGTTTTCTTAAGGCTACACAGCTGTTCAGTCCCAATCCCTTGAGTTCCTTTCGCATTGTGCGTGTGGAAATGCTCTTACTTTCACTATTAAACATAGCCCTGAGTTCTACTGTTGTTTTTCTTCGATTTGATCTCACCAAACGTTTAAGTGATCGCCGATTATGATCACTGAGGATTTTTTTCCGGCCACATTTCTTCCTCGAAGACGATGGGTCCCCACTATCCTTCCAGTTTTTAATAATGCGTTGGACAGTTCTTAACCCAATTTTAGTAGTTTCTGCAATCTCCTTGGATGTTTTCTCTGCTTGATGCATGCCAATGATTTGACCCTTCTCAAACAGACTAACATCTTTTCCACGACCACGGGATGTGTCTTTCGACATGGTTGTTTAGGAAATGAGAAGCAACCAGTTGGGGTTAAATAACTTGTTGCCAGCTGAAAGATAATCGCCCATGCAGTAATTATCCAATAGGAGGCTCGTACCTATTTGCTTAGTTAAATCCAGGTGGCGACTTTTTTTTTGGCCAGGCAGTGTACTTGCAGCATTTAAATCCAGACAGCCTCTGGCTCACGATGGACAGGAGTTTGCCATTCGCTCCGATTTCACAGCAAGTGTTATTCAGCAACGGAGATGCTTCAATGACGTGTGCGGCCAGCTGATCAAGAAAAAAATCCGGTTTCGTATGGCCTTCCCTGCTACGCTCACTTTCATATGGAGAGAAGACCTTTACCTTCACAGATGCAGGAGAGACACAGAGATTCGTGAACGGCATGGGACAGGTAACCCAGATACCGGAGTAAAAAGATTAAAGGTCGGTGATCATCAGATGTGGATTTGTGATACAGACATTTTTCTATTTTGATACATGAAGCCATTTGGACTGCAAGATATGATTTCAACTATTTCTCATTTTATACTCTGTTCTACCGAAGGTTTTGATGGCTGTGAGTTAGGTTAAATTTAGTTGCCTGCAGAGTAATCTGTTATCATACAGAAAGATATTTAATAATACACTGAATCAGTTTTGGTTCTTGAACATATAGGCTATTTATCTATTAATTTATTGTATGTTTTTTTTGTTCATGCTTACTCAAATCAAGCCTTCAAAGTGATTATATAATGGTGGAAGGTTCTCCTCCCAACTATAATTTAAATATTTATAGGAATTATGAAGGTTTGGGATTCTGCGTACCTCCCTTTTTTTCTGCTGTTTTCATATTTTTTACGTGTTTATAGGAGATTTATTGAGTGTAAGCATGAACATAACCTATATGGGTCTTCAGTTTTTTGGGAGCGGGGGAGGGATTTATTGGTTAGGGACTGTTTCTTGGGAGGGATAATGGACTCTACTGCTATCCTTGTGTCGTGGATTGCAACGGTTCATGTGTGGCTTTGCATTCTTTGTCCATTCAGCATCACGTGTCTTAGTTTAGGGGTAATGAGGTTTTTTTCTTTTTTCAGTGTGATTTTGGGGATTCTTAGGGCCACTTCCTTTGGGACTGCCCCTTTATCAATGGGGTTTTCAACTTGCACAATACAAGCTATAATGTGTCTGATAAATTGTATATAATCAGAAGACTCAGTATTATCTATTTTTTTAATTGTTATATAAGGCTATGAGTTCAACTAAAATAATTTCAATCAATGTAAAAGGGGTAAATCATGCTATAAAGCGTAAGAAAATTCTTACATGGCTCAAAAAAGAGAAGGCAGATATCGCATTGCTGCAGGAGACCCATCTGACAGATACAGAACATGAGAAACTTAAAAGAGAATGGGTGGGCCAAGTTTACTTTTCTGCATTTTGTTCAAGTCGGAGAGGGGCCACAATATTTATACATAGAAACACCCCTTTTGATATTGAAAAATGTGTTAAAGATGTGGAGGGGCGATGTGTGTTGATTAAGGGTACTTTATATGGGGAGTCCATCATGATAGGCTGTGTTTATGCACCAAACGTTTACATGAGTACATTTTATTCTAAACTCACATCTGATGTCTCATCTATGTTAACTCCTATCGCCATCCTGGGTGGAGATTTTAATTGTGTGGTAAATCCAGATCATAAGATCATAAACCACCTTTAAAGACTCCCCCCTCCAAAAGGTCAGTAGTTACTAGGGAAATGCGTACAGATCTAAACTTGTTTGATGCCTGGCAGGTTCTACACCCTAAGGAAAGGGATTTTACATTTTTTTCAAACCTTCATCAAAGCTTTTCACGAATTGATTATTTTTTCACCTCTAGACAGGTATTGGATAGATTAGAGGAAAGTGGCATAGGAATTCGCACACTATCTGATCATTCTCCTGTCCATATATGTCTCTCTCCACCCTTTCATGATGCTAATTCTTGCCAGTGGTGTCTTGACCCATATCTTCTGAGCAGCCCCCCTTTCGTGACATATATTAAGGAGCAATTTGAAGCCTATATGACATTTAATGATGTTAGGGATATAAGCCCATCAACTTTATGGGAAGCTGCCAAGGCCTACTTAAGAGGTGCAATAATTTCATATAGTTCAGCTAAGAAAAAAAAAGCTCTTGAGGAACAAATAAGGCTGGAAAAAGTGCTGGCAAATTTGGAAGCTGAACTTAAACAAAATCCATCCAACAATCTTTCCAGAAGAGTAGATACTGCTAGATCAGCCTTGGATGAGCAAAAGGCTGAATCTGCAATGTTTTATGCTCAGCACAGGTTGTATGAAATGGGGGATAAGCCAGGCCGTTTACTGGCTCATCTTGCTGCAGGGAGACGTGAATCAAATGCCATCTCTTCTCTGGTCGACGCCACTGGCTGTAAACAATTTGAAACCAAAAAATTATGTAATACTATGTTGGAATTCTACAAAAAACTATATACATCAGAGTCTGATAGTACTTCAGAAGAGGTAGGTAGTTTTTTAGAACAGGTGAATTTGGTTTCATTGAAACAGGACGATGGAGATGTGTATGTGTAGACCAGTAACTAAAGAAGAACTATTTGAAACTATCCAATCCCTACAAAACAGTAAAGCTCCAGGACCCGATGGCTATGGACCAGAATTTTATAAGAAATTTGCTAAACTGGTAACAGATCCACTTCTACGCATGTATACAGAATCTTTTGAAAGGGGATATCTCCCTCCAACTTTATATACAGCTAATATTACCCTCATTCTTAAGAAAGATAGGCCCGCTGATCAATGCGGTTCATACAGGCCGATCAGCTTAATAAATGTGGACTGTAAACTGCTCTCCAAACTTCTGGCAAGAAGATTGGAGATGCTGTTGCCTAAAATAATTAATACAGATCAGACCGGATTCATAAAAAATAGAGTATCATATACAAATATGCATAAATTACTAAATGTTATCCAGCATACAAATGAAACACAGAGTAAAGGACTAGTTATCTCGCTCGATGCCGAAAAGGCATTCGACAGGATAGAATGGCCCTATCTTTACAAAGTCCTGGAAAAATTTGGTATGGGTGAAGTTTTTATTAAATGGATCAAACTTATATATTATTCTCCTACTGCTAAGATAATGGTTAATGGTACCCTATCTCCATCTTTTCGGCTGAGTAGATCCACATGCCAAGAGGATCCCCTCTCACCCTTGCTATTTGCTGCAGCCACTGAACCATTTGCAGAGGCAATTAGAAACAGCCCTGATATATCTGGTATTAAGCTGGGGCAGAATAGTCTTAAAATAGCATTATATGCTGATGATGTTTTACTTTTTGTTCCCAGGAATCCAGGAAGATTGATCCCTGCCATTCTGTCGATAATTAAGTCATTTGGGCTGGAGTCAGGTTATAAGGTTAATTTAGACAAGTCAGTTGCAATGCCACTAGGGGGTGCTACTGATCCACCCTGTATTATAAACTTCCCTTTCAGATGGTCTACATCAGGACTTACTTATCTAGGAATAACGGTCTCTACTAATCTGAACGATCTGTTCAAGCTTAATTTTCTTCCAGTTTTGAAAAAAATTCAGAGTGATATTAACAGGTGGATGGATCTTCCTATTTTGTGGATTGGAAGAGTAAATTTAATCAAAATGAACGTTCTTCCACGCCTACTTCATCCGATGCAAATGCTACCTTTATGGATCACGAAACAGATAGTTGAGTATACAGAAAGATCTCAGTAAATTTATTTGGCGTGGTAAAAGACCCAGATTAAAAATGAACACATTCGAGCTTCCCATAGACAGAGGGGGATTAGGACTCCCTAATATTTTGTTTTATAACTGGGCCTGTCATGCACGGATCATATCTGACTAGATACATACCGTAAAACTTGGTGTATAAGTCGCACTTTTTTTCCCTTTTTTTCATATAAAAAGCTGGGTGCGGGTTATAGACCAGTGCGACCTATAGACCAAGGTAAATGCTGACATTGGTAATTTGACCCACAAGATGTCCACTTTTCACGTCCCGTCCGGGGCGTCCGGGGGTCTTTATAAACTGATGATAATGTCCAGTTTTCCGTGTGTTTGTGTGTGTGTGTGTGTTAGAGTGCGGCACGGGCAGCATATTTCTGTCTGAACCCGAACCGAGCCCGACATTATTTAATGACCAAAGCACTGAGTTTGTGTCACACAGTGGTTACAGGCTATTTAACAGGCCGGGCGTGCGCCGTGGGTGCTCAGCTGCAGAGAGGGAGACCTCCGTGTTTGAGACGGGAGCGGGAGGCGCGAGGTCCGACGCTTCTAGCGAGAGGAGAGGGAGAAATAAAACAAAATAAGATAAAATAGGAAAAACCTGTCTCCCTCTTTTATTTAATTTTCAGCGTTTAATCAAGGCGGAGGCGGGCGGCTGGAGGTCCGACACTTCCAGAGAGGGGAGAGGTAGAAACAAACAGCCAATGTGTGTCTGTGTGTGTTATGTTCAGGTGTTGTCACATAAGTAACAGTGCCAAAGCAATAAACAGGACAGATAATAGGATTTTATTTATTTTTACACTACATTTTCACTGAAAGCTGACCGATGTTGTTATACCGTAATTTTATTTCCTGAAGAGGTTGTTTGGAAAATTGCAATCTGAAAAGTAACCAAAGCTGCTTAAGAGGTTATTGTGTTTTGAATGTGTTTCAAATTAAAAATAAAGGGAAACAGTGTAGGAATAACTTGTATAACGTTTTTATTAACAAATAGTAATATAAAACCTTGTTTTCCCTGTTTGAGACCTTAAAAAATAGACTGAAATATGCCAGTGCGACTTATATTCTGAGTTTTACGGTAATTGTCTTAAAGAATGGTGCTGTCTACCTTCAAATCTTCTTAGTTTGTTAATATGTGAAAAAAAGCAGATAACAACCAACCTCAGAAATAACTCAGTTATATATAATACTGTAAAGGTATGGAGAGAGATGGTGGCTTATTTAGGGAGGAAGGGGTTTTTGTCTTCCTTAACTCCTTTAATTGGGAATAAAGCTTTTCCCTCAGGCATTAATAGCAAGATTTTTTCTCTTTGGCACAGTAAGGGCATTAGAGTTATTGGTGACCTATACTCAGAGAACCCATTAATGTCTTTTACACAGATTCAAGCTCAGTTTGGTATACCACGCAGACACTTATTTGTTTTTTTACAGATCCGTCATTTTATTCAAACAGATATTTTGCTACCTCCTGGTGGTCCAGTGGTCAGTCTCCTCGATAAGTGTCTTACAGAGTTCACTAAAACTAAAGGGTTTATTTCATATTTTTGTCACACACTTGATTCGTGGAATGAACATAATATTAATCACATTCAGACAGTTTGGGAGAGAGATCTGGGGATTAAGTATAAAGCAGACGACTGGACTGAGTGCATCCTTGCATGTCATGATACATATGGCTGCAACAAATTTAAGGAAACTCAATATAAAATTTTACATAGACAACATAGAACACCCTACATTCTTAATAAATTTGATTCCAGTCGTTCCCCTTTTTGCCAGAAATGCAAAATAGACACTGGTACTTACATACACTGTCTGTGGCAATGTCCCATTATTTCTGAATTCTGGTCATCAGTGACCAAAGAATTAAATTTGATTTTAGAAACCAGAGTCCTGTTGTTCGAAACCTAGATAAGGGATTAAGCAGGGACATGTTGGTAATCCCGGCTTAATTTAGCTTTGATTCGGTTGTTTGAAAGCAGAGGCACATATGTTGCCATGGATATTTATTCTGTGCACTTAGCCTGGTCCCAACCAGGTTAACAACCAGGCTTAGTTTAGCCTGGTGCCTTATCTGTCCAGTCAGCTGTCACTGCGATCGGAAATCAATGTGTTTTACCGTCATTTCATGTTCTTATACGTATTTGCCTCATTTTTGAACAAAATACATTAAGCCTACAATAATAAAAAAAAAACATTTAACATTTAAAACATTCTTTTTGTCATAGCCCAAACATACCTTGACATGCACATATCTTTACCAATAAAAGGATTAATTGTTGGAATAAACATACAAGTAGGTGTATTTGGCATTAACACAATTAGTGGTTATTAGGTTTCATAACTGTATGACCTTCCCAAATTATATTCCCACTTAACTGGACCAATAACTCCAGTGTAGTACTTTACATCAGTGAATGAAAACATGAAGATGAAACCACAATATTCTTTGACCTCATTTTATTTAAATGAAAAATACTGTAATCAGTCAGTGTCCGCTTTGAGCTGTGGAGAGAAAGAGAGAAATAATATTGATTAATACATTGCATCACAGTCATGCTTACAATGTGCATTAAAGTCACTTACTTCTTTCTGTAGTTTCTTAATTTCCAAGTCCATTCTACTTTCGAACAGGCCCCGGATCGATGGGACAGGTTGGGGGAACAGGAAGAATGTTTTGTTTTTTTGTGTGTGTGTGTGTGTTTTTGTCTGAGGTGTGTTTCTTTGTTGTTGGTTGTGTTTGTCTTGTTTATGAAAAAAGGAGCATTACTAGCTAATTTATGTTTTGTCGAAGAGTTTACCTGTATGTACTCAAGTAATGTTCCTGAATAACATATATTTAAAAAAAATGTTAATGGGTCAGTTAATGGGTTGATGTTTTTAAGTGTTTTTTTAACCCTTAATGTGAAATTGTGTAAGTTTCGCAAGATGAAATGTCACAATTCTCCTCTTACAAATTAAAAGTTGAATTGATAAGCAATGAAACACACTCTCTGTCACTTTAATGCACTCAGGAATGAAACAACATCACAGGTAACTACGTCTTAAACCACCTGAATCTCTCAATACAGATGCATTGGTAAATAAAATCTGATTTGTCCTTTAACCTGTGGCTCAGGCCTCTGCTCCAAAATGACATGCCCAAAATAAATGTGTGCAACTCCAAGGTCTATATGAAGAATCTTTGTATGATGATAAAGGTAACACCTGTGAGATTTCTGCAGAGGTGGAAGCATCAGTATAGATGTCTGACATGTTCCCATTCAAAGAAAACCAGAACACACTGGTTGATTTGGACACAACAAGCCTTTATTGTCTTTCTCGTCCAGGACAATCTTGCAAAGCAGATCTTTAATCTCAGTGAAGCTTTTCATGGTTAAATCAGGTGAAAATGTCACAAACTAAAAGGCTTTTAAAAAGTCCTGTGTCAGCGTCAGTTCTACAATTCAACCAGCAGATGGAGACACAGACTGTGGGACCTGCAATGCAACATGTCCTCAGACTCTCTTTCCAGTCCTGCTCACCTGACGTCCCCTCCCACCTACACACCTGTTTCCACTTTCCCTCATCAGCCCTGCAGTTTCTAAGCGGCCCTTTTCCACACACTCCTTGTCACTTTGTCACCATGTGCCTCATGCCTTTGCTTTCGAGCATCTGTCACCTGTTTCCTGTCTGTTATCTGTTCCAGTTGGTTGGCCTGCGTTGTGTTTTTGGATCTCAGTCCTGACAAGATGGATGTTAATGTTGACTGTTGAGGTGACACACAGAAAACCTGTCACGTCTAGTTAGGGGGAGATAAACAGGAATGAAACAGTCAGATTCCAAAGGATGATTTATTGCTTGGAAACAAGAGTGTCCATGTTTGAAGAGTCACGTGAGACTGAAGAGAAACTGGTTCCATTGCAGAATATTCTAGTTTGTTCCAAACAGGTGCATGGTGCTGTTCTCAGATCAGTCTCTTCTACTATCTGTGCTGCTCTCTGCTCCCCCGCCTTCACATGCTCGCACTCTTCACCTGACAACAGTTGTCATGCAGTTGATGTGCAGATTGGATCCTTTTCCACAGACACATGGGGGTGTGTCTAATTCTCACAGACACACAGAGACTCTTCAATCAGGCGTTTGTTCCATCACAGGACTGAAACAGCACTAGTAAAAGCTGTAAACCATCTTAGAATGAAACTTGTTGAAGGAGAGATTTCAGTTCTTGTCCTTCTTGACTTAAAGGCAGCTTTCAACACCATTAATCGTAGCTTCCCTCTAAAGTGGCTTCATACCCATCTGAACATTTCAGGCTCAGTTCTAATCTGGTTCAAGTCTTATCTGACAGGAAGGGACTATGTTGTGTCCCTGGGCGAGTCACTGTCTTCTAAAACTGAGGTCAATTGTGGTGTCCCCCAGGGGTCCATTCTGGGACCCACTCTTTTCAATCTGTACATGTTTCCTCTGAGAAATATCAATAGAGAGCATGACACTGAATTCCATTCCTATGCTGACAATACTCAGCTGTATATCTCATTCTCATCAGATGATAAAATCCCAGCTGAAAAACTGTCTCACTGTATCAGCCAAATTAATACGTGGATGTCCCAAAATTTCCTGCAACTCAACAGGGACAAAACTGAGGTTCTAACCATCGGTACAAAAGAAAAGCAATTTCAATTTAATCTTATTTAGGAAAGCTGAAAAATCTTTAAACAAACTTCAGATGATTCAAAATGCAGCAGCACGTCTACTCACCAAGACTAAACATGGAGAACACATTATTCTTTTTAGAGGCTCATTTTAGAATTCATTTTAAGATGTTGCTTTTTAAATCTCTTCATGGACTGGCTCCTGACTATTAATCTGGTATGTTGGTCAGATACATTCCCTGTAGATCCTTCAGGTCCTCGACCTCTGGTCTACTAAATGTAGTAGAACTAAAAGGCATGGTGATGCTGCGTTCAGTGTCTCAGGCCCTCGTCTCTGAAACAGCCTTCCAGAGGACGTCAGACTCTGATTCAGTCGACAGCTGCGAACAAAATCTTAAAACCTTAAAATCTTTTTACACTTGTATTTATGTAGCTTTCATTTACTTAATTGGTATCAGACTGTGTTTGTATTTTTTTATGTGTGTGTGTGTGTGTGTGTGTGTGTGATTGTGTATTTGAATCTTATTGACTTTATCTTATACCGTCTTCTATCTGTATTTTCTCACGTTGAGCTTTGCTTGCTGTATGAACTGTGCTATACAAATAAAGTCATTATTATTAATATCATTTTCTCCTTCCACCACATCATTACAGCGTCACCACAGTCACTCTCAGGTTACACTTCATCATGTTTTGGCAGCTACGAGCACATGAGCATTTGAACACAACAATCCCCACAACATGACTGTTGAGTTCAAATCAAAGTTTGGGAGCTAGAATCCAGTTGACTGATATTCTCTGCTTTTTCCTACACTCAATCTGCTTTCCTGCACCTGGCCTCAATATTAGGATTGGATGTGTGCACACACTTTACTGTGACCTGTATTTAGTGACATCAGAAAACCACATTTCTGACAGCCTACATGATCAGAACAGTAAAACGTGGGTACCAGAGGGGTATTCCAGGTAGGAGGTTCAACAAACTCTGAGTCTAACCCTGAACTCTGAGTTGATTTACCCTGAGATGGGAAACTCTGAGTTATCAGTTCCAGAACAGCTGATTCGAGTTAGTTCAGTCAACTCTGAGTATGTTCACTCTGAGTTAAGCCGACAATGAAAAGCCATCATCAATGGAGCTCCGACTCCACGATTCACCATGGCAACAGGTAAATAAAAGACAGCGCCTCCATTTTAATCCAGTGGATGTAGAGATATTAATGCATGTGTAGCAGACGGTGCACGTTCATCTTTAAAAGAAGAGCCTGAGTCAGAGCGAGGAAAGTGTCAATAAGTTAACCATAAAGTTAATAAAAAAGTTTAGTCATCATTTATCAGACTGACATAATTCTTAATGAAGATAAAGTGGTGGAATCTGACTGTGTATCAGGCTGTAGATACATTACATCATATTAATAATATATCATAATATATTTGTTCAGATTTAATCTGATGGGGAAAAACACAGGAGGCAGAAGATCTAAAACATATAGGCTAGGCTATAGATCAAAGACATAAAGACATGACTGTAAACTCACAGTCTGACCCAGTAATAACATGTTTGGTGATTTGCACTTGAAAAGACGTTGAGGTTAAAATACAGTAGATTTTAAAATGCTGGACATCTATTTGTATCTTGACTCAACAGCATTCAGTGACTTTATTTCAGCTACAAATGTAGTAAATGTAAAGACAGTGAAATGCTGCACCATTGCTCACTCAGAAATATGAACATATAATCCCCAATATTAGGCTATAGGAATTATGTTCCATCAGTGCGACCAATGACATCAGTGACAGAGATCATTAGTCATTGATACTACGTGTCTAAAGCTTCATACCCATTTTTAACATTTAAATAATTAGACCTACACATTATGTGCAATAAACATTTGGGAGCTGCTCTAACAGACTAACAGTCTGATCCTTGTGCACAGTGTTATAAAAATAATAAATATAAAAAGGACAGAGGTTTGATTCTGAGCTGAGGGTGAATTCTCGCTGTGTAATATTTGAATGTAAAGACAAAAGCTGATGTCCAAAGAAATGATTGATGTGCATAAACTCAGTAACTTAAGACAGTCCTGAGTAACAAACTAATATCCAGCAGGATTTAGACTGTGACAGACGGTAAATCTCCGCTAATGAATGCGCTTCGATACAAGCTTTGACACGGACTGAATGAATGAGGAAATGAAACAGCGTGTAAGAGGGAGGAGACAGAGAAACACTCAGGGTTTATTGAAGAAAACCTGTCAGCGAGCAGGTTATGTTCACAGAGTCTGTTACCATGGTGATTGACTCAGAGTTTCAGTTACCTCTCTTTCTGGAACGGATAACTCAGAGTTTCCCTCATCTCAGGGTTAACTTACTCTGAGTTTTCACATAACCCGCTTTCTGGAATACCCCCCAGGTCTGACTGTTTATGTTTCACCTTTATTATAGAGACACTTGATTATTGATTGATATAGAGCAGGGTATAATAACAATCATATAACACTGACAACAGCCCAACATACAACAATTATAAATGCATAAAAGGCACCTCAGATTCCTGCACATAGAATAAAAGAATCACAGAATCATTTCAAATCAAACATCAGTACAATAACACAAGATACAGATCAGTCAAATGATAAAAAACAACAGCTGAGGTGAAAGCAATGTTCAAAGATTGATTAGTGAAATGTTCCAAAATATTCCAAACAATATGACATAACAGAGCAGCCCCCTGCTGTGTGTCAGGGTGCAGCCCAAAGCAGTCGTCCCTATAATCACATGGATCCACAACAACACAAAGACAAACTAACTACAATATATATCATATATACATATATATCTGCACCCTGTCAGGATCAAAGCTTGACTTGTAAACTTGTCAACTTTTTCTCCCAACATTCTTTCTATTATTATTCTGATTGTTTTGTATTCATTTGTCTTTTTTCCCATCTTCTATTTCACCTCTTGTACTTTTGACATTGTCACAGACAGACAGTGAGGAAATGAACATATGCATATTAACTGTGTGTCTGAGCTGAAAGCTGCTCTCCTCTCCTGCACCTCTGATTCACAGCCACTACAACAACACAGAGCATCACCAGCAGACCACTGAGCACTGAGCATCTCACTGTGTAGAAGGTGGAGTGAATCCCAAAGGGATCTCTGTACATTAACACAGTTTTCACTGATGAGACACCCTGAAAATTTGGGTCAAAAACTGCACACCAATACTCTCCTGTGTCTTTCAGTGAGACATTAGAGATAACCAAACTCCCATCAGAGCCAATGCTCACTCTGCTCATGGTCTGATTCAATATTATATTAATGATTCTGCCTTCTGTTTGTTTTGACTTGATGAACCAATAATATCCTTCACCCTTTTCCAAATCTTTGCATTGTAGAGTGACTTCTTCTCCCTCTGAGAAGAGCTCGACAGCAGGAGGACCAAATTTAGGACACACCACCAGATGATAAATTTTCACACTGAGAGACGTTTTACACTGATACCAACCTGACTGATTTAATGTCAGTAATGAAAACATCAGAGAGTAGTTTTGGTCCACTGAAGGCACAGTCTGGTTTGTTGTGTTGTTTAGTTCAGTGTTGGAGACCAAATTAATCCAACGTGGGGGCTGGTCATCACTGAAATCAGTGAGAGTGCACGGCAACACAGCCGTCTCTCCCACTGAGCCGTAGATATTTTCTTCGTCTAGGTAAAACCGTGTAGGGTGACTGCTAACACACTGCTGTTGGTTCATCAGCAGACAGGTGAACTCTGTCTTGAATGTTGTTGTGGCGTGGAATTCCCGAAGCATTGATGAGATTTTCTCCACTTGGTATCTTCCTCCATCATCGTCCATCACTGATGTCGTATTGTCCCCAAAAACTTTCTTCCATATTTCTTGTTCATATGTAGAGTCACGTTTGAGCCACAGGAAATCCAGATTGTCAGCTGCTCCAGAACATGGCAGCCACACATTTTCTCCAATTTCTGGTGTAACATCCATTATTTCATTCACTGAGCTACAGATAATTACACTGCTGTTTCTCTCATATGTGACTTTGCCGTCGGTCCAACACTCCTCTTGGTACAGGCCGGAGTCTGAATGGGTCAGGTTGTGGATGATGTAAGAAGAAATACTCTTCCTGCTGACAACTGAGAGTCGTTGTTTCAAGTCTTCAGGTACTGTGGAGTTGTGGGACCAGAGGTCAGAGGTGTTCCACAGGACAAGCTTCTCCTCACCAACAAATCTGGAGATCAGGCAGGAGCTGGCCTCCTTGGGGAGGTGGAAGGTGTAAGAGTGCTCTTCCTCCTTGATGGTGATGAGTTCTTCTGCATGAATGTTGTTGATGAGAGCAAACAGCAGGAAGCAGAGCTCTGTGACTGCAGCCATTCTGCTCTGAGGTCTCCTTGTGAGTGTCGTACAAACACTGACACCACCCACCTTATCAGTTCTGTGTCAACACTCATCAGCAGCTTCTCTTCGTGGCTGTAACAACGTGACTTCTTTATCTCATCATCATCATCATCATCATCATCATCATCAGTGGAAACTTTGAGGCGTTCTGCTCTCTATCAAGTAATCTGTGTCCTTTGGACGTATCTAAAACCACTGAGGCTGTCGTGTCTTCAAACACAGATTATTGAGAGATGTGGTGAAACCACCAGAGACAAGTGTGTGAGAGAGACATGGACATAATGTGTGTATGTTTCTACATCTGTGATGGAGAGAGAGATGATCTTAAAGAAATATAATAAATATATCAAAGTGTTCTGGTACCAGGTACACTTATGAACCTCTCTGTGCTCCAACATGGTGTTCATTATGGCCGATCCATGACTAGCACACAAGTCCAATAACAAACAGCAGACAGAGAGTGACGACAGTGTGAAGGTCGTCTCATCCCTCTCTGCATGTCCTCTCTTTCACTCTTCACCTGCTTTGTATTTAACTCTCACTGTCTGAGGCACATTTAGCCCATGAAGAGCCCACAACAGCTTTTTGTTCCTATTTCAGCTGTTGAGTGAGTTTTCTTGGGATTTTGTGGACGTTGCTGCAGCCTGATGCTGCTCATGTGGTGCAGGGCCCACAGTGTATTTTCTGTGGTGTGTTCCAGTCGCCCCCTGTGGACCAATGCATGTGTGTCTCAGCCCATGTTGGACCAGTGTGGTGGACACGACTGCTGAAGTGTAGACCGTGATTCAAGCCCCTCCTCAGGTACGCCACACAGGAGTGTATGTGATGAATGTATGTGAGGTTTCATTTGTCGAGACACCAACAATTCCAACTTGAGAATTTCTTCATATGAATTTCCACTGTGGACCAACCAGGAGGAAACAGAGAACACAAAAGTCCATGTGAGCCCGGGGGCTCAAGCTAGCTTGATGGGTATTTTCAAAACTATTTTTCAATGCTTTTGTTCTGACTTGAAATGTTTGTAGTGTGCAGACTGATCAGCTGACTCTGCAGCTGATAGAGGAGCTGATCATGTGACCTTCACCTGTATGACATATTATACAGTAAACCTGCCTTATGAAGACTTTAATGCATCATCTGCAGGCTGTCAGTTAAAAGGGATACATTTTAATGGATAAAATAAAATGAAAAACAAATCACCTTTATTACAAATACATTTGAGTATTTTCAAAGTGTAAAACTCATGAAAATGTGCAGAATTTACATCACAGGTAATTACACTTTAATTTGTACCTTAAAGGGCCAGATTTGTTTCATTCATTCATTCATCTTCTTACCGCTTCATCCTCTTGAGGGTCGCGGGGGGGCTGGAGCCTATCCCAGCTGACACTGGGTGAGAGGCAGGGTTCACTCTGGGCAGGTCACCAGACTATCACAGGGCTGACACATAGAGACAGACAACCATTCACACTCACATTCACACCTATGGACAATTTAGAGTCACCAATTAACCTGCATGTCTTTGGAATGTGGGAGGAAGCCAGAGTGCCCGGAGAGAACCCACGCTGACACGGGGAGAACATGCAAACTCCGCACAGAAGGGCTCCCACGCCTGGGATCGAACCGGGAATCCTCTTGCTGTGAGGTGACAGTGCTAACCACCACACCACCGTGCCGCCCCAGATTTGTTTCAGTTAAGTTAATTAATGGGCGACTTGATGACACAGCACTGAGAGGACGTGCAGCACCTGGCTCCCGCTCCATACATTTCTAAAAACATATATTTGTGGACCTTGTCAGCCAAGTGTGGTTACAGCTCTTGACGGCTGAAAAACGCAAGTAAGGTTACTGAACCTCAGCATGGCGCAGCTAACCTAGCCTCTGTGTCATCAGACCATGTGAGTGACAAACTTGTTGAAGACATCATCAGTAAAGTCACTGTGGTGCTTGAGGAGAAACTGTCTAAATTCTCTGAGACACTAGACTCTATCACCACACAGTTAGAGAGCGATGATCGCCGTATGGAGGAAGCTGAATGCCATATTTCCACGGCCGAGGATGACATCTCCACCATGAAATCACAGCTAGCCTGGGCCGAGGAGACCATATCCATGCTAACCCAAAGAACTGAGGATCAAGAAAACCGCAACCATCGCAGCAACATCAGGATCTTTGGGCTACAAGAGGGGACTGAGGGACGACAGCTCATTGTCTTTTTGGAATCATGGCTCCCTTCTGTGCTCGGCCTTGACACTAAGAGGGGGACCATCAAGCTGGACAGAGCTCATCGCACACCTGGCCGACCGCAGCCAAGTAACCAAGACAAGCCCCGAGCCGTGGTGATTAAGCTGCACAACTACACAGACAAGATTAAAATACACTGCCTGGCCAAAAAAAAAGTCACCACCAAAAAAAAAAGGTCATACACTCTAATATTTCGTTGGACCGCCTTTAGCTTTGATTACGGCACGCATTCGCTGTGGCATTGTTTCGATAAGCTTCTGCAATGTCACAAGATTTATTTCCATCCAGTGTTGCATTAATTTTTCACCAAGATCTTGCATTGATGATGGTAGAGTCTGACCGCTGCGCAAAGCCTTCTCCAGCACATCCCAAAGATTCTCAATGGGGTTAAGGTCTGGACTCTGTGGTGGCCAATCCATGTGTGAAAATGATGTCTCATGCTCCCTGAACCAGTCTTTCACAATTTGAGCCCGATGAATCCTGGCATTGTCATCTTGGAATATGCCCGTGCCATCAGGGAAGAAAAAATCCATTGATGGAATAACCTGGTCATTCAGTATATTCAGGTAGTCAGCTGACCTCATTCTTTGAGCACATACTGTTGCTGAACCTAGACCTGACCAACTGCAGCAACCCCAGATCATAACACTGCCCCCACAGGCTTGTACAGTAGGCACTAGGCATGATGGGTGCATCACTTCATCTGCCTCTCTTCTTACCCTGATGCGCCCATCACTCTGGAACAGGGTAAATCTGGACTCATCAGACCACATGACCTTCTTCCATTGCTCCAGAGTCCAATCTTTATGCTCCCTAGCAAATTGAAGCCTTTTTTTCCGGTTAGCCTCACTGATTAGTGGTTTTCTTAAGGCTACACAGCTGTTCAGTCCCAATCCCTTGAGTTCCCTTCGCATTGTGTGTGTGGAAATGCTCTTACTTTCACTATTAAACATAGCCCTGAGTTCTACTGTTGTTTTTCTTCGATTTGATCTCACCAAACGTTTAAGTGATCGCCGATTATGATCACTGAGGATTTTTTTCCGGCCACATTTCTTCCTCAAAGACGATGGGTCCCCACTATCCTTCCAGTTTTTAATAATGCGTTGGACAGTTCTTAACCCAATTTTAGTAGTTTCTGCAATCTCCTTGGATGTTTTCTCTGCTTGATGCATGCCAATGATTTGACCCTTCTCAAACAGACTAACATCTTTTCCACGACCACGGGATGTGTCTTTCGACATGGTTGTTTAGGAAATGAGAAGCAACCAGTTGGGGTTAAATAACTTGTTGCCAGCTGAAAGATAATCGCCCATGCAGTAATTATCCAATAGGAGGCTCGTACCTATTTGCTTAGTTAAATCCAGGTGGCGACTTTTTTTTTGGCCAGGCAGTGTACTTGCAGCATTTAAATCCAGACAGCCTCTGGCTCACGATGGACAGGAGTTTGCCATTCGCTCCGATTTCACAGCAAGTGTTATTCAGCAACGGAGATGCTTCAATGACGTGTGCGGCCAGCTGATCAAGAAAAAAATCCGGTTTCGTATGGCCTTCCCTGCTACGCTCACTTTCATATGGAGAGAAGACCTTTACCTTCACAGATGCAGGAGAGACACAGAGATTCGTGAACGGCATGGGACAGGTAACCCAGATACCGGAGTAAAAAGATTAAAGGTCGGTGATCATCAGATGTGGATTTGTGATACAGACATTTTTCTATTTTGATACATGAAGCCATTTGGACTGCAAGATATGATTTCAACTATTTCTCATTTTATACTCTGTTCTACCGAAGGTTTTGATGGCTGTGAGTTAGGTTAAATTTAGTTGCCTGCAGAGTAATCTGTTATCATACAGAAAGATATTTAATAATACACTGAATCAGTTTTGGTTCTTGAACATATAGGCTATTTATCTATTAATTTATTGTATGTTTTTTTTGTTCATGCTTACTCAAATCAAGCCTTCAAAGTGATTATATAATGGTGGAAGGTTCTCCTCCCAACTATAATTTAAATATTTATAGGAATTATGAAGGTTTGGGATTCTGCGTACCTCCCTTTTTTTCTGCTGTTTTCATATTTTTTACGTGTTTATAGGAGATTTATTGAGTGTAAGCATGAACATAACCTATATGGGTCTTCAGTTTTTTGGGAGCGGGGGAGGGATTTATTGGTTAGGGACTGTTTCTTGGGAGGGATAATGGACTCTACTGCTATCCTTGTGTCGTGGATTGCAACGGTTCATGTGTGGCTTTGCATTCTTTGTCCATTCAGCATCACGTGTCTTAGTTTAGGGGTAATGAGGTTTTTTTCTTTTTTCAGTGTGATTTTGGGGATTCTTAGGGCCACTTCCTTTGGGACTGCCCCTTTATCAATGGGGTTTTCAACTTGCACAATACAAGCTATAATGTGTCTGATAAATTGTATATAATCAGAAGACTCAGTATTATCTATTTTTTTAATTGTTATATAAGGCTATGAGTTCAACTAAAATAATTTCAATCAATGTAAAAGGGGTAAATCATGCTATAAAGCGTAAGAAAATTCTTACATGGCTCAAAAAAGAGAAGGCAGATATCGCATTGCTGCAGGAGACCCATCTGACAGATACAGAACATGAGAAACTTAAAAGAGAATGGGTGGGCCAAGTTTACTTTTCTGCATTTTGTTCAAGTCGGAGAGGGGCCACAATATTTATACATAGAAACACCCCTTTTGATATTGAAAAATGTGTAAAAGATGTGGAGGGGCGATGTGTGTTGATTAAGGGTACTTTATATGGGGAGTCCATCATGATAGGCTGTGTTTATGCACCAAACGTTTACATGAGTACATTTTATTCTAAACTCACATCTGATGTCTCATCTATGTTAACTCCTATCGCCATCCTGGGTGGAGATTTTAATTGTGTGGTAAATCCAGATCATAAGATCATAAACCACCTTTAAAGACTCCCCCCTCCAAAAGGTCAGTAGTTACTAGGGAAATGCGTACAGATCTAAACTTGTTTGATGCCTGGCAGGTTCTACACCCTAAGGAAAGGGATTTTACATTTTTTTCAAACCTTCATCAAAGCTTTTCACGAATTGATTATTTTTTCACCTCTAGACAGGTATTGGATAGATTAGAGGAAAGTGGCATAGGAATTCGCACACTATCTGATCATTCTCCTGTCCATATATGTCTCTCTCCACCCTTTCATGATGCTAATTCTTGCCAGTGGTGTCTTGACCCATATCTTCTGAGCAGCCCCCCTTTCGTGACATATATTAAGGAGCAATTTGAAGCCTATATGACATTTAATGATGTTAGGGATATAAGCCCATCAACTTTATGGGAAGCTGCCAAGGCCTACTTAAGAGGTGCAATAATTTCATATAGTTCAGCTAAGAAAAAAAAAGCTCTTGAGGAACAAATAAGGCTGGAAAAAGTGCTGGCAAATTTGGAAGCTGAACTTAAATAAAATCCATCCAACAATCTTTCCAGAAGAGTAGATACTGCTAGATCAGCCTTGGATGAGCAAAAGGCTGAATCTGCAATGTTTTATGCTCAGCACAGGTTGTATGAAATGGGGGATAAGCCAGGCCGTTTACTGGCTCATCTTGCTGCAGGGAGACGTGAATCAAATGCCATCTCTTCTCTAGTCGACGCCACTGGCTGTAAACAATTTGAAACCAAAAAATTATGTAATACTATGTTGGAATTCTACAAAAAACTATATACATCAGAGTCTGATGTATATAGTTTGTTGGAATTCTACAAAAAACTATATACATCAGAGTCTGATAGTACTTCAGAAGAGGTAGGTAGTTTTTTAGAACAGGTGAATTTGGTTTCATTGAAACAGGACGATGGAGATGTGTATGTGTAGACCAGTAACTAAAGAAGAACTATTTGAAACTATCCAATCCCTACAAAACAGTAAAGCTCCAGGACCCGATGGCTATGGACCAGAATTTTATAAGAAATTTGCTAAACTGGTAACAGATCCACTTCTACGTATGTATACAGAATCTTTTGAAAGGGGATATCTCCCTCCAACTTTATATACAGCTAATATTACCCTCATTCTTAAGAAAGATAGGCCCGCTGATCAATGCGGTTCATACAGGCCGATCAGCTTAATAAATGTGGACTGTAAACTGCTCTCCAAACTTCTGACAAGAAGATTGGAGATGCTGTTGCCTAAAATAATTAATACAGATCAGACCGGATTCATAAAAAATAGAGTATCATATACAAATATGCATAAATTACTAAATGTTATCCAGCATACAAATGAAACACAGAGTAAAGGACTAGTTATCTCGCTCGATGCCGAAAAGGCATTCGACAGGATAGAATGGCCCTATCTTTACAAAGTCCTGGAAAAATTTGGTATGGGTGAAGTTTTTATTAAATGGATCAAACTTATATATTATTCTCCTACTGCTAAGATAATGGTTAATGGTACCCTATCTCCATCTTTTCGGCTGAGTAGATCCACATGCCAAGAGGATCCCCTCTCACCCTTGCTATTTGCTGCAGCCACTGAACCATTTGCAGAGGCAATTAGAAACAGCCCTGATATATCTGGTATTAAGCTGGGGCAGAATAGTCTTAAAATAGCATTATATGCTGATGATGTTTTACTTTTTGTTCCCAGGAATCCAGGAAGATTGATCCCTGCCATTCTGTCGATAATTAAGTCATTTGGGCTGGAGTCAGGTTATAAGGTTAATTTAGACAAGTCAGTTGCAATGCCACTAGGGGGTGCTACTGATCCACCCTGTATTATAAACTTCCCTTTCAGATGGTCTACATCAGGACTTATCTAGGAATAACGGTCTCTACTAATCTGAACGATCTGTTCAAGCTTAATTTTCTTCCAGTTTTGAAAAAAATTCAGAGTGATATTAACAGGTGGATGGATCTTCCTATTTTGTGGATTGGAAGAGTAAATTTAATCAAAATGAACGTTCTTCCACGCCTACTTCATCCGATGCAAATGCTACCTTTATGGATCACGAAACAGATAGTTGAGTATACAGAAAGATCTCAGTAAATTTATTTGGCGTGGTAAAAGACCCAGATTAAAAATGAACACATTCGAGCTTCCCATAGACAGAGGGGGATTAGGACTCCCTAATATTTTGTTTTATAACTGGGCCTGTCATGCACGGATCATATCTGACTGGATACATACCGTAAAACTTGGTGTATAAGTCGCACTTTTTTTCCCTTTTTTTCATATAAAAAGCTGGGTGCGGGTTATAGACCAGTGCGACCTATAGACCAAGGTAAATGCTGACATTGGTAATTTGACCCACAAGATGTCCACTTTTCACGTCCCGTCCGGGGCGTCCGGGGGGTCTTTATAAACTGATGATAATGTCCAGTTTTCCGTGTGTTTGTGTGTGTGTGTGTGTTAGAGTGCGGCACGGGCAGCATATTTCTGTCTGAACCCGAACCGAGCCCGACATTATTTAATGACCAAAGCACTGAGTTTGTGTCACACAGTGGTTACAGGCTATTTAACAGGCCGGGCGTGCGCCGTGGGTGCTCAGCTGCAGAGAGGGAGACCTCCGTGTTTGAGACGGGAGCGGGAGGCGCGAGGTCCGACACTTCTAGCGAGAGGAGAGGGAGAAATAAAACAAAATAAGATAAAATAGGAAAAACCTGTCTCCCTCTTTTATTTAATTTTCAGCGTTTAATCAAGGCGGAGGCGGGCGGCTGGAGGTCCGACACTTCCAGAGAGGGGAGAGGTAGAAACAAACAGCCAATGTGTGTCTGTGTGTGTTATGTTCAGGTGTTGTCACATAAGTAACAGTGCCAAAGCAATAAACAGGACAGATAATAGGATTTTATTTATTTTTACACTACATTTTCACTGAAAGCTGACCGATGTTGTTATACCGTAATTTTATTTCCTGAAGAGGTTGTTTGGAAAATTGCAATCTGAAAAGTAACCAAAGCTGCTTAAGAGGTTATTGTGTTTTGAATGTGTTTCAAATTAAAAATAAAGGGAAACAGTGTAGGAATAGCTTGTATAACGTTTTTATTAACAAATAGTAATATAAAACCTTGTTTTCCCTGTTTGAGACCTTAAAAAATAGACTGAAATATGCCAGTGCGACTTATATTCTGAGTTTTACGGTAATTGTCTTAAAGAATGGTGCTGTCTACCTTCAAATCTTCTTAGTTTGTTAATATGTGAAAAAAAGCAGATAACAACCAACCTCAGAAATAACTCAGTTATATATAATACTGTAAAGGTATGGAGAGAGATGGTGGCTTATTTAGGGAGGAAGGGGTTTTTGTCTTCCTTAACTCCTTTAATTGGGAATAAAGCTTTTCCCTCAGGCATTAATAGCAAGATTTTTTCTCTTTGGCACAGTAAGGGCATTAGAGTTATTGGTGACCTATACTCAGAGAACCCATTAATGTCTTTTACACAGATTCAAGCTCAGTTTGGTATACCACGCAGACACTTATTTGTTTTTTTACAGATCCGTCATTTTATTCAAACAGATATTTTGCTACCTCCTGGTGGTCCAGTGGTCAGTCTCCTCGATAAGTGTCTTACAGAGTTCACTAAAACTAAAGGGTTTATTTCATATTTTTGTCACACACTTGATTCGTGGAATGAACATAATATTAATCACATTCAGACAGTTTGGGAGAGAGATCTGGGGATTAAGTATAAAGCAGACGACTGGACTGAGTGCATCCTTGCATGTCATGATACATATGGCTGCAACAAATTTAAGGAAACTCAATATAAAATTTTACATAGACAACATAGAACACCCTACATTCTTAATAAATTTGATTCCAGTCGTTCCCCTTTTTGCCAGAAATGCAAAATAGACACTGGTACTTACATACACTGTCTGTGGCAATGTCCCATTATTTCTGAATTCTGGTCATCAGTGACCAAAGAATTAAATTTGATTTTAGAAACCAGAGTCCTGTTGTTCGAAACCTAGATAAGGGATTAAGCAGGGACATGTTGGTAATCCCGGCTTAATTTAGCTTTGATTCGGTTGTTTGAAAGCAGAGGCACATATGTTGCCATGGATATTTATTCTGTGCACTTAGCCTGGTCCCGACCAGGTTAACAACCAGGCTTAGTTTAGCCTGGTGCCTTATCTGTCCAGTCAGCTGTCACTGCGATCGGAAATCAATGTGTTTTACCGTCATTTCATGTTCTTATACGTATTTGCCTCATTTTTGAACAAAATACATTAAGCCTACAATAATAAAAAAAAAAACATTTAACATTTAAAACATTCTTTTTGTCACAGCCCAAACATACCTTGACATGCACATATCTTTACCAATAAAAGGATTAATTGTTGGAATAAACATACAAGTAGGTGTATTTGGCATTAACACAATTAGTGGTTATTAGGTTTCATAACTGTATGACCTTCCCAAATTATATTCCCACTTAACTGGACCAATAACTCCAGTGTACTTTACATCAATGAATGAAAACATGAAGATGAAACCACAATATTCTTTGACCTCATTTTATTTAAATGAAAAATACTGTAATCAGTCAGTGTCTGCTTTGAGCTGTGGAGAGAAAGAGAGAAATAATATTGATTAATACATTGCATCACAGTCATGCTTACAATGTGCATTAAAGTCACTTACTTCTTTCTGTAGTTTCTTAATTTCCAAGTCCATTCTACTTTCAAACAGGCCCCGGATCGATGGGACAGGTTGGGGGAACAGGAAGAATGTTTTGTTTTTTTGTGTGTGTGTGTGTGTTTTTGTCTGAGGTGTGTTTCTTTGTTGTTGGTTGTGTTTGTCTTGTTTATGAAAAAAGGAGCATTACTAGCTAATTTATGTTTTGTCGAAGAGTTTACCTGTATGTACTCAAGTAATGTTCCTGAATAACATATATTTAAAAAAAATGTTAATGGGTCAGTTAATGGGTTGATGTTTTTAAGTGTTTTTTTAACCCTTAATGTGAAATTGTGTAAGTTTCGCAAGATGAAATGTCACAATTCTCCTCTTACAAATTAAAAGTTGAATTGATAAGCAATGAAACACACTCTCTGTCACTTTAATGCACTCAGGAATGAAACAACATCACAGGTAACTACGTCTTAAACCACCTGAATCTCTCAATACAGATGCATTGGTAAATAAAATCTGATTTGTCCTTTAACCTGTGGCTCAGGCCTCTGCTCCAAAATGACATGCCCAAAATAAATGTGTGCAACTCCAAGGTCTATATGAAGAATCTTTGTATGATGATAAAGGTAACACCTGTGAGATTTCTGCAGAGGTGGAAGCATCAGTATAGATGTCTGACATGTTCCCATTCAAAGAAAACCAGAACACACTGGTTGATTTGGACACAACAAGCCTTTATTGTCTTTCTCGTCCAGGACAATCTTGCAAAGCAGATCTTTAATCTCAGTGAAGCTTTTCATGGTTAAATCAGGTGAAAATGTCACAAACTAAAAGGCTTTTAAAAAGTCCTGTGTCAGCGTCAGTTCTACAATTCAACCAGCAGATGGAGACACAGACTGTGGGACCTGCAATGCAACATGTCCTCAGACTCTCTTTCCAGTCCTGCTCACCTGACGTCCCCTCCCACCTACACACCTGTTTCCACTTTCCCTCATCAGCCCTGCAGTTTCTAAGCGGCCCTTTTCCACACACTCCTTGTCACTTTGTCACCATGTGCCTCATGCCTTTGCTTTCGAGCATCTGTCACCTGTTTCCTGTCTGTTATCTGTTCCAGTTGGTTGGCCTGCGTTGTGTTTTTGGATCTCAGTCCTGACAAGATGGATGTTAATGTTGACTGTTGAGGTGACACACAGAAAACCTGTCACGTCTAGTTAGGGGGAGATAAACAGGAATGAAACAGTCAGATTCCAAAGGATGATTTATTGCTTGGAAACAAGAGTGTCCATGTTTGAAGAGTCACGTGAGACTGAAGAGAAACTGGTTCCATTGCAGAATATTCTAGTTTGTTCCAAACAGGTGCATGGTGCTGTTCTCAGATCAGTCTCTTCTACTATCTGTGCTGCTCTCTGCTCCCCCGCCTTCACATGCTCGCACTCTTCACCTGACAACAGTTGTCATGCAGTTGATGTGCAGATTGGATCCTTTTCCACAGACACATGGGGGTGTGTCTAATTCTCACAGACACACAGAGACTCTTCAATCAGGCGTTTGTTCCATCACAGGACTGAAACAGCACTAGTAAAAGCTGTAAACCATCTTAGAATGAAACTTGTTGAAGGAGAGATTTCAGTTCTTGTCCTTCTTGACTTAAAGGCAGCTTTCAACACCATTAATCGTAGCTTCCCTCTAAAGTGGCTTCATACCCATCTGAACATTTCAGGCTCAGTTCTAATCTGGTTCAAGTCTTATCTGACAGGAAGAGACTATGTTGTGTCCCTGGGCGAGTCACTGTCTTCTAAAACTGAGGTCAATTGTGGTGTCCCCCAGGGGTCCATTCTGGGACCCACTCTTTTCAATCTGTACATGTTTCCTCTGAGAAATATCAATAGAGAGCATGACACTGAATTCCATTCCTATGCTGACAATACTCAGCTGTATATCTCATTCTCATCAGATGATAAAATCCCAGCTGAAAAACTGTCTCGCTGTATCAGCCAAATTAATACGTGAATGTCGCAAAATTTCCTGCAACTCAACAGGGACAAAACTGAGGTTCTAACCATTGGTACAAAAGAAAAGCAATTTCAATTTAATTTTATTTAGGAAAGCTGAAAAATCTTTAAACAAACTTCAGATGATTCAAAATGCAGCAGCACGTCTACTCACCAAGACTAAACATGGAGAACACATTATTCTTTTTAGAGGCTCATTTTAGAATTCATTTTAAGATGTTGCTTTTTAAATCTCTTCATGGACTGGCTCCTGACTATTAATCTGGTATGTTGGTCAGATACATTCCCTGTAGATCCTTCAGGTCCTCGACCTCTGGTCTACTAAATGTAGTAGAACTAAAAGGCATGGTGATGCTGCGTTCAGTGTCTCAGGCCCTCGTCTCTGAAACAGCCTTCCAGAGGACGTCAGACTCTGATTCAGTCGACAGCTTCTTAATTGGTATCAAACCTAATTTGTAATTGTGTGTGTGTGTGTGTGTGTGTGTGTGTGTGTGTGTGTGTGATTGTATATTTGAATCTTATTGACTTTATCTTATACCGTCTTCTATCTGTATTTTCTCACGTTGAGCTTTGCTTGCTGTATGAACTGTGCTATACAAATAAAGTCATTATTATTAATATCATTTTCTCCTTCCACCACATCATTACAGCGTCACCACAGTCACTCTCAGGTTACACTTCATCATGTTTTGGCAGCTACGAGCACATGAGCATTTGAACACAACAATCCCCACAACATGACTGTTGAGTTCAAATCAAAGTTTGGGAGCTAGAATCCAGTTGACTGATATTCTCTGCTTTTTCCTACACTCAATCTGCTTTCCTGCACCTGGCCTCAATATTAGGATTGGATGTGTGCACACACTTTACTGTGACCTGTATTTAGTGACATCAGAAAACCACATTTCTGACAGCCTACATGATCAGAACAGTAAAACGTGGGTACCAGAGGGGTATTCCAGGTAGGAGGTTCAACAAACTCTGAGTCTAACCCTGAACTCTGAGTTGATTTACCCTGAGATGGGAAACTCTGAGTTATCAGTTCCAGAACAGCTGATTCGAGTTAGTTCAGTCAACTCTGAGTATGTTCACTCTGAGTTAAGCCGACAATGAAAAGCCATCATCAATGGAGCTCCGACTCCACGATTCACCATGGCAACAGGTAAATAAAAGACAGCGCCTCCATTTTAATCCAGTGGATGTAGAGATATTAATGCATGTGTAGCAGACGGTGCACGTTCATCTTTAAAAGAAGAGCCTGAGTCAGAGCGAGGAAAGTGTCAATAAGTTAACCATAAAGTTAATAAAAAAGTTTAGTCATCATTTATCAGACTGACATAATTCTTAATGAAGATAAAGTGGTGGAATCTGACTGTGTATCAGGCTGTAGATACATTACATCATATTAATAATATATCATAATATATTTGTTCAGATTTAATCTGATGGGGAAAAACACAGGAGGCAGAAGATCTAAAACATATAGGCTAGGCTATAGATCAAAGACATAAAGACATGACTGTAAACTCACAGTCTGACCCAGTAATAATATGTTTGGTGGTTTGCGCTTGAAAAGACGTTGAGGTTAAAATACAGTAGATTTTAAAATGCTGGACATCTATTTGTATCTTGACTCAACAGCATTCAGTGACTTTATTTCAGCTACAAATGTAGTAAATGTAAAGACAGTGAAATGCTGCACCATTGCTCACTCAGAAATATGAACATATAATCCCCAATATTAGGCTATAGGAATTATGTTCCATCAGTGCGACCAATGACATCAGTGACAGAGATCATTAGTCATTGATACTACGTGTCTAAAGCTTCATACCCATTTTTAACATTTAAATAATTAGACCTACACATTATGTGCAATAAACATTTGGGAGCTGCTCTAACAGACTAACAGTCTGATCCTTGTGCACAGTGTTATAAAAATAATAAATATAAAAAGGACAGAGGTTTGATTCTGAGCTGAGGGTGAATTCTCGCTGTGTAATATTTGAATGTAAAGACAAAAACTGATGTCCAAAGAAATGATTGATGTGCATAAACTCAGTAACTTAAGACAGTCCTGAGTAACAAACTAATATCCAGCAGGATTTAGACTGTGACAGACGGTAAATCTCCGCTAATGAATGCGCTTCGATACAAGCTTTGACACGGACTGAATGAATGAGGAAATGAAACAGCGTGTAAGAGGGAGGAGACAGAGAAACACTCAGGGTTTATTGAAGAAAACCTGTCAGCGAGCAGGTTATGTTCACAGAGTCTGTTACCATGGTGATTGACTCAGAGTTTCAGTTACCTCTCTTTCTGGAACGGATAACTCAGAGTTTCCCTCATCTCAGGGTTAACTTACTCTGAGTTTTCACATAACCCGCTTTCTGGAATACCCCCCAGGTCTGACTGTTTATGTTTCACCTTTATTATAGAGACACTTGATTATTGATTGATATAGAGCAGGGTATAATAACAATCATATAACACTGACAACAGCCCAACATACAACAATTATAAATGCATAAAAGGCACCTCAGATTCCTGCACATAGAATAAAAGAATCACAGAATCATTTCAAATCAAACATCAGTACAATAACACAAGATACAGATCAGTCAAATGATAAAAAACAACAGCTGAGGTGAAAGCAATGTTCAAAGATTGATTAGTGAAATGTTCCAAAATATTCCAAACAATATGACATAACAGAGCAGCCCCCTGCTGTGTGTCAGGGTGCAGCCCAAAGCAGTCGTCCCTATAATCACATGGATCCACAACAACACAAAGACAAACTAACTACAATATATATCATATATACATATATATCTGCACCCTGTCAGGATCAAAGCTTGACTTGTAAACTTGTCAACTTTTTCTCCCAACATTCTTTCTATTATTATTCTGATTGTTTTGTATTCATTTGTCTTTTTTCCCATCTTCTATTTCACCTCTTGTACTTTTGACATTGTCACAGACAGACAGTGAGGAAATGAACATATGCATATTAACTGTGTGTCTGAGCTGAAAGCTGCTCTCCTCTCCTGCACCTCTGATTCACAGCCACTACAACAACACAGAGCATCACCAGCAGACCACTGAGCACTGAGCATCTCACTGTGTAGAAGGTGGAGTGAATCCCAAAGGGATCTCTGTACATTAACACAGTTTTCACTGATGAGACACCCTGAAAATTTGGGTCAAAAACTGCACACCAATACTCTCCTGTGTCTTTCAGTGAGACATTAGAGATAACCAAACTCCCATCAGAGCCAATGCTCACTCTGCTCATGGTCTGATTCAATATTATATTAATGATTCTGCCTTCTGTTTGTTTTGACTTGATGAACCAATAATATCCTTCACCCTTTTCCAAATCTTTGCATTGTAGAGTGACTTCTTCTCCCTCTGAGAAGAGCTCGACAGCAGGAGGACCAAATTTAGGACACACCACCAGATGATAAATTTTCACACTGAGAGACGTTTTACACTGATACCAACCTGACTGATTTAATGTCAGTAATGAAAACATCAGAGAGTAGTTTTGGTCCACTGAAGGCACAGTCTGGTTTGTTGTGTTGTTTAGTTCAGTGTTGGAGACCAAATTAATCCAACGTGGGGGCTGGTCATCACTGAAATCAGTGAGAGTGCACGGCAACACAGCCGTCTCTCCCACTGAGCCGTAGATATTTTCTTCGTCTAGGTAAAACCGTGTAGGGTGACTGCTAACACACTGCTGTTGGTTCATCAGCAGACAGGTGAACTCTGTCTTGAATGTTGTTGTGGCGTGGAATTCCCGAAGCATTGATGAGATTTTCTCCACTTGGTATCTTCCTCCAGCATCGTCCATCACTGATGTCGTATTGTCCCCAAAAACTTTCTTCCATATTTCTTGTTCATATGTAGAGTCACGTTTGAGCCACAGGAAATCCAGATTGTCAGCTGCTCCAGAACATGGCAGCCACACATTTTCTCCAATTTCTGGTGTAACATCCATTATTTCATTCACTGAGCTACAGATAATTACACTGCTGTTTCTCTCATATGTGACTTTGCCGTCGGTCCAACACTCCTCTTGGTACAGGCCGGAGTCTGAATGGGTCAGGTTGTGGATGATGTAAGAAGAAATACTCTTCCTGCTGACAACTGAGAGTCGTTGTTTCAAGTCTTCAGGTACTGTGGAGTTGTGGGACCAGAGGTCAGAGGTGTTCCACAGGACAAGCTTCTCCTCACCAACAAATCTGGAGATCAGGCAGGAGCTGGCCTCCTTGGGGAGGTGGAAGGTGTAAGAGTGCTCTTCCTCCTTGATGGTGATGAGTTCTTCTGCATGAATGTTGTTGATGAGAGCAAACAGCAGGAAGCAGAGCTCTGTGACTGCAGCCATTCTGCTCTGAGGTCTCCTTGTGAGTGTCGTACAAACACTGACACCACCCACCTTATCAGTTCTGTGTCAACACTCATCAGCAGCTTCTCTTCGTGGCTGTAACAACGTGACTTCTTTATCTCATCATCATCATCATCATCATCATCATCATCAGTGGAAACTTTGAGGCGTTCTGCTCTCTATCAAGTAATCTGTGTCCTTTGGACGTATCTAAAACCACTGAGGCTGTCGTGTCTTCAAACACAGATTATTGAGAGATGTGGTGAAACCACCAGAGACAAGTGTGTGAGAGAGACATGGACATAATGTGTGTATGTTTCTACATCTGTGATGGAGAGAGAGATGATCTTAAAGAAATATAATAAATATATCAAAGTGTTCTGGTACCAGGTACACTTATGAACCTCTCTGTGCTCCAACATGGTGTTCATTATGGCCGATCCATGACTAGCACACAAGTCCAATAACAAACAGCAGACAGAGAGTGACGACAGTGTGAAGGTCGTCTCATCCCTCTCTGCATGTCCTCTCTTTCACTCTTCACCTGCTTTGTATTTAACTCTCACTGTCTGAGGCACATTTAGCCCATGAAGAGCCCACAACAGCTTTTTGTTCCTATTTCAGCTGTTGAGTGAGTTTTCTTGGGATTTTGTGGACGTTGCTGCAGCCTGATGCTGCTCATGTGGTGCAGGGCCCACAGTGTATTTTCTGTGGTGTGTTCCAGTCGCCCCCTGTGGACCAATGCATGTGTGTCTCAGCCCATGTTGGACCAGTGTGGTGGACACGACTGCTGAAGTGTAGACCGTGATTCAAGCCCCTCCTCAGGTACGCCACACAGGAGTGTATGTGATGAATGTATGTGAGGTTTCATTTGTCGAGACACCAACAATTCCAACTTGAGAATTTCTTCATATGAATTTCCACTGTGGACCAACCAGGAGGAAACAGAGAACACAAAAGTCCATGTGAGCCCGGGGGCTCAAGCTAGCTTGATGGGTATTTTCAAAACTATTTTTCAATGCTTTTGTTCTGACTTGAAATGTTTGTAGTGTGCAGACTGATCAGCTGACTCTGCAGCTGATAGAGGAGCTGATCATGTGACCTTCACCTGTATGACATATTATACAGTAAACCTGCCTTATGAAGACTTTAATGCATCATCTGCAGGCTGTCAGTTAAAAGGGATACATTTTAATGGATAAAATAAAATGAAAAACAAATCACCTTTATTACAAATACATTTGAGTATTTTCAAAGTGTAAAACTCATGAAAATGTGCAGAATTTACATCACAGGTAATTACACTTTAATTTGTACCTTAAAGGGCCAGATTTGTTTCATTCATTCATTCATCTTCTTACCGCTTCATCCTCTTGAGGGTCGCGGGGGGGCTGGAGCCTATCCCAGCTGACACTGGGTGAGAGGCAGGGTTCACTCTGGGCAGGTCACCAGACTATCACAGGGCTGACACATAGAGACAGACAACCATTCACACTCACATTCACACCTATGGACAATTTAGAGTCACCAATTAACCTGCATGTCTTTGGAATGTGGGAGGAAGCCAGAGTGCCCGGAGAGAACCCACACTGACACGGGGAGAACATGCAAACTCCGCACAGAAGGGCTCCCACGCCTGGGATCGAACCGGGAATCCTCTTGCTGTGAGGTGACAGTGCTAACCACCACACCACCGTGCCGCCCCAGATTTGTTTCAGTTAAGTTAATTAATGGGCGACTTGATGACACAGCACTGAGAGGACGTGCAGCACCTGGCTCCCGCTCCATACATTTCTAAAAACATATATTTGTGGACCTTGTCAGCCAAGTGTGGTTACAGCTCTTGACGGCTGAAAAACGCAAGTAAGGTTACTGAACCTCAGCATGGCGCAGCTAACCTAGCCTCTGTGTCATCAGACCATGTGAGTGACAAACTTGTTGAAGACATCACCAGTAAAGTCACTGTGGTGCTTGAGGAGAAACTGTCTAAATTCTCTGAGACACTAGACTCTATCACCACACAGTTAGAGAGCGATGATCGCCGTATGGAGGAAGCTGAATGCCATATTTCCACGGCCGAGGATGACATCTCCACCATGAAATCACAGCTAGCCTGGGCCGAGGAGACCATATCCATGCTAACCCAAAGAACTGAGGATCAAGAAAACCGCAACCATCGCAGCAACATCAGGATCTTTGGGCTACAAGAGGGGACTGAGGGACGACAGCTCATTGTCTTTTTGGAATCATGGCTCCCTTCTGTGCTCGGCCTTGACACTAAGAGGGGGACCATCAAGCTGGACAGAGCTCATCGCACACCTGGCCGACCGCAGCCAAGTAACCAAGACAAGCCCCGAGCCGTGGTGATTAAGCTGCACAACTACACAGACAAGATTAAAATACACTGCCTGGCCAAAAAAAAAGTCACCACCAAAAAAAAAAGGTCATACACTCAGCTTTGATTACGGCACGCATTCGCTGTGGCATTGTTTCGATAAGCTTCTGCAATGTCACAAGATTTATTTCCATCCAGTGTTGCATTAATTTTTCACCAAGATCTTGCATTGATGATGGTAGAGTCTGACCGCTGCGCAAAGCCTTCTCCAGCACATCCCAAAGATTCTCAATGGGGTTAAGGTCTGGACTCTGTGGTGGCCAATCCATGTGTGAAAATGATGTCTCATGCTCCCTGAACCAGTCTTTCACAATTTGAGCCCGATGAATCCTGGCATTGTCATCTTGGAATATGCCCGTGCCATCAGGGAAGAAAAAATCCATTGATGGAATAACCTGGTCATTCAGTATATTCAGGTAGTCAGCTGACCTCATTCTTTGAGCACATACTGTTGCTGAACCTAGACCTGACCAACTGCAGCAACCCCAGATCATAACACTGCCCCCACAGGCTTGTACAGTAGGCACTAGGTATGATGGGTGCATCACTTCATCTGCCTCTCTTCTTACCCTGATGCGCCCATCACTCTGGAACAGGGTAAATCTGGACTCATCAGACCACATGACCTTCTTCCATTGCTCCAGAGTCCAATCTTTATGCTCCCTAGCAAATTGAAGCCTTTTTTTCCGGTTAGCCTCACTGATTAGTGGTTTTCTTAAGGCTACACAGCTGTTCAGTCCCAATCCCTTGAGTTCCCTTCGCATTGTGCGTGTGGAAATGCTCTTACTTTCACTATTAAACATAGCCCTGAGTTCTACTGTTGTTTTTCTTCGATTTGATCTCACCAAACGTTTAAGTGATCGCCGATTATGATCACTGAGGATTTTTTTCCGGCCACATTTCTTCCTCAAAGACGATGGGTCCCCACTATCCTTCCAGTTTTTAATAATGCGTTGGACAGTTCTTAACCCAATTTTAGTAGTTTCTGCAATCTCCTTGGATGTTTTCTCTGCTTGATGCATGCCAATGATTTGACCCTTCTCAAACAGACTAACATCTTTTCCACGACCACGGGATGTGTCTTTCGACATGGTTGTTTAGGAAATGAGAAGCAACCAGTTGGGGTTAAATAACTTGTTGCCAGCTGAAAGATAATCGCCCATGCAGTAATTATCCAATAGGAGGCTCGTACCTATTTGCTTAGTTAAATCCAGGTGGCGACTTTTTTTTTGGCCAGGCAGTGTACTTGCAGCATTTAAATCCAGACAGCCTCTGGCTCACGATGGACAGGAGTTTGCCATTCGCTCCGATTTCACAGCAAGTGTTATTCAGCAACGGAGATGCTTCAATGACGTGTGCGGCCAGCTGATCAAGAAAAAAATCCGGTTTCGTATGGCCTTCCCTGCTACGCTCACTTTCATATGGAGAGAAGACCTTTACCTTCACAGATGCAGGAGAGACACAGAGATTCGTGAACGGCATGGGACAGGTAACCCAGATACTGGAGTAAAAAGATTAAAGGTCGGTGATCATCAGATGTGGATTTGTGATACAGACATTTTTCTATTTTGATACATGAAGCCATTTGGACTGCAAGATATGATTTCAACTATTTCTCATTTTATACTCTGTTCTACCGAAGGTTTTGATGGCTGTGAGTTAGGTTAAATTTAGTTGCCTGCAGAGTAATCTGTTATCATACAGAAAGATATTTAATAATACACTGAATCAGTTTTGGTTCTTGAACATATAGGCTATTTATCTATTAATTTATTGTATGTTTTTTTTGTTCATGCTTACTCAAATCAAGCCTTCAAAGTGATTATATAATGGTGGAAGGTTCTCCTCCCAACTATAATTTAAATATTTATAGGAATTATGAAGGTTTGGGATTCTGCGTACCTCCCTTTTTTTCTGCTGTTTTCATATTTTTTACGTGTTTATAGGAGATTTATTGAGTGTAAGCATGAACATAACCTATATGGGTCTTCAGTTTTTTGGGAGCGGGGGAGGGATTTATTGGTTAGGGACTGTTTCTTGGGAGGGATAATGGACTCTACTGCTATCCTTGTGTCGTGGATTGCAACGGTTCATGTGTGGCTTTGCATTCTTTGTCCATTCAGCATCACGTGTCTTAGTTTAGGGGTAATGAGGTTTTTTTCTTTTTTCAGTGTGATTTTGGGGATTCTTAGGGCCACTTCCTTTGGGACTGCCCCTTTATCAATGGGGTTTTCAACTTGCACAATACAAGCTATAATGTGTCTGATAAATTGTATATAATCAGAAGACTCAGTATTATCTATTTTTTTAATTGTTATATAAGGCTATGAGTTCAACTAAAATAATTTCAATCAATGTAAAAGGGGTAAATCATGCTATAAAGCGTAAGAAAATTCTTACATGGCTCAAAAAAGAGAAGGCAGATATCGCATTGCTGCAGGAGACCCATCTGACAGATACAGAACATGAGAAACTTAAAAGAGAATGGGTGGGCCAAGTTTACTTTTCTGCATTTTGTTCAAGTCGGAGAGGGGCCACAATATTTATACATAGAAACACCCCTTTTGATATTGAAAAATGTGTTAAAGATGTGGAGGGGCGATGTGTGTTGATTAAGGGTACTTTATATGGGGAGTCCATCATGATAGGCTGTGTTTATGCACCAAACGTTTACATGAGTACATTTTATTCTAAACTCACATCTGATGTCTCATCTATGTTAACTCCTATCGCCATCCTGGGTGGAGATTTTAATTGTGTGGTAAATCCAGATCATAAGATCATAAACCACCTTTAAAGACTCCCCCCTCCAAAAGGTCAGTAGTTACTAGGGAAATGCGTACAGATCTAAACTTGTTTGATGCCTGGCAGGTTCTACACCCTAAGGAAAGGGATTTTACATTTTTTTCAAACCTTCATCAAAGCTTTTCACGAATTGATTATGTTTTCACCTCTAGACAGGTATTGGATAGATTAGAGGAAAGTGGCATAGGAATTCGCACACTATCTGATCATTCTCCTGTCCATATATGTCTCTCTCCACCCTTTCATGATGCTAATTCTTGCCAGTGGTGTCTTGACCCATATCTTCTGAGCAGCCCCCCTTTCGTGACATATATTAAGGAGCAATATGAAGCCTATATGACATTTAATGATGTTAGGGATATAAGCCCATCAACTTTATGGGAAGCTGCCAAGGCCTACTTAAGAGGTGCAATAATTTCATATAGTTCAGCTAAGAAAAAAAAAGCTCTTGAGGAACAAATAAGGCTGGAAAAAGTGCTGGCAAATTTGGAAGCTGAACTTAAACAAAATCCATCCAACAATCTTTCCAGAGGAGTAGATACTGCTAGATCAGCCTTGGATGAGCAAAAGGCTGAATCTGCAATGTTTTATGCTCAGCACAGGTTGTATGAAATGGGGGATAAGCCAGGCCGTTTACTGGCTCATCTTGCTGCAGGGAGACGTGAATCAAATGCCATCTCTTCTCTGGTCGACGCCACTGGCTGTAAACAATTTGAAACCAAAAAATTATGTAATACTATGTTGGAATTCTACAAAAAACTATATACATCAGAGTCTGATAGTACTTCAGAAGAGGTAGGTAGTTTTTTAGAACAGGTGAATTTGGTTTCATTGAAACAGGACGATGGAGATGTGTATGTGTAGACCAGTAACTAAAGAAGAACTATTTGAAACTATCCAATCCCTACAAAACAGTAAAGCTCCAGGACCCGATGGCTATGGACCAGAATTTTATAAGAAATTTGCTAAACTGGTAACAGATCCACTTCTACGCATGTATACAGAATCTTTTGAAAGGGGATATCTCCCTCCAACTTTATATACAGCTAATATTACCCTCATTCTTAAGAAAGATAGGCCCGCTGATCAATGCGGTTCATACAGGCCGATCAGCTTAATAAATGTGGACTGTAAACTGCTCTCCAAACTTCTGGCAAGAAGATTGGAGATGCTGTTGCCTAAAATAATTAATACAGATCAGACCGGATTCATAAAAAATAGAGTATCATATACAAATATGCATAAATTACTAAATGTTATCCAGCATACAAATGAAACACAGAGTAAAGGACTAGTTATCTCGCTCGATGCCGAAAAGGCATTCGACAGGATAGAATGGCCCTATCTTTACAAAGTCCTGGAAAAATTTGGTATGGGTGAAGTTTTTATTAAATGGATCAAACTTATATATTATTCTCCTACTGCTAAGATAATGGTTAATGGTACCCTATCTCCATCTTTTCGGCTGAGTAGATCCACATGCCAAGAGGATCCCCTCTCACCCTTGCTATTTGCTGCAGCCACTGAACCATTTGCAGAGGCAATTAGAAACAGCCCTGATATATCTGGTATTAAGCTGGGGCAGAATAGTCTTAAAATAGCATTATATGCTGATGATGTTTTACTTTTTGTTCCCAGGAATCCAGGAAGATTGATCCCTGCCATTCTGTCGATAATTAAGTCATTTGGGCTGGAGTCAGGTTATAAGGTTAATTTAGACAAGTCAGTTGCAATGCCACTAGGGGGTGCTACTGATCCACCCTGTATTATAAACTTCCCTTTCAGATGGTCTACATCAGGACTTACTTATCTAGGAATAACGGTCTCTACTAATCTGAACGATCTGTTCAAGCTTAATTTTCTTCCAGTTTTGAAAAAAATTCAGAGTGATATTAACAGGTGGATGGATCTTCCTATTTTGTGGATTGGAAGAGTAAATTTAATCAAAATGAACGTTCTTCCACGCCTACTTCATCCGATGCAAATGCTACCTTTATGGATCACGAAACAGATAGTTGAGTATACAGAAAGATCTCAGTAAATTTATTTGGCGTGGTAAAAGACCCAGATTAAAAATGAACACATTCGAGCTTCCCATAGACAGAGGGGGATTAGGACTCCCTAATATTTTGTTTTATAACTGGGCCTGTCATGCACGGATCATATCTGACTGGATACATACCGTAAAACTTGGTGTATAAGTCGCACTTTTTTTCCCTTTTTTTCATATAAAAAGCTGGGTGCGGGTTATAGACCAGTGCGACCTATAGACCAAGGTAAATGCTGACATTGGTAATTTGACCCACAAGATGTCCACTTTTCACGTCCTGTCCGGGGCGTCCGGGGGGTCTTTTATAAACTGATGATAATGTCCGGTTTTCCGTGTGTTTGTGTGTGTGTGTGTGTTAGAGTGCGGCACGGGCAGCATATTTCTGTCTGAACCCGAACCGAGCCCGACATTATTTAATGACCAAAGCACTGAGTTTGTGTCACACAGTGGTTACAGGCTATTTAACAGGCCGGGCGTGCGCCGTGGGTGCTCAGCTGCAGAGAGGGAGACCTCCGTGTTTGAGACGGGAGCGGGAGGCGCGAGGTCCGACGCTTCTAGCGAGAGGAGAGGGAGAAATAAAACAAAATAAGATAAAATAGGAAAAACCTGTCTCCCTCTTTTATTTAATTTTCAGCGTTTAATCAAGGCGGAGGCGGGCGGCTGGAGGTCCGACACTTCCAGAGAGGGGAGAGGTAGAAACAAACAGCCAATGTGTGTCTGTGTGTGTTGTGTTCAGGTGTTGTCACGTAAATAACAGTGCCAAAGCAATAAACAGGACAGACAATAGGATTTTATTTATTTTTACACTACATTTTCACTGAAAGCTGACCAATGTTGTTATACCGTAATTTTATTTCCTGAAGAGGTTGTTTGGAAAATTGCAATCTGAAAAGTAACCAAAGCTGCTTAAGAGGTTATTGTGTTTTGAATGTGTTTCAAATTAAAAATAAAGGGAAACAGTGTAGGAATAACTTGTATAACGTTTTTATTAACAAATAGTAATATAAAACCTTGTTTTCCCTGTTTGAGACCTTAAAAAATAGACTGAAATATGCCAGTGCGACTTATATTCTGAGTTTTACGGTAATTGTCTTAAAGAATGGTGTTGTCTACCTTCAAATCTTCTTAGTTTGTTAATATGTGAAAAAAAGCAGATAACAACCAACCTCAGAAATAACTCAGTTATATATAATACTGTAAAGGTATGGAGAGAGATGGTGGCTTATTTAGGGAGGAAGGGGTTTTTGTCTTCCTTAACTCCTTTAATTGGGAATAAAGCTTTTCCCTCAGGCATTAATAGCAAGATTTTTTCTCTTTGGCACAGTAAGGGCATTAGAGTTATTGGTGACCTATACTCAGAGAACCCATTAATGTCTTTTACACAGATTCAAGCTCAGTTTGGTATACCACGCAGACACTTATTTGTTTTTTTACAGATCCGTCATTTTATTCAAACAGATATTTTGCTACCTCCTGGTGGTCCAGTGGTCAGTCTCCTCGATAAGTGTCTTACAGAGTTCACTAAAACTAAAGGGTTTATTTCATATTTTTGTCACACACTTGATTCGTGGAATGAACATAATATTAATCACATTCAGACAGTTTGGGAGAGAGATCTGGGGATTAAGTATAAAGCAGACGACTGGACTGAGTGCATCCTTGCATGTCATGATACATATGGCTGCAACAAATTTAAGGAAACTCAATATAAAATTTTACATAGACAACATAGAACACCCTACATTCTTAATAAATTTGATTCCAGTCGTTCCCCTTTTTGCCAGAAATGCAAAATAGACACTGGTACTTACATACACTGTCTGTGGCAATGTCCCATTATTTCTGAATTCTGGTCATCAGTGACCAAAGAATTAAATTTGATTTTAGAAACCAGAGTCCTGTTGTTCGAAACCTAGATAAGGGATTAAGCAGGGACATGTTGGTAATCCCGGCTTAATTTAGCGTTGATTCTGTTGTTTGAAAGCAGAGGCACATATGTTGCCATGGATATTTATTCTGTGCACTTAGCCTGGTCCCAACCAGGTTAACAACCAGGCTTAGTTTAGCCTGGTGCCTTATCTGTCCAGTCAGCTGTCACTGCGATCGGAAATCAATGTGTTTTACCGTCATTTCATGTTCTTATACGTATTTGCCTCATTTTTGAACAAAATACATTAAGCCTACAATAATAAAAAAAAAACATTTAACATTTAAAACATTCTTTTTGTCATAGCCCAAACATACCTTGACATGCACATATCTTTACCAATAAAAAGATTAATTGTTGGAATAAACATACAAGTAGGTGTATTTGGCATTAACACAATTAGTGGTTATTAGGTTTCATAACTGTATGACCTTCCCAAATTATATTCCCACTTAACTGGACCAATAACTCCAGTGTACTTTACATCAATGAATGAAAACATGAAGATGAAACCACAATATTATTTGACCCCATTTTATTTAAATGAAACATACTGTAATCAGTCAGTGTCTGCTTTGAGCTGTGGAGAGAAAGAGAGAAATAATATTGATTAATACATTGCATCACAGTCATGCTTACAATGTGCATTAAAGTCACTTACTTCTTTCTGTAGTTTCTTAATTTCCAAGTCCATTCTACTTTCAAACAGGCCCCGGATCGATGGGACAGGTTGGGGGAACAGGAAGAATGTTTTGTTTTTTTGTGTGTGTGTGTGTGTTTTTGTCTGAGGTGTGTTTCTTTGTTGTTGGTTGTGTTTGTCTTGTTTATGAAAAAAGGAGCATTACTAGCTAATTTATGTTTTGTCGAAGAGTTTACCTGTATGTACTCAAGTAAGGTTCCTGAATAACATATATTTAAAAAAAATGTTAATGGGTCAGTTAATGGGTTGATGTTTTTAAGTGTTTTTTTAACCCTTAATGTGAAATTGTGTAAGTTTCGCAAGATGAAATGTCACAATTCTCCTCTTACAAATTAAAAGTTGAATTGATAAGCAATGAAACACACTCTCTGTCACTTTAATGCACTCAGGAATGAAACAACATCACAGGTAACTACGTCTTAAACCACCTGAATCTCTCAATACAGATGCATTGGTAAATAAAATCTGATTTGTCCTTTAACCTGTGGCTCAGGCCTCTGCTCCAAAATGACATGCCCAAAATAAATGTGTGCAACTCCAAGGTCTATATGAAGAATCTTTGTATGATGATAAAGGTAACACCTGTGAGATTTCTGCAGAGGTGGAAGCATCAGTATAGATGTCTGACATGTTCCCATTCAAAGAAAACCAGAACACACTGGTTGATTTGGACACAACAAGCCTTTATTGTCTTTCTCGTCCAGGACAATCTTGCAAAGCAGATCTTTAATCTCAGTGAAGCTTTTCATGGTTAAATCAGGTGAAAATGTCACAAACTAAAAGGCTTTTAAAAAGTTCTGTGTCAGCGTCAGTTCTACAATTCAACCAGCAGATGGAGACACAGACTGTGGGACCTGCAATGCAACATGTCCTCAGACTCTCTTTCCAGTCCTGCTCACCTGACGTCCCCTCCCACCTACACACCTGTTTCCACTTTCCCTCATCAGCCCTGCAGTTTCTAAGCGGCCCTTTTCCACACACTCCTTGTCACTTTGTCACCATGTGCCTCATGCCTTTGCTTTCGAGCATCTGTCACCTGTTTCCTGTCTGTTATCTGTTCCAGTTGGTTGGCCTGCGTTGTGTTTTTGGATCTCAGTCCTGACAAGATGGATGTTAATGTTGACTGTTGTGGTGACACACAGAAAACCTGTCACGTCTAGTTAGGGGGAGATAAACAGGAATGAAAGAGTGTCCATGTTTGAAGAGTCACGTGAGACTGAAGAGAAACTGGTTCCATTGCAGAATATTCTAGTTTGTTCCAAACAGGTGCATGGTGCTGTTCTCAGATCAGTCTCTTCTACTATCTGTGCTGCTCTCTGCTCCCCCGCCTTCACATGCTCGCACTCTTCACCTGACAACAGTTGTCATGCAGTTGATGTGCAGATTGGATCCTTTTCCACAGACACATGGGGGTGTGTCTAATTCTCACAGACACACAGAGACTCTTCAATCAGGCGTTTGTTCCATCACAGGACTGAAACAGCACTAGTAAAAGCTGTAAACCATCTTAGAATGAAACTTGTTGAAGGAGAGATTTCAGTTCTTGTCCTTCTTGACTTAAAGGCAGCTTTCAACACCATTAATCGTAGCTTCCCTCTAAAGTGGCTTCATACCCATCTGAACATTTCAGGCTCAGTTCTAATCTGGTTCAAGTCTTATCTGACAGGAAGGGACTATGTTGTGTCCCTGGGCGAGTCACTGTCTTCTAAAACTGAGGTCAATTGTGGTGTCCCCCAGGGGTCCATTCTGGGACCCACTCTTTTCAATCTGTACATGTTTCCTCTGAGAAATATCAATAGAGAGCATGACACTGAATTCCATTCCTATGCTGACAATACTCAGCTGTATATCTCATTCTCATCAGATGATAAAATCCCAGCTGAAAAACTGTCTCGCTGTATCAGCCAAATTAATACGTGGATGTCCCAAAATTTCCTGCAACTCAACAGGGACAAAACTGAGGTTCTAACCATCGGTACAAAAGAAAAGCAATTTCAATTTAATCTTATTTAGGAAAGCTGAAAAATATTTAAACAAACTTCAGATGATTCAAAATGCAGCAGCACGTCTACTCACCAAGACTAAACATGGAGAACACATTATTCTTTTTAGAGGCTCATTTTAGAATTCATTTTAAGATGTTGCTTTTTAAATCTCTTCATGGACTGGCTCCTGACTATTAATCTGGTATGTTGGTCAGATACATTCCCTGTAGATCCTTCAGGTCCTCGACCTCTGGTCTACTAAATGTAGTAGAACTAAAAGGCATGGTGATGCTGCGTTCAGTGTCTCAGGCCCTCGTCTCTGAAACAGCCTTCCAGAGGACGTCAGACTCTGATTCAGTCGACAGCTGCGAACAAAATCTTAAAACCTTAAAATCTTTTTACACTTGTATTTATGTAGCTTTCATTTACTTAATTGGTATCAGACTGTGTTTGTATTTTTTTATGTGTGTGTGTGTGTGTGTGTGTGTGTGATTGTGTATTTGAATCTTATTGACTTTATCTTATACCGTCTTCTATCTGTATTTTCTCACGTTGAGCTTTGCTTGCTGTATGAACTGTGCTATACAAATAAAGTCATTATTATTAATATCATTTTCTCCTTCCACCACATCATTACAGCGTCACCACAGTCACTCTCAGGTTACACTTCATCATGTTTTGGCAGCTACGAGCACATGAGCATTTGAACACAACAATCCCCACAACATGACTGTTGAGTTCAAATCAAAGTTTGGGAGCTAGAATCCAGTTGACTGATATTCTCTGCTTTTTCCTACACTCAATCTGCTTTCCTGCACCTGGCCTCAATATTAGGATTGGATGTGTGCACACACTTTACTGTGACCTTTATTTAGTGACATCAGAAAACCACATTTCTGACAGCCTACATGATCAGAACAGTAAAACGTGGGTACCAGAGGGGTATTCCAGGTAGGAGGTTCAACAAACTCTGAGTCTAACCCTGAACTCTGAGTTGATTTACCCTGAGATGGGAAACTCTGAGTTATCAGTTCCAGAACAGCTGATTCGAGTTAGTTCAGTCAACTCTGAGTATGTTCACTCTGAGTTAAGCCGACAATGAAAAGCCATCATCAATGGAGCTCCGACTCCACGATTCACCATGGCAACAGGTAAATAAAAGACAGCACCTCCAATTTAATCCAGTGGATGTAGAGATATTAATGCATGTGTAGCAGATGGTGCACGTTCATCTTTAAAAGAAGAGCCTGAGTCAGAGCGAGGAAAGTGTCAATAAGTTAACCATAAAGTTAATAAAAAAGTTTAGTCATCATTTATCAGACTGACATAATTCTTAATGAAGATAAAGTGGTGGAATCTGACTGTGTATCAGGCTGTAGATACATTACATTATATTAATAATATATCATAATATATTTGTTCAGATTTAATCTGATGGGGAAAAACACAGGAGGCAGAAGATCTAAAACATATAGGCTAGGCTATAGATCAAAGACATAAAGACATGACTGTAAACTCACAGTCTGACCCAGTAATAACATGTTTGGTGATTTGCACTTGAAAAGACGTTGAGGTTAAAATATAGTAGATTTTAAAATGCTGGACATCTATTTGTATCTTGACTCAACAGCATTCAGTGACTTTATTTCAGCTACAAATGTAGTAAATGTAAAGACAGTGAAATGCTGCACCATTGCTCACTCAGAAATATGAACATATAATCCCCAATATTAGGCTATAGGAATTATGTTCCATCAGTGCGACCAGTGACATCAGTGACAGAGATCATTAGTCATTGATACTACGTGTCTAAAGCTTCATACCGATTTTTAAAATTTAAGTAATTAGACCTACACATTATGTGCAATAAACATTTGGGAGCTGCTCTAACAGACTAACAGTCTGATCCTTGTGCACAGTGTTATAAAAATAATAAATATAAAAAGGACAGAGGTTTGATTCTGAGCTGAGGGTGAATTCTCGCTGTGTAATATTTGAATGTAAAGACAAAAACTGATGTCCAAAGAAATGACTGATGTGCATAAACTCAGTAACTTCAGACAGTCCTGAGTAACAAACTAATATCCAGCAGGATTTAGACTGTGACAGACGGTAAATCTCGGCTAATTAATGTGCTTCGATACAAGCTTTGACACAGACTGAATGAATGAGGAAATGAAACAGTGTGCAAGAGGGAGGAGACAGAGAAACACTCAGGGTTTATTGAAGAAAACCTGTCAGCGAGCAGGTTATGTTCACAGAGTCTGTTACCATGGTGATTGACTCAGAGTTTCAGTTACCTCTCTTTCTGGAACGGATAACTCAGAGTTTCCCTCATCTCAGGGTTAACTTACTCTGAGTTTTCACATAACCCGCTTTCTGGAATACCCCCCAGGTCTGACTGTTTATGTTTCACCTTTATTATAGAGACACTTGATTATTGATTGATATAGAGCAGGGTATAATAACAATCATATAACACTGACAACACCCCAACATACAACAATTATAAATGCATAAAAGGCACCTCAGATTCCTGCACATAGAATAAAAGAATCACAGAATCATTTCAAATCAAACATCAGTACAATAACACAAGATACAGATCAGTCAAATGATAAAAAACAACAGCTGAGGTGAAAGCAATGTTCAAAGATTGATTAGTGAAATGTTCCAAAATATTCCAAACAATATGACATAACAGAGCAGCCCCCTGCTGTGTGTCAGGGTGCAGCCCAAAGCAGTCGTCCCTATAATCACATGGATCCACAACAACACAAAGACAAACTAACTACAATATATATCATATATACATATATATCTGCACCCTGTCAGGATCAAAGCTTGACTTGTAAACTTGTCAACTTTTTCTCCCAACATTCTTTCTATTATTATTCTGATTGTTTTGTATTCATTTGTCTTTTTTCCCATCTTCTATTTCACCTCTTGTACTTTTGACATTGTCACAGACAGACAGTGAGGAAATGAACATATGCATATTAACTGTGTGTCTGAGCTGAAAGCTGCTCTCCTCTCCTGCACCTCTGATTCACAGCCACTACAACAACACAGAGCATCACCAGCAGACCACTGAGCACTGAGCATCTCACTGTGTAGAAGGTGGAGTGAATCCCAAAGGGATCTCTGTACATTAACACAGTTTTCACTGATGAGACACCCTGAAAATTTGGGTCAAAAACTGCACACCAATACTCTCCTGTGTCTTTCAGTGAGACATTAGAGATAACCAAACTCCCATCAGAGCCAATGCTCACTCTGCTCATGGTCTGATTCAATATTATATTAATGATTCTGCCTTCTGTTTGTTTTGACTTGATGAACCAATAATATCCTTCACCCTTTTCCAAATCTTTGCATTGTAGAGTGACTTCTTCTCCCTCTGAGAAGAGCTCGACAGCAGGAGGACCAAATTTAGGACACACCACCAGATGATAAATTTTCACACTGAGAGACGTTTTACACTGATACCAACCTGACTGATTTAATGTCAGTAATGAAAACATCAGAGAGTAGTTTTGGTCCACTGAAGGCACAGTCTGGTTTGTTGTGTTGTTTAGTTCAGTGTTGGAGACCAAATTAATCCAACGTGGGGGCTGGTCATCACTGAAATCAGTGAGAGTGCACGGCAACACAGCCGTCTCTCCCACTGAGCCGTAGATATTTTCTTCGTCTAGGTAAAACCGTGTAGGGTGACTGCTAACACACTGCTGTTGGTTCATCAGCAGACAGGTGAACTCTGTCTTGAATGTTGTTGTGGCGTGGAATTCCCGAAGCATTGATGAGATTTTCTCCACTTGGTATCTTCCTCCATCATCGTCCATCACTGATGTCGTATTGTCCCCAAAAACTTTCTTCCATATTTCTTGTTCATATGTAGAGTCACGTTTGAGCCACAGGAAATCCAGATTGTCAGCTGCTCCAGAACATGGCAGCCACACATTTTCTCCAATTTCTGGTGTAACATCCATTATTTCATTCACTGAGCTACAGATAATTACACTGCTGTTTCTCTCATATGTGACTTTGCCGTCGGTCCAACACTCCTCTTGGTACAGGCCGGAGTCTGAATGGGTCAGGTTGTGGATGATGTAAGAAGAAATACTCTTCCTGCTGACAACTGAGAGTCGTTGTTTCAAGTCTTCAGGTACTGTGGAGTTGTGGGACCAGAGGTCAGAGGTGTTCCACAGGACAAGCTTCTCCTCACCAACAAATCTGGAGATCAGGCAGGAGCTGGCCTCCTTGGGGAGGTGGAAGGTGTAAGAGTGCTCTTCCTCCTTGATGGTGATGAGTTCTTCTGCATGAATGTTGTTGATGAGAGCAAACAGCAGGAAGCAGAGCTCTGTGACTGCAGCCATTCTGCTCTGAGGTCTCCTTGTGAGTGTCGTACAAACACTGACACCACCCACCTTATCAGTTCTGTGTCAACACTCATCAGCAGCTTCTCTTCGTGGCTGTAACAACGTGACTTCTTTATCTCATCATCATCATCATCATCATCATCATCATCAGTGGAAACTTTGAGGCGTTCTGCTCTCTATCAAGTAATCTGTGTCCTTTGGACGTATCTAAAACCACTGAGGCTGTCGTGTCTTCAAACACAGATTATTGAGAGATGTGGTGAAACCACCAGAGACAAGTGTGTGAGAGAGACATGGACATAATGTGTGTATGTTTCTACATCTGTGATGGAGAGAGAGATGATCTTAAAGAAATATAATAAATATATCAAAGTGTTCTGGTACCAGGTACACTTATGAACCTCTCTGTGCTCCAACATGGTGTTCATTATGGCCGATCCATGACTAGCACACAAGTCCAATAACAAACAGCAGACAGAGAGTGACGACAGTGTGAAGGTCGTCTCATCCCTCTCTGCATGTCCTCTCTTTCACTCTTCACCTGCTTTGTATTTAACTCTCACTGTCTGAGGCACATTTAGCCCATGAAGAGCCCACAACAGCTTTTTGTTCCTATTTCAGCTGTTGAGTGAGTTTTCTTGGGATTTTGTGGACGTTGCTGCAGCCTGATGCTGCTCATGTGGTGCAGGGCCCACAGTGTATTTTCTGTGGTGTGTTCCAGTCGCCCCCTGTGGACCAATGCATGTGTGTCTCAGCCCATGTTGGACCAGTGTGGTGGACACGACTGCTGAAGTGTAGACCGTGATTCAAGCCCCTCCTCAGGTACGCCACACAGGAGTGTATGTGATGAATGTATGTGAGGTTTCATTTGTCGAGACACCAACAATTCCAACTTGAGAATTTCTTCATATGAATTTCCACTGTGGACCAACCAGGAGGAAACAGAGAACACAAAAGTCCATGTGAGCCCGGGGGCTCAAGCTAGCTTGATGGGTATTTTCAAAACTATTTTTCAATGCTTTTGTTCTGACTTGAAATGTTTGTAGTGTGCAGACTGATCAGCTGACTCTGCAGCTGATAGAGGAGCTGATCATGTGACCTTCACCTGTATGACATATTATACAGTAAACCTGCCTTATGAAGACTTTAATGCATCATCTGCAGGCTGTCAGTTAAAAGGGATACATTTTAATGGATAAAATAAAATGAAAAACAAATCACCTTTATTACAAATACATTTGAGTATTTTCAAAGTGTAAAACTCATGAAAATGTGCAGAATTTACATCACAGGTAATTACACTTTAATTTGTACCTTAAAGGGCCAGATTTGTTTCATTCATTCATTCATCTTCTTACCGCTTCATCCTCTTGAGGGTCGCGGGGGGGCTGGAGCCTATCCCAGCTGACACTGGGTGAGAGGCAGGGTTCACTCTGGGCAGGTCACCAGACTATCACAGGGCTGACACATAGAGACAGACAACCATTCACACTCACATTCACACCTATGGACAATTTAGAGTCACCAATTAACCTGCATGTCTTTGGAATGTGGGAGGAAGCCAGAGTGCCCGGAGAGAACCCACGCTGACACGGGGAGAACATGCAAACTCCGCACAGAAGGGCTCCCACGCCTGGGATCGAACCGGGAATCCTCTTGCTGTGAGGTGACAGTGCTAACCACCACACCACCGTGCCGCCCCAGATTTGTTTCAGTTAAGTTAATTAATGGGCGACTTGATGACACAGCACTGAGAGGACGTGCAGCACCTGGCTCCCGCTCCATACATTTCTAAAAACATATATTTGTGGACCTTGTCAGCCAAGTGTGGTTACAGCTCTTGACGGCTGAAAAACGCAAGTAAGGTTACTGAACCTCAGCATGGCGCAGCTAACCTAGCCTCTGTGTCATCAGACCATGTGAGTGACAAACTTGTTGAAGACATCACCAGTAAAGTCACTGTGGTGCTTGAGGAGAAACTGTCTAAATTCTCTGAGACACTAGACTCTATCACCACACAGTTAGAGAGCGATGATCGCCGTATGGAGGAAGCTGAATGCCATATTTCCACGGCCGAGGATGACATCTCCACCATGAAATCACAGCTAGCCTGGGCCGAGGAGACCATATCCATGCTAACCCAAAGAACTGAGGATCAAGAAAACCGCAACCATCGCAGCAACATCAGGATCTTTGGGCTACAAGAGGGGACTGAGGGACGACAGCTCATTGTCTTTTTGGAATCATGGCTCCCTTCTGTGCTCGGCCTTGACACTAAGAGGGGGACCATCAAGCTGGACAGAGCTCATCGCACACCTGGCCGACCGCAGCCAAGTAACCAAGACAAGCCCCGAGCCGTGGTGATTAAGCTGCACAACTACACAGACAAGATTAAAATACACTGCCTGGCCAAAAAAAAAGTCACCACCAAAAAAAAAAGGTCATACACTCTAATATTTCGTTGGACCGCCTTTAGCTTTGATTACGGCACGCATTCGCTGTGGCATTGTTTCGATAAGCTTCTGCAATGTCACAAGATTTATTTCCATCCAGTGTTGCATTAATTTTTCACCAAGATCTTGCATTGATGATGGTAGAGTCTGACCGCTGCGCAAAGCCTTCTCCAGCACATCCCAAAGATTCTCAATGGGGTTAAGGTCTGGACTCTGTGGTGGCCAATCCATGTGTGAAAATGATGTCTCATGCTCCCTGAACCAGTCTTTCACAATTTGAGCCCGATGAATCCTGGCATTGTCATCTTGGAATATGCCCGTGCCATCAGGGAAGAAAAAATCCATTGATGGAATAACCTGGTCATTCAGTATATTCAGGTAGTCAGCTGACCTCATTCTTTGAGCACATACTGTTGCTGAACCTAGACCTGACCAACTGCAGCAACCCCAGATCATAACACTGCCCCCACAGGCTTGTACAGTAGGCACTAGGCATGATGGGTGCATCACTTCATCTGCCTCTCTTCTTACCCTGATGCGCCCATCACTCTGGAACAGGGTAAATCTGGACTCATCAGACCACATGACCTTCTTCCATTGCTCCAGAGTCCAATCTTTATGCTCCCTAGCAAATTGAAGCCTTTTTTTCCGGTTAGCCTCACTGATTAGTGGTTTTCTTAAGGCTACACAGCTGTTCAGTCCCAATCCCTTGAGTTCCCTTCGCATTGTGCGTGTGGAAATGCTCTTACTTTCACTATTAAACATAGCCCTGAGTTCTACTGTTGTTTTTCTTCGATTTGATCTCACCAAACGTTTAAGTGATCGCCGATTATGATCACTGAGGATTTTTTTCCGGCCACATTTCTTCCTCAAAGACGATGGGTCCCCACTATCCTTCCAGTTTTTAATAATGCGTTGGACAGTTCTTAACCCAATTTTAGTAGTTTCTGCAATCTCCTTGGATGTTTTCTCTGCTTGATGCATGCCAATGATTTGACCCTTCTCAAACAGACTAACATCTTTTCCACGACCACGGGATGTGTCTTTCGACATGGTTGTTTAGGAAATGAGAAGCAACCAGTTGGGGTTAAATAACTTGTTGCCAGCTGAAAGATAATCGCCCATGCAGTAATTATCCAATAGGAGGCTCGTACCTATTTGCTTAGTTAAATCCAGGTGGCGACTTTTTTTTTGGCCAGGCAGTGTACTTGCAGCATTTAAATCCAGACAGCCTCTGGCTCACGATGGACAGGAGTTTGCCATTCGCTCCGATTTCACAGCAAGTGTTATTCAGCAACGGAGATGCTTCAATGACGTGTGCGGCCAGCTGATCAAGAAAAAAATCCGGTTTCGTATGGCCTTCCCTGCTACGCTCACTTTCATATGGAGAGAAGACCTTTACCTTCACAGATGCAGGAGAGGCACAGAGATTCGTGAACGGCATGGGACAGGTAACCCAGATACCGGAGTAAAAAGATTAAAGGTCGGTGATCATCAGATGTGGATTTGTGATACAGACATTTTTCTATTTTGATACATGAAGCCATTTGGACTGCAAGATATGATTTCAACTATTTCTCATTTTATACTCTGTTCTACCGAAGGTTTTGATGGCTGTGAGTTAGGTTAAATTTAGTTGCCTGCAGAGTAATCTGTTATCATACAGAAAGATATTTAATAATACACTGAATCAGTTTTGGTTCTTGAACATATAGGCTATTTATCTATTAATTTATTGTATGTTTTTTTTGTTCATGCTTACTCAAATCAAGCCTTCAAAGTGATTATATAATGGTGGAAGGTTCTCCTCCCAACTATAATTTAAATATTTATAGGAATTATGAAGGTTTGGGATTCTGCGTACCTCCCTTTTTTTCTGCTGTTTTCATATTTTTTACGTGTTTATAGGAGATTTATTGAGTGTAAGCATGAACATAACCTATATGGGTCTTCAGTTTTTTGGGAGCGGGGGAGGGATTTATTGGTTAGGGACTGTTTCTTGGGAGGGATAATGGACTCTACTGCTATCCTTGTGTCGTGGATTGCAACGGTTCATGTGTGGCTTTGCATTCTTTGTCCATTCAGCATCACGTGTCTTAGTTTAGGGGTAATGAGGTTTTTTTCTTTTTTCAGTGTGATTTTGGGGATTCTTAGGGCCACTTCCTTTGGGACTGCCCCTTTATCAATGGGGTTTTCAACTTGCACAATACAAGCTATAATGTGTCTGATAAATTGTATATAATCAGAAGACTCAGTATTATCTATTTTTTTAATTGTTATATAAGGCTATGAGTTCAACTAAAATAATTTCAATCAATGTAAAAGGGGTAAATCATGCTATAAAGCGTAAGAAAATTCTTACATGGCTCAAAAAAGAGAAGGCAGATATCGCATTGCTGCAGGAGACCCATCTGACAGATACAGAACATGAGAAACTTAAAAGAGAATGGGTGGGCCAAGTTTACTTTTCTGCATTTTGTTCAAGTCGGAGAGGGGCCACAATATTTATACATAGAAACACCCCTTTTGATATTGAAAAATGTGTAAAAGATGTGGAGGGGCGATGTGTGTTGATTAAGGGTACTTTATATGGGGAGTCCATCATGATAGGCTGTGTTTATGCACCAAACGTTTACATGAGTACATTTTATTCTAAACTCACATCTGATGTCTCATCTATGTTAACTCCTATCGCCATCCTGGGTGGAGATTTTAATTGTGTGGTAAATCCAGATCATAAGATCATAAACCACCTTTAAAGACTCCCCCCTCCAAAAGGTCAGTAGTTACTAGGGAAATGCGTACAGATCTAAACTTGTTTGATGCCTGGCAGGTTCTACACCCTAAGGAAAGGGATTTTACATTTTTTTCAAACCTTCATCAAAGCTTTTCACGAATTGATTATGTTTTCACCTCTAGACAGGTATTGGATAGATTAGAGGAAAGTGGCATAGGAATTCGCACACTATCTGATCATTCTCCTGTCCATATATGTCTCTCTCCACCCTTTCATGATGCTAATTCTTGCCAGTGGTGTCTTGACCCATATCTTCTGAGCAGCCCCCCTTTCGTGACATATATTAAGGAGCAATATGAAGCCTATATGACATTTAATGATGTTAGGGATATAAGCCCATCAACTTTATGGGAAGCTGCCAAGGCCTACTTAAGAGGTGCAATAATTTCATATAGTTCAGCTAAGAAAAAAAAAGCTCTTGAGGAACAAATAAGGCTGGAAAAAGTGCTGGCAAATTTGGAAGCTGAACTTAAACAAAATCCATCCAACAATCTTTCCAGAGGAGTAGATACTGCTAGATCAGCCTTGGATGAGCAAAAGGCTGAATCTGCAATGTTTTATGCTCAGCACAGGTTGTATGAAATGGGGGATAAGCCAGGCCGTTTACTGGCTCATCTTGCTGCAGGGAGACGTGAATCAAATGCCATCTCTTCTCTGGTCGACGCCACTGGCTGTAAACAATTTGAAACCAAAAAATTATGTAATACTATGTTGGAATTCTACAAAAAACTATATACATCAGAGTCTGATAGTACTTCAGAAGAGGTAGGTAGTTTTTTAGAACAGGTGAATTTGGTTTCATTGAAACAGGACGATGGAGATGTGTATGTGTAGACCAGTAACTAAAGAAGAACTATTTGAAACTATCCAATCCCTACAAAACAGTAAAGCTCCAGGACCCGATGGCTATGGACCAGAATTTTATAAGAAATTTGCTAAACTGGTAACAGATCCACTTCTACGCATGTATACAGAATCTTTTGAAAGGGGATATCTCCCTCCAACTTTATATACAGCTAATATTACCCTCATTCTTAAGAAAGATAGGCCCGCTGATCAATGCGGTTCATACAGGCCGATCAGCTTAATAAATGTGGACTGTAAACTGCTCTCCAAACTTCTGACAAGAAGATTGGAGATGCTGTTGCCTAAAATAATTAATACAGATCAGACCGGATTCATAAAAAATAGAGTATCATATACAAATATGCATAAATTACTAAATGTTATCCAGCATACAAATGAAACACAGAGTAAAGGACTAGTTATCTCGCTCGATGCCGAAAAGGCATTCGACAGGATAGAATGGCCCTATCTTTACAAAGTCCTGGAAAAATTTGGTATGGGTGAAGTTTTTATTAAATGGATCAAACTTATATATTATTCTCCTACTGCTAAGATAATGGTTAATGGTACCCTATCTCCATCTTTTCGGCTGAGTAGATCCACATGCCAAGAGGATCCCCTCTCACCCTTGCTATTTGCTGCAGCCACTGAACCATTTGCAGAGGCAATTAGAAACAGCCCTGATATATCTGGTATTAAGCTGGGGCAGAATAGTCTTAAAATAGCATTATATGCTGATGATGTTTTACTTTTTGTTTCCAGGAATCCAGGAAGATTGATCCCTGCCATTCTGTCGATAATTAAGTCATTTGGGCTGGAGTCAGGTTATAAGGTTAATTTAGACAAGTCAGTTGCAATGCCACTAGGGGGTGCTACTGATCCACCCTGTATTATAAACTTCCCTTTCAGATGGTCTACATCAGGACTTATCTAGGAATAACGGTCTCTACTAATCTGAACGATCTGTTCAAGCTTAATTTTCTTCCAGTTTTGAAAAAAATTCAGAGTGATATTAACAGGTGGATGGATCTTCCTATTTTGTGGATTGGAAGAGTAAATTTAATCAAAATGAACGTTCTTCCACGCCTACTTCATCCGATGCAAATGCTACCTTTATGGATCACGAAACAGATAGTTGAGTATACAGAAAGATCTCAGTAAATTTATTTGGCGTGGTAAAAGACCCAGATTAAAAATGAACACATTCGAGCTTCCCATAGACAGAGGGGGATTAGGACTCCCTAATATTTTGTTTTATAACTGGGCCTGTCATGCACGGATCATATCTGACTGGATACATACCGTAAAACTTGGTGTATAAGTCGCACTTTTTTTCCCTTTTTTTCATATAAAAAGCTGGGTGCGGGTTATAGACCAGTGCGACCTATAGACCAAGGTAAATGCTGACATTGGTAATTTGACCCACAAGATGTCCACTTTTCACGTCCCGTCCGGGGCGTCCGGGGGGTCTTTTATAAACTGATGATAATGTCCGGTTTTCCGTGTGTTTGTGTGTGTGTGTGTGTTAGAGTGCGGCACGGGCAGCATATTTCTGTCTGAACCCGAACTGAGCCCGACATTATTTAATGACCAAAGCACTGAGTTTGTGTCACACAGTTGTTATGGTTACAGGCTATTTAACAGGCCGGGCGTGCACCGTGGGTGCTCAGCTGCGGAGAGGGAGACCTCCGTGTTTGAGACGGGAGCGGGAGGCGCGAGGTCCGACGCTTCTAGCGAGAGGAGAGGGAGAAATAAAACAAAATAAGATAAAATAGGAAAAACCTGTCTCCCTCTTTTATTTAATTTTCAGCGTTTAATCAAGGCGGAGGCGGGCGGCTGGAGGTCCGACACTTCCAGAGAGGGGAGAGATAGAAACAAACAGCCAATGTGTGTCTGTGTGTGTTATGTTCAGGTGTTGTCACATAAGTAACAGTGCCAAAGCAATAAACAGGACAGATAATAGGATTTTATTTATTTTTACACTACATTTTCACTGAAAGCTGACCGATGTTGTTATACCGTAATTTTATTTCCTGAAGAGGTTGTTTGGAAAATTGCAATCTGAAAAGTAACCAAAGCTGCTTAAGAGGTTATTGTGTTTTGAATGTGTTTCAAATTAAAAATAAAGGGAAACAGTGTAGGAATAGCTTGTATAACGTTTTTATTAACAAATAGTAATATAAAACCTTGTTTTCCCTGTTTGAGACCTTAAAAAATAGATTGAAATATGCCAGTGCGACTTATATTCTGAGTTTTACGGTAATTGTCTTAAAGAATGGTGTTGTCTACCTTCAAATCTTCTTAGTTTGTTAATATGTGAAAAAAAGCAGATAACAACCAACCTCAGAAATAACTCAGTTATATATAATACTGTAAAGGTATGGAGAGAGATGGTGGCTTATTTAGGGAGGAAGGGGTTTTTGTCTTCCTTAACTCCTTTAATTGGGAATAAAGCTTTTCCCTCAGGCATTAATAGCAAGATTTTTTCTCTTTGGCACAGTAAGGGCATTAGAGTTATTGGTGACCTATACTCAGAGAACCCATTAATGTCTTTTACACAGATTCAAGCTCAGTTTGGTATACCACGCAGACACTTATTTGTTTTTTTACAGATCCGTCATTTTATTCAAACAGATATTTTGCTACCTCCTGGTGGTCCAGTGGTCAGTCTCCTCGATAAATGTCTTACAGAGTTCACTAAAACTAAAGGGTTTATTTCATATTTTTGTCACACACTTGATTCGTGGAATGAACATAATATTAATCACATTCAGACAGTTTGGGAGAGAGATCTGGGGATTAAGTATAAAGCAGACGACTGGACTGAGTGCATCCTTGCATGTCATGATACATATGGCTGCAACAAATTTAAGGAAACTCAATATAAAATTTTACATAGACAACATAGAACACCCTACATTCTTAATAAATTTGATTCCAGTCGTTCCCCTTTTTGCCAGAAATGCAAAATAGACACTGGTACTTACATACACTGTCTGTGGCAATGTCCCATTATTTCTGAATTCTGGTCATCAGTGACCAAAGAATTAAATTTGATTTTAGAAACCAGAGTCCTGTTGTTCGAAACCTAGATAAGGGATTAAGCAGGGACATGTTGGTAATCCCGGCTTAATTTAGCGTTGATTCGGTTGTTTGAAAGCAGAGGCACATATGTTGCCATGGATATTTATTCTGTGCACTTAGCCTGGTCCCGACCAGGTTAACAACCAGGCTTAGTTTAGCCTGGTGCCTTATCTGTCCAGTCAGCTGTCACTGCGATCGGAAATCAATGTGTTTTACCGTCATTTCATGTTCTTATACGTATTTGCCTCATTTTTGAACAAAATACATTAAGCCTACAATAATAAAAAAAAAAACATTTAACATTTAAAACATTCTTTTTGTCACAGCCCAAACATACCTTGACATGCACATATCTTTACCAATAAAAGGATTAATTGTTGGAATAAACATACAAGTAGGTGTATTTGGCATTAACACAATTAGTGGTTATTAGGTTTCATAACTGTATGACCTTCCCAAATTATATTCCCACTTAACTGGACCAATAACTCCAGTGTACTTTACATCAATGAATGAAAACATGAAGATGAAACCACAATATTCTTTGACCTCATTTTATTTAAATGAAAAATACTGTAATCAGTCAGTGTCTGCTTTGAGCTGTGGAGAGAAAGAGAGAAATAATATTGATTAATACATTGCATCACAGTCATGCTTACAATGTGCATTAAAGTCACTTACTTCTTTCTGTAGTTTCTTAATTTCCAAGTCCATTCTACTTTCAAACAGGCCCCGGATCGATGGGACAGGTTGGGGGAACAGGAAGAATGTTTTGTTTTTTTGTGTGTGTGTGTGTGTTTTTGTCTGAGGTGTGTTTCTTTGTTGTTGGTTGTGTTTGTCTTGTTTATGAAAAAAGGAGCATTACTAGCTAATTTATGTTTTGTCGAAGAGTTTACCTGTATGTACTCAAGTAATGTTCCTGAATAACATATATTTAAAAAAAATGTTAATGGGTCAGTTAATGGGTTGATGTTTTTAAGTGTTTTTTTAACCCTTAATGTGAAATTGTGTAAGTTTCGCAAGATGAAATGTCACAATTCTCCTCTTACAAATTAAAAGTTGAATTGATAAGCAATGAAACACACTCTCTGTCACTTTAATGCACTCAGGAATGAAACAACATCACAGGTAACTACGTCTTAAACCACCTGAATCTCTCAATACAGATGCATTGGTAAATAAAATCTGATTTGTCCTTTAACCTGTGGCTCAGGCCTCTGCTCCAAAATGACATGCCCAAAATAAATGTGTGCAACTCCAAGGTCTATATGAAGAATCTTTGTATGATGATAAAGGTAACACCTGTGAGATTTCTGCAGAGGTGGAAGCATCAGTATAGATGTCTGACATGTTCCCATTCAAAGAAAACCAGAACACACTGGTTGATTTGGACACAACAAGCCTTTATTGTCTTTCTCGTCCAGGACAATCTTGCAAAGCAGATCTTTAATCTCAGTGAAGCTTTTCATGGTTAAATCAGGTGAAAATGTCACAAACTAAAAGGCTTTTAAAAAGTCCTGTGTCAGCGTCAGTTCTACAATTCAACCAGCAGATGGAGACACAGACTGTGGGACCTGCAATGCAACATGTCCTCAGACTCTCTTTCCAGTCCTGCTCACCTGACGTCCCCTCCCACCTACACACCTGTTTCCACTTTCCCTCATCAGCCCTGCAGTTTCTAAGCGGCCCTTTTCCACACACTCCTTGTCACTTTGTCACCATGTGCCTCATGCCTTTGCTTTCGAGCATCTGTCACCTGTTTCCTGTCTGTTATCTGTTCCAGTTGGTTGGCCTGCGTTGTGTTTTTGGATCTCAGTCCTGACAAGATGGATGTTAATGTTGACTGTTGTGGTGACACACAGAAAACCTGTCACGTCTAGTTAGGGGGAGATAAACAGGAATGAAACAGTCAGATTCCAAAGGATGATTTATTGCTTGGAAACAAGAGTGTCCATGTTTGAAGAGTCACGTGAGACTGAAGAGAAACTGGTTCCATTGCAGAATATTCTAGTTTGTTCCAAACAGGTGCATGGTGCTGTTCTCAGATCAGTCTCTTCTACTATCTGTGCTGCTCTCTGCTCCCCCGCCTTCACATGCTCGCACTCTTCACCTGACAACAGTTGTCATGCAGTTGATGTGCAGATTGGATCCTTTTCCACAGACACATGGGGGTGTGTCTAATTCTCACAGACACACAGAGACTCTTCAATCAGGCGTTTGTTCCATCACAGGACTGAAACAGCACTAGTAAAAGCTGTAAACCATCTTAGAATGAAACTTGTTGAAGGAGAGATTTCAGTTCTTGTCCTTCTTGACTTAAAGGCAGCTTTCAACACCATTAATCATAGCGTCCCTCTAAAGTGGCTTCATACCCATCTGAACATTTCAGGCTCAGTTCTAATCTGGTTCAAGTCTTATCTGACAGGAAGAGACTATGTTGTGTCCCTGGGCGAGTCACTGTCTTCTAAAACTTAAGTCCATTGTGGTGTCCCCCAGGGGTCCATTCTGGGACCCACTCTTTTCAATCTGTACATGTTTCCTCTGAGAAATATCAATAGAGAGCATGACACTGAATTCCATTCCTATGCTGACAATACTCAGCTGTATATCTCATTCTCATCAGATGATAAAATCCCAGCTGAAAAACTGTCTCACTGTATCAGCCAAATTAATACGTGGATGTCCCAAAATTTCCTGCAACTCAACAGGGACAAAACTGAGGTTCTAACCATCGGTACAAAAGAAAAGCAATTTCAATTTAATCTTATTTAGGAAAGCTGAAAAATCTTTAAACAAACTTCAGATGATTCAAAATGCAGCAGCACGTCTACTCACCAAGACTAAACATGGAGAACACATTATTCTTTTTAGAGGCTCATTTTAGAATTCATTTTAAGATGTTGCTTTTTAAATCTCTTCATGGACTGGCTCCTGACTATTAATCTGATATGTTGGTCAGATACATTCCCTGTAGATCCTTCAGGTCCTCGACCTCTGGTCTACTAAATGTAGTAGAACTAAAAGGCATGGTGATGCTGCGTTCAGTGTCTCAGGCCCTCGTCTCTGAAACAGCCTTCCAGAGGACGTCAGACTCTGATTCAGTCGACAGCTGCGAACAAAATCTTAAAACCTTAAAATCTTTTTACACTTGTATTTATGTAGCTTTCATTTACTTAATTGGTATCAGACTGTGTTTGTATTTTTTTATGTGTGTGTGTGTGTGTGTGTGTGTGTGATTGTGTATTTGAATCTTATTGACTTTATCTTATACCGTCTTCTATCTGTATTTTCTCACGTTGAGCTTTGCTTGCTGTATGAACTGTGCTATACAAATAAAGTCATTATTATTAATATCATTTTCTCCTTCCACCACATCATTACAGCGTCACCACAGTCACTCTCAGGTTACACTTCATCATGTTTTGGCAGCTACGAGCACATGAGCATTTGAACACAACAATCCCCACAACATGACTGTTGAGTTCAAATCAAAGTTTGGGAGCTAGAATCCAGTTGACTGATATTCTCTGCTTTTTCCTACACTCAATCTGCTTTCCTGCACCTGGCCTCAATATTAGGATTGGATGTGTGCACACACTTTACTGTGACCTTTATTTAGTGACATCAGAAAACCACATTTCTGACAGCCTACATGATCAGAACAGTAAAAAGTGGGTAGCAGGTCTGATTGTTTATGTTTCACCTTTATTATAGAGACACTTGATTATTGATTGATATAGAGCAGGGTATAATAACAATCATATAACACTGACAACAGCCCAACATACAACAATTATAAATGCATAAAAGGCACCTCAGATTCCTGCACATAGAATAAAAGAATCACAGAATCATTTCAAATCAAACATCAGTACAATAACACAAGATACAGATCAGTCAAATGATAAAAAACAACAGCTGAGGTGAAAGCAATGTTCAAAGATTGATTAGTGAAATGTTCCAAAATATTCCAAACAATATGACATAACAGAGCAGCCCCCTGCTGTGTGTCAGGGTGCAGCCCAAAGCAGTCGTCCCTATAATCACATGGATCCACAACAACACAAAGACAAACTAACTACAATATATATCATATATACATATATATCTGCACCCTGTCAGGATCAAAGCTTGACTTGTAAACTTGTCAACTTTTTCTCCCAACATTCTTTCTATTATTATTCTGATTGTTTTGTATTCATTTGTCTTTTTTCCCATCTTCTATTTCACCTCTTGTACTTTTGACATTGTCACAGACAGACAGTGAGGAAATGAACATATGCATATTAACTGTGTGTCTGAGCTGAAAGCTGCTCTCCTCTCCTGCACCTCTGATTCACAGCCACTACAACAACACAGAGCATCACCAGCAGACCACTGAGCACTGAGCATCTCACTGTGTAGAAGGTGGAGTGAATCCCAAAGGGATCTCTGTACATTAACACAGTTTTCACTGATGAGACACCCTGAAAATTTGGGTCAAAAACTGCACACCAATACTCTCCTGTGTCTTTCAGTGAGACATTAGAGATAACCAAACTCCCATCAGAGCCAATGCTCACTCTGCTCATGGTCTGATTCAATATTATATTAATGATTCTGCCTTCTGTTTGTTTTGACTTGATGAACCAATAATATCCTTCACCCTTTTCCAAATCTTTGCATTGTAGAGTGACTTCTTCTCCCTCTGAGAAGAGCTCGACAGCAGGAGGACCAAATTTAGGACACACCACCAGATGATAAATTTTCACACTGAGAGACGTTTTACACTGATACCAACCTGACTGATTTAATGTCAGTAATGAAAACATCAGAGAGTAGTTTTGGTCCACTGAAGGCACAGTCTGGTTTGTTGTGTTGTTTAGTTCAGTGTTGGAGACCAAATTAATCCAACGTGGGGGCTGGTCATCACTGAAATCAGTGAGAGTGCACGGCAACACAGCCGTCTCTCCCACTGAGCCGTAGATATTTTCTTCGTCTAGGTAAAACCGTGTAGGGTGACTGCTAACACACTGCTGTTGGTTCATCAGCAGACAGGTGAACTCTGTCTTGAATGTTGTTGTGGCGTGGAATTCCCGAAGCATTGATGAGATTTTCTCCACTTGGTATCTTCCTCCAGCATCGTCCATCACTGATGTCGTATTGTCCCCAAAAACTTTCTTCCATATTTCTTGTTCATATGTAGAGTCACGTTTGAGCCACAGGAAATCCAGATTGTCAGCTGCTCCAGAACATGGCAGCCACACATTTTCTCCAATTTCTGGTGTAACATCCATTATTTCATTCACTGAGCTACAGATAATGACACTGCTGTTTCTCTCATATGTGACTTTGCCGTCGGTCCAACACTCCTCTTGGTACAGGCCGGAGTCTGAATGGGTCAGGTTGTGGATGATGTAAGAAGAAATACTCTTCCTGCTGACAACTGAGAGTCGTTGTTTCAAGTCTTCAGGTACTGTGGAGTTGTGGGACCAGAGGTCAGAGGTGTTCCACAGGACAAGCTTCTCCTCACCAACAAATCTGGAGATCAGGCAGGAGCTGGCCTCCTTGGGGAGGTGGAAGGTGTAAGAGTGCCCTTCTTTCTTGATGGTGATGAGTTCTTCTGCATGAATGTTGTTGATGAGAGCAAACAGCAGGAAACAGAGCTCTGTGACTGCAGCCATTCTGCTCTGAGGTCTCCTTGTGAGTGTCGTACAAACACTGACACCACCCACCTTATCAGTTCTGTGTCAACTCTCAGTAGCTCATCTTTGTGGTCAGACGAATGTGACTTCTTGAAGCGTTCAGCTCTCTATCAAGTAATCTGTGTCCTTAGCACGTGACTAAAAGCCTTACATTATGTGTCTAACCTTTTGACCTGAACATGTTCAAAGTGTTATGTTGAGTTTCCTGCACAGGGAGCTTTTTGTTTTATAGTATCCATTTACTCTTTACTCAAACAGGTCAGTCTTTAAGAATTCATTCTTTTTTACAATTTCAGCCTGGCTAAAGGCAAAGCCTCACTGCTGGAGGACAGCACCACAAAGACTGCATCAGGAACCACAGTTCTTCTAAACCAGGCTCATTCACAATGGACAACCGCTGGTTAACAAGCAGCACAACAAAGCAACTCTTCCCTCCATTCATGGACTGATAATGTAACAACTGGGCGAAGCATTAGTTGAATTGTCTATACATCTGTCCGTAAGACATCCCTCTGTCCTTAGGACCCTCACAGCGGATAAGGAAAAACTCCCCAAAAAACCCTTTAACGGGGGGAAAAAACCGTAGAAACCTCAGGAAGAGCAACTGAGGAGGGATCCCTCTTCCAGGACGGACAGACGTGCAATAGATGTCGTACAGAACAGATCAGCATAATAAATTAACAGTAATCCATATGACACAATGAGACAGAGAGAGAGAGAGAGAGAGACAGAGACAGAGAGAGAGACAGAGACAGATGCAGGACAGACGGTAATGACGGTAGCTTACAACAACATTAATGAAAGTAATGATATTATAGTTATAGTTCTGGCTACTGTGGTACAATATGTTGAAAGTATGTATTAATATCTGACAGTATACATGTGTGACAATAATCATATGTGTGTAATAACAGTAGAAGTATGACTAATGACTAATGATGGCAGCAGCAGCAGGAGGCATCTGGCAGGACCACGGCAGCAGCACAACCACACACGTCACGCTGTCCAGGCACCGCTGTGATATGAGTTAATCTGAGAGACAGTGGAGCACAAAGGCTCCGGAGAAGAAGCCGAGTTAGTGACATCCAGTAACAGGACATGAGAGAGAGAAAGAGAGAGAGAAGGTGCCCGGTGTATTATAGGGGGTCCTCCGGCAGACTAGGCCTAAGTCAGCCTAACTAGGGGCTGGTACAGGGCAAGCCTGAGCCAGCCCTAACTATAAGCTTTATCAAAGAGGAAAGTCTTAAGTCTAGTCTTAAATGTGGAGACGGTGTCTGCCTCCCGGACCGTAACAGGAAGATGATTCCACAGGAGAGGAGCCTGATAGCTGAAGGCTCTAGCCCCTGATCTACTTTTGGAGACTTTAGGGACCACGAGTAACCCTGCGTTCTCAGAGCGCAGTGTTCTGGTGGGATAATATGGCACTATGAGCTCTCTAAGATATGACGGAGCTTGACCATTTAGAGCTTTATAAGTTAACAGTGGGATTTTAAATTCAATTCTGGACAACCACTGACTTTCACCCCTGAGGCCAATGTTCACTTCCCATAAGTGGTACCTTTCACGGCAAGATGGCGCCAGTGTGTGAGGCGTTCCGTCAGCCGCTCCGAATGCTGTGTGTGTTTATATTGTTTGTAACACTTGTTGCACATAATGTCAACTGTCTGCTGGTGTATGATCGCCAAACGTTGCTAGATCTGAGAATCTCTGCTAAAGATCTGGTCAACTTAGATCATTATGGACAGCAAATGCTGCCTCCTTTTTTGTCGGACATCCCGGCATATCTCTGCGGCACGCCAGCGCCACTCCCTCGGCGAAAACGTCACCACCGCCATGATAAGCGTGGCGGCTGTCTGGTGAGGCTGAGGGCCGGGTTGGTGCGTCCTGACTGTGGCGGATGTGGAGCGGTGCCTCGCCTTTGTGTCTCTCGATGTTGGCTGGACCCTGTCGCTGTCTGCTTGGTACCGGTGGCCGGCTCAGATGATCTGTTCCTGCCCCGCGGTCCCTGCCCTCCTTGTCCCCGCTGGTGCGGAGTGGATCCGGGGAACCTGCGGCCTCTTTGCCGGGACCCACTGTCAGCTGCTCGCCCAGAACCCGCCAGCTCCTGCCAGGTTTGGCCTGGTTAACGCAAGATCGCTTGCGAATAAAACATTCATCCTGAAGGATTTCTTCACATCTCGTGAACTGGGTTTCCTCTTTGTCACTGAGACTTGGCTAAGTGTTGGTGAGTCCAGTGCCCTCACAGAACTTTTACCTGCCGAGTGTTGCTATTTTAATTCTCCACAGACATCTGGTCGAGGAGGAGGAATTGCGACTATTTTTAAAAGCGATTTTAAATGTAAACAGATATCGCTGTCATCGGCTCTTGCCAGCTTTGAATTAAGTTTGTTTGAGCTGGGAAGTTCTCACACAGTGCTGTGTGCTGTGGTTTATCAGCCTCCCAAATACAACAGAGACTTTTTAACTGACTTTTCTGTGTTCTTGGCTGATATCATGCCGAAATATGACCGGGTCCTGATTGTCGGTGATTGTAATATTCATGTGTGTTGTCCAGAAAACCCCCTGGAGAGGGATTTTTCAAATATAAGCTCTTTTAATCTTGTACAGTCTGTACTGGGCCCGATACATGTACAGGGACACACAATTGATCTTGTTTAATCATATGGTTTGCCTGTTTTTAACTTGGAGGTCTGTGAAACGTTTTTCTCTGATCATATGCCTGTACTTTTTGAAGCTGCGGTGTGCTGTAACTCAGTTAAACCTCGCGCTGCTGCTCGCAGATGCCGGGTTATTAACCCTTTCACTGCTGCTCGCTTCTCAGCCGCCTTCAGTCAGAACTGCGTCACTCCCGTTCCTGTGTGCAATGATACAGAGGCTCTTAGCTCTCAGTTTCTTGACACTTGTCAAACTGCCATTGACTCTGCTGCCCCATTAAAAAGCAGGCAGCATAAAGTTAAATCAGAGCCTTGGTTAAATGAAACAACCCGCACTGCCAGACAGGAGTGTCGTAGAGCTGAGCGCAAATGGAAAAAGGATAAACTGGAAGTGTCTTTTCAAATGTTGAGGGATTGTTGGCGTCGTTACCAGTCCTCTGTGAAAGAGGCTAAAAGAAAACATTTCTCTGATATTATTGTCTTAAACTGCCGCAAACCACGTGTGTTGTTTAAAGTGATCAACTCTGCTCTGAATGCACCACAGACTGTGGGAATTGAGCCCTCCCCTTCTGTGTGTGAAAACTTTCTGCAATTCTTCACTGCTAAAGTCATTTCTACCAGAGCACTTATTTCACTTCCTGCTTATGACCCCTCAGTGTTTGTCCCCTGTTCTACTGTTTTTGAATCATTTGAGCCTGTGACCCTGCCTTTTGTGCAGGAGACTGTGGGGCATTTAAAGCCATCAGGCTCGCCCAATGACCCTGCTCCTCCTCAACTTTTTAAGGAGGTTTTCCCCACTGTTGGGCCATATTTACACAGCATCATTAACAGCAGTCTGTCCTCAGGAGTGGTTCCTGTAAATTTTAAACATGCAGTTGTGCAGCCACTGATTAAAAAACCTGGACTGGATCCTGCTGTTATGGCTAATTTTAGGCCCATTTCTAAATTGTCCTTCCTTTCTAAAATCTTAGAGAAGATTGTATACTCTCAGCTCATGGACTTTGTTCAATGTTCTTGAAATTTTCCAATCTGGTTTTAAAACATTGCACAGCACAGAATCAGCGCTTTTCAGAGTTTTTAATGACATCTTTTTAGCTACTGACTCTGGTCACTGTGTAATCCTTGTGCTCCTAGACTTAACTGCTGCATTTGACACAGTGGACCACGACATCCCGATTGCTCGTTTGGAGCAGTGGGTGGGCATCAGGAGCTCGGCGCTGGAATGGTTCAGGTCCTACCTGCCTCATCGGACAATCTGTGTCAGCCTCGGTGACTCTGTGTCCTCCACTGCTCCTCTCTCATGTGGGGTCCCACAGATTTCAGTGCTGGGCCCTCTTTTATTTTCTTTGTATCTTCTCCCACTTGGTTCTATTCTCAGGAAGCACGGCATTCTATTCCACTGTTATGCTGATGACAGCCAGATCTATGTCCCCCTTAAAAAGGCTGATTCGTTCTCCCTTAAGCCACTGTTAAATTGTTTAGATGAGGTCAAGGCCTGGATGGCTCTAAACTTTTTAAATTTTGATGAAAAGAAGACTGAAGTGATGGTCTTTGGTGGCACCTCTGTGACCCCCCCAGTCAATCTGGGTTCCTTGGCACAGTACGCCAAACCTATTGTTAATGATCTGGGGGTAAAAGTGGACGCGGATCTCAAGTTTGACAGCCAAAGTAAAGCTGTGGTGAAAACAAGCTTCTTCCAGTTAAGGCAACTGGCAAAAGTAAAACCTTTTCTCCAGAGACAGCACTTTGAAACAGTAATTCATGCCTTTGTGACCACTCGGCTAGATTACTGCAATGCACTTTATATGAGGGTCAGTGGGTCCTCCATTGCACGTCTTCAACTGGTACAGAATGCAGCTGCACGTCTTTTAACTGGCACAAGAAAGTTTGAGCATATTTCACTGATTTTAGCTTCACTCCACTGGCTACCCGTCCATTTTAGAATTTATTTAATTATTATTATTATTATTATTATTATTATTTATTTAAAATTCTTTTATTTGCTTTTAAATCTCTAAATGGTCTTGCCCCAGCGTACCTCTCTGAGCTTCTGCACCCCTACACACCCAGCCGATCTCTCAGGTCAGTTGACCAGCTGCTCCTGAGGGTTCCCAAAACTAGGCTGAAGCTCAGAGGGGACCAAGCATTTTCGGTTGCAGCTCCAAAATTGTGGAATGAACTGCCGCTGCACATTAGACAGGCCTCCTCACTGCCTAATTTTAAAACTCTTCTTAAAACGCACCTCTTTTTTTTGGCTTTCAACACCACGTAGGTTGTTGATTTTATGTAGTATTTTGTCTTTTTATTATGTTTTATTGTGTTTATTTTACTGTGCAGCACTTTGGAAACCTTTGTGTTTATTTAAATTGTGCTTTATAAATAAAATGGAATGGATTGGATAAGATTGTAAAGCCAAACCCTGTTCTTTTTCCCCAAACCCAACCACGTCCATGTGTTGGCAAAACTTAATCAAGTGTGTGCGTTGTTTATGAAAAATAGTTGTACCGACATAGTGCTTTTATTTTGAAAGAGACTGTATGCAAACTGTACATTTCCTGTGAAAACAGAAGTGTATTTTGAAAACGTACAGAGGATGTAACAGGCTGAAGTTGACACGGCGTCCCAGAATGCCAACAACCAACACACCCAGGGTACCTTGGACGTCATATGTGGACGTGGAAAGTCCATGACCAAACGTGGACATGTGACGAGGTCGCAGTGAGGATGTGTTGTTACATCCAGCTACACATGCAGAGAGGGAACTTACATCCTCCACTCTCAAATGCTATTTGGCTTTTACCAACCACATATGGTGAGGCATATTTTCCCCTGCTTTGACTTATAATAATAATAAAAAAAAATAATAATACATTTTATTTGAAAAGCTCCTTTCAAAACACTCAAGGTCACTGTGCAGTAGTAAACAAAGTAATAAATAACAACAAGGAGAGACAACAACACAGAAGAAACAATACAGAAAAAGAAAAAGAAACAAAACAAACAAAAACAAGCCATCGTGTTTATAGTTGCCCCTGGTCAGCCATTTTGTGCTGGAGGCACACTGACACCACTATTCTAATGACCTCTGTGTCATCTCCCATCAGCAGCTTCTCTTTGTGGTCGGAACAACGTAACTTCTTTATTTCATCTTCAGTGGAAACTTTGCAGCGTTCAGCTCTCTATCAAGTAATCTGTCTGTGTGTGACTAAAAGCCTCGCAGTATGTGTCTAACCTTTTGACCTGAACATGTTCAAAGTGTTATGTTGAGTTTCCTGCACAGGGAGAGTTTTATTTTATTTTACTGAAGTCATAAAGATCAAACTGTCATTAATAACGGCAGCCTGTCAAAAGTCAAAGCCTCTTGAGGGAACGAGGTGGAGGCTAAAACAGAAATGTCAAAAGTTAAAAAGTCAGCAGCACACATCCACACATTTCTGAAACACACACTACTTACATACAATCACAACAAGCATCACATGTGACAACAAGCATTACAGAAATAACCTGCAGTCTAGCACACAAGCATCAGGCACAACAACACAGAGCAAGAGTAGCATCCAAAGGTAGTAAGACAAAGACAAACAGCAGCAGCAGGACAACAAGAAAATGCATGGGACAACAGCACGTGGCAGACAAAGGTTAGAGTACAGTGACGTGCTGTGTTTCCAATTCAGGCAGTAGGTAGAGTCATCACTCATTGCCCTTTTTGAAGCCTATATGCAATCACCAGAAGAAAAAAAGCTAACATTAGCCTGTAAATAAACTATGCCACAGTCACATGACTTAACATCACCACCTTAACAAGACTGCGGCGTGATAGCTGAACATGCCTGTACAGTCTCGGGGTGTTTGAGCCTCACATAAAAAGTGAAATGGAGAGCATATGTGGATGAACAACAGTGAGCAATTTATTGCTTGTAGAATGGATCTGAAGGTTGCTTACAGAAAAATAGTTTTCTGCTAAATCCAGGTGATACGAAGAAACTCAAACACAATATGAAGCAATGACCTCAGGGTGAACCACGGCCAAAATAACAAACAAAACCCACCTATCTTTCCTCAGAGTGCTGTTTTCAACAAAAATGGCACTTCATCTTTACGGTTTTGTTTGAAGTCATATGTAAAGTGCAATTATATATATATATATATATATATATATATATATATATATATATATATATATATATATATATATATATATATATATATACACATATATACAAGTGGGGTTAGTGCAAAGCTAGGCTAGCAAGAAAAACACAGCGTTATGATGATCAGAAGACAGAGGAGGACCCTCAGCTTCATCATAGCAGACCCGGACGTTATGTAGCCCAAGCCCCCAGATCAGCCAATCTGCAGCAGCAAAGTCACAGGAGGTTCACACAATCAGCACTGGGCACTTGTACCTGGAGGTAAACAAAGATCCTCACAGATGCTGCTGCCACACACAATGCGTTTTCTTTCTCACCCTGCCATTCACTCACTGCATGCAAGCTCACTCACTATCTCACTCGCTAGGTAAATAATAATAATAACTTTATTTGTATAGCACTTTTCAAAAACAAAGTTACAAAGTGCTCAACAATAAAAACAGATTAACATATAAAATACATGAGTAATAATACAAACAGTGGTAAAAGTTAAAAATGCCAACAGTTAAGAGAAAGCCAAACGATAAAAGTGAGTCTTCAGAAGAGATTTAAAAGAGGATACTGAGTTAGCCTGCCTGAGATCTCCAGGCAGGGAGTTCCATAGCTGAGGGGCCCGAGCAGGAGTCATCAGCTGAGTCACAATCAACCAAAAGCACAGTGACACACCTCCTCGGCCAGCCTGTCATTTTAGTTCTTTCTTGCTGCCGTCGTGCACACCCTCCACCTCCCCATCACCTCGGCTTTACAGATTCATCAGCCTCATCTGCCTCAGAGTCATCAGCCACCATCACCACCAGCAGTGTCTGGACTCCATGGGGAGGAATTATCTTGCTGGTCTGTCTCTCGATAACAAAATATGTCCCTCTGGTGTCCAAAGAGGGCTAAAGACTTCTGTTAAATCTTAAGTAGCACAAATCATCCGTTAATCTGTACACTCATATTCTGTATCAAACTCTGAAATGAACGTCTGGCGTGATGACGTTCTGTAGTCTCATTTCGCCAGCTGATAGCAGCCATCTTTTTTAAGACACAAAGAAGCTTCAGAATTCACAGTGGGGTATTTACTGATGTATTTTATGTCACAGAAAAAAAAACGTGAAAGTCTCTTAAGCTTGTGTTAACCACAGACCCAGAGGCGGCCTTTGGCATCAGGGGGCCCGTTTCAATACTTAATATGAGGCCCTACCACGTAAAACATAAACATAATTATGTTTGCCAGCTACGCGTCCTGTGTCCGTGACGCATTATAAGCTGAAAGAACGCAGTAAAGTCATCCATGCGTCCCAAGGACGCACATATTTTCCCATGTAAAACGATACATTGTGACCAAGTGTTAAAATCATAACCAGGGCAAGAAACCGGGACTCAGCAGAAAAGGCGAGGATTCAGGTTGGTTTGCAACAAATAAGGATATAGATACTTTATTGTCCCTTACAATCCCCTCAAAATAAATTAAAAACAAAAATAATGAGTGCTCCGCGTTATTTTTGTCAAGTTGTGGTCAGAGCACTCTCTCGGTCAGAGAAACGGAAATAAAAGAGAAACAACTTTCTACAGATATGTTTTCAAAATTCAGCCAAAAAATAAAAAATTCAAAATTCTCAACTTAAATTAACAACAAAAATAATGAGTGCTCCGCGTCATCTCAGCACCGTGGACAGCTCACTACCTAGACAGAGACAGACGGAGGAAAAAAAGAAAGGTTTCGTTCTGCAAGGTGACAGACTATTGCAATTATCCTTTTCATGACGTCGTTCCAGTGATTTTTCTCCAGCATTTGTATTTCTTGGTATGTTTTGTCAATGGCACTGTGCGCTCTTACACGCGTCTCCAGCTCGCGCCAGCTGTCCATGTTGGAACGGTGTGCATTTGATTTCTCTCATTTCTCCCTGGAGTGTGAGAGTGAGTCGTTCCCACATTCTGAAACCCTCGTCAGTGAGACTGTGATTTCGCTTGCCAAATAGGGTACAGCAGAAACAGAAAACTGAATCTGATGATTTTGAATACACTAACCATGACCTGCGTATTTTTTCTCCATTTTTCATCCTTATGAAATATCTGTCATTAGTAAAACGGCGGCGTGTTTGGCTCTGTGGGAAGTTAAAGTCCTCTATCTGAACAGGACCTCTCCGAACAATATCCATCCGTTGGTCACTGGTAATATGCTCTGGCCAACATGCCGGGTCTGTCTCTGTGAACGGCAGTGGGACTTTCTCCCTGGCTGCAGTGCTGGTGGTGGCATCTCCCTCACCTGTCTCAGTTGTGGGACTATCATCATGTGGTGCTTCAAACGATAATGTTTGGTCATCATTATCACCAGCTGTTTCAGTAGAAAGGTCTTTATTTTCACCTTCTCCCGTATTTGTTGTTTGGCTGGCGTTATGTGAGTGGGCTGCAGCCGCTGCTGTAGTCGGTGCAGCTGTTATAGATGCAGGACCAAAGAAAGAGGTCACTTTTGGAAGACTACTCACAGCTTTCCTGTTGATGTCTGCTAGTTTTCGCTTTTCAGCACCACTCTGGTATGTGCGTTTCATTTTGTAACGTTAGGGATGTTAGCTAGCTAGTTAGGTGATGGCGGGCAGTGATTTATTATTGTGTCTTCCTTGCGGCATTTATTTTTTTGTCAGTCAGTTGGGGGCCCCCTGGTGGGGGGACATGCTAACTTATTTCAGGGGTTTAGGACTCATTCCTGTGGCGCTCTATTCAGTTTTCAAACAGTGTGAAAGAACCCTGAGAGTCATTGTTAGAGCTCTCCTCCAGAGTTTGTTTCACGATTGTCTCACCTTCTTCTTCTCCTCCCCCATCTCCTCCTCCTCTTCCTCTCTGTATCACCTTCCAGCAGACTGACCCTTGGGCACAGTGTTTCTACCATCATGCACTGGGGCTCAACAAAGACCGCACACAGTGTGACACGCCTCTAGACCTGGTGTATGTTGATAACAGTACTGCAGCAACGGGCTTTGTTTCTTTCTTGGTTTATCAGCCACTGTCCTGTGATTGGTGCAGAGCAGCTGATGGCAGTTTGACCTCTGACCTCTGAACTGCTGCTGACGTCATCCTGCTCTGTGTGTGTGTGTGTGTGTGTGTGTTAGATCCTGTATACTGCAGCTGATCGTCGTCTTTTGTTTTCAATGAATCGTCTCTTTAAGGTGAAACACGCCATCAGCAGCCATTCAGACACACACACATGCACAGTCAAAAGGCAGTGTGTGTGTGCATTCCAGCAAAGCTTTCAGCTGTAATTAAAGCTCATTAAAGTTTATTGAAGCCGTTTAAAAGTGCTGGCGTCTGATTGGTTGACGGATTAATTGGCGGCTTGGGCTCCCGCAGCTGCTGCTTCCTGTTTATTAAAGAAAACGCTCGCTTTCTTGACGAGGCGGAGAGGTGTGTGACATCATCGCAGCTTCCTGTCAGAGATTCAAGACACCTGCAGGCTCACCTTCATAACACACAATTATATACACTGAAACTGCCGAGGCTGGCTGTCAAAGCTCGAGAATACCAACATGAGTCATCACTCAGTGAAACATGAGCATGTTGATATCGTTCAGTGTGACTTCTCATCGTCTCTGATGTCCATCCAGAGTAAACGTCCATAGATCCACTTGGAAGTCAGAGGAAAAGAGGCTGCCGATCCTCCCTAAGTATCTTCATGTTTTTAAGTTTTCTTCAGTACCACAGTGATCCAGTGATAGCTGTCTGTACATCTACTGCAAATAGGAGCTGCTGACACGTCCTTCAACACCTCTTCATTTGGTTAAACCAATCTATGATGAACAATGTTCGTCCACAACCTCTCTTTCCACGACGAAGCCGAGACATTGACAAACTAAAAATAAGTCTTGATGAAATCTATGTTTCACTTTTGTCGACAAGATGAGGCAGGATGAAAATGTTCGTGGTGGGCTTTCAAAATGAGACGAGAGCAGAACAGAATGATTTATTTGATTTACTCATCATTTTATGAAATGTATTTAAAAAATGTTTTAAACTAGGGGCTGATAATATCCGTGCTTGGATTTTTTTTCTGAGGCTGTATGAGCAGTATGAGATCAGAGCGCCGACAGGCTGTAAACACCAGTAAATAGAATCAAGTGATCTTTAAGTCCAGTTCAGACCAAAGATTGACGATGAGATGAAACCGCTTCAGAACGTTGCAGAGAAAAGTGTCAGCGGTGTGAACTGGTTGGTCTGAGCTCGACTCAAGCCTCACGGTGTGCCGGTGTTGGATGGTGGGACGCTGCTGCTGCTGCTGTACTGAAGCTACAATTTATATTCAGCCACAAAATAAGTCTGAAAAGCTGCAAATCAGAACGGAAGCGCAGAGAGTCGTCATCGTGGTCAGAGAGTTGTTGACTAGAGACGATACGCCGTCTCATGGTGGTCACTTCCTGTCAACGTTACAGATCAGAAGCACAGAGAGTTGTTGACTAGAGACGATACGCCGTCTCATGGTGGTCACTTCCTGTCAACGTTACAGATCAGAAGCACAGAGAGTCGTTGACTAGAGACGATACGCCGTCTCATGGTGGTCACTTCCTGTCAACGTTACAGATCAGAAGCACAGAGAGTCGTTGACTAGAGACGATACGCCGTCTCATGGTGGTCACTTCCTGTCAACGTTACAGATCAGAAGCACAGAGAGTCGTTGACTAGAGACGATACGCCGTCTCATGGTGGTCACTTCCTGTCAACGTTACAGATCTTTTCTTATCTTCAGATATTTTTCTCCTTCATTTAAAATAAAATTCCATCCACACAATGTGGTTTTACAAAATATCTCTGTCTACACCAGAACACTAAAACGACTTCTAGCATTCATGTGTGCTCACACAGACCGTGTTGTTGCTGTGGTGCTGCTGCAGAGCTGCCTGCTGCTCTAACTACTGTATTTCCAAACCGGTACTCCACATATTTAAGGAGCTTTGTAAACCACTGCATTATCAACAGCATTGTACTGCAAATATGTCACCATAAAAAGCCTTGTGGTAACAAATGAAGGGATTCTGTCCACAGAAACGTTCTCGGAGGGGTTTTATTTTGAAACAGAAACATGCAATAGTTTTCCTTCCACTTCTCATATACAACATTCCCACTCTGGAAAGTGTCTGATGTCTCCATTTGTCCGTGATGTGGAGAGTTTAAGTGTACAGTTGTCAAGATAGGTTATATTTTCAACATTAGCTCAATGTACAAAGCATCAACAGGTATGCCCGATTAGATTTTTTTAGTGAACTAAAAATCCATTTGTGTGTTGACGAGAGGCCCAAATGTGAAGAAAATAGCTGTTTACAAATATATCTTGATACGTATAGACAGGGCCTCAAACTGGCCTAAAATGATGAAGGATAAAATGATGTAAATAAAACAAATGATCATATTCATCCGAGGACAAAGACTGCATCTAAATGAACACTGATCAATAAACTTTGACTTCATGGAAATAAATACATCCTACAAAAAAGGGGGGTCTCACAACTGACGCTGATTAGTCTCGAGTTTGTCTGACAAAACCCTTTAAATCCAGAGATGAAACATTATGTGACAATAACTGCATTCCAAACTCAGTGGCTCAGTGTTTCTATTGGCTGATTGATCAGATCTGCAGGTTAAAGGTGAACAAAGATAAACTCTGATTTGTGAATCTGTCAGCTGAGCATGTAACCAGAACAGGAAACAATTTAATGAATTTGTTTATGAATGAGCACTTAGCACGTAACTGACAGCCAGAGCCCGTCATGTGACCTCAGATGTTGTCATGTGACCTGAGAGACCTATTAGTTATTAGCTATGGACGTCCTCTTGTGTGTGTTTGTCTCAGCTGTCAATCATCAGCTCTCATTAAGATTTAATTCCTGAAAGCTTTTCTTAACAAAGAGTAATGAATGAGAGGAGCTGCTAATCTGACTGCAGCAGCTGTTACACACACACACACACACACACACACACACACCATGTGCATTTGAGGACCAGTTGAACATCAGGACCAGTTCAATGCTCTGAAACTCGTTGATTTTAGGTACATTCTGAGGTTGAATCAAGAGAAATAAAGTAAGTAAAATTTATTTATGTGGCGCTTTTTGCAGACAAAGGTCACAAAGTGTTTCACATGGTCATTATACAACAAGACAGAAAACATAAAAGACAACGTGACCATGTCACCTTAAAGTTAGAAGTGCACAACTAGCATATGGGGTGCCATTTGTAAAGTTGCTCACACTGAAATAACATCAACATTTTGCCACATTTAACTTCAAACAGTGTTTAAAAAAATGGTGTGAATTTTTTAACGTCACCTTTTATCACATTTACAGCAATATTTGTAAATAGTTAAAGGGAAATTTCGGTTTATTTCAACGTGTCTTCTATTGTCCTAAATTTGTTTCAAGTGACTAGTGATGAAAAATAATAGTTAGCATGTTAGCCGTTAGCCTAGATACAGCCGGGGCACATAGTAGCGTCAGACCTGTTAAAACGTAAGTGAACGGGCAACCTTCAAGTGCAAAGTTAGTCCACTAAACAAGCTTTTCTTCCACAAAGACCGCCTCATATCGTTAGGATAAATGTCAGAGAACATATAGAAAACAACATGTAAACGTGTTGTCTTACCTTACCGCTGTGCTGCCATGTTTGTTTACCATTTAGCTCTGCTTTCCAAAGCGCGGCCGAAATATATCTCGCGAGCTCGAGATAAAGCCCAGCTGGATACTACTCCAGGTGGAGGTGTCTTGTCCTCGGTCACATCCAGACCTTGAAAATAAGGCTGCAACCGGTCCCATTCCTTGCAACAGAGGCATTCCTCTTCTGTGGGCACTGGGGCACAGCATTCACAGGTACACCACCAATCTCCAGAGCTACGCAGCCTTGCAGCAGCCATTCCTCCTCTCTCGTCCTCTACCTGTTGCGCCTCTCTCTCTCTCCTCCTCCGTTCTTCAATTTCACGAAGCTCTTCGTCAGTGTATCCTTCCAGCTGTTGCTGCTTGTTCAGGCACAGTATGAGATCGCTGCTTGTTCTCGCGATATTTCGGCCGCGCTTTGGAAAGCAGAGCTAAATGGTAAACAAACATGGCAGCACACCGGTAAGTTAAGACAACACGTTTACATGTCGTTTTCTATATGTTCTCTGACATTTATCCTAACGATATGAGGCGGTCTTTGTGGAGAAAAAGCTTGTTTAGTGAACTAACTTTGCACTCGAAGGTTGCCCGTTCACTTACGTTTTAACAGGTCTGATGCTACTATGTGCCCCGGCTGTATCTAGGCTAACGGCTAACATGCTAACTATTATTTTTATGTCACTAGTCACTTGAAACAAATTTAGGACGATAGGAGACAAGTTGAAATAAACCGAAATTTCCCTTTAAATCTAAATATTAAATATTACACCTAAATGTTAAATCTAAATGCTAAATCTAAATATTAAATATTACACCTAAATGTTAAATCTAAATGTTAAATCTAAATGCTAAATCTAAATATTAAATATTACACCTAAATGTTAAACCTAAATATTAAATCTAAATGTTAAATCTAAATGCTTAAACTAAATGTTAAATCTAAATATTAAATCTAAATGTTAAATCTAAATGCTAAAACTAAATGTTTAATCTAAATATTAAATCTAAATAATAAATCTGAATGAAATCTAAATAATAAATCTAAATGTTACATCTAAATAATAAATCTAAATGTTAAATCTAAATGCTAAATCTAAATATTAAATCTAAATGTCAACTCTAAATCTAAATATTACATCTAAATATTAAATCTAAATAATAAATCTAAATGTTAAATTTCCCCCAATAAGTTGGTTTGAATTCGTTTTTTTTATATACTTTAAACACAGTCTGACCATCTCAAGCTTTTATTTTGGTACTTCCAGTGACCGGCAATGTGGATTTTCATATTAGCTAAATATTTAGTTTCACCCCGAACATTTAGATTTAACATTTAACATTTAGGTATAACATTTAATATTTAGATTTAACTATTTAATATATTTCTAAGTTCACAAATATTGCTGTAAATGTGGTAAAAAAAATTTAAACACTGTTTGAAGCTAAATGTGGCAAAATGTTGATGTTATTTTCAGTGTGAGCAACTTTACAAACGGCACCCCATACTACCAAATCTATTTACACACACACAAAAACAAAAAAAATCACAATACACAACAACACACAAATTATAAATAAAATACAGATCTGGTGCAGACAAGTTACCCAAACGCCGTCTAAACAGGTGTGTCTTCAGCTGGCTCTTTCAAGAGGCAACAGACAGCATCTTTTCCTAAATATATCATGATGAAAATAATGTGGGTTGCACAGGGTAGTGGCCACAGTACAATCAGACAATCAGCGTTTACATAGGTTACTTAGTGGCTTTGCAATCTTTGCAATACGCTTCTGCCACCGGGGGCGAAATTTCACGGAAAAAATCTGCTTTACGGCAGGAAACGCGTCATGTATTGTGAAACTGGTCGGTTAGCCAATCAGGGACTGGAGCTGGTCCTTATGAGGAGTTGGGCATGAGATAGTTGAGTCACGAGCACAATGGCAGACGGACAAAGTTTGGAGACAAGTGAAAAACGGCCTAGCAAAAGAAAAGGAGCTCCTCTGTGTGAGGAGGCAAAGAAGAGCAAAAAGGAGAGTGATAAAAGAAGAGGAAAAACAAGAGTAAACCTCAGTCAGGCGTTCAAGAGATGGAGGGAGCTCCGTGACCAAAGAGGCTTCAAAACCCATGTCCAGCTAGCTTTCTTTCTAATGGATCAGTAAGTAACACGGCTAAATGTTAGCTAGACCAGAGAGGACTGTACTGTACTGGCTGCTAGTTCATTCCTAGCTGGCCAGCATCACAAATCGCCGCAACCAGGGAGCGGGTAGCGAGTGTTGGTCGGCTGACATCCTGGTTGCCATTCTACGGCAGCCCTCGGACAGTGATAGCAAACCCTCTTTAAAGAGGCAACAGAGTCAGCTATAAATAAGGGGGCAGGCAGAGAATTCTTGAATTTAGATGCTATGGTCACAAAAGCTCGATCACCACGTGTCGGAAGGCTAGAGCAAGAGCAAGTGTGTTTTCCACTCTACCTGCCAGCCCCTCCCACCTGATCACCCCACTCCTCTCACCTGCCTCCACAGCTGCAGCTCATCTCCAATCAGCCAGGTATGTAATCCTCTCCAGCACACACACTCTTTGCCAGATTGTACTTCACCCACATGCAAGACTTTCCAGCACTCCTTACCTGCCTGATCTAAGGTTGCCAACCCTGCCTGCCTCTGACCTGCCTGCATTGTTTGTTTCCCGGTAAACTTACCAGCCTTCTGTCTCTGACCACGAGTTCTGCCTCAGCACCTCTGGTTTCCGTCTGCCTGTGGCTGACGACGTTTCAGCATGAGTGTTTCCACCTGCTCGCCAGAGACTGTCTGTGAGATGCAACATGCTGCCTTGTATGTGTGGTCTCCTTTCACTGGCCTGTCAGCTCCTCAATCCTTCGCCTGGCTTCTGCTTACTTCCTGCTCCTCCCTCGTCGGCTCGTCTGCCTGTCCTGTCAGCTCACCTGGTCTCAACTTCTCCACCTGGTCCCGACTTCCCTGCTGCTCGTCCCTCGTCAGCTCTGCTGCTTTGCTGGACTGCTTTTCTAGTTCCAGACCCTTGCCTTCTCGACCACGGCATCAGTAAGCCCCTGTCTGTCACCTTTGCCTGCTAGCAGACTGAGCTGTTTGGGTCTGAGGACTCACCACCTCATTCTCAGTCCTGCCTCCGGGGTTCGGCCCAGTCCGTTCCCTGGCCCCTGAACCCAGAGACTGTGTGTGGGCTCTGAGCCCAAAGAACGAACTGTTCTCTGAATATCTTCATCAGCTCAAGTTCTTGTTAACTTTGTGTATAAATAAAGGTCATTACCAAACGTTGCTCTGTGTGCTGCATCAGGGTCCAACACATACCCGTTACAGGAAGTAAGAATGAGAATTTTGAACATTATCCTGTAAACAACAGGGAGCTAGTGAAGGGATTTTAGTAGAGGTAATGTGAGAGCGTCTATCTGATCTGCTTAGTAGTCTTGCAGCAGCATTCTGGATTGCTTGCAGTCGAGCAAGAGCAGACATACTCAGTGAGGAGAAAAGTACATTACAGTAGACAATGTGAGATGAGATACGGACATGTGAAATCATCTCCAGTTCAGCGGTCGAAACAACAGACCTCAGTTTACTGATATTTCTCAAATGGAAAAACAAGATTTGCTCAGCTGCTTCATGTGGGCATCAAATGACACTGATAAAATATTACCCTAAATTACGCAGGTTTGAGTGAGCAGCAGAGCAAAGAGGCCCAATACTTTGCATAATAACGGGGACAACCATTTCTGGAGCAACAACCAGAACCTTCATCTGATCAGCATTAAGCCGTTAAAAAGATTTCAGCAGTCTGGACCCTGTTCTCATGAAGGCAGTCAAGGAGCCAAGATAACCTGAAAGGTTCTCTAGGTTTGACTGAGAAGTGGAGCTGGATATCATCTGCATATAAATGATGTGCAATTTTATATCTGGTTATTATTTGTCTCAGTGGCAGCAAACATAGAGAGACTAACAGAGGCCCAAGAACGGTGCCTTGCGGGACACCACAGGACAGTGGAGAGGAATCAGATACAAAGTCACCAACAGAAACGGAGAAACTCCTGCCGGAGAGATATCAAGCAAACCAGTCTAATGCTTTGTGCCAACGCAATTGCCCCAGCTGTTAATGTGTCAAACATACAAAACAGTCACCTCCATCAGAGGACATTAAAATATCATTTGAAACTCTCAGAAGTACAGTCTCAGTAGAGTGCTGTTTCCTAAATCCTGACTGAAAATTGTTGTAAATATCGTGTCTCTCCAACACAGCTGTGAGCTCAATGGCAGCCACCTTCTCTCAGTGGTAGTTTAAATTTGGGTCTATGGTTCTTGGGCAGAGCAGGATCTCAGTTAGTTTTCTTCAGTATTGGCTAAATAGTAACATGCTTAAAATAGGAAGGGACACATCCTGTAGACAAGGAGGAGTTAACAATAGTTAGCACAGTGGGGCTAAGTATTGACAAACAATTGTCAGAGTGAGACCAGGTTGCTTTGTGATGTTTGCTCTATAACTGAACTTAATTAGCTACTTACTTTTGCCGCACTGCAAAATTCATGTTGAAGCTCAATAAGCTGTTCCTGTGCTCCTACAGATTAAATGTACTCTGCAGAGTTTGTTCTCGGGCATTTTTATTGCTAACTGTTTCACACTGACTGTGTTTATCTGCACAGAATATTCAGGTTTTTGCTCTTATTACAAAAAAGACAATGTTCCTACTAAGCTGTTTATATGGCTAATAAAAATTTCTATTCTACTAATATTCCTCTTAACATTCAGCCATGCAAGCATTGATTAACATGTCCTAATATGTCATTTATCATGTCAACTGGTCACTCTCACATACAGAGTTAGTAATCTTTCGCTAACTCGACTTTGCTGCTCTTCGTTGGTGGTTTGGTTACAGAGGTAGGTTGGGGTGGCGGCTGAGTCACAGAACACTTCAGCAACATTGGTATGTGTGAAACAAAAAACATTAATATACAGATATGTCTTTCTTTCCTCACAGATCCTTTCAGTAAAGTTTCTCTGATCTCAGCCCATCACATCCTGTGTCTGCACACATTTCAAATCAAAATACTTTTCTACTTGCTGTTTAATTTTATAAGCGTATGTCTCTCAGGTCTTATTCATGAAGACGAACATGTCACTTGTATCGTTCACTCTTCGTCTGTGTGCTGTTTTCTGGCTCTTTCTCGTCACTGAGCTGCAGCAGCTGCATAAAAAGTAAATGTCTTTAATCTTAGTTTATTCAAATGTTGTTCGTCTGAAACAGGTTTGTTTGTTTCTCCTCAGCAGTTATAATGTGAATTTACCCTCAGGTCTGATTTTATTATCTGATCTGTGATCAGTGTGACATTCAGGAGGAAAACAACTAATTAAAAACTAAATGATTTCTCTTGTGGTTGCCATGGCGTCTCCTGTGTCTTTATTAACCTTCATTAACAGTTATTTTACTGGTGAATCTCCCCCTCAGCTGTTAAATGAGCAGCTCCAATAAAAACCTGCAGCTCTTCGTCCTGATGAAGATTTTTATTTCCTCTCCTCCTCCTCCGTCAGCAGACACCAGCGAGCGTTTGTCTCAAACTGATTTTATTCAAACCCACAATTAAAAATAGTTTCATCAAGTTTACATTCAGAAAGAATCAGCTCAGAAAAATCTAAACAATTCATCCAAACTAATCATCGATAGTCGGATCCATACAGTGTCTGTACAGCGTCTGCAGGAAGTGTGGTGATGAAGATGGAGGGGAGGATGAGGATGATGGGGCTCTCAGCAGGAAGTGAAGGTCTTCCAGAAGAAGTTCTTGCAGCCAGCTTTCCTCTCTCGGGGGGCGAGCAGTGGCCCGCTGCCGGCGGCGGCGGCTCGTTCCAGATCTACATGGACGTCTTCAGGTTCTCCTTCAGCCAGAGGGAAGTTCTCCTCCTCAAGGGCCTCGTTCTCCACCTGCAGGAGGTCAGAGAGGAGCAGCTCCGCCAGCGAGGCCCGAGACATGTCCTGAAATGTGAATACGACAAAATTATTTATAACTATAAAGTCAGAGAAGCTCAAGACATGTCCTTGAATACCAAAATACAAATATTATTAACAACCATAAAGCAGGAGAAGCCAGTGATCTGTGCTAAAATACATAATCACAAAATTATTAATAACTGTAAAACCAAGAAGGACTGAGACATGTCCTAAAATACAAAAACAGAAATATTAAAGACAAAAATGGGCAAGGACGGAAACAAAGACGTCCTGCAGGAAAACATAAAATATTCATATCAACTGTTAATATTTTAAAATTTTATATAAAACCCAGGGAGATAGAAACATGTCCTAAAATATGACAAGGACAAATATGACTATTAAAACAAATCCATTAAAGATTCCAAATAAATAAATAAAAATAAAAATGGGGAGGAGACACCCTGCAAGAAAACATAAAATATTAATAATGATAAAAACCACAGAGACTGAAAAATGTCCTAAAAGAAACAACAAAAATATGACAAACAATAAACACCAAGGAGAAACTTGATTCACTCTCAGAAAACAACAACTGGTACAACAGGAGTGAAAAGTGTCCTGATAGGCGTAAATAATAATGATGTTGATAAACAGCAGTGAGGTTACATGTTTTCCTTTGTTTTAATTCCATATATAAATTCCGAGTTTTCACTCTGTGCTGCTGGTTTATGGTTTTATTGGAGACTGCAGACCAAAAAACCGACCGCACAGGTTGTTGGTGAAAGCAGCGTATTACAACCCATAATTATGTCTATTGTTAGGTGGCGACCTCTAGTGGCCGTGGTACTGACAGGAGCAAAGGAGGGAGTCAGGTGATAAAGTATAAACAGCAATTTGGGGACCGATGGGTCAAACAAATACAGGACTTTGACCCAGGAGATGGCTGTTTGTGTCCACTGTGAAACCAAAAGTCAATGCTGAGTTATTTCGACTTGAGTACGAGTAAAGCTGGGTGATTTATGAACTTATAAAAGCTTATTTGATCTAAAACAGTGGTTCTTTTACAAAACATGACCAGGTAGTTCTGCTGCTTGAACTCAACCTAACCTGTCGGGGTGCTGATTTAGGAAACGTTCCTGTGGGTAATAATTGCAGGTTGGAACAAATGATTTATGAGGACTTGTTGGTTTATTGTCTGTTTCGAGGTTTTCATGATGAACTAGTCATGCACAGCCAGACGCATCACCACAGCGCTGTGTCAGCACCACAGAAATGTCTGGAATCACCAAATATCTGTCGGCTGTAGGGGAAAACAAACCCTCTAGTGGTTGGGTTTAGGACAAAAGAACAGGGTTTGGCTTTACAGTCTTACAGGAAGTGAACACCAGCCCATTAACCACCCCTCCCACCAGCCCTACTCAGACTTCAGCCACCTCAACTTTCCTTGTTGTCCCGTTGAGTTTCCTTGAAGCCATCAGGCAGTTCTTAAAACCCAACGCTTGGTCGGTGACTTCCTCAGACACCAACAAAAAAAGCCGTCCTTTCACGTCGGCATGATACGCAGCCGGTCGCTGTTATATTGGAACTTCACACTGGAACACCTGGCAGCATCAGAGGGAAACATGGTAGGACAACAAAAAAAGTTAAGGAGGCAGAAGTCCGAGTAGGGCTGTAGGGAGGGGTGGTGCAGGGGTCCAACAACCACTGACTTTCACCCAGGAGGCTGGTGTTCACTTCCTGTAAGACTGTAAAGCCAAACCCTGTTCTTTTGTCCTAAACCCAACTGTGTGTGTTGAAGGAAAAGAAAACGTCATGTCGTGGTGTTGTGCTGACGTAGTGCTTTTATTTTGAAAGAAACTGTATGCAAACTGTACATTTCCAGTGTGATTTGAAACAGACAATGCATATAACAGAACATCAACAACCAGCACACCCAGGGTACCTCACACATCGTATCTCGACATGGAAAGCCCACGACCAAATGTTGATATGTGACGAGGTCGCAGTGAGGACGTGTCGGTAAAGAAGGGCTGTATTTGGCAGTTTACATTCACTGAAGAAGCTCAAGGAAAAGTCAGTAAGTGAACCTTTAGTTTTGGATGTTTGATCACAGATGTGTGAGAATGAACGACTTAAATATTGTGTTCATCTTTTAAAAATCATTCTCACCTGAAAACCATCAGACTGATTTCAGAGTGAGCGTCTCAGAGACAACAGGCTGCTGACGAGGAGCGCTTTCATCTAACAGAAGCTGGTGAGTGCAACTTGAGTAATTCTATTTTGATTAACTGTTTGATTGAAAAGATGGAAGTTGTTTAAGACGGACTGTGACATGAAGTCTGTGGTGTGACTCTGAGACTCGGCCATAAAAGACGAGTCAGCGTGGCGTCTGTGGATCTGAGGATCCTGCAGAGATAAAGATTTAACCGTCAGACTTCTGTCAGTCGTCCATCAGCGGGGGACATCACACGCTTCGTCTCCAAAGACATGAAGGCTGTGTGACATTTATCAGAACTGCACACTGTAAAAAATCTACATGTCATCAGGTCATTTCTGTCCAATTAAAACAGGTTTTTTATGCACTGGTCAGTTTGGAGTTGTTTTGCTTCTGTAACACGTCGTCTTTCAGACTAATGAGAAAACATCAAAGATATTAATTCAGGTTTATTAAGATTTCTGCTCTGGTAATGTATGCAACAAGCACATATTTAATTAGATAAAGCCTCATTTGTGTATTTCAACATAATCGCCGACACAAAGAGTAATGATCTTGCTGTAATCAACTGAGAGAGTTTCATGGTGATGTCTGTTCCTGTCTCATTTTTACAGTTTTAAAACATTTAGGTGTTTTTGAGGCCGTTTTCTCAAGTTTTCATTCAAACTCTGAGACAAAGATTTCCACTTCAGATATAATAAATGGATAATGCCGCATTGCAAAGAATAATTATCTCACTGCAGGCAACCAGCCGGGGAAGTTTAACCCTCTTCACCAGGAGCATCTCCACTTTAATCAGATTTTTTTTTATTAAAGACACGAACGAAGATATTCAGAGTGAAGCGACGGATTTGAAGACGTCATCTTGAACTGAATGTCTTTAATGTTTTCTAGACCAAACAATTAATTCATTGATGACATTTTTTGATAGAAGTTTAAATTAACTATTATTTTTAATGGATCAAGTGGCACAAAGGTGAACAAATAAAAAAGATAATAAAAAAGAAAGAAAGAAATATTTGCAACTTTTTGAGATAATTTTCACATTATCATCAAGACAATAACAATACTTAATTTTATTTACAAAATTTCAAATGAACATCAGTCTAATTAAAAACTGTATATATATATATATATATATATATATATATATATATATATATATTTACTTTTTTCAGTGACTGACTGCATGCTTTACAGTAAACACATATTGTGTTTCTGTGACTTTATGAACACAATATTTAATCACATGCTGCCCAGACTAAGTCGTCTTCAGTCTGCTCACTTCCTTTTTTTTAGATCAGGAGGACGCTGAGATTTTAATTTCCTTTATTTAACCTTTGTAATTTGTTTTTATTTGATGATTTAAATCTAAATATATGAAGTGTTTTTTTTTCTCTAAATGATTTATTCTGTTGAAGCACATGATCAATTTATCTACTGATTATTCTAAAATGTATTCATTAACTTTTTAGTGTCCCTGATCTCCAAAATAAAGATTTATCCTCCTATCTCCTCATGAGAGCATATGAATCTTGTTGGATATAAATATTTTGATTTTATTTCACTTCACACTGACTGATTTAATTCTGTAATTCTGTTCTGTGATACACATTTCTGTCTAAAAAATTATTATGAAATTATATTTAATTCGTTTTTATTAGTTATTAATTTTTGTATTTGCAGTTTAAATTCAAAACTTTATTTTCAACCATTTAATAATATGGACTGAAGTTTGAGTTCAATTAACTGATTTAAATTCCTGATATTTCTGTTTAATTTTGAATATTTTTGACTTGATTGTGACTTTTTTTTATGGTTCAACAAATATTTAATAAATTAATAAATTCAGATCAGCAGACTGAGCGGAGACAGGTCCAGATATAAAACAAATCTTTCTGAAAATGTTTTAACGATTAATTTATAAAAGTTTCGTTAAAGGAATGTCCTTCTGTGTGTGTGTGTGTGTGTGTGTGTGCGCGTGTGTGCGCGCGCGTGTGTGCGTGCGTGTCGTTCGGACCTGTTTGGAGCCCAGCAGCGGGGTCCGGTGCAGCAGCAGGCGGAGTTTGGAGTCTCTCTGGGCGGCGGAGGAGCAGCTGATGGAGGCGGTGAGGGAGAGGAGGAGCAGGAGGAGGCAGCGGAGGCGCGAGGAGGACACCATCTTCATCACCTGTCTGCCGGTCGGTCTGTCAGTCTGTGTGCGGGTCGGGAGGATTTTCTGAGTCTGTCCCGTCGGAGCGGCTCTTATACAGCCCGCTGACGTCACTGATCACCGTCGGTAGGGATGGGAGGGGGGGTGACTGATGATGATGATGATGGTGATGATAGTGATGATGTTTCCACCCGCTTTAGTGAAATGATCCGTTTTTCAGACACTTCTTTCCTTCCTGCTGCTCAGTTGACAGAGTTTCTCAGCAGGAGGCTTGCGGGCCCTCAGAGGGACGCAGAGCGGACACGCCGGTCTCCGCAGCGACTGATGACTGCTGGTTCAGTGTTTTCATTTTATCACAGATGTTACTGATCTCTGAATTCACCGTGTTCAACATGAGCTAAGAATTCAAATCCACACAAGGCGTCACGTCGAGTGTTGGAGCGCGAAAAATTGACCATTCCGAAATTCAGAGTGCCGTTGGTTATCCAGAGCGCTCAGTCAACACTGTCTCACTGTGACCTCGTCACCATTTGATCATTTGGTCATGGACTTTCCACGTCCGCACAGACGTCCAAGGTACCCTGGGTGTGTTGGTTGTTGACCTGGGACGCTGTGTCAAGTTCAAGTGTCACGATACACTTCTGTTTTCACAGGAAATTTGCTTTCACAGTTTGCTTACAGTCTTTTTTCAAAATAAAAGCACTGCGACCTCGGTATAACACCGCAGACTGACCTTTTTTTTTTCTTTTTCTTTTTCCAAACACACGTGGTTACGTTTAAGCAAAAAAGAAAAAAAGTCAGGTGAAAGTCAGTGGTTGTTGGAGCTCTGATGAAAAAACATTTTTTAAGCAGTGTTTAACATGCGTGCTTTAGGCGGTAATATGTCAGGCTGTCCTCAGGAACTGTTAATACATTTTCCTACAAAAGCAATGCGCCCACATTTGTACACATCCCACATATTTTGAAAGGCTGTGATCATGTGACCAGTGTGCTGATGGGAGTAAACAGAGGTCCCAACCGGTCTGGTTAGGAGGCAGGTTGGGGTGGTTATCTGACCTTCTCCTGGAGACGCGTTCAGAACCTGAACTTTCAGTCCCACCGGGTCTCATTCCGAAGTCGTCAAATATTAACACTTGGGCAGTGATTTCTGCGTCAGACACCAGCGAAAAAACCCTGTTCTGTTTTCCTAAATGTAATCACATGCGTTTGTCGATAAAAGAAAGAAGCATCAATTCACGATGTTGTACCAACGTTTATTTTGAAAGAGACTGTATGCAAACTGTGCATTTCCTGTGAAAACAGAAGTGTATTTTGAAAACAGACAATGCATGTAACAGGCTGAAGTTGAGACGGCGTTCCAGAATGTCAACAACCAACACACCTCGTCACCTCATAACCAAGCGACCTCGTCACATGTCCACGTTTGGTCATGGACTTTCCACGTCCACATATGACGTCCAAGGTACCCTGGGTGTGTTGGTTGTTGACGTTCTGGGACGCCGTGTCAACTTCAGCCTGTTACATGCATTGTCTGTTTTTCAAAATACACTTCTGTTTTCCATGGTCCTCAGCCGGAAAAGGGTGGATTGCCCACTCCAGGTCGGGGGGGGAGGTCCTGCCTCAGGTGGAGGAGTTTAAGTATCTCGGGGTCTTGTTCACGAGTGAGGGTTGGGTGGAGCGGGAGACTGACAGGCGGATTGGGGCGGCGTCAGCAGTGATGCGGACGCTTAACCAGTCCGTTGTGGTGAAAAGGGAGCTTCCTTGGGAGGTGTTTCGGGCATGTCCAACCGGGAGGAGACCTCGGGGCCGCCCCAGGACACGCTGGAGGGATTACATCACCCGGCTGGCCTGGGAACGCCTCGGGGTTCCCTCGGAAGAGCTGACGGAGGTGGCTGGGGAGAGGACTGTCTGGGCTTCTTTGCTGAGGCTGCTGCCCCCGCGACCCGGACCCGGATAAGCGGAGGACGACAAGTACGAGTACGAGACAAGACTTCTGTTTTCACAGGAAATGTACAGTTTGCATATAGTCTCTTTCAAAATAAAAGCACTACGTCGGTACAACACTGAATTTACGTTTTACCTTCAACAACACACACATGGTTACGTTTAGGGAAAAAAGATCAAGGCTTGACTCTGCACTCTTACAGGAAGTGAACACCGACCTCCTGGATGAAAGTTGGACCCATGAACCCTCCTCTCTGCCCTACTTGGACTTTTGCCCCCTTTTCTTACACTGTTGACCCGCAATGTTTCCCTCGATGCCACTGGGCGCCCTTTCACAAAAATGGTGACCAGTTGCGTATTATGCCAACATGAAACTTTTTTGTCGGTGTGTGATGCCAGGAGTCACTGACCGAGGTGGTATTTGATGACTTCAGAATGAGACCAGGGTTGTTTTTTAGGAACATGCATGTCATGGGCCTAAATTGAAGTCCACTGTACAAACAGTGACATGTGATGAGTTGGGAGCGACAATATGTTGGTAATAAGTAAAAATAAGACTCAAAGTGCTCACTCAAAATGTAACCTGTAAGACAGGGCGCTGAATCCTCCATGTATTCAATAATAAAGTAAATATCAGGACAGCACTCCAATTTGGATTTTTAATATTTACACACAGACGTTTTGGACAAGAAATCCTCTTCAGTGTGTATGATGACAATGTCACATGTCACATTTTATGAATTACTCTGCACAGACATTGTAACTTATTACTCTCAAATGGAAGTAACTAGTAATCTGTGATGTGTTGAACTGCCAGTGATCGATCCATCATCCGTCTTCTTCCTCCGTCAGTGACTCAAACTGCTGATAAACCTTCAGCAAAGCATTGACTCTGTCTTTAAAATATTATTTCCTGTTTTTTTTTCTTGTTGTGTATCCTGTCACAGCGAGTGGGCGGAGCCTGCCGTTGCTGCGTCGATGCCAGCTGTTGGTCGTCACTGATGTCGTCCTGCTGCCTGCAGGTCTGTCAGGGGAATAGTGTTCACCTGCTCACACACACACACACACACACACACACACACACACACACAGCTGAATGGTTATTAAATCTTTTATCTTTGCTCACAGATGTCTCCACAGCTACTTATTGTTTTTCGTTTAATGAATTCCTGCTCTGCTCACATTTGGTGTTTGTGTGTAAAATACTCTGAACGCCATCACATCACACGTCACCTGACTCACAGCTGCTCACACACACCACTCACGTTCGGACAGGAAGTGGAGTGAATCAAATTAAATCATGAAAATATTCTTGTCCTCAAGTTGATTCCTGGACAGTAGAACATTGTCACAGACAGTCGAGTTTACTCGTCGTCAGCAGAGTTCTGCTCAGTAGAATTAATTTGAGGAAACAGTCAATAATCATCAGCCTGCGACCAATCCCAACATAAGAATGATCTGAAACCTGATCAGATTTCTATGGTTGAAACTTGTTTATTAACTAAAGTTTGTAGTTTGATGTGGCAACAAATTTGCTCAGTTTTAGCAACATGAACAAGCTAATACGCTGGTAATTAGAAAGTACTCATCTGAGGACAGTGGGACCTTGTTATCGTCTTGTTTGAGGATATTGTGTCACAGTGGGCACTTGTTACCTGCCATCTCCTCAGCTCACTCAGTAATTTTCCACTCACCCCGCCTCGTCATCACACCTACCTGCCTGCCTATCACCTGTCACCTGTCACCTCATCAAGCTGACGGCCCTCACCTGTGGATTATCACCTCCTGACACTATAAAGACGCCCGCTTCACACACACTGATTGTTCTTCTTTGCCTCTGTGCAAGACTTTCCAGCGTTTGTTTCCGGACTGCATCCTTGGTATTGACCCTGCCTGTCCCTGATTCTCCTGTTTCGTCTGCTCCCCGGTGAAACAATCCGCCTTCTGTTGTCAAACAAGAGTTATGCTGCGCCTTCCTGGTTCGCCTGTATTCTGTAGCTGTCTGGAGAGACCATCACCCAGCTCTCCAAAGTGAGTTTACGGGTTCGGTTACCAGTGGTCGTGGATTGCTTCACTGTGTGGCTGCATATTCTTCCTTTCTGTGTGCACCGCAGATTCCACTTCTCACCGCCGACAAGCTCTTCTCCATCCATGGCCGGCTTCTCATCGGTGAGACTGTTTCTCTTTTGAGTACTCTGACATCACTCTATGCCTGCCCCCTCACCGTACCAATGCAGACACCGACTCCTCACCTGTGTTCGGCTCCGGCAGTCCACACCGAGAGCTGTGGACTGCCTCAGTTTGCCTGGAAGCTCTGAACCTGAACATCGACTCACTCTGTTGCTTTACCAGCCTGCTCTCCCTGTATTTGTTTAAGTGATGCATTAAAGCTCAGTATAAACTGTTCCACCTGTTCCTGGTGCTGCTTTTGGGTCCTAAACCCACCTGTTACACATTGGGACACTATTATTATTGTCTCTTTTGAGGACATCAGGACTTTGGGGTGAGGTGAGACAGACTGTTGCTAGAGACAGAAGGATGTTCCGAACTTGGAGTGTGGAGCAAATAAAATTCATCCAGAGTTACAAAACTAACAAATCATGAGGCTTTTAGACGCGTTACATTATTTGAAATTTAGTTTTTACACAGTCACGTTCAGGTGACTATTAAAAACAAACCCATCGTCCTCAACATCTTTTTTTATTTTATTCAAAAGCCACTCACTGTTCACAGACAGTGTTTAGTTTTTATACGTATCCTACTGATCCCAAGCAGCGAGGAGGGGGTAAAGGTTTTATTTTTGTTCTTCACGGTTGATTTGAAGGTGATTGTGCGGCTTTGTTTCAACACAGTCTGGATGTTTGTGTTCCTCTGAGGGCATCTTAGTCTTTTCATATGAACACCCTGTTGTGGTCATAATGTTCAGTAATATGTTGAATCTGTGGGAGTCTCTGTAATGAAGCAGTCAAACAGTTTCCCACTGTTACAGTCCCAACACTAATCACACCTCCGTGCTGCGAGCATCAACACACACTAACGTCTTCACTCTTTCATATTTCTGCACAAACAAACGCTTTCACACATCGACGCTTCGCCGTTTGCAACGTGTAAACAACATTTCTGTCCCTCGATCCATCAGAAGCACCAGCAGCTGACGTCACCGTCCTCTGATCAACCAATCACTCAGCACGTCGGCGGATGATGGCAGAGGTCAGAGAGGTGCTCTGCGATTGGCCTGCTGGTTACCTGAAAGGCGTCGGAACAGGTGACACATCACAGACGAGACAAACGAGTCATGAGCCGACGTGTCTAGTCGTCTCCCCGCTGACTGATCAGGTGAATCGCTTTTGTGACGTCATCAGTAATTCAAGTTCACCTGCGTCATGACTCCCACACAGGTGGATACGTGTTGATTCTTTTCAGGTAAGAGCCCGCCTCCTGACAGGATCAACCATTCAGCTGGTTTGATCCTCAGGTGTGTGTTGATTCTTCTGCGACAGGTGATTCAGCAGTAGCACCCCTCATTGTGTTAAACAACGGAAAAGTCCAGCAACACTTGTGTAAAAGACTTCATTGTGAGAGTTCCTGCACGTTTCCTTCATGAGTGGTTTGATATCTAAATGTTTCATCACCTCCAGGAGGTGGAGGGGACGGTGGATGGTGTGACACCTAGAAGAGACGCCTGCCAAGCTGCCTTTGATTCTTAATGAGACATTGCTGCACATACAGTGCCATGAAAAGTGTTTGATTCCTACGGAGATGTTGCTGTGATTCCTGCGCAGATAGAGCCATGAGAAGTGTTTGATTTCTTTCAAGACACTGCTGTGTCTCCTGCCTGGACATTTACACAAAAACTGGATGTTTTCTCTCGAAACATCGCTGCTTCTCCTGCTGCTGATAGTTCCACAAAAGTGGTTATGTCCTACAAGACATTCCTGCATTTCCTGCCGGGACAGTGCCACCTACAGCAACTGTTTCTGCCAGAATAGTTGCACAAAAAGTGGTTGTTTTCAACTAAGACGTTGCTGCGTCTCCTGCACAGATAGTGCCATGAAAAGCAGTTATCTCTTTTTCACTGACAAACACCACACCAATAAGATGAACTTATGATGAAGAATGATTTACTGCATGTGATGGATTATGGCATGAAGGGATGAGGGATGAAGGGTTGAGGTGTGTGCGATAAAGGGATGAGGGATGAAGGGATGAAGGGTTGAGGGATGAAGGGTTGAGGGATGTGGGATGAGGGATGAGGGATGAAGGGTTGAGGTGTGTGGGATGAAGGGATGAAGGGTTGAGGGATGAGGGATGAAGGGATGAGGGATGAAGGGTTGAGGGATGAAGGGATGAGGAATGAAGGGTTGAGGGATGAGGGATGAAGGGATGAAGGGTTGAGGGATGAAGGGTTGAGGGATGAAAGGTTGAGGGTCAAATGGATGAGGGATGAAGGGTTGAGGTGTGTGCGATAAAGGGATGAGGGATGAACGGTTGAGGGATGAAGGGATGAAGGGTTGAGGGATGAAGGGTTGAGGGATGTGGGATGAGGGATGAGGGATGAAGGGTTGAGGGATGAAAGGTTGAGGGTCAAATGGATGAGGGATGAAGGGTTGAGGTGTGTGCGATAAAGGGATGAGGGATGAACGGTTGAGGGATGAAGGGATGAAGGGTTGAGGGATGAAGGGTTGAGGGATGTGGGATGAGGGATGAGGGATGAAGGGTTGAGGTGTGTGGGATGAAGGGATGAAGGGTTGAGGGATGAGGGATGAAGGGATGAGGGATGAAGGGTTGAGGGATGAGGGATGAAGGGATGAGGAATGAAGGGTTGAGGGATGTGGGATGAAGGGATGAGGGATGAAGGGTTGAGGGATGAAGGGATGAGGGATGAAGGGTTGAGAGTCGAATAGATGAGGGATGGAGGGATGAGGGATGAAGGGTTGAGGGTGGAATGGATGAGGGATGAAGGGTTGAGGGATGTGGGATGAAGGAATGAGGGTTGGAAGGATGAAGGGATGAGGGATGAAGGGATGAGGAATGAAGGGTTGAGGGATGTGGGATGAAGGGATGAGGGATGAAGGGATGAGGGGATGAGGGATGAAGGGTTGAGGGATGTGGGATGAAGGGATGAGGAATGAAGGGTTGAGGGATGAAGGGATGAGGCATGAAGGGTTGAGGGATGAAGGGTAGCTGGCGAGCACAGTGATGAACGTGTTGAGTCAGAGGCAGGAACACAGGAGGGATCCTGGGAGTGAGACTGAGTGGGGGAGTTGTCTCTTCGTGAGCTCAGCTTCAAATAGAGCCCCCACTGGTTCCTGTTTGCAGAAAGGAGCAGAGAAAAAGATGTAAGAGGTGAGATGGGATTGGGTGAGTGGGATGTGAGAAATGTGTCGAAGGGAAAGAGAATGCTTCAGGTGTGCTTAAACACTGTTGGGCGGAAATGGGATGTGTTTGAGGCGTGGTCTTTGTTCCCGAACCTAGTTATAAAACTACATCAAGACATGGCTGAGTTTCCTGCTGTGATGGCGCCACAAAAAGTGGTTATCTTTAAGAAGACATTGCTGTGTTTCATGCCAGGATAGTGCCACAAAAAGTGGTTGTTTTCTACCAAGATGTCGCTGTGATTCCACATGTGCCACGAAAAGCAGTTATCACGAACCACTGAGACAGATCAGACACTCAGGACAGCTGTGTGAGTTCAAGATGCAAAAGTAAAAACAAACGTAAAATATAAAGAATATTTTTTTGTCTATTTTCAGGAAATGAAATCCTGCCGTCACTCAGACACAAAAAACACATCTGGTAACCATGGCAGCATCACTTCCTGTCTCCTGTAACCTAGCAACCACAGAGGTCCATCTCCAGCTGCAGTGACCCCTCAGGACCGACCGGGAGGAGGCGGGACTTCATCCGTCGGGTGGCTAACAGCAGACGACAGGACACATTTCACAGATGTCCAATGCTGTTACCACGGAGACGCTGCCCGGTGACAGGTCAGATTACAGCGGCTGTGTGTTTCTGACAGCTGATTGGTTCAGCTTGTTGATGTGAGTCAGACTTTACGATGCTGCACACAGACTGAAGCTAAACTCTGTGCAACCTTTATTTTGCTTTGAAGCGACTGACTGTAGTTTCATGTTTGTTTGTTTGTTTGTTTGTTTGTTTGTTTTGGTGTCACAGTGAAATGTGTCCCCACGTCCTCAGGAAACAGTTTGTGCTGGAGTGAATACCTGCACGCTGAGTTTGCCGCAAAAATCCAAACAGGTAAAAGCTGGTTAGCGAGCTGTCTTACCTCGTTATCTCGTCTCTCTGATCCCTCGAAGGCGTTCTTAAGTTTGAACACATTCACTCAACACACACACACACACACACTGACCTGTTTGGTTTGGGTTTGATCTCACGTCTCCAGGTTGGAGGTCGGCGTCTTCTCCACTGAGCAACTCAAACAACCAGAGAGAAAACTGATCACATCTGTGGTGTCTCTGAATGAAGATCGGACAGACAAACTTCAGAATCTCAATTTGAGGCCTGAAAAATATTTGTTTAACAGTCACATCTCCCTCTGAAGTCTCAGGTGTGTCTCCACCTGTCCACCAGGTGTCCCCACACTGCTCTCCTGCTCATCTGTACCTGTGTTCACACCTGCTGCCTCTTCATCATCTGTGTCTGATGTTTATTTCCTACCTGCTCACCGTGTGTGTGTGTGTGTGTGTGTGTGTGTGTGTGTATGTGCATGTGTGAGATGTTACCTGCAGAGGTACCAACACCTCAGTGCAGTGTTCCATCAGAGGTGAAGCTCAGCTGAGACATAAACTCATCTTTGTCTCTGTGTCCTTTAAAGTTAGAACTAAAAGTGTGTGTGTGTGTGTGTGTGTGTGTCGTGCTGTGCAGCAGTGTGTGTCCTCATTACTTCTCCTCCATTAACTGAAACACGACTGAGAATCTGCATCGACTGATTTACATCATTCACTAAAGAACCAATCAGGGATCTGGATTCTGCTCCGATGTTTCCTCTCATGTCTCCTCTGTCCTCTCCTCTGTCCTCTCCTCTGTCCTCTCTGTGTTTCCTCCCATCACATTTTCTCTCCTCCCATCTCTCCTCCTCTCTTTCCTTTTTTTCTTCTTTTTGTTTCCTGTTCCCTCCTTCACTGTTTCCTTTTGTCCGCCCTCCCTTTTTACTTCTGTTTTCTCTCTTGTCCTCCCTTCTGTCTCCTCTCCTTGTTTCCTCTTTTAGTTCCCGCTCTCTCTTACCTTGTTTCCTCTCTTTCCTTGTCTCCGCTCCTTGTGTCTCTGTTTCCTCTCCTCTCTTTCCTAGTGTCCTTTCCTCCTGTCTCTGATTCCTCTCCTCTCTTTCCTTTTCTCCTCCCTTTGTGTCTTTGTTTCCTTTCCTGTTTTTCCTCATCTCCTCTCCTTCAGTCTCTGATTCCTCTCCTCTCTTTCCTTGTCTTCTCTCCTTGCGTCTTTGTGTCCTCTCCTCCTTGAAATCACTGACTCAGTCTTTAACTTCCTGTCAGGAGGACATTTTCTCTCCGCCTGTCAGCCCGAACAGCTCTCCCAGAATCCCGCTGGGTGTCGGCGGGGGGTCACATCGTATGTGCTGACCTGCTAATTATGTGGACGAAGCGAATCAGTGTATGTGTGTGTGTGTGTGTGTATTTGATGGACACACACCTGCTGTGTCTCTGCTCATTGATTAGTCCAGACTGACGGACACATTCACCTCCACCCGTGCGTTTGATTGGTCGGCCCACAGTGAGGCGTTTTATTGGTTGGCTCCTCGGCAGGGTGTCGGCGTGACTCAGAACCTCCTGCTGCCCCGCCGCCCGCCCTCGCTCCCCCCTACCCACGACGTGACCTTTGAACCCATTAAAGGAGCGTTGTGTGCATACGTACATGTTTATTATCTCAGCCGGGCGAGGACTCAGTGACTGAGGACAGAGAGACGGAGAGACAAACTGAAACTCAGACTGGTGACAACTGCACATCAGCAACATTACCTGTCTGTCTGTCTGTCTGTCTGTCTGTCATTGGTTAACTTGTGTCTGTCCTGCAGTCAGTGGGGAGCTTGTTCCACCGCTGTGGAGCCAGGACAGGAAACAGTCATGTAGCCAGCGTCCTTCATAGTGAGGAAGCGACGAGCAGACAGGCGGCAGTAGAGCGCAGTGGACGGGCCTGAGACATTCACAGCTCAGCAGGCGAGTACCAGTCCTGGTGAGACCAGGATCCGGTGCAGGGAGCAGAGGAGCACCAGAATGTTGGCGTGTACGTTTCTGCAAACGGCGGACATGTTCCATCTGAACGTTTCTCATGTATCATGTCTGAACAGACGCAGGTCAGATTACACGTGCAGGAGCTGAGCTTCTCATCAGGAGGTAGAGAGGACATTTCCAGCCATGTTTATGGCGACCAAATTAAAAATTTTTTTTAGTTCTTAACATTTCTAGCCGCCACTGTGTTGACCAAACTGCACTCTGGGATATTTACAGCCCTATTTATGGCGACCAAACTGCACATTTTTTTTAAATAGGAGTTGAGGACATCTCCAGCAGTGTTTGTTGCAACAAAAGCAAATATTTTTTAATGAGAATTTGGGACATGTCCATCCATTTTTCTGACAACCAAACAAAATATTGTTTTTGGAGTTTGGGACATTTCCAGCCAAATTTATGGCGACCAAACTGCATATTTTTTTAAATAGGAGTTGAGGACATCTCCAGCAGTGTTTGTTGCAACAAAAGCAAATATTGTTTAATGAGGGTTTGTGATGTTTCCAGCCGTGCTCATGGCGACCAAACCACATTTTTTTTCTTTCTTTTTTTTAATGGGTGTTTGAGACATTTTCAGCCATGTTTGTGTTTATTTTTGTAACAACAGTTTGGGACATTTCCAGCAGTATGTGTTGCAACAAAAGCAAAGATTTTTTAATGAGAATTTGGATCATTTTCAGCCATTTTTCTAACAACCAAACAAAATATTTTTGTTGGAGTTTGGGACATTTCCAACCAAATATATAGCGACCAAACTACCTATTTTTCCACAAACGTTCAGGACATTTCCAAATATTTTTTAACGCGAGTTTGTGACGTTTCTGTGTGTTGATGGCGACCAAACTGCACATTTAACAAGAGTTCCAAACATTTCCAGCCTTGGCTGTGTCGACCAAACCGGATATTTTTTATAAACAAGAGTTTGGGACGTTTTCAGCCAGAGGTCGGACAGCACCTGTGCTGAACGTATCTTCCTGCAGGAACGCGTTGTCACAGTGATGTTGCTAACAAAGGACAGCTGGTTATCTGGTGTTACGCTCAGGTTCAGAGACACCACAGAGCTCTCAGTGGTGATGGAGAGGTCACTGACCTTCTGTGGAGGGAAGAGCAACTCAGTGCTGTTGAAGTTGAGCTTCTGGTGGTGTGCAGACATTCACTGAGAGATGGTGGCCAGCCAGTTGACTTTGACTCCAGATGTCCTGAACTTCACGAGTTTCATGGAGCTAATTCTGGTCTTCTCTGGGTTTATTTCTGTCTTTATTCTATCTGATGTTTTTGGATTCTTCAACGTGTGTCTATGTGTCATTTTACTGCTGTAGATGTTTCAGGTTGTGCTCATTTAACTCCTCTATATCCTGTTGGGTAGTTTAATCTACAGTGATGCACGTCTGACATGTCCGTCTGTCCTGTGAGACAGACACGTTTATTTAGCAACACATAAAAGAAAACTTCATCCTTCAGTTTATCACAAACACTCAATGTAAGTACATGTGGAGATACGTGGTTTTTCACACACCACATATCATCAGCCCATCAGATTCGCTCCAAACTTTTTAAATGTATTCTGTAAACTGTTGTTTCCAATCAGCTGCAGACAAACACACACACAGATCAGACCAGCGATATCAGCCTCACTGTCACGGAGCGTTCAGGAGCTGAAATGAATGTAGGACACGTGTACAACATGTTTGGAGACCAATAGGAGCAGAGACAGAGCAGTGACGTTGGCGCTGTCAGGTGGGGCGGTGGCATCGCTGTCAGGTGGTGACAGATGAAGAGCTCTGATAGGTCCAACATGTAGGCTGTCATGTCAGAACAGCTCAGACAGTGGGCGAAGATTTGGCTCAACATTCACAAGTGAAGCAAATGGCAGGTTTCAGGTGAAAGTCCAGAGTTTATTGAATCCTTTCACCACCCCTCCTGTCCACCTGCCTTATAGGGACTTTTCAGCTCCTTATATTGCGTTGTTACCAGCGACGTTTCAAACTGACGTCGTCCAGAGTGTTTCATAACGCTGCAAGAGGTGCCTTACAGGGACCTGGAGATGTTAGCTGCTGCATCAACAACTGCCACCACCGAGTGCGTAATGTAGCGCTGCATAAGTGACTTTATGTGTCCGTATCTTACAAAGTCGTCCACTGACATAGTGCCAGGATTTGACAACTTTAGCTGGTGGCCGCTGCGTTAATGACTGCCACCACCCGGTGCGTATTATACCGCCACGAAAGGTGCCTTTGTGCGTTGGTATCTAACGCCGAGATCACCGACAGAGCGGCGGTATTTGACGAGTTGGGAATGAGAACAGGCTGAGACCGAAGACTTCGGACAGTCTGAGCAACACATGACTGCAGTGTAAGCCAATCACAGCGAGACTTTCTGACTCTGTGATCGACTGATGTGACATCATCGTACTGATGATACTGACGACAGCGGTGCAGCAGGATTCACACCTGCATCTGCTGACAGGAAGTTCATTCATCACCGTGGAAACACAGAGAGATGGTAACCAACCAGCTGACGGACTGAGATAACACACACACACACACACACACACACACACACACACTCTGTTCCACCTGATAACAGTTTAATCTGTTTTCAATTATTTCCAATTTATTTCAGTTGCAGCTGCAGCACCTCGGCTGTCTGTCAGCTTCCTTCCTGTTCAACTTATTTTTATTTTATTATTTAGTTTTTTGTTTTAGTTTTTATAAATGTGAACGTTTCAGAATCAGGTGCAGTCAGTGTCCAGCTCTGATTCTTCCTGTTTAAACTACAAATGATCAGAATTTCAATAAATTTCTGACAATGATAAAGTTTAATTATGCAGCACAAGAGATTAATGACGTTTTACACACAGTCTTCATCTTTTAATACAAACACATGTCACATGTTTATTGACCAAACTGCAAACACACAGAAATACACACAGACAAATTTACACAAATTAAATAAGGTTATTAAAAATCTCTCGGTGAGTCAAACACCTGCTGAGTGTTTTCATGTTTAATTCAACAAACACACCGTCCTGCCTCCTCCTGCACACGCTACAACAATTATCTCAACACGCTCACCATCAACACAGAGGAAACAGAAACTCACCATTAATTCTTTATGAATTTAAAATGAAAGTTCTTAAGATTTACACCCAGTGGCCACTTTATTAGGTACACCTGTACAATCTGATCCATATGTTGTGATACAAAATGTATTTTTTGAAGGCGTTTAAGTTTATGTTTGCATTGTTTTATCAAGCACACACACGTGAGCGTGGTGCACAGAGAGGCAGAGCTACAGGCTACAATGAGGCTAAAAACAGAGTTCAAATGAGGTTTTTCCAAACAACTTTTTATGTCGGGGCTTCAGGACACTTGGATCACTACGGACGAGCAGTATGGAGATATTTTGTGGTTTCAATTATGTTGAATCTGGGGCGCCGTCAGCCTCCATTAGGTGGAGTTGTGTTGCTACCTCCTCTCCCCTTGGATCTCTGCAAGTGATGTGAGGACTCTAAAACTTCACCTGAGCCTCCCTCGGCATATGGGTGAGTAGATAATGGCTGAATTTACATTTTTGGGTGCACTATTCCTTTGTAGGTTGGTATCTTACACAGACGTCACTGACAACTTTGGTAGTTAGCTGCTGTGTTAACACCTGCTGCCACCCAGTGTGTTTCATACCACAGTGAAACACGGCCATGTATCACGGTAACGTGAAAGGACGGCTAGAATAGTGTTAACTATTGGTTTCAAATGATACACAGACCGCGGTCTCCTGGGTGAAAGTCCCAGAACGTCAACAATCAACACACCCAGGGTACCTTGGACGCCATATGTGGACGTGGAAAGTCCATGACCAAACGTGAACAAGGTCGGAGTGAGAATTTGTTGTCAAGTGAGTATAAATGAGCCTTAAAATCCATTCTCATTGATGGCGAATATCTGCGCGGATTATTCTCGCGGAAAAATATAAAAGCTAATTTCATGGGTTCTTATGGAACCACGGCGGAACTTTCGTGCGGTGAAAAAAGTTTCCGCCCAGACTTTGACCCCCGTGGAATTCACCGGCAGAACTACACAGCTGGGCCAATGAAATTGACCCGTGAGAGTCCAAAATCCAGTCAGGCAGGACAGTATGGGAGAAAGGTTGATAAACCTCGTTTCACAGCACCCCGTCCTCTTTGATAAAAGACGGGATGATTTTATGAACAATGAATTAAAGGACAATGTCTGGCAGTCCATTGTCCAGCTTGGTGGCTGCGGTGAGAGTGGTAAGTGCTAAAGAAAGTTGATGTTGACGCTTGTTAAATGTTAGCTTGCTAGCTAGCTAGCTAGTGCTAGCTAAGTTAACGTTAGCTAGGCATCAGGGTAGCTAACATTACTGAGTACTCGGTAACGTTTGCTTGACCACCAATAATTTTGATTTTGTCAGGATCCACATTAGTCCGTACCGCGCCTGTGTGTATGGTTTAAAAAGCGCTGCACGAATATTCTGCAAATCCGTCCCGCATTTCTGCATCGCGGCAGAAAGAATGGACTTTTAAGAGGGAAAACTTGTATTTTTGGGGTTGAACTGTCCCTTTAACTGTGAGCTCAGTAATAAGCATGTCATTTACACATCTCTGTGATGTCAACAAAGACTAGACGCTATTCATTTTGTGAAAAGGTCATGGCAGAGCTGTTTGATTGGACTGCGTTTGATTGTATAGGTGTCCCTAATTAAGTGGCCACTGAGTGTGATCCAGCCAGTGAGCTGTGGAAGGAGAATATGCATTCACAGATGTTTACATTTTTAATTTAACCTTGTATAATAAAAAGCTGCTGTGTTTTGATGTCGTCGTCCGCAGATCAACACGAGACTGACAGCAGCAGCCAATCCTGTGGCTCAGATGTAAGCAGTGGGCGGAGCTACAGTTCAGTTTATATTAGTGAGGGTTAATATCTTTAAAGACACGTCTAAGTAATATTGTGCTTTTAGTTTGGGTTGAATATGTCAGTGTAATTGCTCACACACACACACACACACACACACACACACACACTCTCTGCAGTGTTTAATGAGTCAATATTTGCTTTCTGTCTCTCTGATCTCCATTAAAGGTTAATTAGTGTCGACCTCCTCTCTCTGTTCAAACACTGAAACCTGCTGCTGTTTCCACACACTCTCATCACTCTCATCACTCCCAGTGCTCCCAGTGCTCCTCCCTGCCGTACATGCTAGAGTGTATTTTAAATGAGGCAGAGGAGCGTGTGCAGCATGTGAACACGTGCGCTCTCAGTGCTGAACATTGTGTCCTTTCTATCAGCTTCTCCTAAAGTTGTGTTCAAAAACAGGAACTTTTTTTGAGTCTGATTTGATTTGTAGAGTTTTGCTTTGATGGAAGAAGTTCTGTTCCCGTCTGATAAATGTTTCCCCACTGCTGTGTGGTGATGCACGAGCTCCATGTGGGCCGGACGCTTTCTATGTTAATGACACAACCTCACAAACTAACCACCCTTTGTATTTCTGTGTCACGTCTCGGCCGTGGTCAGTTCTGTTTGTTCCCGTTTAGCGTCTCCTCCGTCAGTCAGGATACTGAGGGGTAGATTATCGACTTGATTGGATCTTTTCAGACTTGAACCAGAGAAAAATTCATCCTCAGGATCTTGTCTTCGCTGACCTCCAGTGGTTCTACTTCTCACCTTGCTGCAGTGTTGTTCAGGTGTTCTCTAGAACCCTGTGACATCACTGTTGGGCGTGGCCACTGGTGCGACAGAGCTCACCTCTGACCACACCCATCAGTGATGCTGTGAGGTCAAACAGAAACCTTCAGTCAGAGAGGACAGTGACCAGCAGGGGGCGCCTGAACCCTCAGCACCCCCTCAGCTCTATAATCTCGAACCTGATCAACACCTGGATGTTTATGTAATATTTTACTTCAAACTCTGGACACACAGGAGGCGGAGCCACAAACTTGATTTCTCTTTTTAATTGATAATTACATTAATTATTCAGGTACACTGCAGCCAGACGGCTGCTGATTGGTCCATCCAGTCGCTCAGGAGAAGGCCAGGTGATCTGGGATTGGTCTGTTGGTCAGCTGGGAACAAAACAACAAGGACAGGTGAGAGACAAATGCAAATTACCTATGCCTGGCCTCAATAAGTAGTCTGGTACAGTTTAAATAGGTAGTCAGGTACCTGGGCGGGGCTTAGATAATTGGACCGGCACCTGGATTAGGCTTTAACAGTTAATAAAGTACCTGGGCGGGGCTTAAATAGCTGGTCAGATACTTGTGCGGGGATTAAATAAGTAATGGGAGTACCTGATCAGGGCTTAATCAGGAATTCATGTACCTGGGTGGGGCTAAAATTGATAATTGGGTACATTGGTGGGGCCTAAACATATAGTCAGGTGACTGGGCTGGGCTTAAATAGGTAGTAGGGTACCTTGGTGGGACTTACACGGGTAGTAGGGTACCCGGGCAGGGCTAAAAAAATAGGTAACTATGTGCATGGGTGGGGCTTAAACATATAGTCAGTATCAGGGTGGGACTTAAGTAAGTAGTAGGACACCTGGGAGGGGTTTAAACACGCAGTCAGGTACCTGGGTGGGGCCTTAACAGGATGTGAAGCCCTTCCAGTAGAAGTTCTTGCAGCCGGCTTTGCGTTCGCGGGGGGGCAGGTTGTTGGGGGGGTCGACAGACCGCTCCAGGTTCATCCTTCCTCCTGTTGCCATGGAAACAACCTCAGCCTCCCGCTGGGTGTCGGCCTCCGGGAGAGACATCTGAGCCAACAGGTCCTCCACTGCACGTTTACTCCACTCCTGAGAAACAACAGTAGGTATTTTTCAGAACAGACGACTGAGAAAAGCCTGAATCACAAAATACTGGAGCTGTTCTGGAGCTTTTGATTGTATAACATGAACTTCCTCAGCAGGTGAGGTTGTCAGCTGCTGTTTTTAAGGTGAAAGACGAAATGATAGCGATAAGTCCTTAAAGTTTGCAGAAACAAACAGCTTGAACATCTGCATGTCATGTGGTGACACCAAAAGCTTCAGACAAACCTTCAAATACTTTGTGAAGAGTCTGTTTGTCAACTACCTGAATCTATCTGATCGTCTTTGACATGAAAACAAGACTTTTTTATGGACATAGAGACTAAAATTAGATTAAAACATTCTGGATACAAATCGGATTTTTAAACCAACACACAGCAGCCTGCTGTAGTTCGGGCAGGAACCTAACTCGTGTTATCGTCACATGTTTCATACATTCTTTAATCATGAATGTCCATGGCCTGCAGCGTCTCTCACAGCAGGTGATCCATATAAACATTTGCTGTTCTTTCATGCTGAAACAACACCGTTAGATTTGCATTCTCGCCGCTAATCTGCTGCCTCCACCTCCCCGGCCTCCTCCTGTTTTAGCATTTAGTTGTTCATGATTCTTAAACGTTTTTAATTTGTCCTTTAAATGTTGAGTATCTCAGGGTGTTTGTCAGCTTAGAGACAGTTTGTGTCAAGAGAATCACCTCGTATTTATTCCAACATTAATTCTTGATATCAGTGTTTAAAACATAGAAGTAAACTGTGTATGGATGACATTAATCTCACAGCTGAACAGGACAGCTAGGGCCGTCATGATAAAGACTTCATCCTGCCTGGATGATCCCACAAACAGTAGAAGATGACTCTTCAGCTGCTGAAAATGAGGCATGTTAAATATTAAATCCTGAGCTCGGTGCGGTGATGGAGTACCTCAGGGCTCCATTCTGGGTCCTCTCAGTATGAATCCGTAAAAACTGGGAAGTAATCACTAATCCTGTTGTGATACAGTTCTTATTTTGGAAGTTGTGTTCCTGGACGAATATCTGTTTACAGTTTGTGAAACAACTTAATAATGTTCTTTTTGGTTTTCTTTTACCATGAACGTAACCAAACTAACCAGTTCATCTTCATCACTGAGGATGTCGTCTTTCATGTAAAACCAAGACACACTTTTAGGAAACACTTCTCATAAAGCCTTGAATTCAACTTTAGTTGCGTCTCAGTTCAGGGGCTGCAGCCTTTGAAGGACACGGTGTTAGTGGTTGACGTCGGCCACGTCCACTGAAGATCACATCAGCCAAACTGAATGGTCTTCGAAGTGGGACGGTCTGGTCTGTGGAGAATTTCCTTGTTGCATCACTAGTTGTTTTCACCCCAACCTGTTGGCGTTACTGTTAGCTAGCAACCAGCGCTTGACGAAAAAAGGAGTAAGCTAGTAAGTTAGTTAGCCCTAAATCATGAACCCGGAGATTGTTATGATATTTTTTTTTTTTTATTTAATACTTGAGGAGATGATTCACCGCTGCAGATGCTGCTGTTTGATATATTTCACGCTGATGGAGCGTTTTCAGTAAATGTATTAAATTTTAAGCTGTGTGCTTTTAGCTAACAGAAATGTTAACAACAGTTAACTTTTAGCTAGTTAGCAACTGTTAGTTAACTTAACTTAATATATAATCGCCACCGGTGCACAACGCATCTTGGGATAAGCATGGCCACGAAGGACTCATCTGTTGCATCCTCCAAATTCTGGGAAAGAAGGCTACATTTCTCAGCCGCATTTGGAAGGAGCCTTTGAAATGGGACGGCCTTGGTCGCACCGATGTGACGCTATCAGTCTTCAAATGTAGCCTTCGAAGGCTGCAGCCCCTGAACTGACACACAGCTTTTGTGTCATTGTTGTTTTGTAATGTGACATATTCTTCATCTAACTCTAGTGCACCAAGCTGTGGTGTGCTCAGTACCGCCCCCTGAGGTCAGAGAGCACAAAACACCCACTTTAAGTGCTGTTGGTGAGAACTGTAGTCACTGTGGGTATTTTTGCCATCCATCCACCAGCATTTGAATTTTATGCATTTGTCTGAAGCAATATTTTTGGGTTTTACAAAAGAAAACTCTTCTAGGATGAAGACGAGCTGGTTGGTTTGGTAAACATACATTTGGGTAACGTCCCCTCCTCTTACAAGACTGAACCCTAACCCTGTCCTGAGCATTAAAGTTGTCACAAGAACTGTAAACAGAACTGTGTCCTGGTTTAGCTTTGACCTGCTGCGCTTACTGTAGCTGTTACTGTGGAGGGTTTTAACAGACTCAAACCTGACTGCAGCCCAAAAACACCTGTTGTCAAATTAGTAGTCTGTGTTACTGTGTGACTTTGCTGAGGCTGAACAAACTCTCATAAACACCAAAGTCAAACAAAATAAAAACTAACTAACTGATGGAGGCAGCAGTAGACCAGCAGCTCCTGTGTGCAGAGATCTTAAATCACTGTTTTTCTAAATGGAGTCTGGCTTTGATGATATAATAATATAACAGCTTCAGATCCCCTCTGTAAATGTGTCTGACGGAAAGGTAAAGTGAAATTATTGTAAATATAACGTACAATTAACTAATATTGATTTTTTTTTAGGTGGCTAAAATCCATTTTCTGCTGACCCCGCACACAGCAGTAAATTGTTAAGCTTCTGTGGTGGTACAGCTTCCTGCTTCTCCGACCTGGAGGCAGACTCACCACCATCTACTGGAGGTAATACACTGAATATGGGTAAGTATCTCAAACAACCCCATTTCAAAACATCCAAACTATCCCTTTCATGCTCTCAGTGGTTTTGTTGCTGCAGCCACACATGGTGGCTAATGATATCTTCTTTTAGAAACCTTTTGATTTATGTTTGATTCAGTCAGTTTGCTGACTTAATGACTTTTCTTTTACTTGTGCCAGTGCCAAATGTTCTGTTTAGCAAAAGTTAGTTTTGCTTTAAACTTTAAAGCACCTCCAAATCAGCAAAATGACTGAAGTCAGAACTCTTTTCACTGAATCTGCAAACATGAACAGTTGTCTGGGAGGAGTTTGGGGCTTTTGTAGCGCTGCCCAAATAACTGGCTATCACGTTTTCTGATTGGTTGTTGACTCTGTCTCTCACCTGTGACAGGAGTCCGGCACTGCGAGCTCGTTGCAGCAGTCTGTGGTGACGCAGCTCCAGGTCCAGATCCTGGTTCTGGTACTGGTCCTGGTCTCTGTCGGGCTGTGAGAAAACACCTGGACTGCACAGAACCAACGCCACAAGGACCAAGATGGTGGGACAACGAATGCACTGCATACCTGCCGAAATACCAGGTGAGAGAAGAAGAACATTTACGCTGAGGAAAATCAAAATGACAGAAACAAAGTAGGAAAAACAGAAGAAGAAGAAACGAGAAAGAAAAAGGAATGAAAATGAAATGGAAGTTCTCACTGTCTGCTGGTCTGGTGACTTCTGCCGGTCCTGGTGCTGGTTCTGGTTCTGGACTTGTCTCTGGTTCTGGTCCTCTGGGTGCTGCACTTTTGAAGCCCAGTGCTCCTCCTCCTGCAGGTCACATGACGCAATGTGTGTGATTGACAGCTGGCGGGGTGCGAGGCGATGAAGGAACGCCGACATTCAAGTTAAACAAACGTCCATTAGTCCTTATTGACTTTAAATGGAGTCTGAACAATAAAACAATAAAACTATCAGCAGCAGCAGCGTTCTGCAGCCGCCGGCGCTCATCTACAACAAATACAACGGCAGAATGTCCGGCTGAAGAGGAAAGGAATTAACGGAGCGTTCAGAGGATTAGCAGACTTCATTAGCACTTGCTGATATCTCCATTAAACAAAGAGGCAGCTGCGGAGAGTCGCCCACTCAACATTTAGTCAGAACAAACACGACTCCTGCTTCACTTTAATACTGTAGAAAAACACTTTCTATGAGTTTGAAATGTTCGGCTGAGGAAAGACAGAGTGGATGTGACATCAGGGAATCCCAAACGTAGGAACACCACAGAGATACTTAGAGTAAAAGTTCTTCAGCCGAACTTTGGTCCCTGCAGCTCGTGATGAAAGATTGATGTCAGAGGTCATTCATGCATCTTAGTGTTTACCAAACAAAACAAAAACAGATTATCATAATTATTGATTTATTGATTCATTTCTCTCGTTTGTCAGTGATAAACTATCATACAGCCTCTGAGATCTCTCTGTCAGATCATCACAGATATCTGGGGACAGTTACTGACAACACAGCTCGACACACTCTGATCCTGATCTCTGAGTCGACTGAGCCTGAGCTGAGAAACTCTGAGCGTTTGGTTCCAGAACAGCTGATCAGAATCAGCTCAGTCGACTCTGAGTATGTTCAGCCTGAGGGAAGCGGTGAGCTTATAAAGACATCATCAGTGGAGTGCAGATGAATGTGGACTATTCATGAATCACTGCATCATGTGTTCATGTAGATTAATTTCTGATTAACACTGACAAACCTGCAGTTCTGTGGAATTCCTCTTTGATGATCCGTTCTGATTCACGCCCAGGGAAAACCACAACAACGGGCAAAAGTCTCGACTTTATTCACAAAAGGACACGCCATGTCTCTACTTCCTGCTATACGCTCAGCAGGCAGTCAGCCTCAGGCTTAGATACTTCATGGAGTATGTTGCCATAGTAACTGACTCAGCGTTACGCTGAGCTTGCTTTGTGAAACGGAAAACTCAGAGTTTCATCTGAGGCTGAACTTACTCAGAGTTTCACTGATCCTGCTCTCTGAAATAGGGCCCTGCAAATAGACAAAACATGTGAAAATTAAGAAAACATCTCCAACAATTTGACACCACATGTGCAAAAAAAGAAGAAGCAGAAAACACAACCAAATATAGAAACAAAGGAAACTATCACTATCAGAGGCCCCATGATATGATACTATCACGATACTTAAGTTTAAACTTTGTGGCCGTGTTTGTGCCGCAATGTTATTAACGTAGTAACTTTTGTGAATTGACTGTTGAGCCCACACTGTAACTAACTGCACTACCTGAAGATATATTATGATTATTTTTGGAGAAATGAAAGAGTGATTCCAGAGAAAAGCAGACAGAGGGGTCTACAGTGTGTGTTTGAAGGATATATCCAGGATGTCAAACTGACTCAGCAGCAACAACAGATTAAAAAGACAAAGATAGTTAGAAGCTAAAGCCGAACTATAGGCTACAGATCACAGTGTAAAAGTGAACCACCACATCACTGCTGATCGCCACACAAGACAATGAATATAAAGGGAAACTTTGCTGATACTGAACCAGCTGTGTGGCATCACAGTCTGTGTGTGCCAGCACTGGACCTCCGCCGTTGGATGGGCAGGAATCTGCGGGGGAAGTCAAATAACATTCATCTGCGCACACTGTGATGACACACAGCTGGTTGAATATGAGCAAAGTTTCCCTGCTTCCCTTCACTGGTTCCTGTACAGCAGGGTCGCTCTTTGTTTCACTGTTATAATCATTAAAAGCAAAAGCAGCATGTGTATACATTCAGTAGGCTATATCTTCAGTAGCTAGCTAGCTAACCCTACACTTTACAGGGTTTGATTTTGGTTTTGGAACAGGGAAGAAACGTATATCTTTTTCCAACCTCTCCAGGTAACGAGTATCATTAATACACGACGTGCCCCAGACACAACATTTAGCTCCACATCCACAAAACCAGCCTGAAAGTGAAGGAAATCTGAAACAATTGCATTAGAGTCAATGGAGCACAGCTGTGTTGTTGTTGGACCCTCGTCTGAGCTGCCTGATGCTACGTTATCATTGGCCAGTCTGCGTTCAGAGTCGGGACTTAACAAAGGGTCAGTTTGAGCTTGAGATGAGCCAGATAGCAGCACAAATGATGGAGCTATCTGCAGCCACGATCCGTTCTTGTGAATTTAATCATCAGTGCGTATGATGTGATTTATTCAGATGCATTCTGTAGGACATTAAAGTGGGGAATAAGAGTCGTACTGAAATTAAACCTGTCAGTTGTTTGTTGCTGAGATGGAGCGACAAAAAGTGGTTGTTTCTGACTGAGACATCCGTGTGTTTCCTGCCAGGGCAGTGCCATGACATGTGGTTGTTTCCCGTCTTCCTGAGCTTTCTACCATTTTTTCTGCTAAAATGTTTTTCTTCCTCAATATTGAAACTCTGAGGACAAAAAGTATATATATCTTTTATTATCTGTAAAACATAACTGACTTGACATCATCTTCATCCTCATCTTCATCATCACTTTCTCTGAATGCTTATAAACTGCACATTAGCAGCAGCTTGGTTGCTGTGGTAACACATTAACCGTGAGCAGCCGTTGCTGCGGAGCCGCTGGCATGAACACACACACACACGCACACACACACACACACACACACACAGGGACACGAAGGGAGAGTGATGACATCACACTCCCCCCTGTGATGCGTACAGTTTGTGTTTCCACACTGAGTCACTGAGTGAAGTCACCAACATGCAGATTACAGGAAAACACTTTAATTTCATTTACGCTCACAACGGTCACATTAAACTGTTACTGAGAAAACTTTATTAAATGTGTGTTTCATTTGGGGAACATTAATCACAGGCAGAATTTATCAGCTTTGTTTTTTCTTTAAATATTACTGTATATTACAACAGTACAGCTCAGAGCGCCCTGCAGCCAGACAGATAATCATCTGACACAATGTATTCACGATGCTCCGGATGCATCTGAACTCTTTCCTTTTGTTTACACTTTGCTGGTGCAACAAATAAACTAGTGTTAGTGTAGAGTGTCTCTCCTCTGCAGCTCAACAAGGAAACATAATCAATCCATCAATCATTTATTTGTCACATGGAAATTATACGTAACTCCAGTGAAATGTGAACACATCAGCTCCTTTAACTCACGAACTGTGGTTTAGTCCTTTTTCATCTTGTGTCATTGTTGGCTGATGTTTCATAACTGTCCACGTGTCCGGATGGTTCTGAGCCACAGCGATCAGTCGCATTTTAGCCATTTTGAAGCATTTTTCTGTTGTTATAGCGCCACCCAGTTGCCAATTAGAGTTAAATTTCTCCAGTCACCTTGAGGCGTCCTGTTCTACATATCTACCAAGTTTAGTAAAAATCCATATGGCGGTTAGGCCTAGATAAGAAATGAGCTCTCTAGCGCCCCCATTTTGTTTGATGGGGTCAATAATGGAGGGGTCCCCTCAGATTATGTGTGGTCATATGCCTACAAAGTTGCGTGGTGATGGGTGAAACCCTTGAGATGTTATACACCTTTATGTGATGAGCCACGCCCTCCGCAATATTCATTGCCTTATAGAAGCTCAGTTTTAGTAAGTTTTCCAACTTTTGCCAAGAGGGAACTTTAGATATTGGTCCCTAGATTATACGCCAGCATCAGGGGGAAATGCAGCAGGACTACAATGAAAGGTGAGACGGGTGGGAGGGGTCCAACAAGCACAAACTGTCATCTGGGAGGTTGGTGTTCACTTCCTGACTGTGAACTTCCTGTTCTTTTTTCCTGAACCCAACTGGCGTAGTGCTTTTATTTTGAAAGAGACTGTATGCAAACTGTACATTTCCTGTGAAAACAGAAGTGTATTTTGAAAACAGACAATGCATGTAACAGGCTGAAGTTGACACGGCGTCCCAGAACGTCAACAACCAACACACCCAGGGTACCTTGGACGCCATATGTGGACGTGGAAAGTCCATGACCAAACGTGGACATGTGACGAGGTCACAGTGAGAGTGTGTTGCACTGGGTCATATTTGTTTGGATGTAATTATGTGACAGATCTCTCTCATAAAACTGATCGAAACTTTAACCGTGGGTCTGAGAGGGGCTCTCCGGCTCTGCAGGTTGATAATATTTATCCAAAGGGGCCACCACCATCCCCCTCACACCACTGGGCCCCTTCAATAATAACAGCGACCGGTCGGGTATCATGCCAACATGAAAGGAGGGGGTTTTTTCATATTTTTCGGGGCTCTATATTCAACGACTTTGGAGTGAGACCGGGTTGTTGGTTTTGTCTACATTGAGAGCCAGGTTGTTGAGCACTGACCATGCTTTTAACTGCCCCACCTCAGCCCTGTATGCCGATTCATCATTGCTGCCGACGAGTCCCACCTCTCTGGTGTCATCAGCAAACTTGATGATGTGTTTGGTGATAAAGCTAGAAGCTCTGGGGTGAACCTGTGCTCACTGAGATGTTGTGTGACTGCCCACCCTGTCCGTCAGGAAGTTAACGACCCAGTGTGCACGTTCAGCGACCTCAGCTTCTCTACCAGTTGTTGCGTTATGATGGTTGAGCTGAGCTGAAATCAGTGAAGATGATCCCGGCGTTCTTCCCTTCAAGGTGGGACAGAGTGAGGTGGAGTGTGGTGATGATGCAGCCTCTGGGGATCGATCTGCTTTATATGCAAACTGTGGCGGATCTGAGTTTTGCTTGGAGGCCCGCCTTTATGTGCGAGTCGCTCAAAACACTTCAGAACTATTGACGTCTAGGGGAGAGTGGGGTGATTTGAGCCAGTTGAAGAGTTGGTTGGTTTGGCTCGTTATTGTCATGCCCTCACTTAGAAGTCGCCTAAAGTAAAAACTGGCTCTTCTAACCCCACTCTCCCCTACCTGTCCTTTACCCTGCACTAAGATGAGTTTTTACAGGATGTAAATCGTTTTAATAACACAAAATACAACAGGAAGTGACTTCTGTAAAACAACATGTTTTATTAAACTCAACACGAATCATATTCACAAAACAAAAAAAAAAAAGTTATCACACTATATCAGTGATATTTAACAATTACAGGATACGAGTATGTACAACAAGAAAGCCTTTTGGATGATGTGACGATGGTCAGACTGTAAACAGGTGTTATCGTTTTTCATGTTTATCATCACTTAGTAAAGAATACAAAGAAAACCTTCGTGCAGAGTCACCAACTACTTTATGACTACGACACCCAGCATGCTTTGCCATGGGAATCTCCCAGTCAGAGCGCTCCAGGCTCTGTCGCCATGCGGGGAATAAAAATGTGTTCATCTTGTGATGTTTTTATTTTTTAATTCACTTCAAGTTTTCTTGGAGCTCCATCTGCTGGCTGCTGGAGGAACTGCAGCTTCTTCTTCTGTGGTGTCTCAGAGGAACTGCAGCTTCTTCTTCTGTGGTGTCTTAGAGGAACTGCAGCTTCTTCTTCTGTGGTGTCTCAGAGGAACTGCAGCTCCAGTCATTGAAGTAGTGTTAGTTGTGTTAGTAGTGGTGACATTAGTACTTACAACAGTAGCAGTACATACAGTAATAGTAGCATTAGTACGATGATGACAGTAGAAAACGTGGCGGTAGTAGTGGCACTTGTGTACACTGACTTTCTTCTACATACTCACAACTGTGAGTCGTAGCAGTAGAAGTACTTGCACCAGTAGCAGTAGTCACATAGCTCTAGCAGTATGAGTGCAAACACCAGTAGATGAAGTAGCACTTAGAGGCTGTAACTACCAGTAGATAGTAGCAGCAGTAGTTTTTTTTTTTACACTCACAACTTTGTCGAATATCAAAACATTCTTGTTTAACTGCTGGAGAAAACACTTGGGGCATGTATGAAGAAACCAAGTACCACTACACTGTAGTAGTGATGCTGATGGCGTTGAGGTGTTGATGTTGCTACTGTTACCTGAAGGATGTGTTAGTATCAGTGACAGTGACAGCTGAAGTAGTACTTGCAGTGGTAATAGTAGTAGCACACCAGAGGCGTCGTGATGAGTATCATCATCAGGTCTCTGCTGGCGCCAGGAACATCAGTAGTATCAGCGGTGTTAGCAGCAGCAGTATTTACAGCAGTAGTATCAGCAGTGTTGATGTTTACAGTTGCTTCATACAGACTCGACAGCGGCTGATCAGACTGCCCGGAAACTCTCCTGTGTCAGTCTGAGGCTTCGGTTTACTGCAGGACGAGAGACAGAGACAGACACAAGTTCATTTCATGTCCCAGTTTGAATCCTTAATTTAAATGAAATGTTGCGCTGACACAAACACGAAGAACACAACAGGTTAATTTACTTTCTTTGTATTTCATCACATCCCCCCTTCGCTGCACGTCAAACTGACGCTGCCTCCTGCTGGTGCTAAAGAGCACTGCAGCAGGATTATATCAGGATCTGATGAAGCAGAAACACTTTTCACGTTTCCCTAACGTCGGAGAAAATGGATTTATTGTGTCAGTCGGACTAATACCAGACTTTTAAAATACATATAAATGTGTTAGTGCGACTGAAATCTTTATGAATTGTGGAGGACTTCATATTGTTTTTACTTTACTGTCCTGAATTGCTTAAGATGTAGTCTGTCTACCTGACCTACTTTAACACTGTGACAGTGTCTCTGAGACAAACAAGTCAAGTGACAAATATGAATAAATCTTCATATATCTGACAAAGTTTCAGAGTTTTAACACATTTCCTTCTGCAGGGATCATCCTGATGTTTTGGATCAAAGGTATCCCGATCATACTGAAGAGCTTTGAACAACACAGACTGAAAGTTTGATCCACATCAAAACCAAGACTGGAATATGTGATCTAATCTGATTTACTTAAAACAACCCATTTTCAAGATTTGATCCAATCTGATCAGATGTTTTCTGAACAGCAGGGCCCTGAACTTTATGGTCAAAAATTCTGTTTAGATGTCACGTGTTCTGTTGTATCAGTTTGGTCGTAATAATAATACAGCACTGCAGATTAAACATCTAAATACTGATATAATGTGATCATGTGCAGCAGTCCCTCAGTCTTTGGTTCTTCCTGTTATTCCCTTTTTCCCAGTTAAGTGTAGCTGAGTGTCAGCGCTCCCCTCAGTTGATTGGAGGGTTATTCAGATCACCTGTTGTTCAGACTGAGTGAAATGACTCCTGAATGAGAACTGAGAGCAGCTTGGTGTATTTCTCCTCTGGGCCAATCAGGAGGTGGCGACGCCCTTTCTTTGGAGTTTAAGTGAGGTGATGAAGCTCACACTCAGGACAGTCTGATCCGTCCTCGAACAAATGTAGACCTCATGTTAGCAGATTTAATCAGCCATGAAGAAACTCTGACCTCTCGGCCCTTTGAGAAGTCTTTGCTGTTTATTGTTGTTCTGTTTGAGGGGATTTTAAGATGAAACTTCTGAATATTAAAGAACACCTGTCCTAGTTACCTGTATGAAGGCACATTTTAGTTTAAGGTTTGCTTACCTAATGATCACCCAACAGAGAGAGATTTGTTTCTCCCAATAATGTTTTATAGATTGTGTTGTTCTGAACTGGTTCTTAGGCTTAGTCCGATTAGTCCGAGCAAAATATTGATGCAGTGTCGACAGATTGGTTCTAACTGAAATGATACAACTCCAGACAATTTCAAAACTGATGGAGCTGGTGTGCAGCTGAACATCATGATAAAAGTGCTGTGTATTCGAACACTGAGACAAAGTTGTTTCTTATTTGAACATGTTCATGAATTTGTTGTGTAAATGTTGATCACACTGTTGTGTACCTGACCACCAGGGTTTTGCCAGCAGCTGATTGGATAGTTGGACACTAAAACATTTCCAGCCAACTACTTTCTCACTGTTTCAGGTTATGTCAGTGTCACTTTTAAAAGATTTTAGTCATCGTACATCTGGATCTTGAGTTATCAGAGAAACAAGCTGAACAAGGGTTACTGCCATCTCGGCTCAAAGTCCTCCCCGACCAACCGGTTTCAATTCAGCTTCATTTTTTTCCATAGTGTTTAATATCAGAGGGCTTTATAACATATGACATTCCTCTTTCCTTGGACCCTCACAGCGGGTAAAGAAAAACTTCCCAAACAAAAACCCTTTCAGCCTGGAGAAAAAACAAAGCGCGTTGAGGAGACACTGATTTTAACACCAAACTGCTTTGTTCAGTGTTTTTGATTTTAATCAGCTGGTGTGTTGGTTTTGGATATAAAAACCTCATGAACAATGAACACTGAAGGAAACAAGCTGAGCTAATACTAGCGGCGGCTCAGTTAGCAGCCCCTCCTGTCTGGTCACTGAAGAGCACCAGAGACCCATTTTAATGTGAAACTACTTTATTGTTTTTATGGTTTTAATCATCAGAGACCTCTTTGGATAATTTGGCTCCCACTTACTGTTTTACTGTCCTGTACATGAAGACATAAGGAATGTACCTTTCACTAAGATGACCTCTATTTATGTTGATTTCTTTTGGGTGGATGATCATGAAAAATTTGAGTTTCTTCAAGAAGGGGAACCTTTTCTGTGGCTGATTTATTTATTTTTCGCCAAGCCTGGCATAGAGGGAGCATTCTGTTTGAGGACTGAGCAGTGAAATGACAGTTACTTTGGATTTGTTACTGCAACGCCATTGTAATCATGTCCTGTAAACCCCTGTAAACTGCATGATCGCTTTTGATTTTTGCTGTTACCATTGTTATCTATATTTGATTTTATTGTGCAGCATTTTGGCTAACTCTGGTTGTTTTTCAAGGAACATGCTTCATAAATAAACTTGATTTGATTTGTGCATTGAAGCCTCCCAAATCAGCCCATGGATTTTTTTCCACCTGTCATGCTCTCAGAAGTGGAGAGCTTCTTTTTTTTTTCTTTCAACTAAACGAGGTACAGCGCTTCAAGGTTTGATAGACATTTCACAAATCAGACATCCTAACCGGAAAGCCTGTGATTCAAAGGTACAAACTGTACATGATAATCGCCTTGAATGGTTTGGAAGTGCACTCAGAATGATTCATGCACTGCCTTCGCTATAATTCAGCCTAATCTATGAAAAGTTGAAGTAAAGAAAACACTCACACAGCTATGTTCATATTGCTCATATTAAAGTATTTTCATCCAGCTGAACATTGTACGCACTTGTGGAGACTCTGCTGCACATTGTGATGCTGGTATTGTGTACATGAATATGCCGACGACACTGTTGTGTACATGAAGCTGTTTGTCCCTGAACATGTTAATAACATCTGTGCCTACCTGAATGTGTCGTGTACATGAACAAGACCTTAAAGGTGTGTCGTACCTGAACATGTCACTGGGGTTGAGAGCGGCCAGCCAGTAGCTGTAGGAGTCGGTGTAGTAGTTGCAGGTTCCTCTGCCGTGACACTCAATGAAGGGAATCTTCCTAAAGTTTTCCAGACAAGATCCAGGTGAGACCAGAGGCTGACCCGACCCCTCCGCCCCCACACCTGTTTCCTGCAAAGTGACAGCAGCAACAGCAAGGGTCAAATGTCAAAGTAACCTCTGTTCTAGATCAGACCTCAAGAGACAGTGGCTGGTTGTACCAAACACCTTAGATTAAGATTTTTTTCTAAAGTCTGAATTAATGTTTCCTTAAAATAAAATTGAAAAAACACCCTTAATTCTTCTCCTCCGTTTCCTTTGAGTGTTCACTTAAGCATTTAGATTTACTCCTTCTTTTGGTCTTGGAATCCCTTAAAGTTAAACTGTTGCACAAAGGACCTTAACAACCAAAGTAAAGAAAAAAACTTTCTTAACATGGCCAAGTTTATGGCGATAAATGGACTAATTTTTTTGGACCTTCTCGCCAGACTTGTTGAATTTATTTTTGTTGCAATTTCCCCCCACGTTCGTTGTTTTGTTTGCTGTTATTTGCGAAAAACCAATTTACTTTTTAGTGTGTACTTAATTTTATTATATTTGTCCAGAAGTAAAACATTTTCATGAACAACTTTCTTTTCTTGTCTTTTTTTCTCTGCTATTTCTTTATTATATACGGACCTACTTTGTCAGATAACAGCTATCACAGGCTTGATGAAAACCATGGCATTTTACAGTTGCAAAATCTCTTAAAACAGTAAATAACATCTGTTCAACATCCTTAAATAAGTCCCTCAATTAAAGTGAAATTCAGCCGTAAATGTAATACTTTAGGAGAAAACTTTAAGTGTTTTAAACAACCGACCACAGATTGTCACATTTCAGGCTGCGTGTTTTATGAACATTTTGGGAGGTTATGGTCTTAAATTTAGTGTTGTGCCTTAATTTCAACTTGTATCGTTATCATTTTATCCTATTTGACCTTTGTGTAAAATTTTGTCATAAATAGTGTATGAATTCTTAAGGTGATGGCAAAAAAAAAAACACATTCCGTGAGGTCACACTGTCCTTTGACCACTAAAATCCAATCAGTTCATCCTTGAGTTGAACTTGAAGTTTGTGCCAAGTTTGAAGAAATTCCCTCAATGTGTTCTTGAGGTATTGCGTTTATGATCATGGGACAGATGCAGGGTCACTGTGACCTTCACCACTGACCTTTAAACACCAAATTCTAATCGAGTGTCCAAGTGTTTTTGCCAAATTTGAAGAAATTGACTCAAGGTGTTCTCAACACCTCATTCACAAGAATAGGATGAGAGTAAGGTCACAGTGACCTTTGACCTTCGAAATCTAATCAGTTCATCCTTGAGCACAAGTGGACGTTTGTGCCAAATTAGGGAAAAATCCCCTAAGGCTTTCCTAAGATATGCCTTTCATGAGAATGCAATGGATGAGGTCACAGTCATCTTTAACGAGCAAATTCTATTCAGTTCATCCTTCCGTCCAAGTGGACGTTTGTGCTAAATTTGAGGAAATTCCCACAGGTCATTCTTTAGATATCCTGTTCACAATCATGAGAAGATGCAAAGTCACAGTGACCTTGATCTCTAACCTTTGATCACCATATTCTTATCAGTAAATCGTTGAGTCCAAGTCGACGTTTGTGCCAAATTTGAGGAAATTCCCTAAGGGCCTTCTTAAGATACAAAGAACACACACACTGACAGACAACCTGAAAACATAATGTCGCCGGCGTGGAGTCATGACAAAAGCAGCCCAACCCGACAATACGAGCTCACCATCACAAAGGAGTACCCGGACCAGAGCGGGTCCCAGCCTGAGGGACACTCTGGGATGATACTGGTCTGACTGTGGACGGCGATCACGTTGGCTCTGGCCTCACAAACTGTACACCTTGGACACAGGAAACACATCGTTACAAACATGTTGATCGTACAAATTCAGCTTTAGGTTCGCTTTAGTGTGTGTGTGTGTGTGTGTGTGTGTGTGTGTTACCGGCTGATGTAATTCTTCAGTAAATCTCCAGAGATTAACGGCATGCTGGCCGGCAGTAGTACATCAGTGGACAGCCAATAGGAGTAGTCATTGCGTGAGGCATAGCGACAGGTGCTGTCAGTGCTACAGAACAGGAAGGGCATGGTGGTAAAACGAGGCAGACAACTACCTAACGTACCTGAAGAGACAGAAAGAGACAAAGAGATGTGTTTCATTTCACTTTGACAGCAGAGTGTGTTTTGTGACATAAGGTGTCTTTTTGAAGGTGAAGAATCTGAACATGTTTATTACACTTCACCAGAAATCTGTTTACTGGCTGGATCTTTACTCAAGTAAAGTACAAGTACCTTGAAACTGTACATCAGTGCAGTACTTGAGTAAATGTACGTCTCACGTTACCCAGGTCTTGTCCGTGAGCTCGGTTGTTCCCGTTGATAAACAGCAGTGAGTATCCACTGTACATCTGAGTAGATCCTGCAGGGCATTCTGGGATAAATAGTTCCTGGCTGTGTCTGGTGAACAGGAAGCCGTCGTTCTCTGGTGCGACACTGCAGGTGCCCGATTGACCCCGAATACCTTTAGCGCCAGGCTGACCTCGTGAACCTGTGACACCTGTCAACACGGAGTCACTTCTGGATGAAAAAGATCACCAGCAGTGTAAAGCTGAAGGAGGTGATTCTCAGACTGATGAGCTCAGTGATCGACTTGGAGCTTTTAAAGGTTAAATTTGGTATTTTTCAACTCAGAATTGGTCCTGAACTGAGATCGCTGCAGCCGGCAGCAGTGAAACAAGCTGCAGCGTAACCACTCTGGGCATGTTCACACTGTCAATGTACCTTTACAAAAGTGTTTGTTTTTGCCACTGACAGGCTGAGATTGTTAAAGTGTCTTACTTTTTTTTTTTAAAAAAAGGTCTGTCTCTAGGGATAATTTCCATAATGCTGTCAGATCATTTTTGTTTAACCAGAAACAGCCCCAAATTCTCCATCATCAAACCCGCCAGACTCCATTTAAATAAACTTATTTTATCATCATAAAACACACTTCAAAATGTAGAGAAGCAAAATGAAACTCCTAAAAACCGTCTTTGTCTTTCTATTGTTCCAGCAATCACCAACTCTGGTTTGGTTGAAATTAACCCTTAAATCACCCAGTTAGATGTAAAAATATCAAACAGCAAACCTCACGGCAGAAAAATGAAGCCAGTGCAGGGGTGCCAAAAACTGCAGTTCATCAAATGTCCACTTGGGGCTGGCTGCAAAACAGAGTCAGTTCCTACAGAGTGCTCCAGGGATGACGTTTTTCTGTAGGCTGATGCGGGGGTTAGCATCACCCTGGTTCAAAAAACCTACAGGATTTTTCCATTGGGTTTTGGATTATTGCAGAAAATAAACTCTGTGGCAAACAAACGTTTATGATACTTACATGTTTTGTTCAGGGAAGGAATCTTCACCAATGAACACAATTTTTATGATTTTTTAAGCATAAATACAATCCAGACCAGAAGTAAAAAAAAAAAAACAAAAACCTAATGTTACGCTATAAACAATCACACCACTGTCGCATGACATATCGACACCATCATAACAAGAGTGTAAACACATGTTCAGTGTGATAACGTTCTGTAGTCTCATTTAGGTACTTTTTAAGACACATACACGCTTCAGAATTCACAGTGGGGTATTTACTGACGCATTTTATGTTGTAGAACAAAACATAAAAGTCTTAGTCTAGCAGGTGAAATAAGTTCCCATGTACCTGCATGGCATTTTTTTGTACCCTTGTTTTTTAGGACCCTAATGGTGTGTAGTTAAGAGTGTTTCTTGTTGCAAAGGTCAACTCATGGCCCATGGGGTTCATTTGGCAGCCATCTTGAATTGATGTCCACACTCCTATAGAAAGCACAAGTTGACAAGTCTTCTCACACTGAAAATCTCTCACCAGACAAAATGAATGTGAGGCACCTGTCCAGCTCCTCAGTGAACAGTTTATCTGCTGCCTGAGGAGTTCATCTGCTGCAGGAATTTTCTAAAGCACCAAGACAAAAACAAAAACAAAAAAAAACAAACAAAAAAGGATCTTACTCTTTAACACAAAGGTCTACCTCTGTAGGGATCCTTTCCATAATGTTGTCAGACACTCAGAATAAAAATCTGAGCCTGTCAGTGACAAAACAAACACTTTTAGAGGACATACTCTGATGGTTACATTGCAGCCTGTTCGTCGCCCTCAGCACTGGACCAGTTTCAAAAACTGTTGTTGCCATTTGTCATTCAGACACAAAAACATGGAAAATATGGTCTAGGTTGAAAAATACCAAACTAATCCTTTAATAGAAACTTTGCGATGCTGCTGTGTGTCTCCATCGAAGTCCAGTAAATTTTATAAAGTATCAAATGTATTTATTTTGGTTCTTTGAGTACTACTACTTCAAAGGTTCTTCGAACACTGTTTGAAAGCTGACAGATGATCAGAGTTCTTACCTTTAAATCCGGGGAATCCTCGGTCTCCCTGTTCCCCTTTCAGTCCAGGACGACCACCTTGTCCCCTTCTCCCAGCCCTCCCTCTGATGCCCTTAAAACCTACAACCACAAAACACAACACTGCTTCTAAAACCCCATTCATTGAGTTGGAACCTAAAAGTGCATTTACCCAGCTCACACCTGAAGCATGAGGACTGAGACTGAAATATTACTCCAGACTCACCTGGACCTCCAGGTTTCCCTTGGGCTCCTGGGGGTCCTTTTTCTCCTGGTGGTCCCAAACCTCCAGGTAGGCCTTCGTCTCCTGGCAACAACACCACCTCCCTGGATACATCCTGCCCCCTCGGGCCTGCAGAGGGCAGCATTCAGTACTACATTCAGTATTTCTACCAGCATGCAGTATTCAGCACAGGGCAGTACGATCACCAGAGGCAGTGCATTATGGTATTACACTCAGGTGTGTGGCTGCTGACAGTTTGCTGTCCACTGTATTACCTCTCCTCCCAGGTGGTCCTGGAGGTCCTCGTAAGCCACTGCTACCTGATGGTCCCTGGTCCCCTTTCACACCTGAAACACACACGAGGAGCCAAAAGCCTGGTTCAGACCAAAGAATCATAATGCGATAAAACCATTTTAGAACGTTGCGGTCTGAGCTCGACTCAATCCGGCTGATGGTGTCACCTGACACTCAGCTGGTCAAATCACCAGCGGCTGGTTTTAAAGCACGTCACCTGTTTCAACAGCCAATCAGCTTGTAGTGAAGTCCCCTGGTCAAGTCACACAGAGAGTTGTTGACTGATGATACACCGTCTCATCTAGTTAACGTGGTGTGAACTGGCAGGTTTTTAAATCATTGAAGAACACTGCATTGCCAAGTAGTTACCTGCTTCAACTCATCTTGTCACGAATCTTTGTTCTGAACTGATTAAAACACAAAGATTAACCTTCAGACAAACTGGTATCAGATTTACACCCTAAGATCGAAGTGTATAGAAGGACGCTGATGTGGTTGGCAGACAGTACTCTTTGTTTGTAGTTGTACTGGTCAGTATGCTACTTATCTGGCTGCAGTTCTTACCAACAGGTCCTGTGACACCAGTCTCTCCCATCTGGCCTTTGAGTCCTTGAGGGCCTGGTGGTCTGTCTTCACCCTGTCAACAACCACAATGACGGCATTAGAAACACTCACAGGTGTGTTTTCAGTGAGGATTTAATCAGACACAAATTTGATTCTATTTTCTGCTCAAAATATTATTTGACGCTTCCAATATTCCTGTCAAAGAATATTTAGTCAATACTTTAAGATTACTGACTAGGTGTTCCAGTTTAAGGTCTAATGTTGTATTCACATCGGGCAAAAAACGTGAGTAAATTACATATAAAGTCAACGTGAAGACACCATGATAGCAATCAGCATTGAGATCCTCCGAGGATGTATAATGCAGAGGAGTAATTCTAGCATATGAAGAGAGTCAACATAAAATATTCTAGCATTCAAACTCGCTCGAGTAACACGACGTGAAAACTTGCATCGCATTTGGTGCAAACACAACATAAGATAAATTGGATACTTAGTGTATATCTGTGGTATGATATAACTATGGGATATACTAACCGGCTCGCCTTGAGGACCAGGGTCACCAGGGTAACCAGTTGGTCCTGGGTTACCTGTTGCTCCTTTAATTCCTTTATCTCCCTTAAAACCGGGACCTGGAGGACCGGGCGGACCCCGAAAGCCTTGTGGACCTACAGAGAGAGTGACCTGATTATTTACACGAGTTCTTTCACAACAGTTTCATTTCACTGAAGTTGGCTTGTCCTGTTCTTTTATCTGTCTTTCTATGCAGATGACATTGATTTATGATTAACTGTTATCCTGGCACACGACAGAACAAAGAGGCAACAGTAGAAGTGTTTTCTCGTGGTCCAACTGCAGCTAAACTGCAGGTGTGCATAAGACCTCAGAGTCTACAGCCAGGCTAACAGCTCTGTGAGGCTGTACACGGACACTGCAGTGCCTTAAAAGTAAATATTAACATCAGTGTAGAGCTGAGGCTGATACCAATGTCAGTAGCTTTGAAAGTATTCGGCCATAAACCAGGTTCTAAAGTACACCTTGCAATATCCCAAATTACGCCGATGTAATTTAGCTTTCAGTAGCATTCTGTGGACTTGTATACACTGCATGCAGGATATGCATCTCAGTTGGGGGTTTTTATCGCAGTTTGCAACACATGGCCTCTTGCCTGTTTACAGTCACCTCTGTGGGTCGTAAACCGCACCAACTCGCCAACAATTTGAGGGTCGGGGCAGAGATGCACGGATCTTCAGATATATTTGGATATTTGCAAACATCCCAACACCGACCATTGCGAGAAAGTAGTTAAAGGAACTGAGAAATGGAGGCTGTGTTTGCATGGTTAAACAAGTCCATCACCAAAAAAAAAAAAAATCAGCTTTGATGAAAAGAAGCATAATGGCACACGGCAAACAACATGTTAGGGCACGCTCATGAGAGTATGCACGGCTGCATGTACAATTTTAGTGGAATATCTATTTTCATTTGCCATGTCAGCAGCTTGGTAGGAATATTGTCTTTTTTGGAATAAGGGCAAAAAGGTGAATATTTTCCAAGTAAATTTAGTCACTGTGTTTCATCACCTTTCGATCCGCGTATTCCCATGAGTCCGTTTTCTCCTTTGCTTCCCTCAATGCAGACTCCCTCCCTGCCGGGACAACCAGGAGGACCAGGAGGTCCAGGAGGACCAGGACAACCTGGGTTTCCTGTAGAACCATAGGGACCAGGTGGACCACAGACACCAGGAAGACCCTTTTCTCCAGCGCACCCTAAGGACATCAGAGGGGGCGGAGAGTGTTTTATTTCATCATCTTTAGTTCTGCCTGAACTAAACTCATAATCGTACCTGAGGACTCACCTGGTGGACCCTTCTTCCCCTCTGGGCCCTGCGGTCCGATTCCAGGATCTGGGAGGAAGAAAAGCAAGACCACCAGCAGGCTTGGTTATGAGCTGAATCTGAAACCTAAACTGTTCACAACAATACACTTGTATCCAATCAGAATAAAGGTGGTAGCTTCAGTCTCTTCGGTCTCCTACCTCCCATAGCTCCTTTCTCTCCGGGAGGTCCTGGTATCCCGTCCTGTCCCTGGTTTCCTCTGGGACCTGCTGGACCAGGATCTCCAGGAGCCCCCTTGTTACCTAATAAAAAGTAAAGATGTAATTGACTTATTGGGAGGTCAGATATCAGCCTATTTTTATAACTTAATGTTAACAGATGCACTGTACTGTAGTACTGCTGCGTGATGAAAAGGACTGGTTTATGCACCTGTGAGGCCGGTGGGTCCTTGAGGGCCATTTTTCCCTGGAGGACCATCACAACCTTTTTCACCAGGAATCCCAGGAGGTCCTGAGATAGACAGACAGACAGACAGACAGACAGACAGACAGGTCAACAGTGGCTTTCATTTAGCGCTAGAATCTGCCGCTTCCCTCGGCTTTATGGAGCTTTAAAGTGACTTTCAACATTCTTTATCTGTCTGGCCCATTATGTAAGCTGTAAAATGTCATTATACATGACCGCCACAGTAGGGCAAACTACAGATATATGATGTATAAACTGTAATGAACCACACCTCTGCATCCTGGGGGTCCAGAGAGTCCTTTGGGGCCACAGGGGCCACATTCTCCTATAGGACCCAAATTTCCACCGTCTCCCGGTGTCCCCTTTGCACCTGGTGATCCTGAACATCCTGGATTCCCCTGAGAGAAGGACCGAGGAGGATAAGACACTTTATTGTTGTTTCAAATGAAATGTGTAAGGAGCTTTTAAATATATGATTAAAAAAGATTCAGGTTCTAAATACATAAATATCTAAAATGTCTTTAAATGAAAAACAACACATGAAACAGAAACAACCATAAACAAAGAGACAGTGGGCCTTTAGCAATATAAAGCAGATCATCATCTGCATACAAGGATATCAGGTTAGATCAACTTAAAATTAATATATTACAAGATATCCCACAAATATTGACACTCCACACAATCACGTGCCTTTTCTGCAACTAATTATACCAGCTGGTTTCACAGCAATACCACCAGCACAAATTTAAAACAATATATCTGATATCTCTGACTTAGGGCTGCACGGTATATGTGGTAGACGGTAGAAATGATATAAATTTGGCCCATGGTAGAGATTTGCGCTCTACCGTCCTATCATCGATGACGTCATCGCACCTGCCTCAGTGTAAAAATGGCTGCGAGCACAGAGACAGCGGAGCAAGAGGAGCTGGTTCACGTCTGTGATTTAGCGTAGCACGTGCAACATGTGTTGCTGGAGAACTTGTGAGTGAGTGAGTTAATGTCTTATGAACAGCCCCTCAGACTCTTTTAGTGACTTACCGCTCAGAGGGAACTCATTCAGTGTCTCCTCTGGCAGCAGCACAGCGTCTCTCCCTCTCCTCTCTCGCCGTGCGCACACAGGAGTTGGTTTTCGGCAAGAGTGTTTGTCATGAACCTTTGGTAATGTAAACCTATGTGACGCTAGGGGCTCCACAAAAAACTCCATATGTGAATGTGTGATAGTTGTGGCATACTTGGCATTCTCTCCATGAGCTTCAAGAGGTAGTCACCTGAAATGGTTTTCCAACAGTCTTGAAGGAGTTCCCAGAGGTGTTTAGCACTTGTTGGCCCCTTTGCCTTCACTCTGCGGTCCAGCTCACCCCAAACCATCTGGATTGGGTTCAGGTCCGGTGACTGTGGAGGCCAGGTCATCTGCCGCAGCACTCCATCACTCTCCTTCTTGGTCAAATAGCCCTTACACAGCCTGGAGGTGTGTTTGGGGTCATTGTCCTGTTGAAAAATAAATGATCGTCCAACTAAACGCAAACCGGATGGGATGGCATGTCGCTGCAGGATGCTGTGGTAGCCATGCTGGTTCAGTGTGCCTTCAATTTTGAATAAATCCCCAACAGTGTCACCAGCAAAACACCCCCACACCATCACACCTCCTCCTCCATGCTTCACAGTGGGAACCAGGCATGTGGAATCCATCCATTCACCTTTTCTGCGTCTCACAAAGACACGGCGGTTGGAACCAAAGATCTCAAATTTGGACTCATCAGACCAAAGCACAGATTTCCACTGGTCTAATGTCCATTCCTTGTGTTTCGATTTCTGAGGCTGGTGACTCGGATGAACTTATCCTCAGAAGCAGAGGTGACTCTTAGTCTTCCTTTCCTGGGTCGGTCCTCATGTGTGCCAGTTTGGTTGTAGCGCTTGATGGTTTTTGCGACTCCACTTGGGGACACATTTAAAGTTTTTGCAATTTTCCGGACTGACTGACCTTCATTTCTTAAAGTAATGATGGCCACTCGTTTTTCTTTAGTTAGCTGATTGGTTCTTGCCATAATATGAATTTTAACAGTTGTCCAATAGGGCTGTCGGCTGTGTATTAACCTGACTTCTGCACAACACAACTGATGGTCCCAACCCCATTGATAAAGCAAGAAATTCCACTAATTAACCCTGATAAGGCACACCTGTGAAGTGGAAACCATTTCAGGTGACTACCTCTTGAAGCTCATGGAGAGAATGCCAAGAGTGTGCAAAGCAGTAATCAGAGCAAAGGGTGGCTATTTTGAAGAAACTAGAATATAAAACATGTTTTCAGTTATTTCACCTTTTTTTGTTAAGTACATAACTCCACATGTGTTCATTCATAGTTTTGATGCCTTCAGTGAGAATCTACGATGTAAATAGTCATGAAAATAAAGAAAACGCATTGAATGAGAAGGTGTGTCCAAACTTTTGGCCTGTACTGTAGATCCCAGGGGCCTTTTTTCACCATAGAGTACTGGGTTTTAATTTTGAGTTTTGAGATCTGCATTCTGCACAATAAATGCTCTAAAAAATACATTATATCTTTGCTTTTGTTGTTGTTGTTTTTTTTTATCAATTTAGCTTTGCTAAGGGACTACAAAACCCATCCAGAAACACTTCTATTATAACTTGTACACCTAAATTTATACCACAATATATACCGTTACCGTGAAGGGATTCGAATTTATACTGTGATATAAATTTTAGGTCATACCGCCCAGCCCTACTCTGACTGATACCTTTTTGTAGATATACAGCGCCGTTATTTGTCAAACTCTGTATTTGTGTGATACCTTCTCTCCTGGAACTCCTTTTGACCCTGGTCCAGGTGGACTTTGTTCTCCTTTAGCACCTTTAGGTCCTCCTTGTCCAGGTATGCCATCTGATCCAGGCTTCCCACAAGGCCCTGGACAACCTTTCTCTCCTTTAACACCTGGACAGAAAACGCCAGGAGTTCATAAAAAAAAGTAGAGACGCAGATCACCCCAGAGTGAAATTTGTCTTTGTAAAGTCTAAAGAGTTGATGCTGATATTTTAGAAGAATACAGTCTGTTTCAGACAGCTACAGATGTTCTTTCTAAGCGTTTGTTTTGCTAAAGACATTTAAATATATAATGTTTTAACAAAGGACTTTTCAAAGGTTAGAATCTCAAGCAGGTAATTCAATATCAACTCATTACAGCTGATCAACAACCCAATCAGTCCCTGCAGATACAGATCATTATCAATAAAATCCTCAAATATTTGCCTTTTAAAAATGTTTATGCTGACACATTTTGTGTTCAGGGGAACGTTACCTGGCTTCCCCATCTCTCCTTGGTTACCGGTGACTCCACAGGAACCAGGAGGACCTGTGTCTCCATCTCTGCCGGGGTCTCCAGGAATTCCTGATAGACACACACATTTATTAACTGTCAGGGTTTTACTTTTAGTTTGACCGTCACATATAGTATCACTTTGACGTTTTCAGTGGACGTCAGGAGGAGCAGATACAACAGTACGGGCAGCGCAAACAGTACTTGCAGTTAGTTGTGTTCACCTTGCGGCCCGCTATCTCCAGGTTTCCCATTGCTGCCATCAAATCCCAGTGGCCCTGGGAGGCCTTTCTCTCCTTTAGTACCAGTGAGACCTCTGGGCCCTGAGGGTGAGACAGGAAGAAGACAGACAGGTCACAGAAAGGTAAAACCAACGTGTTCTCATCGGACTTCATCAAATTTGATGCGCTAGGTATCCTCCTGCATCTGTTGTTGATGTTCCGGGATGGTGTGTCAATTCACAGCTGTGACATCTTTTCAAAATACACTTCCAAGTTCCAAATGTACAGTTTCTGCTTGCTATATGCATACAGTTTTATACCTTGTTTTTTTAAGTCTATTCCCTTGTGCATCACAGCACACTGTTAGGTTTAGAAAAATACGTTAACATGGTTCAATATTTAGCGGGCTCCCAGATGAAAGTCCAGGTTTTGCTGGACCAAACCACCTCCCCTCCAACCCACCCTGTAAGAACTTTGCAGCACTTGACATTACAACCTGACACTGCCTGGTGGCAGTACAAACTGACACTGCTCAGTGGCATATCAAGTTGCTGTTAAAGGTGCATCTTTGCGTTGTGTCTGACACCGAAATCACTGACAAAGTGGCGGTATTTAATGAGCTGGGAATGAGAACGAGCTAGAGGAACAACACACCTGGGGCCGTATTCACAAACATTCTGAGAGTACTCTAAGAGACCTCCTAACTCAGACTAAAAACTTTTAGTAAGGAGTCTTAGCTTAGGACGTATTTAGGAAAATTCTAAGAAAAACAAGGAAGGGACAGAAACTTTTATCTTACTGAGGGGGTGTGGTTGACCCTGTTGCTAGGTGCGGTGCTTTCTTTTAACAGATGTCATTGGTTGTCATAGACACGCCCTTTTGTGAGCCTGCAAGGTATGGACACCCAGTGGAAATGAAATGAACTGCATCACCATAACAGCTTGACAGTGTCTTCATTGTTAATGTGATCACTCTGCTGATGGGAGGTTGAGACAGACCAAAGTCATCACTGCTGCACTGTTGCATTTTTCCAGTTTTTCAAATATCTTAGTATTGTGATCATTTTATTTCTGGCGTTATAGCGTGGGAAATGTGTGCATATCCCAAATGAGATAGACCACAAACATATCCCTGCACAATCTCATCTGTAGCATTTCATTTACTCACTATAATTTTGTGTTTAGAGACCTCTTTGTGTTTCCACCATTTTCTCTTCTGGTTAAGAAACCACTTAACGTCCCCCTCCCTGCTCCCAACAGTTTTTCACCGTAGGAGCTCTTTTAAGGTCTGAGATGCTTTGTGAATAACTTTTATCTTTACAAGGACCTAGTCTTAACTTTAAGGGGAAACTCTAAGAAAATGTCTCAATTCTAAGAATTTTTCTTGTGTGTCACTAGGAGCAACTCTTAGTGCTAGGAAGCTTTGTGAATATGGCCCCTTGAGTATATCTATTAAAAGTGGAGCTCATATGACTTATAAGAGCAGTTTCCAACTATTTTGTCTGACATACCCCTGCACACTTTACACTTAAGTTTTTGTAGATATTTAACAGCTAAGACATAACATGTTAATCAGAGGGCTTTAAAGGTGTTGTTTTTTATTACCTTTGGATGGAGCCAGGTTATCTGTTTTCCCTGTTTAGTCTGTCCCCTGTTTTAGTCTTTATGCAAAGCTAAGTCAACTATCTGCTTACTGTAGCTTTATATGTAATGGACAAAGTCAAAGTAAAGTAGTATAAATAGGCAATACAATGGGACCCAGCATAGAGCCCTGAGGGACACCAAGGACAACTTTTGCTGAGGATTAAAGGCTCACACTGACTGAAAACTAAATGATACCTGACACAGTTTCTCACTTGACTGCTACTTTTTATATAGAACTGAATAGAATAGAGTACCAGGGGCTCCAGGGTCTCCAACATCTCCATACATCTCCACAGCCGTCTGGAATCCCTTTGGTCCGGTTTCTCCTCGGTCTCCCTGAGGCCCCACAGGCCCCTGAGAACCCCTCGTCCCATCTACACCCATCTGACCTGACAGACAGACAGACAGACAGACAGACCATAGACAGTTACAGTCAGACAAAATTTAATGATTGATTGACTGATTGACTGGTTGATCGACGAAACCTTTCTGTCCTGGCTGTCCAGTCTCTCCTGGCTTCCCATAATTCCCTGGTTTCCCAGGGGCTCCTGGAAGGCCCATGTTCCCTCTGATACCTAACACACAGATATGTGGATGTTAATATACTTGTGAGGACACTGTATTGATTTAAATTCACATGTCTACAGCCATGCCAGCAGCTCTGTGAGGCTGGGCTTGAGCCATATACTAACATGCTGATGTTCAGGTATAATGTTTACCATTTCAGTTGAGCATGTTAGCAGTAAACACAGTCTACAGCTAAAGCTGATGGGAGTGTCATTAGTTTTGCAGGTATTTGGTCAAATACCCGAGGTACACATTAAAATATTGACCTGATAATGGTTCTAGATGAAAAGTCAGAGAATTCATCCTGAGGGTAACATAAATGTGTGAAACACATTTCATCACTATCCATTCAGCAAGTGGCCACACCTCCTTACCTATGCTTCCTGGCTTCCCATTGGCCCCTCTCAGGCCCTTTGGTCCAATTTCTCCTACTGGACCTGGAGGTCCATCAAACCCTGGGGCCCCGTAAGCCCCCTGAGGTCCCAGGGCTCCCACACCTGGCCGCCCAGGGTCACCCTGCACACCCTTTGAGCCCCTGATGCCTACAAGACAAGATACCTGTTAGACTGAGAGACAGGAGTTTTATAAATTTTACCAAACTCTCTGCTCAGGAAATGAAGGGCATGAGAGTCAGATGAGATGTTGGATTCTGTACTGGGACACAAACTCTACTGTCTCCACCTTGTAGATTTGTTACCTGTGAATCCAATGAAGCCCATGGGTCCCTGCTCTCCTTCAGGTCCAGGATCTCCAGGTAAACACGGTCCAACAGCACCAACAGGACCAGGTAAACCATCCAGACCACTACGACCTGAGAGACACTTCAGTTCACTAAAGATAACTTCGGGTGTTTTAAGATCTCAGGTTCATCAGAATTTAAATGACGTACCTTTGGGTCCTGGAGGTCCGTCTTGTCCTGGAGGTCCTGGAGGTCCATCTAGACCTTGGGGTCCAGGGTTTCCTTGGGGCCCCACAGATCCATCTTCCCCCTGGGGGCCTGACTGACCCTGCTGACCTGGGAAACCAATACCACTGTTCCCCTGCGATCACAGAGACATGAAAGTAGGAAATCACCAGAGGATGACAGAAGCTCAACACGCCTTCTGTTTACATCCAGCAGCAAAACAGGAAGTAGTGTGATGTTGTTATGAGGCACGGTCACATGTCATATGAATGTCAACACTTTTAGCTTGCTGCTTTGTGTCAGCTCGTGCCGCCAAGTTAAAGAAGTTGTGGTATAAAATGAACAAGTTCATAGTTCACAATTTAAATGAACTAGTTTACATTCCATTTAACCTTTTTTTTTCTTTTTATATAGAATAAAATCTTTAGATCATCATTCACTTGCACATATTTCCTTGGACTGATCAGATGCTTCAACTCGATGTGTCGTTTCAAACTCAGTGCCAATGTTGCTGATATTCTGACTTGTTTTTTCAGATCCTTCACTGTCTTTATGTTGAGGACTTTCTGTCTGTATGAGTCCACGTTACCTTGGGCCCCGGCATCCCTGGGGGGCCTGACGGCCCCGCCCGTCCTTTGATACCAAATCTTGAATCCCCTGGAGCTCCTGGAGGGCCCTTGACTCCTGGTCCAGACAAAAACAACATATTACCATTATTTATCATCTTCTTAAAACTCTCAGCTGATTGATTTATTCGAAATGTTCGTAAACCAGACCTTTGACCCCTGGGAACCCTGGAGGCCCCTGGATTGAAAATCCTACATCTCCTCTTTCTCCCTTTGGACCAATAGCTCCTGGACCACCTGGAAGTCCTGTCACACCTGAGACCAGCAGAGACAACAGGTGAGTCAGAGGGTACACATGTTTTGTAGCGTCTGTTCTTCAACCTGTTTTTAAAATGATCAGCTTTCTTTTTAAGTGAGTCAAAAATAATGTCGACACTCGAAGCTACAGCAGATCCACCTGTCTCACCTTCAGGTCCAGGATTTCCAGATAAACCTTTCTCTCCTTTCTGTCCTGGATCTCCTGGAAAGGTTTTGATTTCACCTGGAGAACCTTTTTCACCTGAATAAACAGACAGACAGACAGTGGTTGTTAGTGTGTCTGAATCACACTGAGAGATCAAGGCTTAATCCAGCCCTGCCTCAGAGTTATTGATGAAGTAATTATTATTTACAATTATCCAGATTAAAGACCCCATGTACAATTTTGACTTTGTCTAATCAACATCAACAAACACGATTGTATGCAGTGCTACAAAACTGCATTTCTGAGCAGTTGTGTCCAACAAGAACCCTCAAAAATTACTCTGGTTTTGTCTTCAAGCGCCCCCTAAACTTTTCTCCTGTCTCAGAGAATTTCAGTCTGACCTCTGGCAGCTCTGATAAATATCGGCAGAGACAGGAAGTATCTTGCAAGAAAGAAAGTTGATAACCACCTGCATCTTGACTACCTCAGCGAAGCAGTCAAGATGCGCTTTATATCCATGTCTGTCCAGACTCATGTAGCCGTGACAGTAGACAATGCTTCAATGTTGCTGCAAAGAAGCTACAAGCTCTAAAACATGGATGCTTCACACACAGAACATCTATACAATCAGCACAGTTTCAACATTAGAGTCACCAATTCAGTATCTGACCAAATGTCTCCCCTTCTGTTCCTGAGATATGACGTTAAAACATGATGATGTCACAGTCAAGCTGACCTTTGACCTTTTGGATATAGAATGTCATCACTTTATTATTTTATCCCGTTAAACATTTATGTGCAATTCTGTCAAAAAAAACATGTTTTTTGAGGCCACGGTGACCTTTGACCTTCGACCACCAACTTCAAAATCAATTCATCCTTAACTCTCATTTGTGCCAAATTTGAAGGAATTCTGTCAAGGTGTTTTTGAGATATCACGTTCAATAGAATGGGACAGACGGACGGATGAAAGCATAATGCCTTCGGCGACTGCTGTCACTGGTGCCTGAGTGTTTACAGCCAGTTACGTGTAACTTCTTGTTTCGACCCACTTCAGTCCAAACACTCTCACCTGGATTTCCAGCATCTCCTCGCTGTCCCACGACTCCCACGTTGCCTTTAGGTCCTGGAAGTCCTGGAACCCCAATTCCAGGTAGTCCTGGAGGTCCCATCTGTCCTGTTAGTCCTGTGGGACCAGTCTCACCCAGCGGGCCCCTCTCACCTTTCGTACCCGGAGGCCCCTGAGCAGCATTAAAAAAACAAAACTCACTGTCACTTCAAAGGGACAGGAAGCTCAGAATCATGACTTTAATGGCTAAAGGACAGATTCACATAAACACTGAAACAAGATTTTATTTCTGTAATCATTCGTCCTGTTCATACTGGACATAAAAGATCTCCTCATTTCATCTCTCGGAGAAACGGAGGACAAAATCTGCAATGTTCACCCTGTACATTTAACATGTTCTAAAAAGACCCTTTTACTGTTCGTAAATATGATGTTTGTTGGTGGGTGGGGCTTAGCTGGAGACAAAACAATTCTCCACATATGTTAGATAGCGCTAGCTAACAAGTTGTGTTGTCTTGTTTTAGACAATGGAGGAAGATGATGTGAGTGGTGCGTTCAGAAACACTCATTCTGAGCGTGGGAGCGCACTCTGACACAAACTGGAGCGTTGATAAATTGGGAGCGCTGTCTGTGGAGACGGAGCAGCAGAGCGCCGAGCGGAGTGAATGTGTGATTAACTTAACCGTTGGTTCATTCATGTAGAAATATAACGCTGCGTTTCTTCCACCAACAGGGCTCTCATTTTAGTGTAGAGCGTCAGACTGAATTTACCAACGCACCATGTCAGGTCACTCACTCTCCGGGACCGCCAGTGTTACTTGAATAAGTAAACACTGACCAACGGGACCAGACTGGCCGACCCGTATGCTCTCACTCAGTGGATGGATGATGTCACAGGAAGCCAATCTTACAAAGGAGGACCACACTTGTTTGTTTTGCTATGGAATCTAGCGTTAGCTAATGTGCTATAAAGTTAGCGTACCAGAGAAATCCAATATTTTTGTTGTTGTTTTTATTTTTGTTGACGGGCAGTGGCGGCTGGTTTTGAGCCATTACTCCTTCTATTCTGGCTCCCAATAACACAACAAGACAAACACATTTTAACACTCCTATGTAGCCTACAGCCCTGTGGGGGAGAGGCAGCTGCACCTCCAGCTGATAACATGACATCATTGTGACATCAGCCCTAAAAGGGTCTATATAATGCTTCAACAGTCATTACACATTAGGTGGAGGTCTTGTAAATTTACGGACTGGCCTGTAAAGTGTAACCCGACAACCCATGTGGGCTTTTAATAAAAATGTTAAAGATATTACAATAAACAGGGCTCTTACTATAATGTTGAGGGTATTTTAAGAAGTAATACCAACCTGAAAATATTTTTATATTGTTGATATTTTTGGATTAATATTTTGTCTGTTACTATGAGTCTCATTAACAGACCTTCTACGTCCCACACATATGCATGAACAGGTTGACATCGGGTGGTTATTGTGTAGTATCTTAACTGCTGTTTCCACAAAGCCAACAGGGGGAGTCCCCTCCACATGAACCTTGTCTTCTTTGTGTATCAGGTCTGAGTGTTTTTGGTCGACCCCCCTCAGTCTGCACTCTGGATGATGTATCTGATACTCACAGGGTTTCCTTTTTGTCCCAGAACACCTTTTGGACCCCTCAATCCTCGAGATCCATCTTTCCCCTGGACACCTGGTAGTCCTGCCACCCCCTGGTCCCCGTCCTCACCCTTCTGCCCCACCCTCTGCATGATCCCAGGATCACCAACAGGTCCTGGGGATCCCGGGAGGCCAGGGATACCAAAGGGGCCCTAAAGCCAAAACAGCAGACAGTGAAGACTGATTTTAAGTTGTGCAAAGGTGACACGCAGAGCCTACACAAGTGGCCAACACCGCTGTGAGCATTTCTACTTGTGTGGTGGTGTCTGTGTCTTTAACATTCATATACTCAGAAAATGTCACAAACTGTGAAACTACTTCTAAATATCCACAAACTCAAACATGTGTGACTGAGTCAGTCCCCTGAAATCTACAGTTGTGACAGAAGAGTTTATGGAGGTGCAGAGTGAGCTCACCTGTGGACCAGGTGGTCCTTCGACACCTTTGAACCCTTTGTCACCTTTGGGTCCTGGAAAACCGTCTGATCCTGGAAACAGAAGGACATCACAGAGACGTACAGGTGAGTTTTACCTGCTCGACATCTTTACACTGAATCTGAGTCTGGATCAGATGCTGCTGTCTGCTGGACTGGTCGCCGTGAACGGGTTTTACGTTTCAATATTATGTAACAGTGTAAATGAAGTGTTTAAAGTTGAGATCATTTAATCTGTTGTATATCTTCAGATTGTGTTCCTGTGTGACATCTTTTAGGAAATTAAATTACAACTAAGAACTCAAAAATGAACTACTTTTACTTTGGTAAATGACAGTATTGACAACACATTCTCACTGTGACCTCGTCACATGTCCACGTTTGGTCATGGACTTTCCACGTCCACATATGACGTCCAAGGTACCCTGGGTGTGTTGGTTGTTGACGTTCTGGGACGCCGTGTCAACTTCAGCCTGTTACATGCATTGTCTGTTTTCAAAATACACTTGGCTTTACTATCATATGAGAAGTGAACACTGGCCTCCAGCATTAAAGTCAGACTTTTTTCATCTAGTGTCTGGCGCTGGAAGTCACTACCCAAGCACCAGTATTTGACAACTACCGGGTTGGTGTTGACATCTAGCTAACACTCAGGATCAATACCTAAATTGATGAGAGACAAAGACAACTGAGTCAAGTGCGGTTCTTACCTGGTTTCCCGTCTTCACCTGGCTCTCCTGGTTTACCTGGAGGTCCTGGAGGGCCAGAAATAACTGGACAGACGGAGCACACCTCCCCCTTCTCACCTGACAAACAACAATGATTAATTATACAAAAGACCCCACAACTCTTAGTTTGTTTTGTTTCTTAAAAATCTCAGTTTTAACTCTGAAGCTCAGGTCCAGGTCAGATTACAGTAAAATGACAACACTGAATTAGTATATCATATAATATCATGTCATGGGACATCACGACTCCCCCTTCCTTTTACCCACTCACCCATCTGTCCTTCCTCCCCTCTGATTCCAGAAAATCCTATTGAGCCTTTTAGACCTTTAGCTCCTGCAGGACCTACGTTTCCAGGCAGGAGGTCTGACAGAGAGAAGACAAAAATTAAATCAGACTGAGAAGGTATATTTTTTATTCTTTGATGCAGCTATGTTAGCAGATTCCCCTGCTTCCAGTCTTTCTGCTAAGCTAGGCTAACCACGTGACTAAGCAGACATCTTCTAATTTTTCCTCAAACTTAACCAAGAATCTAAACATAATCATAAAAAAGTTTCACAATGCCACAAGCAGATAATGTATCGTGAGATCAGATATTTTAGCAAAAAAAAAACCAAATGTTGTCAATAAACATTTTACTGTTTAGTATCAACATTGTGTGTTTTGTCAGGTAAATTAATGATTCCTCATTGTGTTAATAGAACTCATAACTGGGTCAGCATTATATTTGCTTTAAAACATTTACTGTTGCAATTAATTGTAAATAAAAGTTCTTGATGAAATTAAATGGTGGTCAATTTTTTTTAGATTCCTTTGAAAGATCAGAGGCTCCAAGACGCTTCCCTGAGGGCCTCCACAACTAACAGAACAAAAGGCTTTACAGGAATTTCAGCCTGTTCCTTTGGAGAAGCTCACTGTCTTTATTTTACTTTTCATTTTTCTTCTTCTTCTTCTTCTCCTTCTTACTGTTATCATTATTATTTGTTATTCAGGGCTGCCAACTTTTCAAAAAACCTTGGAGTGAGATTCAGTGTGGCCGACCACAATTTTGTCGTTTAGGCCTACACATTAATACCTATTAATTATTACCTTGAAAATTACTAATATCACAGATAATTATGTTTTAATACTTCATTTTTTTTCTTTACCAAATACAGCAGGTAACCACAAAACCTTCATTTAACATAATGTGGCCTATTACATGGACATACATTTATATTAAAAAATAAATAAATGCTGTGTGGATATTAATATAAATTTGTCTCTTGCATTTTTTATGAATCATGTTTCTAATTTGCCTTGTTTTACATCATGTTAGTGTGGTGACTACCAAATTAACTCATTAGTGCAATTCCAATCACATAATTTCAATCACATAAACAAACGATGGCTCAATTCTGCTAAATATGTCCGTCAATGAGCATATGCAGCAGATTTTTTTTGCCTATCGACTGCTTGCTCTGCCCAGTTGCTTGAAAGGATGGCTGCTGCAGCAATAGGCTTCTAGTTCATTTAGCTGCTAACATAAAGCACTCTTTGCTGCTAATTTAACATTTTTGACATTTGCAAAGCTCCAAATGCCTTTACATGCTCTCACAACACATATAAGACACTAAATGTAAAGGGTTTTTTTAAGATTATTTTTTGGGGCTTTTTCGCCTTTAATGGATAGGACAGAGTGAAATGGGGAGAGAGAGAAAGAGAGAGAGAGAGAGAGAGAGAGAGAGAGAGGGGTAATGACATGCAGAGAATGTAAGGTGGCGCCACCTACCGTACAGGAGTGGAACGACTACCAGCACTTTTTTTTTCCAGTGAGAAATTGGAGGTGTGGCATGAGACCATGTGAAATCAACCAACCAACCGTGACTCTCATGGAGAATGCGTGAGAGTTGGCAGCTATGGTTATTCTTCTTTTTTCATTTTGACTATTTGTCTTTTACCTCACGTGCAGCATCGACACTTGAATTTCCCTAATTTAGTATATTTTGTGATTCCTGATTGGACTGTTTTGCAGAGGCTTGTTGACATAATTGTGAGGAATAACAGATCTCTGATCATGTCAGAGTCATTAAAGTGTAAAGTTTTAGTCTGCGCGGAGTTTGCATGTTCTCCCTGTGTCAGCGTGGGTTTCCTCCAGGTACTCTGGTTTCCTCCCACAGTCCAAAGACATGCATGCTAATTGGTGACTGACTGTAGGTGTGAATGTGAGTGTGAATGGTTGTCTGTCTCTATGTGTCAGCCCTGTGATAGTCTGGTGAACCCTGCCTCTCACCCAGTGTCAGCTGGGATAGGCTCCACCCCCCTGCTACCCCTAATGTGTATCCTATGAAGTACCCCCAGTCTTTGTGCACGATATGCTGGAAGTGAGGGCGGGGCCTCTTCAGAGAAACGCCACAATAGCGGAGCTCGACAGGTCATTTATTTGGATTAATATCTCCAGGAGATTTTATCATACAAGCATTAAAAAATACTGACAGGGACCCGTTTCCTGCTTGTGTTTGCATTTGGGTCCTACATTGAACTGTCACAACAAAGACGTGTATAAACTTCTAGGACCTCAAACACAAACCCTCCGTCACCTGGTATTCCTGGTTCTCCTGGTTCCCCTACAATTCCAGGACTTCCTGGGGCTCCAGTCTTTCCTGGGGGCCCGACGATGACGGGCCACGGCTCTCCTGGTTCTCCTTTGGGGCCACTTGAGCCAGGTGGCCCCTGGGGGCCCGGTGGACCAGTGGAACCCACACCTCAAGAGAAGAGTAAGAGTCTTATTGTCATTACAGAGGAACCAAACTAGCAATCTCATTCTCAAGCTGGTATATTCAGTCTGATTTAATGGTGACACATATCAAGACCTGCACTGATGATGATCTACTACGGAATTTTTATAATTAGAATTTTTGTATAATTAGAATTTTTGTATAATTAGAATTTTTGTATGGCTATTTAATGAACTTTTTGTTGTCTATTACTGAAATGTTTGAGTTTATGATCTATGGACACATTGCTGCTTGTTCATTAACTGTGCCTTGTAAGGCGTCCTTGAGTGCTTCGAAAGGCGCCTATAAATAAAATGCATTATCATCATTATTATAATCTGTGTGAGTCCTGACGTCTGGAGGGAAACAGGTTCAGTCAATCTTGTAGGACAGAGAGAAAAAGTAGACGGAGGGTACCTGGTTTGCCCTCCATTCCTGGAAAACCAATGAATCCTGAAAGAAAGCAGAGAAGAAGAATGTTACTGAGGACGACACCATTCGTCTCAAACATTGAACTATAAGATCATATGACCAACAGGTTTCTAAACACTGGATGAGCTGCATCAACATCAGCAGTCCCCAGAACTACAAACTGATGCATAAAACATAAGATGTTGTTAACCCTTTGTGTTGGTCTCTATACTACCTTGTTCTCCTTGGACTCCTGGGGGTCCGCGGGGCCCGGGGACACCACGCCGGCCCTTCAGCATAATGTGTGTCCAAACTATCTGATAAAAACACACAATCATATTTTTAACATGAGGACTGGCAGTCTGTTGTCCCCACCCTCATTTTTTTGTCCTGCCTTTCTTATGGCCCACGACGCCTGTCTGAAAAACTGCTAAACCTTTATTTTATAGCCAAATCTTTTCTCTGGTTGTAGCCATGATGGTGCACCTTTACACAGTCATCATTGGCGTCCCCAGGCCAGATGAGATATGTATTCCCTCCAGCATGTTCTGGGTCTGCCCCGGGGCCTCCTCCTCCAAGAATCGCCATCTTAACACGGCGGAGGGGTTTGTGTGTCCTTGTGTCCCTGCAGCTGTGTTGTCTGGGGCTAAGCCCCTGGTAGGGTCTCCAAATGCAAAGTGGTCCCAGAGGAAGGGCCGGACTAAGAGTGATTCAAGAAGACCTTAATGACATGGCATATTCTGACTTCGAGTAGTGCATTGTGTGCCAGGCAGCAGGCAGACAGATAAAATTATGTTGACATTCTTCTGAGTGTTGTCCTACTTTTAAACTAGTCAACTAGTCTTAGTTTAAACCTCCATTTCAATATCAGAGAAATAAACCATTAGGATCATCCACAACATGAACACACCAGGACCTCAGACCTGAGACTCCTTAAAAAGATTTTTCGTTTTTATTAACCTGGCCATTCTTCCTGTAACATTTTACTCTGCACAAAAAAAACGACACTCACCTCTCCTGGAAGACCTGGGAAACCACGTTCACCTTTCTCTCCCTAAAAAAACACACATCATAAACACACTGACAAAGTAGTGAGTGTACTACACCGGTAATACTTCCTGTACCTCACCAAGTACTAACCGTGGCTCCGTCTATACCTGGAGGACCGAAGTACCCACGATTCCCTGGCTCTCCCTGCAGACACACAGCTCACGTTAATTTAATTTCAAACCAGAATCAGCGATCAGATTTTTAAAAGTCTGTACAACACATGAACCCTCCATCAATACAGAGTGTCTACACTGCATATTAGCTAGCTGTTAGCTTAGCATGTTACCGGTTGTCCCAGCTCTCCAGGGACTCCATCCTTCCCTGGTTTACCCTGAAACACAAACGCCAAACATGTTAGACTGACACCTGTCCAGGTTTCTGATGAGGTTCAGGTCAGAGCGCAAAATGAAACGAGGTCATGAGTTAAAATCAATTTTGAAAAGGGATCTATGTTATCGTGAACGCAAGTGTCTACAGGTCTTTCTCTTACTAGTGAGCCCGGATCACCTCTGCCGCCCTTCTCTCCTTTAACTCCCACTTTCCCCGGCACACCCTGGAGGAGAAAACAAGCACATACATGATTCTGACTCTCTGATAATAACAAAAAGAGATGTTTTCTTTGCTGTAGGTTTATGATTCTGTCAGACATACGGACAGACACACAGACAGACTGTGAGATGGCTTTGACTTACAGGAAGTCCTTGACAACCTTTCAGTCCAATGGCACCTGGTTCTCCCTGAAATATAACAATGAAACATATCAGTGAAACAGGCAGAGAGACAGACAGTCAGACAGACACACAGACAGATAGAAAGGCAGACAGACCTTCAGCTCTTTGGGTCCTTCAGCGTACAATTTAATTCCTTTCTGTCCAGGAATCCCCGGCGGGCCGCTATCACCCTAATAACCAAACACAGCTGATGGTGATGATGATGATGATGATGATGATGATGATAGTGGTGTTTCACAGGTTAGAGTGTGAATTACCGGGTGATGTCACTCTATGTGAGCTCATAACCCTGGGTTTAGCATTTGCCGTTAGCTTACCTTCTGCCCCTGGGGCCCTGGGATCACTGGACTGGGGCCCTCCTGACCCTGAAAGGAAATAAAAAGCATCGTTAGGACTGAATGATCCCAGACTGAGGTCACATGACTGAACATCAGTGCCTCAAAATTATGGTGAAGATAAGTTGTGATTATTGACTGAAATTTAAATTATTCTGACATAAAGTCCCCAACGTGTTGACTACAGAGCGCCCAAATCCCAGGGGAAAAAAAAACATTAGTAACTTGTGCTAACAAGATATAAACACGTGCAAACAAGGTTTTAACGTGTATGAACAAAATATTAACTTGCGTGACCAAGATATTATCTCATGATAACATATTCACCGGTGCTAACAAGATATCAAACTGTGCTAACAAGATATAAACACGTGCAAACAAGGTTTTAACTTGAACAAACAAAATATTAACTTGTGCAAATAAGACATTATTTCGTGCTAGCAAGAAGATTTTTTTTTTCAGTGTCTGATTTTTTCAGTCTGGGTTTGTAACAGCAGTTTAAAAAAAAGGCAAAAAGATTATATGCATAAAGGTGCAATGTTGATATTAGTCTGTATTTACACAGACTGGGGGACAAAACCAGCATTTGTGTCACTGCACACGTCTGTAGATACAAACTGCTCTCAGATCAGTTCAGCCCGTTAGCACACTAACCTTCTCTCCTGGTAACCCTGGCAACCCTGGACTGCCCTGAATTATAAAAACAAAAACACCTGATGTCAGTTGAGTCATGAATCACTGTGAACATTAAAATAAATTTTGGCAGTTCAGAATCTGAGGCATACAGGAAGTCCAGCGGATCCCTGTGGTCCTGGCAGGCCTGGTTCACCTGGATCTCCGCTCAGCCCCTGGAACACAAACAGCCAATCAGAAGACACTCTCAACTAGCCAATCAAACAATTCTTATCATCAACCAATCAGAGGTGTCCGTGAACACGATTCACTTTTTGAGACTTTTGAGAAATAAACAATAATCATTTTGTAAAAATAAAAATAATGATTAAGAAATTACATGAATTCAAATTGGATATTATTGAGATAAACTGATCTCCTTTCAAAATATAAATGCTTAGATTTCACATCAAAAGTTGTATAAAAACTTAATTCAATTACACAGTAACAGCTTTGAGATAAATATTAAAACCTTTATGGGTCAATGTGAAATGCATGCTGGGATACTTCGGGTCAACTACCAAAACATCCAGTCAGATGAACAACACTTCTGTTCTTGTCTACATGTGGGCAGTAACTGGTGATGTGTCATAAGATCACACACTGAGGAAGACCATTTGTCTCATCTGGATGTCAAGTGAAAGTGACTGACATTTTCTCCATCTGGTCCCCGTGGTCCTGGTGCTCCTTTAATATCCTGAGGGACAGGATAGTTGTACGAGTCTCCCTGAAAACAAAACAACCAGAAACCATCAGAAACAGAAGCTCAATGTCGGCCAGGGCCTTCTCCTACTCTGCACCCAAACTTTGGAACTCAGTGTTAATATCATTACAATCATTACTATTTTAAAGAAACAGATGATCAGCAAGTTCCAGATGGGGAGTATTTAGGATAAAGATTTTTTTTTGCTGGGTTTTAAAGACAAAACATGCCTGTTTGGAGCAGACTGATTGTTCAGCCTGTGGTTTTGCTGCTTGCAGCTTTCTCAAGAGCCGCCTCTTCTTCTACCACTGCCAATACCAACATTCCCAGTCAGAGAGAAGGTGAAAAGTAAAGCAAGACAGTGTTTACCTGGGGCCCCAAAATCTCTAAAGCCATCCTTAAGTAAAGGCACCGAAGTTGTCGCAACTTGTGGTCCGAAAATACAGGTGAAATACACTTAGCAAAGGTCGGTATCCACACATTGTCATGGGCAAAACTTCCTTCATTCAACTTCATTTTTAAACATATTAGATTCAAATTCTATTCAAACATAACGTCAACGACTAGGTTTACATGAAGGGAGAGACGAGACCAAGGAGAAAATGATAAAACGTGATTCTGAACAAAATATTGTCACACATCGACACATACTAGGGCTACGTTACGTTGACAGCTACAGAAAATGAATTTGCCATTATGTTACATTACGTGGACAGGTATCCACACTACTACTACTACTGTAAAAGTTTCATTAAAAAAATTTCATGACTTTTTCAAAACGTTCAATGATTATGCCGAATTTCAGGACTGGAAAATGTGGTTGGGAAATTCCATGACTTTTTCAGGTTGTTGTTGCAAAAAGGCATATTAGTCCCTTGCTGTGACACATAACCAACGTATTTATAAAGTAGAATGGATTTAATGAGCAGGGTTATTTTGCCAGCAGTAAGTCGTAAGTATGGCAAACTTATACCATTTAAGTTACAATGGCAGAGTGGCACTGTTAAGAGCTATCCACACGTGCTCTTTGACTCCAGGGTTGTAGCATTAGTATATCCTGCGTCCTGGTGGACTCAGTCTGCAGAGCCCTAAAGCCCCGCCCCTGTTGCTGGTCAGTTTTTTATTCAAAGTTTATTCTAGTTGAATGTGCCATGTTTTAACAGAATTATACCATTCTCATATGGTTCGAAGAAATCTCCGACTCCATTCATTCTGAATGCAATGATTGGCCGAGCGTCCTGTCTGTCTTCCCCGTGGAGGCCTCTGACTGACTTAACCATTCACGTAACATCTCCACCGCTACTACATCGCTACTATCTAACATTAGCACTGTAACCTTATTCGAAAACTCATCAGTCATCACTGACTCTGGTTGAGTTTTAAAACTCCGGGGTTGCGTTTGACTGTCTTGGTTGTAACGTTACACTCGCTCTCTTCTTCCGTGTATCTAATGTTACCTTGCCAACACCTACGTCTATCATAGTCGTAATGAGGACGTAATAGAGGAGGGAGGAGGAGTAGGACTTTGGAGGGAGGCGGGAGTTGTGGATGTTCATATTTTTTCTATGTGCTTTGTGAAATGCAAGAAAGGTAAGAGTAGCTTTAAGTCCAGCTGGTGGGTTTACGTTGCTCATGTTGTCATCAGTTAACTTCTCAAATTCTTATCAACTCCGGACTATCTTCACGACTAAAATGGCAAATATAACGTGGATATTTCTGTTTAAACTGCATGTGTATGATTCAGGTGGAAACACTTTCTTATTTAATACCAACAAACATCTGAAAAACATGGAGATACAGGGTTTTATCATGACAGTATGTAAATTTGTTGAGGTGTGCTCGCTCACCTTTAGACCTCTCAGTCCTGGCTGACCCTGAAACACATGAACACAGTTAGCTTTAGCTTCTCAGAGCCAATTAGCCTAGCTTAGCTTCAGCCTGCAGTGATTACAATGTTTTTCAGGTAAACAGAATGTTTTCACATCATCCAGTCGCTGCTTTGTACAGGAAGTAAACTGGACTTACTTGAAGGCCGACAGGCCCTGAAATCCCAGGGTATCCTGGGTAACCAACATCCCCCTGGAAGACACCAATCAATATCAGTCAGCGTTTGTGTGAATGAGGTCAGCTGATTTTTGTCTCAGGTAGATCCTCCTCTGAAGTGTCAGAAGGTGGATCTTAAAAAGAATAATTCACTCAGTGGATTCTGAAGACAGTAACGTTGTGACATTGGGTCAAAGGGAAAAAAACAGCCTTGAAAGTTCTGGATTATGAGGGTAATAAAAATGTCCTCATATTGCCTGATAGTTCTGTTGTTATATTTTCAATTACCTCAGTAATCATGGTGGAGTAATAGAATTTGTAGATTACTTAAGCAATTCCTAAAAACGTACTTGTGGTGTACCTCAGGGCTCCATTGTTGGTCCTATTCAATTCTCCATTTACATGCTTCCAATTAGTAACATCATTAGAAGACATACCATGTCGTTGCAGATGATACACAAGTGTGTCTTCCTGTCCACTTTTGTGATAGTAACGATCTGCTAGACCAGATTAACGGGGAAATAAAGAGGCGGTGGGCCTCATCTCAACCTTTGTCCCGTTGCATCCTGGGAGTCCTGGTCGGCCGATGGCTCCTTCATGTCCAGGGAGTCCCTGAGTAAACAGACAAGAACAGCAGAAAATGATAAATGTCCAAAAAGTCACACAGGAAAAAAATCACCTTGTTATCAGGTGATAAAATATTTACCTACAGTTTGATTTTTTTATTTTTTTTTTCAAAAATATTTCTGCCGTACTATCAGATTTTTTTTCCACTTATTTTATACTCATTCATAGATTAAAACTGCTTGTGAAGGTGGACATTTTTGTTGTGCAGGAATATGTGGAGATGATTTAAACCTAAAATAACTTTGCATTAATTTCAAGCTTTTAAATTCAGTTTAAATACTCAATGTAACTATTTTACATTGTCTCAGGGTATGAATAATTAGATTTTTGAACTTGAAAAAGATGGCAGCTGTCCTGGAAACATCAGTTTATTACATGATTATTATGACTATTACTCTAATCATTATTGTTCCTACTAATATTCCAATGATGATGATGATTAATAATAATAATGATAATAATAACTTTATTTATGCAGCACATCACAAGAAGTAGTGCTTTACATGGTTGAACCAGGATTCAAACATTTTAGGACTGCAGTGACGTAAATAATTAACTACAGTAATACAAAAATAGAATGGAATTACATACCCCAAAATGATATTATACAACCAATAATAATAATAACATAGATAAGGCATGTTGGAAATAAAGAGGTGTTCTAACATTAATAAAAAAATATATATATATTTTTAAAAGATAAGTTTTGAGAGGTGAAAATTCTTTACATTCTTTATTTTATCTGAACATGTTCTGAACGTTACATGTTGGTTCTTACCGGCAGCCCTGGAGGTCCTGGGAAACCTGGTTTTCCTGGAAGACCCTGGAGAATACAGAGACAGAGAGACCGTTTTTTTTTTTTATTCATTTTATCACTATTCATTCAGGTCTATAAAGAAACCAAATCTGTCAGGATGAATTTTGGTCAAGTGTCTAAAATGATGCTCAAGTTAGAGAAACTCCAAAGTGTAAGAAATTGAAATCTTCGTCATAATCAGTCCTACCCGAGAGCCCTTTAGTCCTGAGCTTCCTGCTGCTCCCCGCTCACCCTGAGGACAAAAAAGAAAAAAGAAAAGAACCATAGTATGTAATAATTCTGCAGAGATTGTTGACATTTATGATAATAATAATATTCAGCTAACTGTACATAAAGCTGAAGTCACACTCTAGGTTTTATGAGTAAATGTTTTATATTAAACAATAAGGGACAACGTCATTGTTGTGTCTCAGCACCTGGCCAACAAATCAAGAAGCAACAAGTCATAAACTTAAACTTTCAATTCTTAAGTCAACAGATGCATGCCTCTAATATGTGATCAGTCAAATTCTAAATCATCTCTGAAGTCGTCGCGTTTGAGATGGAGACGAAAACAGACCTGGAGTCAGCAATCTGCAGACAAATCAATAAACTTCTCCAAATGAGGCAACAATAAAACACACCTGATTTGGGAACAATAAAAACAACATAATATCAAAAATGAGAAGGGGTACCAGGATAGAACCCTGAGGTACTCCGCAGCCTAAGATGAAAAATAATAATGATAAGACTGATCTCTCATCATTATTATGAAAACATGTCGGCTGTGCTCAGTTCAGATATTGTTACCTTTTCTCCGGATGCGCCCTGATTGCCCTCGTTTCCAGGGTAACCAATCTCTCCAGGAATTCCGTCGTAACCAGGGTAACCAGGTTCACCCTGCGGAGGACAGAAACACAGGGAGTTCTCGTGAGGTGTGGATCAGATCCGGGGTCAGTTCTCCTGCTGCTCACACCAAGGCAGTAAACTCAGCTGTACATAGATCCTGGCTGCGGTCCAGGTGCATTGAATGAACAGATGGACGTTTCATGTTCAGCAGAGAGGAACCGGCCTTTATTCTCCTGCTGAACACACCTGAGATCACAGAGTTCACACCTGGGTGGTCTCAGGTACCACACCTGAGACACAAAGACTCCAGACTCACTGTAGGTCAAATCACATCTTTATTTTTAATCTTTGGTATTTAAATCATTTTCTGCTGTTGGTTTGAATGTTTTGTTGTTCTCAAATCAATTATATATGTACGTATATATAAATACATTTATTATTATGATGTGATATTAAAGTCTATTCAATTTTTATTCAGTTTGTTCATACATCAAAATAATGTCTTAGTATTAAGAATAAAAAAAATTATATTACCTTCACATGATCTTTATCTTAGAGGACAGTTTTACGTACTTGTAATAATTAAACAGGAAATGTCTGTCATCCATTAGACCCTCATACAACCATAAACACCATCATAGTTAGTATATAAATGTATTTGTATATATCACCTCACACCAGCAGAACATCACAAAGTACTTTAAAATAAAAACACTGATAACAGAACAGGAAAAAAAAGATGAAAGGAAAAACACTATAAAATGTTACATTAATTATTATTATTATTATTCTTATTATTATTACATATTAACATTTTAGTTCATTTTCAGTAACCCTTGTACTGACCTTACTTCTGTTGTTACTCCATGAGGCACTATTTTTTGCTTTTTGCCCCTTAAACACTTTAAACCTTGTATATTTTGAATATTTTGACTGATAATCTATTGTTTTAAAAACTGGGCCTAGTGTGTGATCCTGACCTGGGGAACCCACTGGTTGTTCTGGTTGTTACTGGTTTGTGAATGTTAATTGTTGTTACTATGATTGAAGTATTCTCTGGCGCAAGAACTTCTTTCGGGATAAATAAAGTTCTAATTCCTACATTATTATTAGTTGTAATAGTATTACATTTTTTGTTATTAGTTGTATGTCTTGAGCTCCAAAATAAACCCCACTAATGAACCAAGACCTGCTGACCCACATTAGAGCTGAGCAGAGCCAAATTAAAAACCATCAGACTCTAGTTCACCTCTAGTTTAATGGAGGTCTGTAGTGACAGGAGGTCACCACTGGAGGGCAGCAGACTGCACACATAAACTGATCCAGGGTCAGTGAGGTCGGATAGACATGTCTCAGTGTGTCCCAGTGCACTGCCATATTATTTAACATGGCAGAAAAAGAATCAGTGAGTCCAAACACAGAGTCTGTCAGTGCAGTGTAAAATAATACAACCAGGATGTTTTACTGCATCTGGTCTGATTTTGCAGTTTGTAAGCCAGGATGATTTTCTGGGTATTCTGACCCACAATCCTCTGCACTGCGCAAGACATGTCACATCGACTGAGCCACAGCTTGGCAGCTGATTGATATAATTTTATTGTGGTGAATATAATGTGTTAGAATCTACACTGTGCAGTTATAACTTCAAACTTACAAACTTCAAAACTACATACATCACACAGTAGCAACAGCAGAGCTCTGACCTCCGTCTCTGGCGCTTTGCTTTATCTCCAAGGTAACAGATACACGAGAAAGAGGGTCAAAGTTCAGGGCCTAATTTTATTAGAAAAAATATGAAGTAAAAAGAAAAAGTATGTGACTCGGATCACCATGTTTATGTCTTACTGGCTGACAGGAAATTAAAAACAGAAGGACTTGATCACTTCCTTTTCTGATGTTGGGATACATCTGAGATCTTCTCTTTTTTAATTCATTTTTTAATCAGTGTTGACAAATGGTCTATTTTCATTCAGTCTGATGTTTATCACAGCAATTTGTTCCTGTTCAACCACTTTATTCAGTTTTTAGTAACAGTTACTATCAATAACTCGCACCAACAGCTCTGACTGTTTCTGTTGGACACCGAAACATCCCGGTGCAGACTATTTACTGGAGTTTACCAGCCTGTCGCTCATGCTGCATTTGAGGATAATTACAATCACAGCCGTCTTTACAATCCTCAACTTTCAACGTCCGATAGTCCACCCCTAACATTTTCATCACATCTCATCTTGTCAATGAAAACGAAACAGAGATTTTGTCCTAGTTATTTTTATCAAGATCTATTTTTGGCTCATCATCGTCTCCTTTTCATCACGGAAAACAAGGTCGTTGACGTAGCATTTTTTTGACATAGTTTCTGTCAGTGACAAACTCTGGTGTCTCTCAGGAGTCGTGGATGTTGTAGAAAATGTTGCTGAGTAACTGTGAAAAATTCTGGGTTCGTTCTCAGAGCGTAAAGATTGTGTTTGGTTTTCAGACAGGTGATGTGAGTGAGTCGAGATCTTCTCACCTTTTGACCTTTGACCCCGTCGCAGTGACAGAGAGACTTCCCGCTACAGTGACACACCTGCAGAGACACAACACAGTACACGTTTAATATCATTTTATATCGTTTCCTATCATGACAGAGAGCAGAGTCGTCTCATCGGGTCTGAAAGGTTAAAGAACAAAACAGTTTGATGTTTTCAGGGTTCACTCTTTGTGATTCATTGATTTATTTATTTTTTGATATATATACAGCCAATGTTAAGAAGATGTGCACTTTATGAGGCCTTTTAACATTTAATCTGTAGTGGTCATAGCAACTGTAGATGTGAACAACTGCTTTTTGATCGATTCCAAGTCAACGTATCCATAACGTAAATTTAGACTAGTACTCTCAATCAAACCATTCTTTATTCAAGGAAAATTGACTGAGCATTAAGTTCTTTTAAAGCAATGACGAGTTCACATTCAGTGGGCTAGTCTATATGATAATATATGATAACAATCACAATAAAATTATGAAAAAAAATCCATAAAAAACAAATAAGTAGCAGAAGTATCTACTAAGAATTACGTACAGCAACAGGAAAAAGATGAAAAAGTTAAATAACAAGAATAAAGTGTGCTGTAAATGATGGACACACAACAACAACAACAAAAATAAAAACAGTAAAATTCATTTCTCTATAGTCAAAATAATAATTGTTGATATTAACAATTAATTTCTTCCTAATAATTTGTGCAAATTTAATATTTCCATATCGGGAGGCTCAACATAGATATATGAAACTTCATTGCAACTCTTACCCTTGACTTCTATTCACACTCATTTACATATATTTATAATTAATATTAATTTCTTTTTAGTCAGTTTATTGAACATGTTAAAATAAAACAAAAACAAATGAAACCCTCAGCAACACAGAAGCAACTAATAAGCAACTCTAATAATATCATTCATGTTCAGAAGGTTTAAGAAGAAGTCTATTTCTGGTCCAACCCCCTCTTATTCTTTATATATTGATCACAGAAAATAAAATCAGTTTCTGTGATACTGATCTAAACACATCGACCCGTTTGGACAAAACAAGAACAAAATATTCAGAATGAACCAGAACCATCAAAGAGTCCACAAGAGACAGATCGGTCCAGCTCATAACCTTTTAGTGTTCCTTTTCTCAAGAGTTTTTTCAGTTTGGATAAAGTTTAGCATTTGTTGTTATTGGTGCACATTCACAGTAAGTTTCTGTTCGTGTTTACAGTAAATTGTTGTGAAACAACAGCTGTATAATGTGATCTCACAGTTATACCTGCATATTACTGTGATTTACCAGCATGCTCCTGTAGAAATACTGTATTTCACTGTAATCTCACGTTTAAACTCCAGATATTACTGTGATTTAGCAGAGTACTGCTGTAAAATAACCGGCATGAATTTCACAATAAAAGCCTGAATTTGGTTACAGTAAAAGCCATTGAGGTGAAGTGATAATAATGTCATTTATTGTGAAATATTACAGTTACATATTTTAACCGGAGATAATTTGCAGTGCAGGTTCATGTCAATGTGTTTGTTTCCTCTCAGCTGGATGCTACCAGGCAGTTATTGATCAGTTGTTCTGAACATCATTTAAATAGTTTTATAATCAGTGAAATCTTGAAATGTGTTTTCCTTTTGATAAATAATGGATTTGTGGTTTTGTGTGTAATTTGTACAGCTCTTATTTGGAGGATGAAGATCAGATGTGTCTTTGGTTATATTGGATATTTTGGCTTTGATATTATTTAGGTGTGGTTATTTTATAAAGTCAGTAGATGATTTTTTTTTTTCTCTTCCAAAGTGCACAAGTCTATTAACTGTGATCGTGCAGTTCTGCGCATGGTTTGTTTGTTCCTGCACCTCTACGTCTCACATGCTCTACTCAGACTGCAGATTGCAGCTGATCAGTAGAGACAGGTAGAGAGGAGGAGAGGTCATCAGCAGGTGGTTGTATTTGGTTATGTGGTGTTACTATGGCGACGGCAGCAGATGGCGATGTTAAGAGGCGGTGGTCCTTTTGTCAGTTTGCAGCACATTCAACACGCTTTCATTCTACAGGCTCTATGAGAAAGTCAGTGCATTCAGCAGGTTGATTTACAGCCTTCAGGTTCTGTGTGATAACATGTAACTATGCACTGAGATTCAAAAAAAGTACTTTGATTACTCCAGTACTTTAACCCTGACTCAGCAACTCATCACTCGTGTATTGGAGTAATATTTGACCAGGAGTATCTGTACTTTGACTCAAGTAACAGACTGAACACTGTCCAAGGTTAGGAGATCGTCTTGACCACGTGATGCAGGTCAGACATGAAGTCCAACTGGTGGCTTTTAAACCCCTCCATGTGCCCTGCAGGTGTACCGCTGAAAAGTTTGGTCCAGGTTTAGACGCTGGTGAAGCTGTTGGACGTGTTTCTTCATGAAGTCTTTATCTGTCAGACATCTGAGAGTGGGTTTAAACCCAAACAGCTCCATGTGTCCTGCAGGTGTAACAGTGCTCTTCCTGTGTGATAAACTGAAGCAGCAGACAGGCAGAGAGACAGGCAGCCCTGTCAAGGACTGATGTCGTCTTATCTTCATTCCTGTCTCACATCCCGCACGACGCTCGATGTCTCGACACGTCCCGCAACGGGGCATCGTGGGTAATGTTCTGCATCTTGTGTGAGGGTTCAGGTGTTTCAGACCTGCACACTCTCAGCTACACAGCAGATTGTTTCCTGACCCTCATGACCTGCCGTACAAACCTCACTGTGGAACCTTTGTTACATTTGCATGTTGTTATGTCGTGGATACGCTGAAACATTTCAACAATGCTGTGGTTATATTTAGGCACAAAAACCACTTGGTTATGGTTTAAAATGTTGGCGTCTGAGGGCACGGACAGACAGGGACAGGCTGCTACGAAACTCCCACGTTAGTTGCCTAAAAATTTGCTGGAAATGCAGCGACGTCACTGTAAAACAAAAGGTTGTTTGTTGGTGTTGAACAGTGTCTGCAGCTTGGCAAGCATCTCTGCGAGGTGTCACACCATCCACAGTCAGCTCAGATACTAGGTCACTTTAGAAACGCTGATATGATACGTACAGTGTTCCGCAGTTTACTCTCAAAATGTGATACATTATGCATTACTAGTTACCTTCACTAATTTTGTGTTACCGATCAGCTACAGCAGCACCAGAGAGAGAGTTATGTATAAGAACAGGACTGTGTGTCAGCGTTAATCTGCAGCTGTAGGAGATGTGAACGGAAACACATCCAACACATACTGACATCACCCAGATGTGCCGATCACCAGGATGAGGAAAAAACAAACCGGAGGCCGGCTCTTTCTCCCCGCTGCTTCAACCCGGTCTCAGTCCGAAGCTGTCGAAATCCGGCGCTTGGTCAGTGACTTCCAGTGTCAGACACCAATGAAAAAGCCGTCCTTTCATGTCTGTATGATACACAACCATTTGCTATTATTGTTTAATGACGCCTGGCAGCATCAGGAGGAAACATGGTGGGGCAACAACGAAAGCTAAGATGGAGAAAGTCTGAGTAGGGCGGGCAGGAGGGGTGGATGGGTGGCCGGAGTCTGCTTCCCATAAGACTGTAAAGTCAAACCCTGATCTTTTTTCCTGAACCCAACCACGTGTGTGTGTCGTTAAAGGACAAAAACATCAGTTGGTGGTGTTGTACCAATGTAGTGCTTTTATTTTGAAAGAAACTGTATGCAAACTGTACATCTCCCGTGAAAACAGAAGTGTATTTTGAAAACAGACAATGCATGTAACAGGCTGAAGTTGACACGGCGTCCCAGAACGTCAACAACCAACACACCCAGGGTACCTTGGACGTCATATGTGGACGTGGAAAGTCCATGACCAAACGTGGACATGTGACGAGGTCACAGTGAGGATGAGTTGACTGCTTTCATGCAGTCTTAGGACACAAAAGCAGAACGGAACATGTTGTAGACGTTACATGTGCATTAATGGAAACACACTGAACATGCTAACACACAAAACAGCATCACACAGATGTGCAGATGTCATCGGCACCCTTCTATAATGTCGTCGGTACTGACGTGACAACACACAACCTTCGGATGGCAGAAGTGAAGCAGTGTGGATCAGTGTGTAATGAAATCTGTGTAGTTTCAGTGACTTTTTGTCTTTAATTCATAAAGTGTGAAATGAGTCGATGATCGCCGTCGGCCGACTGAAGATGAAATGACTTCCTTTACATGTTTTCTGTCACTGTTCAGCTGCAGTCAGTCAGAGACTTTGCTTTTCACCGCAGCTCAGCAGATCAGATCAGAGTCTGTGTGTGTGTGTGTGTGTGTGTGTGTGTGTGTGTGTGTGTGTGTGTTTGGGTCAGTAATAACAGCAGATCAGGACAAAGGGCTGAAACTGAAAACAGACGAACTAAAACAACAGACAGAGACAGAGACCGTCTGACTGACTGCACAGAGACAGACAGACAGACAGACAGACGGACAGACAGACAGACGGACAGACAGACAGACAGGTTTTATTTCCTGTCTGACATTCTTTATGCATTCTTTTATTTCTGCAGTAACAAAAAAAAAAAAAAAAAGATGATGATAAAACAGAGAGCAGCTACACTGAAGCAGACACGGCGACGACCTGCAGGGTCACATGACTCACAGCTGAAGGTGAAGAACCTGCTGCTTCTGTACTAATCTGTCCAAAACTGACCTGATGGTGGCGCTAGTTACAATTAACCCTGAGGGGAATATGAATAATGAACCACGTCATCACAACCCATGCTGAGATGTGAAGGACCGACTGAATTAACGTCCATCAGGCTGTCTGTAAACTAAAAGTCATTATGTTTTATTTATAGAGCGCTTTTTAAGGTATTTAACTCGAGTATTTGTCAGCTGTTCTCCCATGTTTTTGTGTCTAAGTGACTAAAGAGGACAACAAATTTTAAAACTGGTGCAGTACTGAGAGAGAGTGCTGCAGTGTAACCACTCTGGGCATTTGTGCACCGTCAGTGAACGTCCACCAGACGTACATCGACACAAATGCCCATTACCAATATATTCCAGCCTGTTTTCACACTCTCTCTTAACTCTAGACCAGTTTCAAAACTAGTTGTTCCCATTGCTCAGCTCTTCAAACATGGGAGAGTAGGGTCCAGGTAGAAAAACACCAAAATTTCCTTTTGTTTTTGACTCTTCACATGACACAAAAACAATAACGAAGGTGTAAGGACATGAAAACATCAGGTGATCTACGCTCACTGGCAGCAGTAGTGTTAGCTCAGTTAGCCCTCAGGTCAAAGAGGTCCCTCAAGTCTCCCCAAACACACTAAGAAGTGAGGACGGCACACTGAGCATGCTCAGATACTCTGAACTTGACTGGATCTGTAAGGAGAGGTGGATAAAGCGCTGGAGGCAGGGCCACAATCATTTCTATGAAAGTTGCTTAGTGGCAAACGAAGCCAAATAAGTTTGATTTCCAGGTATAAAATTGGATCTTTGGTACCACTGGGCTGACAGAGCAGGAGCACCAGACTCCTGCCGGCCAAGCGTCTAACTTGAATGAGGATAACGTGATGTAATCTTGCAGCTTTTCTAGACTTTCCGGATGTTATCAGACCGAACGGCTCAAACCCTGAGAGAGAAATGAGTCATTTCGCGGGGGTGGTAATGTGGTGTAACCCCGAACATGTGATTTCTGGTGTCTGCAGATGATGTATATTTAAAGGATTTGAAGTCTGGAGCCGAGCACTGTCCACGTCCTGAACTCAGCAGGTCATGTGTGAGTCCACTGTACAGGTTGTGATGCTTCACAGATTCGAAACACATCATTAGTAATTATCATCATCAGTTCCAATTACAAATATTTGTTTTCTTCAACATCCAAGACAGTGTTGGATCTGTATGAGCCTGAACATCTTTCCTTTATCCTGATTTTAAACTCAAATGTAGAGAATTTTGAGGAAGCTAATGGCCACCATCTTGGATCTTGTCATACATTTACTGTAGACCAGGGGTTTTGGAATGGGGGCCGGCTGTTTCTCGTATCATATGGGTCATCAAAACACTCCTAAACTGTACGCTTCCTTGCTGTGGCCATGTCTCCTGCCTTGAAGGACAACTCATCCTCACTGTGACCTCGTCACATGTCCACGTTTGGTCATGGACTTTCCACGTCCACATATGACGTCCAAGGTACCCTGGGTGTGTTGGTTGTTGACGTTCTGGGACGCCGTGTCAACTTCAGCCTGTTACATGCATTGTCTGTTTTCAAAATACACTTCTGGTTTTGCCAAGTTTTTTTCCTTCAACACACACATGGTTGGGTTTAGGAAAAAAGAACAGGGTTTGGCTTTACACTCTTACAGGAAGTGAACACCGGCCCCCTGGGTGAAAGTTGGTGGTTGTTGGACCCATCTGCCACCACTCGGACTTCTGCCCCCTTAACTTTTGTTGTTGTCCTACCGCGTTAAGCAATAACGACGACAGGTCGTGTATCATGCTAACGTGAAAGGACAACTTTTTGTTGTTGGTGTCTGAAGCCGGAAGTCACTGAACAAGCACCTGTTTCTCGACGACTTCAGAGTGAAACCAGGAAACATCTGCTGGTTGGTAACTGCTCCAATCATAAAAACACGTTAGTTCGGCCTGTGTAGTTCCTACTTGTCTAGAAACTTTATAAAAGTCCTGCCTTCATGAGGTGAACAGAAAAAACATAAAGTGATCTTGCTTGATTAACAAATATTGTGTGGCAAGTTTATTTTTAAAGTTAAGCAGAAGGTGTTCAAAACTGGTCTGTGGGCCGGATTTTGGACACGCCTGCTGTTGACTGTTTTACAGCATGTAAACAATGATGACATATGTAAATACAACACACTCAGCAGATCAGATATCTGATCTGAGAACAGCAAAGTGAAATCCAAGAAAACATTTTAAGATGGACTGAGATCTGATGGAACCACATCTGGAATGTCTCCTCTTCCTCACACAGGGGAACCAAACATCCACTGACACGTTTATGTGCACAAAATATTCCAGGTTTTGTCCTGATTCTGAAAAAGACAAGATTTCTGCTACTGGCTGATGAAAATGAATATTCCACTAATGTAATAATAATAATATACACGCAGCTGTGCAGACTCTGATTAACGCGTCCGAACGAAGGATCAACTAGCATTTTTACGATTGCTAAAATTACACGGCGTCCCAGAACATCAACAACCAACACACCCAGGGTACCTTTTACGTCGTATGTGTACGTGGAAAGTCCATGACCAAACGTGGACATGTGACGAGATCACAGTGAGGATGAGTTGCATATTTATTTCCCTGTGCAACAAAAACACGTGGTTAGGTTTAGAAAAATCATGATTTGGCTCTACACTCACTCGGGAAGTGGACATTGGGCTCCTGGGTGAAAGTCCGGGGGTTGTTGGATCCGTCCACTACTCCTCCAGCCTGCCCTACAGCGACTTCCCAGCTCCTTAAATTAAGTTGTTGTCCTGCGTCGTTTCAAGCTGAACCCGCCTGGCTGCGTTATAAAGTTAGCTATATATAACAAACTTTCCAGGCGGCGTCATTTGGTGCCACAAAAGTACGGCTTTTATCAATTTGTGTCTACGTCTGACGCAGAAATCACTGAACAGGTGGCAGTTTTTGAACACGGGTTGGTTCTGTTGCATTATGGGTTGTTGCCTGCAACCACCAGAATACCTCCCATGATTCATAGCGACATGGACGACTACTTTAACTACTACTAATAATAATATAATAATAACACTGACAGGTCCTTCAGTTTCACTGTCTGCTGTTAAAAACAATTAAACTAAACAAACACTAATATCACACTCGTCTGTCTGTTACCATGGTGACACACACACACACACACACACACACACACACACACACATTGTGAGGCAGCAGGTGTATCAAACCAATCAGAGTTATTGATCACCTGATAACAGGATGTGACTCACAGAGACTTTGACAATAAGTTTCTGATAATAAAAATCATCTTAAAACAAAAACAGACTTTGCTCCACAGTCTTTCAGATTTTCACAATAAAGTCCAGTTATTCTAATAAAGAGGAATTATTAACCCCTCATGTGTCGGGGTGTGTTCACTCACTCTTTCAGCATGTCCCGGAGCGGCGGTGCAGCAGAGCAGAAGAACCAGCAGCGGGACGCTCCTCCACCTCGGGCCGCCCGGAGCCTCCATCCAGACGGACTCACAGCTGCAGACTCCCCGCTGAGCACACTGACTGCCGGCTGGCTCAGCCTGGCTCGGGATGGGCTCCTCCTGCAGCCTCGGCTCGACTCGGCTCGGTTCGGCTCGGTTCAGTCCGGAGGGGGTCCGTGCAGCTGATCGTGTCGGGCCACAGCAACCTGCTGCGGGATGGAGAGAGAGACAGTCCGCTGGCAGAGGAGTCAAACTCGCGACACTCAGAACGACACTTCCGGTTCACCTCTTCAAAATAAAAAAACCCACACAGCTCTGATAAAGTCTCAAATACACAAACAAAAACTGTGGTTACACACAAATCAGATTTAAAGGTGCCTTTACTTCACTCAGGTTTGTCCATTTTCTACTTTACTTTTTCAGAAGGGTTTTTTAAGTCACAGATCGTTTTGATTTTACATAGAAATAATGATCGACTTGTTAAACATGATGCTCTGTGCAGGTTAAAGGCCCCTCAGACTCTCACAGGTGTTGTGACTGATGACGTCATTGTGTACTAATGAGAAGGACAAAGTTCTAATTTGTCAGGAAATTCCCTGAAGTTCTGAAAAACGTATTTGATTTGCAGAGAAAAAGTACCATGTGCACAAATTATGATCTTACACAAATTATGATTAAGGCCACGTTAAAGAAATAATATTACGTTAATAAATCTACGAGAATAAAATCGTATTATTACAAGAACAAAGTCGCAATATTACGAGAAAAAAAGTAAATCTACAAGTATAAAGCTGTAATGTATCGAGATTAAATGTAATTTTAGAAGAGAAAAAAGTCACAGATTAAGACCAGAAGTCTGGTAACATGGTATAAGAAGTTACAAAATGAAGAGTCTGATCTCGTGATATTTCTTTAGTCTCGCAGATTTATGATTTTATTTTCGTAATCTAAGATTTTTCTTTAACATGGCCCTCACCCTCCTCCGTATGATCCGTGCACTTTTGTACTTTTGCTCAAGTCAGATTTTGTCTGCAGGACTTAAACCTCCAAATGTAACTCTGACCTCATGAATCTGACGATGTGCCAGCATGTCTGTCAGCGTCACACCTGCACAGGTGTACAGGTACAACCCATGGAGGATCTGTATTAAATCTACTGTCTGTATTCATTCGGGGTTATGTTACATCATCCCAGCCCCCAGCGTCCTTTGATGATGATATTTGGTTAGATTTAGGTTGTGATGTCAGGTGACCAAATTTCAACGTTCCCAACAAGCATCTTTCTGTTAAAAACATTTTTAAAACATGTCAGTGGTCACTGGTGAAAAGACGATTGAAGACGTTGATTGAACGTTTAAGTTCAGACCATATTTCACCAGGATTTGCAACAGTGAGATTTTCCATCCTGTGCAGGGTCCAAACAACAGTCTGACCTCATTTATGGAGCCAAACTAAGAAATCACATCCAGATTTCTAAGTTGAAAGTCAATATTGTAAATCCCGGTGAATATGGTCTAAATGTGAGTCGGTGAACGAACTCGCACTTTTGAACCAGTTCTGAGCGTCTTCAACAGAAACACGCTCGCTGGGTCAGGACAACAACTTATGTTAACTTCAACATGATGCACTGGAGACAGATGATGGTGATATTTAGTTGGATTTTAAGTTGTGTTGTTGAGTCACCAAAATACAACGTCTTCCAAACATCTCATGCTAACATCATCATGACGTAGAATACAGACATTTAGTCAAAACCCAACATCTGCAAAAGGTGACATGGAGCCCTAACATCGTTGGACAGTTAAGATATTGTCAGCTCAGTTCCATTCCAACCAGAACATAACATCTGTTAGAGTCCAACGTCTTTCTGGCAGCATTTCAACGCCCAGTGCCGGCTGGGATGTAAATAAATATTAATTATGTTGGCACAGCTCTGCAGGATGAATAGGTTCACACACTCCAAATCTTTATAGATATCACCATGACACTTCCCACACTGTCAGAAAAAAGGGTTCAGCACCATGAGGTCCTGTATCTGTACCCACTGCATAAGAATTAGGCAACTCTTTAAATTAAAGCAAGATGAAAATATTAATGAAGAGAGATCAACATGAAGCGTCCCCAACTGGTTTCTTATAATAAGACAGTTATTATTGTTTTTACATATATGTTACACGTTTTCTGAAATGTTATAGATATGCAAATTAGTCATTATCTAATTAAATATGCACTGATTTACATAAATGTCCAGGACAGAAATATGAACTCAAATAAACCTAAATGAGTATTTTGGATAATTGTTTACCCACGAGTCTGAAAGACGTGTTATGGAAGCAAAAGAGCCCAAAGTCCCACAGTTGAGTCTCACCATAAGAAAGAAATGTGAGATCATATTCTGAAGCAGATGAACATGTGCTCTGTTGGTGTCTGATGCAGTTTTAAGGTGACACATCTCCAGATCTGAGATACGTGAATGTTCCTCTCTGTTTTTCTCTGTGTGTCTGATGAAGCCACTGTGACATCATGTGTCCTCAGATTCACATGGTGCAACATTTTTCATATAAATTCATAAATCACTGATTTAAAAATCCAACCTGAACCACACTTGCGAGACATTTAAGAACTTCACACTGACCCACAGACGACTGATGAACCTCTGTCGTGTGTCAGCTGTGAGACTGTTGGTGTTGTGGACGAGTAAAGACATTTTTAATATTATTTTTAATATGTTGTCAGTACTGTTGAGACAACAATCAGGGGAACTTAATGCAAACAGGACTGGTGTGATATCTAATTAATCTATATGTTACTTTTAAAATGTGGACCAAATCACAGATGTCATCAGAAAGATGATTCTTGTAAAGATGTATGTCATTTATAGTTTATACAGCTCATGTGCTTTATGAAGCTTATGTTGTATAGAAACAGAGGTTTATCGTATTTTACTGTTCATACACAGCAGTTTTTGTTCTTTATGTACCGTAAAACTTCCATTAGTAGCCCGGGCTATTATTTGCTTAAAGGGATAGTGCACCCAAAAATGAAAATTCAGCCATTATCTACTCACCCATATGCCGAGGGAGGCTCTGGTGAAGTTTTAGAGTCCTCACATCCCTTGCAGAGATCCAAGGGGAGAGGAGGTAGCAACACAACTCCACCTAATGGAGGCTGACGGCGCCCCAGATTCAAACGTCCAAAAACACATCATTGAAACCACAAAATATCTCCATACTGCTTGTCCGTAGTGATCCAAGTGTCCTGAAGCCCCGACATAAAAAGTAGTTTGGAAAAACATCATTTGAATTCTGTTTTTAATGGCAGAATTTTCATTTTTGGTGCACTATCCCTTTAAATCACTGAACCCAACAGGCCTATATTTGGGACAGGCCTTTAATTCCTTTCACACAAAACTGTTGCTCAGCAACAATCAGGAAATACAATCAAATTGTTGATTTAAACAAGTATGAATATTACTTGTATAAAAATTAGGCTTCAGATAATAAATCAATTATGAATCACTGATTTGATCTAACTCCACCTGACACACCGTCACAACATCACTTTATCCTGTTAAAACAATCCTCACAACTTGGATTCATTTTTATTAAAAACCCTCTTGATTCGTTTGAGTCTTTACAGACCAAAGGAACATGAATAACTTACAGGGTAATCCAGGAACGGACACATCGTTTGAGGTCGCTGACAACCTGGTTTAATACGTCAGAAGAACTTCTATTTAAAAAACTATTTGGCAACCAGACCAGGCCTCTAATTGAGACAGGCCTGTATTTGTCAAAATGTGAAGCCACACAGGGCTGGTAAAAGAAACTGGGTGTTTAATCGAACTATTACAGTAGTTTATGTAGTTTAATTCTTTATGTGCCGACATCAGCTTCACTCCTGAAACAGCGTTTTGTTTCATTCCTGCTGTACGACCGTCACTGGACTTATTAATTGACACTGATGTGTTTATGTCATAAAATAACTGTAGTCATCCTCGGGACACCAGACAGTTTGTCTCCATCAGTGAAACACAACAACAACCAGCTTCTACGTCATGGAGTTCAGAACTTTGTCTGTGTTGTACATTATTTGTTATTTATTTATGTATTTATTTCTTTATTTATGTATTTATTAAAATTAAAGTCTTGCTGGCCGTGTTTTGTTTCATCATGTGACCAATAATTATTATGTCTGTCAAAAGAGAGTTTCTTGTCAGTTCTCCACACACACAGAAACACTTTACAAACACATTTTAAACATGTTTTTTTTTTAGACATATTATTTATTTATTTGTGTTTTTATTTATTTATTTAGTCATATTCCATTTATGATCCTTCCCTGTTGCACTACTGTTTTTCTCTTGTCTCTGATGATCTTTATTGTTGGGCTGTGCACCAAACACCAAAGAACATGTGAAAACCTGATCAGCAATAAACCTGATTCTGATTTGATCAATAAATGTTTCGATCAGTTAATCGATTAAAGTCCACGTGGAGACACTGCCGGTCCACAGCACGAGACACACGTGATACGATAAAACTTTCCTGAAGGTAAAACCTTCTCCATCAGTTATTCCTCCTCTCTCTGCAGAGACATGCAGCTTTTATTTTGGAGCGCGGAGCCTGCAGACCGGAAGTGTGTGTGTGCGCACCTGCAGGTGTTTGCGGGGGTTTGACAGGTGTTGGGTTGTGTGTGCAGTGCGGCGCTGCGGCTTCAGTTTAGCGGATAAAGTTGAGAGTTTTCTGTCCGTGTGTCTCTGACATGAAAAGCGCGTGAAGCTTCGGACTGAGCGCGAGACCTTCAGGTAAGTGAGCCTCACCTGTGTTTGTATCTGTGTGTGTGTTTGTGTGCGCGTGTGTGTGTGTGTGCGTGCGTGCGAGCGTGTGTGTGTGTGTGTGTGTGTGTGTGTGTGTGTGTGTGTGTGTGAGGCGCTGCAGCCGCGTTGATTAACACCAATCAGCTGGTGATTAAGTGTTAATGAAGCTCTAATCAGCGTCAGCGACGTCAGCAGGTTAATTAACGTTAATGATGAAGTTCAAGAGGAGGAGAGAAGTAACGGAGTACTTTTACTCAACTACTGTGCTGCAGTCCAGTGTTACTGCAGCTGTACTGCACTACTTCATCCTGCAAACTTTATACACAGAAAAAGATGCGAGATATAAACTGATAACTTTATTGATACCGACAGAAACTTGTTTGAGTGCTGTCACGTGACAAACAAACAAACAAAAAGTACCAGATGTTTATTTAAAGCCTCTGTGCTTTGGTACACTGTGTGAAAATACTTCATCACAAGTAAAAGTCCTGCAGTGTCAGAGTTTTATCTGCAAACTGTGCCTGAAGTATCAAAGTGCTCGTTGTGCAGCAGAATGAACTCTGTTCAAGTGTTTTGACATATTTGCTGATTAATATGTTTTAAACTGTTTGATTTAATGTGAGTCGTGTGTAAAATCTGCAGCTGTCAGATGAACGAACGCAGCAAACAGTGCAGTACTTCCCTCTGAAGGGTGGAGAAGTAGGACTATGAAGTAGCAGAAAATACTGAAGTACAAGTACATGAGTTGCTGTTGAGTGCAGTACTGGAGTAACTGTACTCTCAGTCTCATTGACAGTAATCGAGTAAGTAATTGAGACTGTTTGTGAACTTGAAGGCCGAGCACAGTTTGTCTTCACGGAGCAGTTTGTCTTCATCAGTTTGTCTTCATGTCTTCATCTCTGACCTCATTTCCACTAAGTCACCTCATGCATCTCCAGATATCAGATATCTGATCTCAGAACAGCAAAGTGAAATCCAAGAAAACATTTCAAGATGGAATGAGATCTGATGGTTGGAGCCACATCTGGAATCTTTCCTCCTCCTCCTCCTCCTCCTCTTCCTCACACAGTGGAACCAAACATCCACTGACTGCGTTTACATGCACAAAATATTCCAGGTTTTGCCCTGATTCCAAAAAATTCCTTCTGCTGGCTGATGAAAATGATGTTCCCGTTCAGCACCCGTGCAGACTCTGATTCACGTGTCCTAACGAAGGATCAACAAGCATTTTTCCAGTTGTTAAAGTTATTCATCCGATAGCCAATAAAATACCCACACACCCACAGCTGTATGAGTACGATAACAACAAGGAGAAGAAGAGGAAGTGAGACAGCACCTGGACCAACCTGGTCTCACTCCGAAGTCGTAGGAATCCAGGGCTTGATCAGTGACTTCTGGTGTCAGACCAAAAAAGCTGTCCTTTCACGTGGGCAAGATACGCAGTTGGGTATCATTATTGTTTATTGACACCCAGCGGTGTCGGGGGGACGTGGCGGGACAACAACAAAGGTTAAAGCAGTGGAATTGCGACTACTAAGGTGGATGGGTCCATCAACTACAGACTTTCACCCAGGAGGCCGGTGTTCAGTTCCTGTAAGACTGTAAAGCCAAACCCTGTTCTGTTCTCCTGAACCCAACCACGTGAGTGTGTTGAAGGAAAAACAATTAAATTTGCGGTGTTGTACCGACGTAGTGCTTTTATTTTGAAAGAGACTGTATGCAAACTGTACATTTCCTGTGAAAACAGAAGTGTATTTTGAAAACAGACAATGCATGTAACAGGCTGAAGTTGACACGGCGTCTCAGAACGTCAACAACCAACACACCCAGGGTACCTTGGACGTCATATGTGGACGTGGAAAGTCCATGACCAAACGTGGACATGTGACGAGGTCGGAGTGGGATTGTGTTGCCTGGACATGGGCATTAGTTTATCCAACACGTTTTCATCCCAACTTGTCAAATATCTCTGGACTTTCACCTTGACATATGATGCACTAGGTATCATCCTGTGTCTGTTGTTGACACTCTGGATTGTTGTGTTCAGTTAACGCATGCGCTGTGTTTTTTCAAAATAAACTTCCACTCTCACAGGAAATGTACATTTTCAGCTCGTTAGAAGAGTCTCTTTCAAAATAAACTGAAAAAATAAATTCACAGGGGAAGCAAACAGCGTTCACCTGGGTGAAAGTCCGAAAGTCTGGGATTTGTTGGCCCAGTCCACTTCCCCTGCAGCCCACCCAATAGGGACTTTTCAGCTCCTTAGATTACATTGTCACCAGCAGCGTTACAAACTGCTGCTGGCTAGTGCCTTTCACAACACTGCAAAAGGTGCCTTTGTGTGTCAGTCGACGTCCACTATAGTGCCCGTACTGGACGACTTCGGTTGGTATCATCCCACCACGTAAGGTGCCTTTGTGCAGCGGTATTTGATGAGTTTGGAATGAGAATGGGCTGCTTATTATAGTTTATAAACTATAAACAGAACGAATCACTGACCGTACCGACATTTTATCCACGTGACGTAACACCAACCTAGTGATGCGCATATTCTGCAGTGGACCTGCTCATGTGAGGCAGCGTCACGTGTGTCACTGCTAGGCTACTTTAAAATGTCATAGGCTCGTCCTAGTAAAAGCCTCTTTACACTGCCTCTTCAGGGCGAAAATTTCACACACTTCTTCTGCCTCACTGTGCTGTATAACAAGTACAAATAGGAATCAGGGGACAGTGTTGTCTTGGAGGTCGTAACAGCGCTGAAATTCTGTCTGTATAAACGTGACGGCCAGCAGGACGGGACAATGGACGGCACAGGTGTGACTTTTTGAAGACGCGTTCAGTGTCCGACCCACTGCTGGAGATTTAACAGTGAGCAGCTAACTCAAAGAAGAACAGTGGCTGAAAATGTCCACAAATACTGAAAACAATGAGGTCCAGGAGCTCCTTACTCTCTGAGCAGAGGAAGAGGTCAGCTGCCATATAACAGGGAGGGTCAAAGATTGTTGTTGACATGTTGTGGTGAAGAGGGAGCTGAACTGGAAGGCAAAGCTTTACTGGTCCATCTGCGTCCCAACCCTCACCTATGGTCATGAGCTCTGGGTACTGACTGAAAGAATGAAATTGTGGATACAAGCGGCAGAAATGAGTTTCCTCTGTAGGGTGTCTGGGCTCAGCCTCAGAGATAGGGGGAGGAGCTCGGGCATCTGGAGGGAGCTCGGAGTAGAGCCGCTGCTCCTTCGCGTCGAAAGGGATCAGTTGAGGTGGTTCGGGCATCTGATCAGGATCCTCCTGGGCCTGTAGAGGTGTTCCAGGCACGTCCAACTGGTTGGAGGTTCTGGTGTAGACCCAGAACACAATTGAGAGAATACATATCTCATTTGGCCGGGGAACACCTCGGGGTTCTGCGGAAGGGTCTGGAAAGTGGCACTGGGAAGAGGGATGTCTGGAATACTTTGCTCAGCCTGCTGCCCCCAGTTGAAAATGAATGAATGGATGTGATGTCATTGTAATTGTTTATAAAGCACTGTCCACGTGTATGTTATGTGTTACACTAGAGGCCAATGCTGTTGTGTTACACGTCTCACCTCTTTTGTTTCCATGATGCCGACATATTGTCTAAAATCACACACTGGAGCAACATGATGCCACTGTTGTTGGGTTCTTTGTTAAAATGTAAAGGCACGGTAAATAAGGCACCTTATAGCAGCTCTATAGCGCCATCCCTCTTTTCTTTTTAAGAATAACGTTGAAAAGTTTCGGCACCCCTAGTCAAATTTTTTTTTTACTCTGAGTAGTTAAGTGAGTAGAATTCAAACGGATCTTAAAAGGGCATGACAATATTTTAAGCATGATTACTTTTTAATTTCAATCTTTTACAGTTTCAAAATAACAAAAAAGGAAAAGGACCTGAAGCAAAAGTTTGGGCACCCTGCATGGTCAGTGCTCAGTAGCGCCCCCTTTGGCAGGTACCACAGCTTCTAAACACTTTGTGTATCCAGCTCAGAGTCTTTCAGTTCTTGTTTGGAGGATTTTCAGCCATTCTTCCTGCAAAAGGCTTCTAGCTCTGTGAGATTCTTGGGCCGTCTTCATGCTCTGCTCATTGAGCTCTATCCACAGATGTTTAATGATGTTTAGGTCGGGGGACTGTGAGGGGCGTGGCCAAACCTTCAGCTGGCTCCTCTTGAGGTCGTCCATTGTGGATCTGGAGGTGTGTTTAGGATCATTGTCCTGTTGTAGAAGCCATCCTCTCTTCATCTGCAGCTTTTTTACAGTTGCTGTGATGTCTGGAATTTAACTGAATCCATTCTTCCCTCTACCTGTGAAATGTTCCCCGTGCCACTGGCTGCAACACAAGCCCAAAGCATCATCCATCCACCCCCGTGTTTAACAGTTTGTTCTCCAAACATACCTTTGCTCATTGTGTCCAGAAAGTTCTGTTTTACCTTCATCAGTCCACAGGACTTGTTTCCAAAAAGCATCAGGCTTGTTCAGATGTTCCTTTGCAAACTTGTGAGGCTGAATGTTGTGGTGAGGACACAGGAAAGGTTTTCTTCTGATGACTCTTCCATGAAGCTCATATTTGTCCAGGTGTGTCTGCACAGTAGAACAGTGCACCACCACTCCAGAGTCTGAGAAATCTTCCTGCAGGTCTTTTGCAGTCAAACAGAGGTTTGATTTGCCTTTCTAACAATCCTACGAGCAGCTCTCTCACAAAGTTTTCAGCTTGACCTCCACAGTTCCTGTTAACTGCCATTTCTTACTGACATGACCAACTGAGGAAACAGCTCCCTGAAAACACTTTGCTATCTTCTTCTAGTCTTCATCAGGTCTTTTAGTTTTCAGAGTGCTAGGCAGCTGTTTAGAGGAGCCCATGGCTGCTGATTGTTGGGACAAGCTTTCAGGAGTCAGAGTCTTTATAAAGCTTTGAAATGAGCATCATCTGGCTTTTGCTAACGATGACTGTGAACAAGCCAGAGCCCTAACAAGCTCATTAAGCTCTGAGACCCTGGGAGAAGTCGTCTGAGAGCTCAGATGTCTTGGAGTGCTGCAAACTTTTGCATGTTGCTGCTTTCCTTATTTTCACTCTAAAATTGTACAAAACAATCTTGATCTTGGTTAAAATGTTGGCTTTCAGAGATCAGTTCGTCTTCTACTCACTTAACTATTCACAGTAAAAGGCATTATGACCAGGGGTGCCTCGACTTTTGCATGACACTGTACTGTTCAGTTATTTGTTGCACCACAGTCTCGCAGCATAGAGCGACTCTGGGCACATATGGAGCGGCAGAACATCAGGTGCAGTAAAAGTGAAACTTAACTGCTCATTGAGCTGGGTCTAAAAGTTCGCCTTCACTCACCTCTGCAGCAGCTGCTCCTCCCATCCATTGATCTGGTCTGATCAGCTCTGATCAGATCGACTGATCGATTATCCACCCTGCGACTCAAAACTCAACCACCCTTTCCAATGAAATTGTGGACAGGGTTACTTCGTACAAATATTTAGGTACCTTTTTGATGAACATCTTAAAGTTGATGTAAACTCTGTAGGTACTGTGAAGCGAGGGCAACAGAGAATTCATCTTCTCCGTAAGCTAAATTTCTTTTCAGTCCCGTCACCCTCTGCCGTTTTTATCAGTCTTTTATTAAGAGTTTCCTGTGTTTTTCATTTATCTGCTGGTTTCACAGCTTCACATTGAAGAAAATGGTCTAAAGCATTGTTAAAATCTGGTCTAAGATCACAGGAGTGTTTTGTGTTTAGCGGTGCACTGGCGTGCTGAAATGGGCCGGACCCACTGTGTCTGTAATTAACATTTTTTGTGTCTTTGTGTCCCTGTAGGACGACCACCAGTGTCAGAGTGTCCTCATTGGCTGAGAGAGGTCTGGAGGCAGAGTCAGAGTGACAGGGTCGTGTCGTGGGGGCGACTTCCTCTGAGCAGAGGACAAGATGCTGCTGACTTCCTGCTCCGCCCCCTGCAGCTACATCTGGCTCTGGTAAACAAACAAATAAACAAACAAACACAAATAAATGACAATCAGCAGCTGTGACTCTGCAGGAGATGACCAGGAGACACTTTCATCACTATCAATCACTGATCAGTGACTCACCTGTGTGTTTCCTCCTCCAGGTGCCTCCTGATGATCCTGACGGCTCCTCCAGCAGCTCTCAGGGTGAGTTCACCACTTGTTGTTTAAAACTCACCTGTCGTTTCTTCACTGGGGCTTTTATTGTGAAAGAGCTTTCTCTCTTCCTCTGAACGCCTCTGATGTGAGGTCACAGGATGTTGGCATGATGCTCACCTCAGTGTTATTGATCCTGTTGATCAGAGTGTTATTGATCCGATCATCAGGTTCTGACAGTGTGTCAAACTCTCACACCTCTTTTCTACCAACTGAGCTCTGGTTCTTGAACCGATGCTGCTCAGGATTCTTGGAACTTTGGTGCTATCTAGCGAACCATCTCGAATTTCCACCAGTTTCAGTAAGAACAATTGTAATGAAGAATGTTTCATCAACAGAGGTCGTTGCACAACAGAATTGAACGGCAGTAACAAAGAGGCGACCAGTGACGTCATCACGGTTCGCACAATTTATTTTTGGTTGGCTCTGAACGCTGGGCGAACGGGAAAAGATCCCGTCACGTGTTGGTAGAGAGGGGGTATCAGAGGTTTTCCAACTCCCCAGTTAACGCCCCTTAAAATGAAAATTAAAATCATGGACGGTCTCAGATATTAAGATCATTCATTTTTTTTCATCAATCCAGTGAAGTACATTTTGTTTTTCATCATTTGTCTCAGTTGTTTTGTTGTTGCTTGTTTAATTCTTCATGGCTTGCGGATTAATTTAGTCCATAAATCATCAGATAACTTTACTGACAGATGCAGCGTGACTGAAAACAAGATGCTTCTTATTAATGGAACATTAATCAATCAAATCTCATTTTCAAAGGTCATTTTTTTCTTTTAGTCTCAGTCACATTTTCACCGTGAAAAACGTTGTTATTAAAATGTTTTGTCATAGTTTCCATTGATGAAATAAAAACTGCAGTAAAGTTAATTTTCATACGAAAGTGTGACTCACAGTGAACTGATAGCTTATGTATTTTGGTGCTGCAGCTGCTGACATGGACAACGATGTGGGTTATATTTATAGTGAGTTTAGGTCAAATCATATAGTTCCCACCATCATGGAAATCCTGGGAAAGTCATGGAATTTTTACAGTCACATTTTCCAGGCCTGGAAAGGACATGGAATTGGTCAATATCCTTGGCAGTTTTGAAAAAGTTATCAAATTTTGTGTACAATGAAATTTTTACAATAATCGTCAAGATTTTTTCTTAAATAATCATAATAAAAATCAGATGATTAACATAATTTTTTTTCATATTCGAATTGTTGGAAAAATGTCGAAAATAAAAACCTAGACTAAGTTAAGCAAAGCTAAGCTAAGCTAAGTTAAAACTAAGTTAAAATTAGTTAAGTTGGGCAAAGTTAAGCTAAACTAAACTAACTAAATTAAGTTAAGCTAAACTAAACCAAACTAAATCAAGTTGAGCTAAACTAAACTAAATTAAGTTAAGATAAACTAAACTAAGTTATGATAAACTAAATTAGACTAAACTAAACTAAACTAACTAAATTAAATTATGCTAAGCTAAATTAAACTAAATTAAGTTAAAAGCTAGTAAACTAAGCTAAACTAATTTAAGCTAAGATAAACAAAGTAAGTTATGCTAAACTAAACTATATGAAGCTAATTTAAGTTAAACTAAATGAAATTAAGAGAAAGAATGAAATAAGACTAAACTAAGCTTAAATAAACTACACTAAACTAAACCCATGAAGTCACAATCGTCACATTTACTGGAGATACAAGAGGTTGAAATATTCTTAATTTTTGCCTCACTGTGTCTGCTGAGGTCTTTTTGTGGCTCCACGCTGGTGATAGTCGTGGCCGCTAGCATTATAGTTCAGGGTTGTCCATCCGTCCGTCCTATTCTCATGAGCGCAATATCTCTAAGTTGTCTTTAACTCAATGAACTGGTTAAATTTTGGTGGTCAAAGGTCACTGTCGCTGTAAGAAGGCCTTGAGGGAATTTCCTCAAATTTGGCACAAACATCCACTTGGACTCAAGAATGAGCCAATTGGAATTTGGTGGTTGAAGGTCGAAGGTCACTGTGACCTCACAAAACATGTTTTTGGCCATAACTCAAGAATTCATATTCTAATAACGAAAAAATGTTGCATAGATGTCGTGAATGAGGTGAAGACATTTTATATCCGAAAGGTCAAAGGTTATTTTTCGTGTCACATCGTAATGTTTTGCAAAAACCCTTTTCTGACCATTATTCAGGGTCATGGAACAGAACGGAATTGGTGACTCTGATCTTGAAACTGTGCTGATTGTATAGATCTTCTGCATGTGAAGCATCCATGTTTTCACAGACATAGATGGAGACTCTGAGAGACACTGGACTTGAGTTAAAATGCTGGTGTGCGGAGGCGTAAAACCACGAGACAGTAACTCTGGTTTGGAAGAGCCGCCTGATCCTCAGAGGGTCTTTGGCACGCTGGGTTCAGCTGATTGAGAGGTTCAGGAGTTGGGTGGACTCAGGTGGGACTGACCTGCAGGTATAGTTCGAAGATCACCTGAGTGTCTCTGGTGTCCCTCAGGGATCAGACCTCGGGCCTCAGGTCTTTATTTATTTAAACACTGGAACACAAGAGATCAATATAAAGTGACACTGATGGACCGATGATGGAGGACAGGTGGAGGACTGATGCTGAACTGATCCAGGATGAACAGAGGATGTGGGGATGACCCTGCAGAGGTGGAGAAACTTTTCAGTCTCTCCATCCTGTTGAGGTCGTCAGGTTCAGCCTGTCTGTGAACAGCAGGGTAGGCAGCCAATCAGCTGCTACGCTGTCTGGTCAGCCAATCAGTGGCAGTGTGGTGTCCCTGATGGAGAGATGATGGAGGATGGATGGATGGCAATAGGAGCTGGTGGCAGTGCAGATTGGGTTAAGATATAGGATGGAGGACTGATGGAGGTTGGAGGACGGCATGAGTGCAGATGGGTGCAGAACAGTCGTGACAGTAAATGGAGCGATGATGGAGGATAAATGGAGGACTGATAGAGAGAGGATGGTGCGAGTGCAGACATTCAGGACAAAGTCGTGACAGCAGATAGAGCGATAGCCACATTCCTGCTGCTGATAGCCACGCCTGACTGCTAACCTGGTTTACACAACGCTGCAGGAATGTGGCTGCTACACAAACACTGCTGCATGCTGGGAAACTCACCGTCTGGGGCCCACAGTGAAATAAAAATCCCTCACGCTCAGTGTATCAACAGGGACACTCAGTGTGGGACATGTAAAGGGGGACAGCCACCATCAGGTCCTGTTCAACAGTTGTTCCTTCCATGTTGTGTCTGACGTACCTCCATCACATGAACTCAGGTCCCTCTTCGATAACACCATCCATTAAGTTCCAGATGGTTTCATTTTAAATGATTTGTGTGCTTTATTATACGACATACACTAACAAACACATTTTATTATACGACGCACACTAACAAACACATTTTATTATACAGCGTATACTAACAAACACATTTTATTATACAACGTACACTAACAAACACATTTTATTATACGACGCACACTAACAAACACATTTTATTATACAGCGTATACTAACAAACACATTTTATTATACAACGTACACTAACAAACACATTTTATTATACAACGTATACTTACAAACACATTTTATTATGCGACGTACACTAACAAACACATTTTATTATACAGCGTACACTAACAAACACATTTTATTATACAACGTACACTAAGAAACACATTTTATTATATGACGCACACTAACAAATACATTTATTATATGACGCACACTAACAAATACATTTTATTATACAATGCACACTAACAAACACATTTCATTATACGACGCACACTAATAAACACATTTTATTATACGACATATACTAACAAACACATTTTATTATATGACATACACTAACAAACACATTTTATTATACGACGCACACTAACAAACACATTTTATTGTACAACGTACACTAACAAACACATTATATTATACGACGTACACTAACAAACACATTTTATTATATGACGCACTAACAAACACATTATATTATACGACGTACACTAACAAACACATTTTATTATATGACGCACTAACAAACACATTTTATTATATGACGCACACTAACGAACACATTTTATTATACGACGTATACTAACAAACACAGTTTATTATACGGTGCACACTAACAAACACATTTTATTATACGACGTACATTAACAAACACAGTTTATTATATGACGCCCACTAACACATTTTATTATACGACGCACACTAACAAACACATTTTATTATATGACGCACACTAACAAACATTTTATTATATGACGTACACTAACAAACACATTTTATTATACAACGCACACTAACAAACACATTTTATTATACGACGCACACTAACAAACACATTATATTATACGACGTACACTAACAAACACATTTTATTATATGACGTACACTAACAAACATTTTATTATATGACGTACACTAACAAACACATTTTATTATACAACGCACACTAACAAACACATTTTATTATACAACGCACACTAACAAACACATTATATTATACGACGTACACTAACAAACACATTTTATTATACGACGTACACTAACAAACACATTTTATTATATGACGTACACTAACAAACATTTTATTATACGACGTACACTAAGAAATACATTTTATTATATGACGTACACTAACAAACATTTTATTATACGACGCACACTAACAAACACATTTTATTATACGACGTACACTAACAAACACATTTTATTATACGACGTACACTAACAAACACATTATATTATATGGCGTACACTAAAAAACACATTTTATTATACGACATACACTAACAAACACATATTATACGACGTACACTAAGAAACACATTTTATTATACGACGTACACTAACAAACACATTTTATTATACGACGTACACTAACAAACACATTATATTATACGACGTACACTAACAAACACATTTTATTATGCGACATACACTAACAAACACATTTTATTATACAACGTACACTAACAAACACATTTTATTATATGACGCACACTAACAAATACATTTTATTATATGACGCACACTAACAAATACATTTTATTATACAATGCACACTAACAAACACATTTCATTATACGACGCACACTAATAAACACATTTTATTATACGACATATACTAACAAACACATTTTATTATATGACATACACTAACAAACACATTTTATTATACGACGTACACTAACAAACACATTATATTATACGACGTACACTAACAAACACATTATATTATACGACGTACACTAACAAACACATTTTATTATGCGACGTACACTAACAAACACATTTTATTATACAACGTACACTAACAAACACATTTTATTATATGACGCACACTAACAAATACATTTTATTATATGACGCACACTAACAAATACATTTTATTATACAATGCACACTAACAAACACATTTCATTATACGACGCACACTAATAAACACATTTTATTATACGACATATACTAACAAACACATTTTATTATACGACATACACTAACAAACACATTTTATTATACGACGCACACTAACAAACACATTTTATTGTACAACGTACACTAACAAACACATTATATTATACGACGTACACTAACAAACACATTTTATTATATGACGCACTAACAAACACATTATATTATACGACGTACACTAACAAACACATTTTATTATATGACGCACTAACAAACACATTTTATTATATGACGCACACTAACGAACACATTTTATTATACGACGTATACTAACAAACACAGTTTATTATACGGTGCACACTAACCAACACATTTTATTATACGACGTACACTAACAAACACAGTTTATTATACAACGCACACTAACAAACACATTTTATTATACGACGCACACTAACAAACACATTATATTATACGACGTACACTAACAAACACATTATATTATACGACGTACACTAACAAACACATTTTATTATACGACACACACTAACAAACACATTATATTATACGACGTACACTAACAAACACATTATATTATACGACGTACACTAACAAACACATTTTATTATACGACGTACACTAACAAACACATTATATTATACGACGTACACTAACAAACACATTTTATTATACGACGCACACTAACAAACACATTATATTATACGACGTACACTAACAAACACATTATATTATACGACGTACACTAACAAACACATTATATTATACGACGTACACTAACAAACACATTTTATTATACGACGCACACTAACAAACACATTATATTATACGACGTACACTAACAAACACATTATATTATACGACGTACACTAACAAACACATTTTATTATATGACGTACACTAACAAACATTTTATTGTATGACGTACACTAACAAACACATTTTATTATACAACGCACACTAACAAACACATTTTATTATACGACGCACACTAACAAACACATTATATTATATGACGTACACTAACAAACACATTTTATTATACGACGTACACTAACAAACACATTTTATTATATGACGTACACTAACAAACAATTTATTATACGACGTACACTAAGAAATACATTTTATTATATGACGTACACTAACAAACATTTTATTATACGACGCACACTAACAAACACATTTTATTATACGACGTACACTAACAAACACATTTTATTATACGACGTACACTAACAAACACATTATATTATATGGCGTACACTAAGAAACACATTTTATTATACGACATACACTAACAAACACATATTATACGACGTACACTAACAAACACATTTTATTATACGACGTACACTAACAAACACATTTTATTATATGACGTACACTAACAAACACATTATATTATACAATGTACACTAACAAACACATTTTATTATACGACATACACTAACAAACACATTTTATTATACGACGCACACTAACAAACATTTTAATATATGACCCTACAACCCTACATACGTTATATTATTCAATTCAATTCAATTCAATTTTATTTATAAAGCCCAATATCACAAATCACAATTTGCCTCACAGGGCTTTACAGCATACGACATCCCTCTGTCCTTAAGACCCTCACAGCGGATAAGGAAAAACTCCCCAAAAAAAAACCCCTCTAACGGGGAAAAAAAAAACGGTAGAAACCTCAGGAAGAGCAACTGAGGAGGGATCCCTCTTCCAGGACGGACAGACGTGCAATAGATGTCGTACAGAACAGATCAGCATAATAAATTAACAGTAATCCATATGACACAATGAGACAGAGAGAGAGAGAGAGAGAGAGAGAGAGAGAGATGCAGGTAATGACAGTAGCTTACAACAACATTAATGAAAGTAATAATATTATAGTTATAGTTCTGGCTACTGTGGTACAATATGTTGAAAGTATGTATTAGTATCAGACAGTATACTTGTGTGACAATAGTCATATGTGTATAATAACAGTAGAAGTATGACTAATGACTAATGATGGCAGCAGCAGCAGGAGGCATCTGGCAGGACCACGGCAGCAGCACAACCACACACGTCACGCTGTCCAGGCACCGCTGCGATATGAGTTAATCTGAGAGACAGTGGAGCACAAAGGCTCCGGAGAAGAAGCCGAGTTAGTGACATCCAGAATGGCCGAGTTAGCAAGATGCAGTAATAGGATACGAGAGAGAGAGAGAGAGAGAGAGAGAGAGAGAGAGAGAGAGAGAGAGAGGGAGAGAGAGGGAGCCCGGTGTATTATAGGGGGTCCTCCGGCAGACTAGGCCTAAGTCAGCCTAACTAGGGGCTGGTACAGGGCAAGCCTGAGCCAGCCCTAACTATAAGCTTTATCAAAGAGGAAAGTCTTAAGTCTAGTCTTAAATGTGGAGACGGTGTCTGCCTCCCGGACCGTAACAGGAAGATGATTCCACAGGAGAGGAGCCTGATAGCTGAAGGCTCTGGCTCCTGATCTGCTTTTGGAGACTTTAGGGACCACGAGTAACCCTGCGTTCTCAGAGCGCAGTGTTCTGGTGGGATAATATGGCACTATGAGCTCTCTAAGATATGACGGAGCTTGACCATTTAGAGCTTTATAAGTTAAGAGTAGGATTTTAAATTCAATTCTGGATTTTACAGGGAGCCAGTGCAGAGAAGCTAAAACAGGAGAAATATGATCTCGTTTCTTAGTTCCTGTTAGTACACGTGCTGCTGCATTCTGAATTAGCTGGAGAGTTTTTAAGGACTTACTAGAGCTACCTGATAATAGAGAGTTACAGTAATCCAGCCTTGAGGTAACAAAAGCGTGGACCAATTTTTCTGCATCTTTTCGGGTCAGGATAGGCCTAATTTTCGCAATATTACGCAGATGAAAAAATGCAGTCCGTGAGGTTTGCTTTAAATGAGAATTAAAAGACAAATCTTGATCAAATATTACTCCGAGGTTTCTTACGGTAGTGCTAGAGGCCAGAGCAATGCCATCTAGAGAAACTATGTCATCAGATAAAGAGTCTCTGAGTTGTTTGGGGCCAAGAACAATAACTTCAGTTTTGTCTGAATTTAACATCAGGAAATTGGTGCTCATCCAATTTTTTATGTCTTTAAGGCAGTTATGGAGTTTAGTTAATTGATTACTTTCTTCTGGCTTCATCGATAAATACAACTGTGTATCATCCGCATAACAATGGAAGTTTATAGAGTGATTTCTAATGATGTTACTTAAAGGAAGCATATATAGAGTAAATAGGATTGGTCCGAGCACAGAACCTTGCGGAACTCCAAAACAAACTTTGGTACGTAAGGATGATTCATTACGAACGTCAACAAATTGAAAACGATCAGATAAATAAGATTTAAACCAGCTTAGTGCTGAACCTTTTAGGCCAATTAAGTGATCCAGTCTCTGCAGTAGAATTTGATGGTCAATTGTGTCAAACGCCGCACTAAGATCTAATAAAACAAGAACAGAGACGAGTCCTTTGTCTGTATGACATACATCTACAAACGTGTTTTATTATTCAGCGTTCATTAAGAAATGTATGTGACTTGTATGGCATGCATAGACAAACGTATGTATTTTATTATGGACTGTACATTCATGAACACCTTTTATTATGCTGTATATTAAGGAATATACCTGTGTCTTATTATATACCTTACATTGATGAACACGTGTTTTATCATATGCTGCACAACATGTTTTATGATACATTGTGAACTAACTTACAGAAATCTTTCATAATAGAACACACATTAACAAACCTGTGTGTCATTGGTTGTGTACAGCTATAATGAACAAATGTGTTTTACTGTGTACTGTACGTAAATGAACACATACTGTGTACGATATCTAACACACATGGATGGATGCTTTATTATACAGTGTACATTTACAGATGTGTTTTATTGTACGGAATATGTGAACGAACACACGTATGATTATATGACGTACAGTAACAAACACATGATGTATCTTACTGTGTACATGACACGCACGTGTTTTGGCTCAGCTGCAGCAGTCGGCGTTTTTTATTGTTGAAGTGATTTTCTGATGGTTTGATTCGTATCTGATGAACAGAAGCTGCTTCACATCTGTCCTCATTCAGACTGTTCAAAGAGTTTTGTGGGTCAGAAAAAATGGATGCATGATTGTCACTGACGTTATCTGATAAACACACACACACACACACACACACACACAAGCACAGTCAGCTGTCTGCTTCCTAAGAATCTCAGAGATGCTTGTCTGTCTCTGCACAGTGTTTACATTCCTCACTGTCTGAACACAGAGAATACACCATAAAATACAAAACACACTCTGCTGGAGACAATACACCCAAAAACACAAAACTCACATGCTAGGGGAAATACACCCCAAAACAATAAAAACAAAAAACTTGTTGCCTTGTTGCAGTCATAACATCCATGATTTCATACATTTAACACTCCTGTTTTTATGATCGCAGTCAGAAGCTCATACATCCTTCAGTGGCGTGGCGCCCCCAGGCCTGATGGGACATATAATCCACCCAGTGTGTCCTGGATCTTAGATCACCATCCCAAACTCTCCAATTGTTGGCTGCACCTTAATATTGTGTTTATGAAAATCACAAACAGTCTGTGACAAGGACACAAACCTGGCGGAGGAGTCCAGTACCTACTGAGAATTCAGCTCTCACTGCCGTTAAAAACTGAATGAGTCATAGTTACAGCCCCAGTGCCCCATACTCACTCTACCCACCACAAGATACCCCGGATAACCCGGTCCTAAACCTCACCCTAGTCCAAAAAACACACGTAGACTGGATGGACAAACTCCCATCATCCCTTCAGGATACCTGCAGGTGTAAACACCAGGGGCTGGTTGCACACACACCTAAAGTGAAGATTTTCCTTAAAGTCCCAGTTATTTCCTCAAAATAAAATTGGTTGCACAAAGCACCCTAAGTCCCTGATCACACCGAAAGAGTTGTAGCAGCTGGAGGCAGCTTTTTGTAAATGTTTTTAATGAGAAAGAAACTTCTGGCTGTTTTCACGTTGCTACGCGCCTCACGTTTCTGTACTCTAGACACCTTGCATTTTTGCTGGAGCACTCTGAACTCCTGGAGTTGAAAAAACTTCAACTCAAAGCAGAAAAGCACCTCATGTCATCTCTTTTTTCAGCATCTTTTTTCCCACTGTCCAATCAGATGATTTGAGAGGCGGGCCTTCTGTGGTGGTCACGACAACAAGTTTACAGTTGGTAAACAATGGAGGAGAAACTGGTGGTAGTGGTTGCTGGATACCCAGAGCTATATGGCCTGATGATAGACAGCAGGTTGTCAAACTGCCCCTGAGTCGTCCTAAAATCTGCCTGTAAGCGTCCATGATGGAGGAGAAGCTCCTGGACCAACTGGTGGTACTCCCCATGATCCAGCCTCTTTTTTAGGGTCTCATGTACCCACACAGATCTCTGTTTATCTGCTGACAGCCTCTCACCCTCAGCCAGAGCTACAGACAGCACCCTCTGCCTCAACATGGCAGCAGCTACACACTGATTACTGGAGAGTAAATAAAAATAATGAAATGAAAGATAAAGGGTAGATTGATAACACAGGAAGGTAAGAATAAGGAGATGAGTCCGTGGTTGCCTGGCAACAATAAAAAGGTGCAGGAAGTATTTTTTTCACTAGTGGCATTTGCCTAAAAAAAAAGCAGTGCGCCTTTCTGTGTGATCGGGGCCTTAGTGTAAATATTTATGTTTTTCTCCTTGTCTTGGTCTTTTCCTTAAAGAATCCCTAGACTGTTGCACAGAAGACCTTAGCAACCAAAGCAAGGTAAAAAAAAAAAACCTGTCTTAACTGCAACATGATCAAGTTTATGGTGATAAATGAAAATAACCAACACACCCTGAAAAGAGTGTTCTGTGACCAGGAGAACCTGACGGATACACTCCTGGTTTTACACTTTAGATTGGACTGAATCCATCTTCATTGTTTCTTCCTACAGTCGTTTTCTGTTTTCTGGTATTTGGGATCAAATTTACTTTGTTTTTTTTGAAGATTCTTTTGGGGGCTTTTTGCCTTTAATGTACAGGACAGTGTGAAATGGGGAGACAGAGAGAGTGGGGGGACGACATGCAGCAAAGGGTTGCAAGCTGGAGTCAAACTCGCGTCCGCTGTAGCGATGCATCACCTCTATACATGGGGCGCTGGCACTGTCCACTAAGTTACTGACGCCCCTCACATTGATCGGCCACAAAGTCAAACACGTTTTCAGTGGGTGTTGGCCTGCGCCAGGGTTGTCCCTTGTCACCAATTGTCACCAGCCGCTGGGAGGAGAGTGTCCAGTTTGGGGTCCTCAGAATTGCATCTCAGCTCTTTGCAGATGATGTGATTCTGTTGGCTTCATCACACCGTGACCTTTAGGAAGCACTGGAGCAGTTTGCAACGAAGTGTGAGGCTGTTGAGAGAAGAGTCAGTACCTCCATGTCTGAGGCCATGGTTCTCTACCAGTTGCGAGTGAGTTGCTAGCCTGGCGTTGCCAGACCCAATTCGCAAAATACGAATGGCTCCCCAGGTCTATTCCTGGGGAGCGATATCAACAGCTGTCACTCAGAGTGCCCCTTCACACAATTGCAAAGACGGAAAACCAATCAGAGTAAACGAAATGTGTCAACATAGTTGACCAGGCTAGTGAGTTGCTGCTCCAGGTGAAGTATCTCAGGGTGTTTTTCAAGAGTGAAGGTGAAATGGAGCGTGAGGTGGACGGTCAGATCGGTGCAGTGTCTGCAGTGATGTGGGCGTTTGTATTGAAGACAGAGCGGAGCTCGAGGGTGAAGCTTTCAATTTACCTTTCCATCTGGGGTCATGACTGAAAGAATGAGATTGCTGATACAAACAGCCAAAATGAGTTTCCTCTGAAGGGTGTCTGGGTTCAGCCTCAGAGATAGAGTGAGGAGCTCAGACATACGGAGGAAGCTCGGAGTGGAGCTCCTTCACGTCGAAAGGGGTCAGCTGAGATGGTTCAGTATCTGATCAGGATCCTCCTGGGCGCCTCCTGATAGAGGACTTCCAGGCATGTGTGAATGAATGGATTGATAACTAGTGTGTGTCATGATGAGGTCATAATGATGTCACACTAACGTTTTGTGTTTTGAGTAAAGAACTTCCTCCAGTGGGACAAGAAAGATCTGAAGTGATGTCATGTTGATGACATGTGGAGGTGCTGCTGCAGCGATGTGACGTGAATGTAACATTGATGTAGCCTGGAAATCCAGACCCAAATCTAGACAGATTTAGGGTCTGGCCACGAGTAATGCAAATGGCCCAACTCTAAGGGCGGCACCAAGCATGCATTAGTAAATATCACTGCACGCAATTGGATAACACTACAACCAATCAGAACAACACACGGGGTGACGTATCTAGAGCTTAGCTGCCAGTGGAGCTAACTGGTAGATTAGACTCTTGCCGTATCCGGTTGGCAAAACAGCAAAAACGTCCTTCTTGCAAAGGAAAGACTCGAGTGCTGTCTTCTGTTCCTCTTTTAGAGAAAAAGCCAAGTCTAACTCGTTCATTGTAGCGGCCAAAGCCGTTTCAAACAACTGGTGTTCATCCGTAGCCATCTTGCAATGTTTACTGACTGATTCCGGACACAGCGCTGTCGTCATCTGTTTAGCTCGCCTCTGGCCCTCCTATATCAGATACACCGATGTGATTGGTGCAGCTCGGCTCCAATGGCATGGGTAATGAGCATCATTACTGATTGCCAGGGTAACGTTGATGATGCTATGATGTCATTGTGATATCTGTGTTCTTTCTTGGTTTCCAGGGCGACCAATCGGAGGTGTGCGGTGGTCGGGACTGCTCCACCTGTCAGTGTTTCCCAGCCAAAGGAGCCCAGGTGAGTCTCCACCCACTAACACAGCAGCCCACAGCCAATCAGAGCCCTGCTACAGCATGACATCATCACAGCTGCAGACACTCCCTTTAACAGACGTGTGAAGTCTCCACTGTTGGCTCGTAAACCACACACAGACATATCCACACGCACACACACGCGTGCACACACACACACACACACACACACACACACACACACATACAGACTGTAATAATGAGCAGCGGGATGGAGGAGTGTCAGAGTGGAATGTGTTTGTGTTAAATTTTCAGCTGTTTACCTTAAACTGAGTCAACAGATTCCTCACACACACACACACACACACACACACAAAATGATGTCACAGTTACTCCTCTCACTCCTTAAACTTATCTTCTAGATAATATGAACAGATAGGGACATAATGATCTAGAGACCCACAATTCAGAGCGTTGTCATGGTAACACTGTTACTGGTCACTGTGTGGTCCAGATGTTTCTATCTACAGTCAGTGTGGCCCAGATGTTTCTATCTACAGTCAGTTCTATCCAGATGTTTCTATCTACAGTCAGTTCTATCCAGATGTTTCTATCTACAGTCAGTGTGGTCCAGATGTTTCTATCTACAGTCAGTGTGGCCCAGATGTTTCTATCTACAGTCAGTGTGGTCCAGATGTTTCTATCTACAGTCAGTGTGGCCCAGATGTTTCTATCGACAGTCAGTGTGGTCCAGATGTTTCTATCTACAGTCAGTGTGGCCCAGATGTTTCTATCTACAGTCAGTTCTATCCAGATGTTTCTATCTACAGTCAGTGTGGCCCAGATGTTTCTATCTACAGTCAGTGTGGTCCAGATGTTTCTATCTACAGTCAGTTCTATCCAGATGTTTATATCTACAGTCAGTGTGGCCCAGATGTTTCTATCTACAGTCAGTGTGGTCCAGATGTTTCTATCTACAGTCAGTGTGGTCCAGATGTTTCTATCTACAGTCAGTGTGGTCCAGATGTTTATATCTACAGTCAGTTCTATCCAGATGTTTCTATCTATAATCAGTGTGGTCCAGATGTTTCTATCTACAGTCAGTGTGGTCCAGATGTTTCTATCTACAGTCAGTGTGGTCCAGATGTTTTTATCTACAGTCAGTGTGGCCCAGATGTTTCTATCTACAGTCAGTTCTATCCAGATGTTTTTATCTACAGTCAGTGTGGTCCAGATGTTTGTATCTACAGTCAGTGTGGCCCAGATGTTTCTATCTACAGTCAGTGTGGTCCAGATGTTTCTATCTACAGTCAGTGTGGCCCAGATGTTTCTATCGACAGTCAGTGTGGTCCAGATGTTTTTATCTACAGTCAGTGTGGCCCAGATGTTTCTATCTACAGTCAGTTCTATCCAGATGTTTCTATCTACAGTCAGTGTGGCCCAGATGTTTCTATCTACAGTCAGTGTGGTCCAGATGTTTGTGTCTACAGTCAGTGTGGTCCAGATGTTTCTGTCTACAGTCAGTGTGGTCCAGATGTTTCTATCTACAGTCAGTGTGGTCCAGATGTTTGTATCTACAGTCAGTGTGGTCCAGATGTTTCTGTCTACAGTCAGTGTGGCCCAGATGTTTTTATCTACAGTCAGTGTGGTCCAGATGTTTCTATCTACAGTCAGTGTGGTCCAGATGTTTCTATCTACAGTCAGTGTGGTCCAGATGTTTCTGTCTACAGTCAGTGTGGTTCAGATGTTTCTATCTACAGTCAGTGTGGTCCAGATGTTTGTATCTACAGTCAGTGTGGTCCAGATGTTTTTATCTACAGTCAGTGTGGCCCAGATGTTTCTATCTACAGTCAGTGTGGTTCAGATGTTTCTATCTACAGTCAGTTCTATCCAGATGTTTCTATCTACAGTCAGTTCTATCCAGATGTTTGTATCTACAGTCAGTGTGGTCCAGATGTTTCTATCTACAGTCAGTTCTATCCAGATGTTTCTATGTACAGTCAGTGTGGTCCAGATGTTTCTATCTACAGTCAGTTCTATCCAGATGTTTCTGTCTACAGTCAGTGTGGTCCAGATGTTTTTATCTACAGTCAGTGTGGCCCAGATGTTTCTATCTACAGTCAGTGTGGTTCAGATGTTTCTATCTACAGTCAGTGTGGTCCAGATGTTTCTATCTACAGTCAGTGTGGTCCAGATGTTTCTGTCTACAGTCAGTGTGGTCCAGATGTTTTTATCTACAGTCAGTGTGGTCCAGATGTTTCTATCTACAGTCAGTGTGGTCCAGATGTTTCTATCTACAGTCAGTGTGGTTCAGATGTTTCTATCTACAGTCAGTGTGGTCCAAATGTTTCTATCTACAGTCAGTTCTATCCAGATGTTTCTATCTACAGTCAGTGTGGCCCAGATGTTTCTATCTACAGTCAGTGTGGTCCAGATGTTTCTATCTACAGTCAGTTCTATCCAGATGTTTCTATCTACAGTCAGTGTGGCCCAGATGTTTCTATCTACAGTCAGTGTGGCCCAGATGTTTCTATCTACAGTCAGTGTGGTCCAGATGTTTCTATCTACAGTCAGTGTGGTCCAGATGTTTATATCTACAGTCAGTTCTATCCAGATGTTTCTATCTATAGTCAGTGTGGTCCAGATGTTTCTATCTACAGTCAGTGTGGTCCAGATGTTTCTATCTACAGTCAGTTCTATCCAGATGTTTCTATCTACAGTCAGTGTGGTCCAGATGTTTCTATCTACAATCAGTGTGGTCCAGATGTTTCTATCTACAGTCAGTTCTATCCAGATGTTTCTATCTACAATCAGTGTTGTTCAGATGTTTCTATCTACAGTCAGTGTGGTCCAGATGTTTCTATCTACAGTCAGTGTGGTCCAGATGTTTCTATCTACAGTCAGTGTTGTTCAGATGTTTCTATCTACAGTCAGTGTGGTCCAGATGTTTCTATCTACAGTCAGTCCTATCCAGATGTTTCTATCTACAGTCAGTCCTATCCAGATGTTTCTATCTACAGTCAGTTCTATCCAGATGTTTCTATCTACAGTCAGTGTGGTCCAGATGTTTCTATCTACAGTCAGTGTGGTCCAGATGCTTTTATCTATAGTCAGTGTGGTCCAGATGTTTCTATCTACAGTCAGTGTGGTCCAGATGTTTCTATCTACAGTCAGTGTGGCCCAGATGTTTGTATCTACAGTCAGTGTGGTCCAGATGTTTGTATCTACAGTCAGTGTGGTCCAGATGTTTCTATCTACAGTCAGTGTGGTCCAGATGTTTCTGTCTACAGTCAGTGTGGTCCAGATGTTTCTGTCTACAGTCAGTGTGGTCCAGATGTTTGTATCTACAGTCAGTGTGGTCCAGATGTTTCTATCTACAGTCAGTGTGGTCCAGATGTTTCTGTCTACAGTCAGTGTGGTCCAGATGTTTCTATCTACAGTCAGTGTGGTCCAGATGTTTCTGTCTACAGTCAGTGTGGTCCAGATGTTTCTATCTACAGTCAGTGTGGTCCAGATGTTTCTATCTACAGTCAGTTCTATCCAGATGTTTCTATCTACAGTCAGTGTGGTCCAGATGTTTCTATCTACAGTCAGTGTGGTCCAGATGTTTCTATCTACAGTCAGTGTGGCCCAGATGTTTCTGTCTACAGTCAGTGTGGTCCAGATGTTTCTATCTACAGTCAGTGTGGCCCAGATGTTTCTATCTACAGTCAGTGTGGTCCAGATGTTTCTAGCTACACTCAGTTCTATCCAGATGTTTCTATCTACAGTCAGTTCTATCCAGATGTTTCTATCTTCAGTCAGTGTGGTCCAGATGTTTCTATCTACAGTCAGTTCTATCCAGATGTTTCTATCTACAGTCAGTGTGGTCCAGATGTTTCTATCTACAGTCAGTGTGGTCCAGATGTTTCTATCTACAGTCAGTTCTATCCAGATGTTTCTATCTACAGTCAGTGTGGTCCAGATGTTTGTATCTACAGTCAGTGTGGTCCAGATGTTTGTATCTACAGTCAGTGTGGTCCAGATGTTTCTATCTACAGTCAGTTCTATCCAGATGTTTCTATCTACAGTCAGTGTGGCCCAGATGTTTCTATCTACAGTCAGTGTGGTCCAGATGTTTCTATCTACAGTCAGTGTGGCCCAGATGTTTCTGTCTACAGTCAGTGTGGTCCAGATGTTTCTATCTACAGTCAGTGTGGCCCAGATGTTTTTATCTACAGTCAGTGTGGTCCAGATGTTTTTATCTACAGTCAGTGTGGCCCAGATGTTTCTATCTACAGTCAGTGTGGCCCAGATGTTTCTATCTACAGTCAGTGTGGTCCAGATGTTTCTATCTACAGTCAGTTCTATCCAGATGTTTCTGTCTACAGTCAGTGTGGCCCAGATGTTTCTATCTACAGTCAGTGTGGTCCAGATGTTTCTATCTACAGTCAGTCCTATCCAGATGTTTCTATCTACAGTCAGTGTGGTCCAGATGTTTCTATCTACAGTCAATGTGGCCCAGATGTTTCTCTCTACAGTCAGTGTGGTCCAGATGTTTCTATCTACAGTCAGTGTGGTCCAGATGTTTCTATCTACAGTCAGGTCTATCCAGATGTTTCTATCTACAGTCAGTGTGGTCCAGATGTTTCTATCTACAGTCAGTGTGGTCCAGATGTTTCTATCTACAGTCAGTTCTATCCAGATGTTTCTATCTACAGTCAGTTCTATCCAGATGTTTCTATCTACAGTCAGTGTGGCACAGATGTTTTTATCTACAGTCAGTGTGGTCCAGATGTTTCTATCTACAGTCAGTGTGGTCCAGATGTTTCTATCTACAGTCAATGTGGCCCAGATGTTTCTATCTACAGTCAGTTCTATCAAGATGTTTCTATCTACAGTCAGTGTGGTCCAGATGTTTCTATCTACAGTCAGTGTGGCCCAGATGTTTCTATCTACAGTCAGTGTGGTCCAGATGTTTCTATCTACAGTCAGTGTGGCCCAGATGTTTCTATCTACAGTCAGTGTGGTCCAGATGTTTCTATCTACAGTCAGTGTGGCCCAGATGTTTCTATCTACAGTCAGTGTGGCCCAGATGTTTCTATCTACAGTCAGTGTGGCCCAGATGTTTCTATCTACAGTCAGTGTGGCCCAGATGTTTCTATCTACAGTCAGTGTGGTCCAGATGTTTTTATCTACAGTCAATGTGGCCCAGATGTTTCTATCTACAGTCAGTGTGATCCAGATGTTTCTATCTACAGTCAATGTGGCCCAGATGTTTCTATCTACAGTCAGTGTGGCACAGATGTTTTTATCTATAGTCAGTGTGATCTAGATGTTTCTGTCTACAGTCAGTGTGGTCCAGATGTTTCTATCTACAGTCAGTGTGGTCCAGATGTTTGTATCTACAGTCAGTGTGGTCCAGATGTTTTTATCTACAGTCAGTGTGGCCCAGATGTTTCTATCTACAGTCAATGTGGCCCAGATGTTTCTATCTACAGTCAGTGTGGCCCAGATGTTTCTATCGACAGTCAGTGTGGTCCAGATGTTTCTATCTACAGTCAGTGTGGCCCAGATGTTTCTATCTACAGTCAGTGTGGTCCAGATGTTTCTATCTACAGTCAGTGTGGCCCAGATGTTTCTATCTACAGTCAGTGTGGTCCAGATGTTTCTATGTACTGTCAGTGTAGTCCAGATGTTTCTATCTACAGTCAGTGTAGTCCAGATGTTTCTATCTACAGTCAATGTGGCCCAGATGTTTCTATCTACAGTCAGTGTGGTCCAGATGTTTCTATCTACAGTCAGTTCTATCCAGATGTTTCTATCTACAGTCAGTGTGGTCCAGATGTTTGTATCTACAGTCAGTGTGGTCCAGATGTTTCTATCTACAGTCAGTTCTATCCAGATGTTTCTATCTACAGTCAGTTCTATCCAGATGTTTCTATCTACAGTCAGTGTGGCCCAGATGTTTCTATCTACAGTCAGTGTGGCCCAGATGTTTCTATCTACAGTCAGTTCTATCCAGATGTTTCTATCTACAGTCAGTGTGGCACAGATGTTTCTATCTACAGTCAGTGTGGCCCAGATGTTTCTATCTACAGTCAGTTCTATCCAGATGTTTCTATCTACAGTCAGTGTGGCACAGATGTTTCTATCTACAGTCAGTGTGGTCCAGATGTTTCTATCTACAGTCAGTTCTATCCAGATGTTTCTATCTACAGTCAGTGTGGCACAGATGTTTCTATCTACAGTCAGTGTAGTCCAGATGTTTCTATCTACAGTCAGTGTGGTCCAGATGTTTCTATCTACAGTCAATGTGGCCCAGATGTTTCTATCTACAGTCAGTGTGGTCCAGATGTTTCTATCTACAGTCAGTGTGGTCCAGATGTTTCTATCTACAGTCAGTGTGGTCCAGATGTTTCTATCTACAGTCAGTTCTATCCAGATGTTTCTATCTACAGTCAGTGTGGTCCAGATGTTTCTATCTACAGTCAGTGTGGTCCAGATGTTTCTATCTACAGTCAGTTCTATCCAGATGTTTCTATCTACAGTCAGTTCTATCCAGATGTTTCTATCTACAGTCAGTGTGGCCCAGATGTTTCTATCTACAGTCAGTGTGGTCCAGATGTTTCTATCTACAGTCAATGTGGCCCAGATGTTTCTATCTACAGTCAATGTGGCCCAGATGTTTCTATCTACAGTCAGTGTGGTCCAGATGTTTCTATCTACAGTCAGTGTGGTCCAGATGTTTCTATCTACAGTCAGTGTGGCCCAGATGTTTCTATCTACAGTCAGTGTGGCCCAGATGTTTCTATCTACAGTCAGTTCTATCCAGATGTTTCTATCTACAGTCAGTGTGGCACAGATGTTTCTATCTACAGTCAGTGTGGTCCAGATGTTTCTATCTACAGTCAGTTCTATCCAGATGTTTCTATCTACAGTCAGTGTGGCACAGATGTTTCTATCTACAGTCAGTGTAGTCCAGATGTTTCTATCTACAGTCAGTGTGGTCCAGATGTTTCTATCTACAGTCAATGTGGCCCAGATGTTTCTATCTACAGTCAGTGTGGTCCAGATGTTTCTATCTACAGTCAGTGTGGTCCAGATGTTTCTATCTACAGTCAGTGTGGTCCAGATGTTTCTATCTACAGTCAGTTCTATCCAGATGTTTCTATCTACAGTCAGTGTGGTCCAGATGTTTCTATCTACAGTCAGTGTGGTCCAGATGTTTCTATCTACAGTCAGTTCTATCCAGATGTTTCTATCTACAGTCAGTTCTATCCAGATGTTTCTATCTACAGTCAGTGTGGCCCAGATGTTTCTATCTACAGTCAGTGTGGTCCAGATGTTTCTATCTACAGTCAATGTGGCCCAGATGTTTCTATCTACAGTCAATGTGGCCCAGATGTTTCTATCTACAGTCAGTGTGGTCCAGATGTTTCTATCTACAGTCAGTGTGGTCCAGATGTTTGTATCTACAGTCAGTGTGGTCCAGATGTTTGTATCTACAGTCAGTGTGGCCCAGATGTTTCTATCTACAGTCAGTGTGGCCCAGATGTTTCTATCTACAGTCAGTGTGGTCCAGATGTTTCTATCTACAGTCAGTGTGGCCCAGATGTTTGTATCTACAGTCAGTGTGGTCCAGATGTTTGTATCTACAGTCAGTGTGGTCCAGATGTTTCTATCTACAGTCAGTGTGGTCCAGATGTTTCTGTCTACAGTCAGTGTGGTCCAGATGTTTCTGTCTACAGTCAGTGTGGTCCAGATGTTTGTATCTACAGTCAGTGTGGTCCAGATGTTTCTATCTACAGTCAGTGTGGTCCAGATGTTTCTGTCTACAGTCAGTGTGGTCCAGATGTTTCTATCTACAGTCAGTGTGGTCCAGATGTTTCTGTCTACAGTCAGTGTGGTCCAGATGTTTCTATCTACAGTCAGTGTGGTCCAGATGTTTCTATCTACAGTCAGTTCTATCCAGATGTTTCTATCTACAGTCAGTGTGGTCCAGATGTTTCTATCTACAGTCAGTGTGGTCCAGATGTTTCTATCTACAGTCAGTGTGGCCCAGATGTTTCTGTCTACAGTCAGTGTGGTCCAGATGTTTCTATCTACAGTCAGTGTGGCCCAGATGTTTCTATCTACAGTCAGTGTGGTCCAGATGTTTCTAGCTACACTCAGTTCTATCCAGATGTTTCTATCTACAGTCAGTTCTATCCAGATGTTTCTATCTTCAGTCAGTGTGGTCCAGATGTTTCTATCTACAGTCAGTTCTATCCAGATGTTTCTATCTACAGTCAGTGTGGTCCAGATGTTTCTATCTACAGTCAGTGTGGTCCAGATGTTTCTATCTACAGTCAGTTCTATCCAGATGTTTCTATCTACAGTCAGTGTGGTCCAGATGTTTGTATCTACAGTCAGTGTGGTCCAGATGTTTGTATCTACAGTCAGTGTGGTCCAGATGTTTCTATCTACAGTCAGTTCTATCCAGATGTTTCTATCTACAGTCAGTGTGGCCCAGATGTTTCTATCTACAGTCAGTGTGGTCCAGATGTTTCTATCTACAGTCAGTGTGGCCCAGATGTTTCTGTCTACAGTCAGTGTGGTCCAGATGTTTCTATCTACAGTCAGTGTGGCCCAGATGTTTTTATCTACAGTCAGTGTGGTCCAGATGTTTCTATCTACAGTCAGTGTGGCCCAGATGTTTCTATCTACAGTCAGTGTGGCCCAGATGTTTCTATCTACAGTCAGTGTGGTCCAGATGTTTCTATCTACAGTCAGTTCTATCCAGATGTTTCTGTCTACAGTCAGTGTGGCCCAGATGTTTCTATCTACAGTCAGTGTGGTCCAGATGTTTCTATCTACAGTCAGTCCTATCCAGATGTTTCTATCTACAGTCAGTGTGGTCCAGATGTTTCTATCTACAGTCAATGTGGCCCAGATGTTTCTCTCTACAGTCAGTGTGGTCCAGATGTTTCTATCTACAGTCAGTGTGGTCCAGATGTTTCTATCTACAGTCAGGTCTATCCAGATGTTTCTATCTACAGTCAGTGTGGTCCAGATGTTTCTATCTACAGTCAGTGTGGTCCAGATGTTTCTATCTACAGTCAGTTCTATCCAGATGTTTCTATCTACAGTCAGTTCTATCCAGATGTTTCTATCTACAGTCAGTGTGGCACAGATGTTTTTATCTACAGTCAGTGTGGTCCAGATGTTTCTATCTACAGTCAGTGTGGTCCAGATGTTTCTATCTACAGTCAATGTGGCCCAGATGTTTCTATCTACAGTCAGTTCTATCAAGATGTTTCTATCTACAGTCAGTGTGGTCCAGATGTTTCTATCTACAGTCAGTGTGGCCCAGATGTTTCTATCTACAGTCAGTGTGGTCCAGATGTTTCTATCTACAGTCAGTGTGGCCCAGATGTTTCTATCTACAGTCAGTGTGGTCCAGATGTTTCTATCTACAGTCAGTGTGGCCCAGATGTTTCTATCTACAGTCAGTGTGGCCCAGATGTTTCTATCTACAGTCAGTGTGGCCCAGATGTTTCTATCTACAGTCAGTGTGGCCCAGATGTTTCTATCTACAGTCAGTGTGGTCCAGATGTTTTTATCTACAGTCAATGTGGCCCAGATGTTTCTATCTACAGTCAGTGTGATCCAGATGTTTCTATCTACAGTCAATGTGGCCCAGATGTTTCTATCTACAGTCAGTGTGGCACAGATGTTTTTATCTATAGTCAGTGTGATCTAGATGTTTCTGTCTACAGTCAGTGTGGTCCAGATGTTTCTATCTACAGTCAGTGTGGTCCAGATGTTTGTATCTACAGTCAGTGTGGTCCAGATGTTTTTATCTACAGTCAGTGTGGCCCAGATGTTTCTATCTACAGTCAATGTGGCCCAGATGTTTCTATCTACAGTCAGTGTGGCCCAGATGTTTCTATCGACAGTCAGTGTGGTCCAGATGTTTCTATCTACAGTCAGTGTGGCCCAGATGTTTCTATCTACAGTCAGTGTGGTCCAGATGTTTCTATCTACAGTCAGTGTGGCCCAGATGTTTCTATCTACAGTCAGTGTGGTCCAGATGTTTCTATGTACTGTCAGTGTAGTCCAGATGTTTCTATCTACAGTCAGTGTAGTCCAGATGTTTCTATCTACAGTCAATGTGGCCCAGATGTTTCTATCTACAGTCAGTGTGGTCCAGATGTTTCTATCTACAGTCAGTTCTATCCAGATGTTTCTATCTACAGTCAGTGTGGTCCAGATGTTTGTATCTACAGTCAGTGTGGTCCAGATGTTTCTATCTACAGTCAGTTCTATCCAGATGTTTCTATCTACAGTCAGTTCTATCCAGATGTTTCTATCTACAGTCAGTGTGGCCCAGATGTTTCTATCTACAGTCAGTGTGGCCCAGATGTTTCTATCTACAGTCAGTTCTATCCAGATGTTTCTATCTACAGTCAGTGTGGCACAGATGTTTCTATCTACAGTCAGTGTGGCCCAGATGTTTCTATCTACAGTCAGTTCTATCCAGATGTTTCTATCTACAGTCAGTGTGGCACAGATGTTTCTATCTACAGTCAGTGTGGTCCAGATGTTTCTATCTACAGTCAGTTCTATCCAGATGTTTCTATCTACAGTCAGTGTGGCACAGATGTTTCTATCTACAGTCAGTGTAGTCCAGATGTTTCTATCTACAGTCAGTGTGGTCCAGATGTTTCTATCTACAGTCAATGTGGCCCAGATGTTTCTATCTACAGTCAGTGTGGTCCAGATGTTTCTATCTACAGTCAGTGTGGTCCAGATGTTTCTATCTACAGTCAGTGTGGTCCAGATGTTTCTATCTACAGTCAGTTCTATCCAGATGTTTCTATCTACAGTCAGTGTGGTCCAGATGTTTCTATCTACAGTCAGTGTGGTCCAGATGTTTCTATCTACAGTCAGTTCTATCCAGATGTTTCTATCTACAGTCAGTTCTATCCAGATGTTTCTATCTACAGTCAGTGTGGCCCAGATGTTTCTATCTACAGTCAGTGTGGTCCAGATTTTTCTATCTACAGTCAATGTGGCCCAGATGTTTCTATCTACAGTCAATGTGGCCCAGATGTTTCTATCTACAGTCAGTGTGGTCCAGATGTTTCTATCTACAGTCAGTGTGGTCCAGATGTTTCTATCTACAGTCAGTGTGGCCCAGATGTTTCTATCTACAGTCAGTGTGGCCCAGATGTTTCTATCTACAGTCAGTTCTATCCAGATGTTTCTATCTACAGTCAGTGTGGCACAGATGTTTCTATCTACAGTCAGTGTGGTCCAGATGTTTCTATCTACAGTCAGTTCTATCCAGATGTTTCTATCTACAGTCAGTGTGGCACAGATGTTTCTATCTACAGTCAGTGTAGTCCAGATGTTTCTATCTACAGTCAGTGTGGTCCAGATGTTTCTATCTACAGTCAATGTGGCCCAGATGTTTCTATCTACAGTCAGTGTGGTCCAGATGTTTCTATCTACAGTCAGTGTGGTCCAGATGTTTCTATCTACAGTCAGTGTGGTCCAGATGTTTCTATCTACAGTCAGTTCTATCCAGATGTTTCTATCTACAGTCAGTGTGGTCCAGATGTTTCTATCTACAGTCAGTGTGGTCCAGATGTTTCTATCTACAGTCAGTTCTATCCAGATGTTTCTATCTACAGTCAGTTCTATCCAGATGTTTCTATCTACAGTCAGTGTGGCCCAGATGTTTCTATCTACAGTCAGTGTGGTCCAG